>NC_083722.1:76445621-77070621 GCF_028564815.1 Eubalaena glacialis
TGGGGTTGGCCGAGCGGATAGGCGAGCGTAGTGGCGAATTGAAAGCGCTGCCGATCTCAGAGGCTGTGTCAGTGCTCTCATTGCTGGGGGTGGGCGAGGGCTGTGAGTGCGTGGGCACTGCCACAGCCGGACTCCCGGCCCCGCTGCTCGTCTTGATGGACAGAGGAATTGAGAGGTCTTTCTGGGACTCTTTGAGCTTCTCGGCCAAGACGTTGATGGTGTTGGGCTGCAGCACCGACAGCTGCCCATCCCCAGAGCCACTCAATGGCCCCGGTTTCCCCGGCCCCTTTCGCTTATACCTGTGGGGCCCAAGGAAAGGTAAGCCAAGGGAATGGGCCAGGTGACCACGTTCAGCAACGCCCAGAATGACCTGAACACATCTTTGCCTCCAGGGACTGACCCTGAAGCTCCAGCAGCCTGACCTGGCCGTGCCAAGCCTGGCACACTGAGCTCCGACAGCTGCAGCCAGGTGTCCTCAAAGGACACCTCCTCTATTCCAGCTGTCTCACTTCTGGCCTTTTGCCAATGCCGGTTCTTCCAGCAAAGATATCCCCCACCCCATCTCTCAAGGCCTAGACAAAAGGCCTTGATGTCTGGTTAAATGTGCACGGCCCTCGCCCAAGCCCTCCAAAAACTTCTTGGGACCTGGAATCGGCCCCTTCACGTCAGCCTCCCCAGGGCCCTGCACTCAGCAGGCATTCCGCATTATCTGCTGAACGGCATTTTCTGGGCTGGAAGATTCAAGATAGGATCTGCAACACTCAGCCTCCAGCCTTACAGAGCTGGGGCTGACCTGATGGCGGAGTTGGTGTTCTGCACGTCATCCTCCTCGTCATCCTCGTAGTCATCCTCATCGTCTGAGTACTGCTGGGGTGGGCGGACTGGAACTCGGCTGCGGCCCACACCTGCTGCCAGGTCTTCCTCCTCCTGGGGGAGAGACCCAGGGCGGCCATGAGCCAGGGTGGAGACAGCAGCCACAGCCAGGAAGCCAACATGGCTCTCCAGGTTCAGTCCACTGAATCCCTCCAGGTGCTCCAGAGCCCACCCACACTACCTGCCTACATAGGGCTTCTAAGAGAAGCAGAGTGCCCTGAAACACCTGCATTTATTTTGCCAGTAGAACCCAACCCATAGAGCTGAATCCAACCCCATGCCCTAAACATTTAGTCCCACAGCCATGAGACAGAGTTTAAAGTCAGAGGAGCTCTCTCTGCCTCCCTAAACCCCTGCCATCATAGGGGCTTCTGAGTGTCAGACAGAGGAACCTGGATATCTAGGCCCCGACAGAAGGCGAACACCAATGAATCACCTAAGGAAAGTGCCTGTTGCAACCTCTCAAAAGAATCCTGGAGGGAATCCTCCCAGCTTACCTGCATGGGGGACTTGGCATAGTTGTGATTGTCCAGAAAGGCTGGCAGCCGCTGGACGATAGGAGTGGGGTTTGGGGGAACCCCATTGATGCTGCTCCCTGGAGGCTTCACCACCAGCTTGGGTTTGCTGGGAGGGCTGTGGGTCGGGGCTTGTGGGCACGAACCAGCCACCTCCTCCGCGCCATCTGAGAGGGCGAGGGGCATGGGCAGGACTTTCAGCCAGACCCTCAAGAAAAGCTGTCCTCAGCCCACTGTCTCCCCAGTCCTGGGGCACAGCACTGCTCCCCTTCCCTTCTCAGAGAAGAACAGCAGAGACAGCTGATGGGTGGAGAGTCAGCAAGCTCTAAGGCATGGGGCCACAGTGAGGCAGGAAAAGGATGAGATGAAAAAAAGGAGGCAGAAAGAAAAAAACTTCTAGAGAGGCTAGAAAGGGAATATACATTAAGGAGAAGGCTTGGGGGACTGTGGTAATGGCAGCCCTTTCCAGGTGCCTTTGTTTAGGGAGGGACTGCTCTTCCTCCATGTTCCGAGGGGAGAGGGCTGTAGGCACCAGGCTTCAGACCTCCTGCAGGAGCCTCTGAACCACTGCCCAAGTGCCTCCATAGAAAAAGACTTGCTCTGCTTGGGGTGGCTCTGAGGCCCATGAGAGGCTCCAATACCTGTGTGGGTGCCCTCAGAGGCCGCTGGGGCCCTGCTTGTTTCCAGGGCCAGAGGGGACTTGCTGCAGACTGGTTTGGTCTCTTCAGGCAACTGTGACTCTTGAGACTTGTGGGTCTGAATCAGCTCTGGCTGCGTTACCCTAATCAGCTGAAATAAAAATCCAAGGTGCAGAGGAGTGAAGGCAGACCCTAGCTTCTACCTTGGACAGCTAAGGGCCTTGGCTCTACTCACTCACTTAAAGGGAAATAAAACAGCCAAACCTCCTTTCAGAGGCTATTCTCCCCCTCCCCACGCCAAGTCCCATCACCTTTCCCACAAAGGGAGCAAAGGAAAGGAGTGGTTAATTGAAGCCCAGATCCACAATAGAGAGTAATGTGGCAATCAGACACAGACGCCCCAGTGGAGGGAAGGAGTGGGTGGCTGGGCTGGGCAGGGCCTGGGCAGGAGGGGTACCCACCTGCTGCAGGGCCTCCAGTACTGTCTGACGGTTCACCTTCAGCACGTGCAGCCTGGCCTCATACTTGATCCTGCGGTCGGGCACCACCGCCATCAGGTTGAAGCGGATGTCATGGTAGGGCTCCCTGCGGTCACAGCCGTGGCCGTGAGAGCAGCTCTCACCCTGGCCCCACCATCAGGTTGAGGCAGATCTCCTGGCAGGGCTCCCTGAAGTCACACCTGCAGCCACAGGTACAGGCCCCACCCCAACAGGCGGGCAGCAGCTGGCCATGCACACCAGGCACCTGAGCTGGTGCCTTCCAACAAGCTGCGTGAGGGGCCTGTCAGGAAGTGAGCCAGCACACGTGGGCCACCCGGGGCTCCACCAAGGCCTGCCCCTCCCCAGGCTATCCTGAAGCAGGCCACACGCAGCCTGAGTGGGAAATAGGGCAAGGAGTTGGGAGCACAAGATCTAATCCTGATCTTGCCAGATTCATCACGTGGCCTTGCACAAGCCATCTGGCCTCTCTCTGCCTTGGTTCCCTCTTCTGTGTCCCTCCCAATGGGGGCACAGCTCCAGAAGGTAGGGCAGGCACAGGGCCCTTACCCTGCAGTGGCGAGCCCGATACGCTCCATGATGACCCTCCGGGCCTTGTCTGTCCACTCCTCATCCTCCCCCCAAGGCCCTGGGGAAACCAAGACAAGGAGTCAGTAGGTAGGAAGCCCTGAGCTCGGGCAGGCCAGCAGTTGGAAGGATGATGGAGAGCAGGTGACCCAGAGAATCAGGGGCTAGTTGGACAATGCAGTACAGGGTGCCATCCTGCCAGAACCACATGTCTTCACGACACCCCCGCCCCACCACGCCCCACCACTGGGTCCCAAGCGCTTGAGGACCCTGAGCCCCACCTCCTTAGGAGGTAAGCAGAGAAATCCAATGGGCCCCCAGCTCAGAGTGCCTACCATGGTCAATGGGGTAAACCTTCAGCCCATCCAGCTCAAAAAGCCGGCCTGTGATAGGCACATAGCTGACAAAGTGGAATGCCTCCATGGTCCGCACGGCACTAAGGCCATTCTGCTTCTCGGGGAGATGGCGTGGCTCAGGCCTGGGGAAGGACACAGTCAGTGCCCAGAATGGTACAACCCCCTTCCTTGCCCCCACCCCCATCAGTTCCCACAGCTCCCACACACCTGGCATGGCTATTATGTGCCTTGGCCAACTCTGGAGCATTGCCAATCGCATATCCTTTGCTCTAGAGGGAAGAAAATAAGGCCACATCAGAGCAACTTTTCAGGTGGGCCTCGGGTGGGAAACAGCTCAGGAGAACAGGCCTGGGGGCATTCGAGGAACTTGAAGAAGCACAGGTGGCCTCTCCTGAAGGCCTAGTGGGGGCAGAAAAGAGCTCTGGAGCCCCCAAAAGATGGGCTGTACTGGCCTTGCATGGTAATCAGTGGACACTGGACAACAACATTGCCTGATAAAGTCCTAATAAGGTGTCACTTAAGGAATGTTCCTCTCTTCCCCAGGTCTGTCTCCTTTTCTGACAATTGGGCCTTAAAAAAAAAGTTGACTTACACAATTAATTTACAGGTCAAATATAATGTAAATATCATTTGAAAAAGCCTCATAGTGCCAAATGCCGTGTGGTGGCATTATCAGTGGCAGATCTGGTGGTCACATCTGCCTAGTCAGCTGAGTCAGGATCAAGGCACTGTGGCCTACCTCAGGGCTGAAGCCTTTGGTGAAGTCCTTCATGCGACTCAGGGTGGGCCCCAGGTCCACATTGCTGCAGTTGAGGAGCACGCTCAGCAGGGCATGAGTGGCACAAGAGTTGGGGATCAGCTGTGAAACAAAGAACAGTCACCCATCCACAGCATCCCTCACCCCAAGCCCATACTCATCAGGAATGGGGACCCAGAGAGGGACAGTCATGTCTGGACAATCCTCATCAGCTCCCCTCATCTTTACCCAACATTTGTTTATTCAACTAAGTACCCATCAGGAGTCTGGGGACATGGAGAATGGACTCAGACATCACCCTGCTCTAAAGAGACTCCCTTTTTTAGTGAATAAGAGCTCAGTTCCTTCTGCCTTCCCCCACTTCCACTTTCCAAGCGAAGAAAACGGCAGCATCCCACCCTCCAGAAAGAACACAGAGCCCAGCAGACCTGGTGGGCAAAGAACATGTTATTCACAATATCATCATCAATCACAGATGTATCATCCACCAAGGTAGAGACCTTGCGACGGGATCGGCGCTCTTCGATCCATTTGAACAGGAAGATGAATCCATACACGGGGCTGGGGAAAGTAAGGGACAGAGCTAGACCAGTCAAGTGGGGGAAGGCAATCTGTATTCCCTTTCCTCTCCCCTATTCCTTTGCACTGTGTTACCACTCAGGTGCCCTTCCTGTGATCCCACCTCTCCCTTGGCTTCTTCCCAACGCTGCCCAAAGCGGCCCTGAGCCCTCGCACCCCAGAAGCCCACTGCAGGCAGAGTCAAGCATCAGCCTCTGGCTGTGATGTTCCAGGAGTCGCCCAGTATCCTTATGAAGTCTATAGTTCTGGGATAAGAAAAGCTGGAACGATGGCTCAGGACCGGGTAGGAACAGAAAGTAAGGCGAGAACAATAAATGTGATGAGGAATTTAAACACTAATTCTCACTTGTGAAGCCCAGGGTCTGGGCCCCAGTGCAATCAGGGAAGTTAATGAACACCCATATCAGTCCCTTCTTTCCTGGAGGGAAAGAAGCAGACTTCTCCGTTTAGTCACTGTAGCAGTTCCTCCACACCTCTATTCTGTAGGACCACCAAGACAAGACCCTGACCTTGGTCACCCAGGAGAGTCCTTGTCAGATGCCACAAACCAACCAATCAATATGAGACCCCTGTGTAGGGATTAAAACCACTGGCACATGGGCACAGTAAAGCAGTCATTAATAAATTACAGCTGCACAAAAGGCACAGTGTGACCTGAGTCAAGAGAAGTGGGTTTCTGGCTGGGAGGCCACAAAAAGCAGATGAATTTAATCCAAGAGATGGTTAGAATTTGTATTGGAGGGAAGAGGCTACCACATAAAGGGAAGTGCTGAGGGAAAACTGGGAAAAACAAAAGCACAGCACCAGCTTCATCAGGAAGGCACCCAAAGAGGAGGGATGCTTCCTTATATGAGATTTTACAATTTGGAGCCCTGATACTACCTCCCTTGAGGAGCACTCTCTCCCGGGTCCCTCCCTAGCCCTCGGGGTGTAAGGGGCGGCCGAAGCCACGCCGCGTGCCAAGCCACTCACCCCTGGCATTTGCTCTGAAGGTCATAGATCTCCTCCACCTGCACCCCTTTGACACCTGCGATCAGGTAAGGAAAGAAGTCGGGAAGGGTAGCCTCTGGCTGTGGAGCGATGGCCCAGGAGTGGGCCCCCACAGCCTGGTTCCGGCGCGTAGGAGAGGCTCTTACCGAAATCTTCCACCAGGAGGGTGAAGAGGCCTGGGTGGGGCGACAAGAGGAGCGGGTAGTGGTCAGAAAGGCGCGTCTCGGACCCACCCGGCCTCCCCAGCTCCGGGCCTGCCCGGTCCCCTCCTCACCAGGGTCGCTCTCCAGCTCCAGCCAGCCCTTATTCATCTTCCCGCGGGGCGGCCCCTCAGCGCCATGTCCAGGCCCTCCCGACCCCCCGCCGACCCCCCGCCGCCCCCCGCCGGGAGCCCCCTCCGCCCCCGGGGCCCCTAGCCCCACACACAGACAACGGGCCCCGTCGCGTCACCCGCCCGCGCCGGCGGCACTACGTCACCTCTGCGCGACGATCGCCGCCCCGCCTCTGGCCTCGTCTTCTGCAGTTTCGACTCCAGACGCCGGCGAGCTCGCGCGGTAGTGCAGGGCGAGAAGACTGGGCAGGGCTAGAGCGCGGGTGGCGCGAGAAGGGGCGGGGCAGGCGCGCGGCCGTTAGCGCGCTACCGTTAGCGGTCCCGCTCTGCGCAACCGTCAGCGTCGCTGTGCTCCCCGCGGCTGCAGTGTTCCTGGGTCGCAGTCCGCGTGACCCGGCCGCCGTTGGCGTGCTCACCCCCTTCGCTGGCGCAGTCACCGCGCGGGGCGGCGGCCCGTGAGGTAGCTACCACGGCTTGCGGCAACGAATAAAGCTCCGGGACAGCGGCGCCCTCGGCGATAGCCGGGCGGGCGGCCCCGACCGGGAGCGGCCGCCAGTGCGCTGCCGTGAGGAGTGAGCGGCTGAGGCGACCTCCGGCCCGGCCTCGCACCAGCAGCCCGGCAGGCGCGACATGAGCCTGGTCTGGCATCTGCGGGATGCTCCTTGAGCCCCTTCTTCGGCTGTTACCTCCGGGGGATGGTTGTGGCCACACCGACTCGTATTTTCCAAATAAATCATTGTTTATTCTTGCGGTGGCGGGGCCGAATACACTTATTTATTTTTAATTTTCTCAAGTTTTACCCAGCACTTATCCAGTGAAACAACTCGCTAACCGTTTCAAGGGAGCATCCGCTCGGTTAGGAAATCTCAGACTGAGCAGCTTGTGGAAGCCAGCATTTGCAACGTCCTCCTCACATGCTTTGAAGATCCTTGCGTCTTCCTGTAACTACCACTGTGCGCAGAATCCCACTCAAGGAACGTCTTGGTCCAGCGATGCAAAGAACTGACGTTTCAAGGTTTTATTTCTGTTGCTAGATCTGGATTTCCCCAATGCCTCGGAACTGTTCAGTAGCCAGCTAAAGTGGATCCCCTAGTGCACGCCCTTCTCTCTCCTCTTCCAGCCTGTCCCAGTGCTTTTGTTGAGTGAGAAGCCATCAAATGTCATTACCAATGCAAGTGCAACTCATGGGTTAGAAGAGGAGATGGAGCCTTAGTGTGCTGAACAGCTAGTTGCCTGAGTAGTTACGTTCATGCAGAACAGTTGACAGTCCCTAAAGATGTTCATGCTCTCCAGCTGTGGTCTGAGGACATGGGTACTGGAGTGTGTGTCGCTGGACTGACCTGATTCACTCAATTCTCCTAAGAAATGCTATCCTCCTCCTCTCCCCTGACTTGACACAGTCCTTCCTTCAGAGGAGTGCTTTTTATTTCTTTTGTCCCCATTCCCATTCAGGGATTTCCCCCTTAACCAATGAAAACTGTGAATTTATAGCCAGCTGACATTGGTCGGGGGAGGAGTGGCAGGGTGTCTTTTCCACTTCTGGGCCTTTTAACCTTGGTTCACATCTAGAGGAAGGTTGAGAACAGGCCAGACCTCAGTGATCATCTGAGCCTGGTGAAAAGAAACGATAGGAGCCAAGGGGTGATTTGTCAGGGTTATATCTTGGCTCTCACTAGAGGGAGGTCTCGCTTTTGGCAGCCAGAATCTCACAGGCTCCTTTTCCTAGGAAAGAGTTACCTAATCTAGCTTTTCCTGGGTGGAATTAAGGAACTTAAACTTGGGGGCAAAAGGAGGCATTTTTCCTGAGTGCTACCTCATACATTTAGTAGGCACAAAGAAAGCAAAGAACCAGTTAGCCAGTTCAAGCAATAGTTCCAAGTTCTCATACCGCTGTGGTGTATCGGTAACTGTGATCTTGAGCAAGTGCCTCTGTGTGACAGTCTCATCTTGTGCCTCAGTCTCATCTTGAAAATAGGGATAAAATGGTACCTATTGCCAAGGGGGTTTTCGAGTTAAATGTAAAATGCCCAGAACAGTTCTGGGCATGATTTAATAATTATTGGCTATTACTGGCATTGATACTGGGCATGTCCCTTTTATTCTGTCACATGGATGGGGAGGTGAAGTGCACTGTTGCTTTGGCCCTGTGGAACTTGATAACCAAATGTAGAATTAATTGCTGACTTGTTTATATTTATAGCTGGAAGAGCCGGTATTGTCCTCATTATAGTATAGAAGAATTCAAGACAGGAGAGAGAGACAGCAGCGAATGAAGACTATAATAGGAAAGAAGAAGGAACATCAAAGATTGAGGTAGAGTAGGCAACTTAAGAGAGTTTGGGAGAAATTGTCCAATGGCCTGTAGTATATGCTTCATTTTTTGTCCCCTTTGCTTGGTCTTGGAGGCTAGGGTTGGTTAGTGTTGACGCATACACCAGTGGTCCCTGGGAAGCTGCCCAGTAACCTATCCTCCCAGGGATGTCCCTACTGGCAAAGTCCTGGCTGTGGAGCCCTACTGCCTAGAGTCATATCCTGGCTCTAACACTTGCTAACTAGGTGACCTGGGACAGGTTATTTCATTTCTTTAGGCCTCAGTTTCCTCATCTGGAAAATACATAATAATAGCACCCACTTTTTAGAACATTCTGTAGATTCACTGAGCTAATACATATAGAGCCAAGAATATTGCCTAGCAATAGGAAATTCTTAATCAATTTTAGTATCATTTTATTATGTCTTGTGAACATGGTACCACCTGAGATTCAGGGTAGGTGACAGTAGAAACAGTAAAAGAATAAAAGGGGGTTTGTTCTTGCATTCATTCAGTCAACACAGGCAATAGAGGCACTAGAACAAAAAGATGGCTATGATCTCACATAATTCACATAATTCCATGGGCATGTTTTGTGCTTTCAAAAAATATGAAAGGGAAGAAGAAAACTGATGTCTTAGTCTTTAGCTGTTTTGGTCCTTCATCAGACCCATGGATAGCATTTTGAGGGAAATGTTACAAGAGATGCCAACAGGATCCTCAAAGACTACCTTGTACTTTTTCCATCTCTTGTATAGAAAATCTGCCAAGACAAGGAGGGTAACCCAGAGGAAGCCTTCTTCAGGGCCTGGTAAGAAAGACTGGAGGTTCTGTTTGGCTGCTGCCTCCCGACCTCAGCAAAGGCCACCTGTGTAGGGCAGCAAACTTGCTCTTCTCACTGTCAATTCCTTCCCAGAATCTCTAAGATCCTGAAGAACTCAGAGTCTGTAATTTTTAAATGTCACGTCCAAAGTTCAAGGAACAAGTTAGTTAAAGCCACTTGAGATAAAAGTATACGAAGTGAGCAGTTGCAGCCAACTCCGTCAGATGTGGCTAAAATTATATGAAAGCCTAACATATCAAATAACACTTCATCCCAACCTCCTCCTTGTCAAAATGACCCTCTTCCCAGTACTGTCCTCCTCCTTGTACTTAGAGAGATCGTTATGCTCCCAAAATGAATTCCTAACATCCTTTCTTCCAGTTTGCCGGCTATGCCTTCAAGAACCTGGGGATCCCGAAAAATTAGGGGAATTTCTTCAGAAAGACAATCTCAGTGTGCATTATTTCTGTCTTGTGAGTATAAGGCCCCCTTTGCTTTGAATGTCCTATGGCTTTGCTGTACAGTCTGTGCTCTGTTTTTGCATCCAGCCTCAGATCCATTGCCCTGTTTGCTTGTTTTTCTTAATGACTTTTTTCTTTTAAACTCTAATTTTTAAAAAGTAATGTGTGTACCTGATGTAAAATCCTAACAGTATAAAGTATGTACAATAGAAAGTCTCTTCCCCTAGTAGTATTCCCAATCCTTCTCCCTCTCCCCAGCAGCAAATGCTACCAACAGTTCTTCCAGCTATTTTTTCCTGATATTCTTTTTAAATTAAGTATAGTTTGTATGCTATAGAATGCACCCATTTAAGAATACAGTTTGATGCGTTTTGATAAACTCATATATCATATATTTGATAAACTCATATATCAGTAAACTCATATAACATGGATATAAAGTATGTCCCCATGTAAACACTACCCCAATCAAAATAATTATTTCCATCATGCCAGAAATCCCCTCCTACCCTCTTCCAGTCAGTTCCCTCAGAGGTGATCACTGTTCTGATCCATAGGTTACTTTTGCCTATTCTTATACTTCATATAAATGAAACCATACAATTTGTACTCTTTTGTGTCTGGCTTCTTTCACTCAACACAGTGTTTTGAAGATTGATCCATGTTGCATGCGTCGGTAGCTTGTGCCTTTTTATTGTGTAGTTGTATTCTGCTGTATGAATACATTATAATTTGCTTATTTATCCACCTGCTGATGGACATTTGAATTGTTTTCATTTGGGGGCTATTGTGAATAAAGCTGCTATGCATATTCACATACAATTTTTTGTGTGAAAACATGTTTTCACTTCTCTTGGGCAAATGTCTAGGAGTGAAATTACTAATTATATGTTTAACTTTGTGTGAAGTTGCCAAATCACTTTCCAAAGTGGTTGTACCAGTTTACAATCCCACTAGCAATTTATGAGATTTCTGTTTGCACAATATTCTTGTCCCGACTTGATGTTGTTAGTCTTTTTAATTTTAGCCATTCTACTGAGTGTGTTTTGGTATCTCATTGCGGTTTTAATTTGCATTTTTCTGATGACCTAAAATGTTGAGGTTCTTTTTGTGTGCTTATTGGCCATTCACATATTTCCCTTTGTGAAGTGTATGTACAAATATTTTGTCCATTTTAAAAGTTGAGTTGTTTTGGGATTTCCCTGGCGGTCCAGTGGTCAAGACTCCACACTTCCATTGCCGGGGGCATATGCTCGATCCCTGGTAGGGGAACTAAGATCGCACATGCCGCACGGTGACGCCAAAAAAAAAAAAAAAGTTGAGTTGTTTTGTCTTATTGAGTTATAAGAGTTCTTTGTATATTCTGGCTACAAATCCTTTTTCAGAGATGTGTGTTGTCACTATTTTCTCCCAGTCTGTGATTTGCCTTTTAATTTTCTTTTTATTTTTCAAATGAGTTGGTTTCATTCCAGGTGATGCAGAATTCAGGATAGAACAAGGACTTAGGAACACACTTTGGCAGGATTCTGCACTGGGTTTATGCGGATCTCATAGCTAAGGTAGAAAATGGCTGAGAAAAACTAAAGACAAGATGAGCCACTGTATGATTTTCTTTTTTTTTACAAAAATTTATTCTTAAATGTACAAAAGGTTCCAAGCTATAGCTATAGGTGGCGACAGATGTTATGGCAGGGAATCCAGATGTTTAAACAGGAATGGAATCATCGTTGCCTCAGGCACAAGGAACAGCTTACTTTTTAAAAATTTTATTTTATTTATTTTTTGGCCACGCTGTGCAGCTTGTGGGATCTTAGTTCCCTGACCAGGGAACCTTAGTTCCCGGGCCCATGGCAGTGAAAGCACCAAGTTTTAACCACTGGACCACCAAGGAATTCCAGGAACAGCTTACTTTTTGCCAGATTTCTTAATTCCACCTGTGGCCAGGGGGCCTTTCCCCGCAGCCTTCCCTTTTAGCTCCTCGAGTTTCTTCTGCTCCTCCTCCTTTTTCTGCTTGAGTGCCTTATCTTCCTTGCCCATCTCCTTGGCTTGGTTCTTGGGCTGCTTCAAGGACTTATTCTTGCCACCTTCATGGCCCAACATGGTGCCTGCTGCCCCTTCCCCCTGCCTTTTTATTTTCTTAATGATGTCTTTCGAAGAACAAAAGTTTTTAATTTTGATGAAGTCCAGTTTATCTATTTTTCCTTTTATGGTTCGTGCTTGTTTGTGTGTCCCAAGAAATCTTTGCCTACCCATTGCATTACCTCAGTGCCTTTGTCAAAATCAGTTGACCATGTATCTGTGGATCTGGATGATTTATTTTATGTCATTGATCTGTGTGTTGATCCTTACCAATACCACACTGTTTTGATTATTGTGACTTTACAGCATCTTGAAATTAAGTCTTGTTCTGCAGTCTTTTCCAATATTGCTTTGGCTATCGGGTGCTTTCCTTTTCCATATACATTTTATATTTAGTTTGTCAATTTTTCGTTAAAAAAAAAGCCTGTTGGGATAGTGATAGGGATTGCATTGAATTTATGGATCTATTTGGGAAGAATTGACAAACAATATTGAATCTTCCAGTCCATGGCCATGATATATTTCCCCATTAATTTGTGTCTTTTAAAATTTATCTCAGCAATTTTTTTTTTTAGTGAAGAAGTCTCGCACATATTTTGTTAAATGTATTCCTAAATATTTTGTGACTTCTATGCTAGTATAAATGGTATTTTAAAATTTCATTTCAAGTTTGTTGCTGGTGTATAGGAATGCAGTTTATTTTTGTACATTGATTTTGTATCGGCAATATTGTTAAATTCACTTATTAGTTCAGTAGTTTTTATTTTTAAATTTTTTTGTAAATGCCTTAGGATTTCCTGTGTACACAATCACGTGTGAATAAAGGCAGTTCTTTCTTTCCAATCTTTATGTCTTTTAATTCTTCTTCTTGCCTTATTGTAATAGCTGGGAACTTCAATCTAGTGTTGAAAAGAAGTTGTATGAGTGAATATCCTATCTTGTTCCTAACATTAGAGGACAGCATCCAATTTTTCACCATTAAATATGATGTCAGCTGTAGGTTTTTCTTAGATGCTTTTCATCAGATTGGAGAAGTTCCCTTTTACTTCTGGTTTGCTGAGGGTATTATGAATGTGTGCTGAATTTGTCAGATGCTTTTTCTGCATCTGTTGAGATGATCATGATTTTTCTTCTTTATTTTGTGAATGTGGTTTGTTACATTGATTGAATAATGTTAAACTAATCATGCATTTCTGGTACAAATTCTGCTTGGTCATGATGTATAATCCTTTTTATATGGTGCTGGATTCAATATTTTGTTTCATTTTTGTATCTATGCTCATGAGAAAAATTGGTCTGTGCTTTTTCACTCCTGTAAGTTCTGTCTTGTTTTGGTGTCGGGTCTTGTTTAATTTCAATGCATTTATAAGCATATACATTTTCAACATAAAATAGACATCCTATACACAGTGTTTTGTATTTTACTTTTTTTTACCTCATATATTTATGGAGCTCTTTCCATATAGAACATTTTTTTAATAGCTAATTGGTATTCCATGGTACAGGTGTGCCAAAAAGTATTAAACTCCTGTTAAAGGACATTTAGATTATTTTTAATCTTTCACTACTGATTTTTCTGTTTGTAGAAATTATACATGTTCATTGTAGAAAATATTAATAACACTTAAAAGTATAAATGGAAATCACTCATATAGTCCTAAAGCCTTGAGAGACTGTTAACATAGATATGTTTTAAGCCTAATTGGGATATAATTCAAGCGTCCTCAAGTCATCCAACCTTGTAGGCTCACTTTTTCTATAATGTTAAAATAAAATAACCTCAGCCCCCATTACATATAACATGTAACTGCTGCAGTAGGTCCAGCACCCTCCTTAATATTTTTGGAAGCTTCTTGGCGTGGGGCTCAGGTATGACATTCTTCCAAAGTATGTACACGTTCATTGTTCACGGGTACCTAACAGTTTAGCTTCTTTTCCCTTGATTTCCCATTCTAGACTCTGCTTTGGGGGCTTTTCAGAAACAAAAGGTCCTTTAAAGTATGTTTTTAAAGAAAAGTTCAATTCCTCCCCTTCCCCTATAAGGCAGAATGACTACAGTCAGGAGATTTGAAAGCCCTGTTTCCCTTTCTGTGGAGAATACACTCTGAGAAGAGTATTTATTCTGTACTGAGGGGCAGTACAGTGGGAGAGTGAGAGTGTGGGTTCTGTGGGCTCACATGTGAAGGCGACTCTGCTGCCTCCTTTCTGGGTGACCCCAGCCGGGTCACTTGCTGTGCTACACCTCAGTGGCTTCTAAGATGAGGATCACAGTGGCATCTGTATCACAGGGTTGTGGTGAGCAGACAATGAGTCACTATACAGGGAACGTTTCTCCAAAGTGCTCAGCACACAAAAGCAGTGCTCAGTGAATGAAAGGCAGAGTAGCACAAAGGTGGGTAAGAGCCCAGGTTCTGGGCTCTTGATACTGTCACGTTATTTCTCCTATAAAATGGGGATGATGACAGTACCTACCTCTTAAGGTTGTTACAAGGATTAAATGAGTTAATATTTGAAAAGCACTTAGAGCACCCAACACTTATGCTATGTAAGGCCTTGTTAAGTAAATAAATTACCCTGTAAATGCATATATATTCCACCAAGCTCTGTTTCTTAGCTCTCTTACCCTGTCATCACCCACTGCACTGTTTCACTGATCATCAGTGTTGACAGCCTGGTTCTGCTGACCTTCTAGATCCTATCTAGCAAGCTGCCTCAGAGGGGCCAGTCCAATAGAGGTTTCCATGGATTCCTGCCTGAGGACATCAAAAAGGAGGCAGCCCGGGCCTCTAGGAAGGTTAGAATCCCCTGAAATGGGGGCCTTGGGATAGGCCTCTTCTCATACTCCTCTCATCATCCCTGTTTCTATTCTTTTCCCTAGTTGCTAGTTTAAAAGTCAGAGGACTCTTGAATTTCCCACTGGTCCTTCTCTTAAGTTCCATGTTTCTCTAGGGTATAGTATCGTAAGTGAGGAGAGGGAGCAACATCCTGAGAAAGCCAAAAAGAATTCAGTGCTGCTTGGAGCTCAGCTTCGGCATACCCTAGCGCTTCTAGGTCCACTGAGGAAGAAGAATGGCTGTTGCTTCAAAAAATTTCCATTCCGTAGAATGATGTGCCACAGAATGTCTGTCTGTTTTGGGGCCCTGAGCACTGCCTGGGATCTCATTTGCAGATCTGCTTTGTGTGCAAGAAAAAGGGAGCTGCCATCAACTGCCAGAAGGATCAATGCGTCAGAAACTTCCATCTTCCTTGTGGCCAGGAAAGGGGTTGCCTTTCACAATTTTTTGGAGAGTACAAGTGAGTGATGAAGGAGGAAAGTTGGGCTGCCCTTTTGCTATTTGTTATTTAGCATCTAATGAAATCAGAGTCCAGTTCTCACGGGCCTGTTTTGATTCACCAGAGAATCTGTCCCTCCATTCAATAATGAGAAACAGTATCTTGACTTGGCAATTTCACAGGGGTTGCTTCTTGCTTCCTAGCCCCTCCTTAAATTACAAACAGCTGGGGTTCTTAGCTGCTCAGAACTAAGTGGGGCTTTCAGGAACAGGAGGCTGTGGAGATAGTCCCAGGAGCTTTGCTCAGTGGGAAAGCAGCTATGAGAAGGAATGTGGCTGTTCTTCGCCCTGCTCCTCCTCCTCCCCCATGAGCGTGGAGGTTCAGTGGACACTGGCCTGGGTGGTTGATTGCCCTTCCTAGGCCGGGCAGCTGGAAAACTGCATCAGTGACAAACCAGAAACCAAGTCTATTTACTCTACCACAGATCATTTTGTGAGAAACATCGCCCAACACAGGACATCCGATGGGAGAATGTGGGGGAGGAAAGCTGTGTCTTGTGCTGTGAAGACTTATCCCAAGCAAGTGTTGAAAACATCCAGAGTCCGTGCTGTAGCCAAACTATCTACCACCGCAAGTGCATACAGGTGGGGCTTTCTCTGGACTGGGGACCCTCCACAATGGCCCAGTTCTGAGCACCCTGGGAATGCTCAGGCAATCTCAGCTTTTGTGCTCTGTGCTGCAGGCCTGTATACAGGACTGGTTCCAGAGGAAAGTTAGCCTGGTCTCTGGATATCCTTGACCTGTAGGACTTTATCATAAGATTTAGACTGAACAAAATCCTCAGGATGGCTGGAGTGAATGAGCTTATCCTAGAATGAGTCAAGTAGCCTCAAAATCAGCCATGCTTCCTGGGATTGAAGGAAAGGGAAATGTGTATTCTTGGTACCTGACCCCTACTGGGTCGAGCACTGCCAGGCCCCATGACTGGAGGTGACAGCTGAGGCACTCCTGAGCACTCTCTTGAGCTTTTGGTCCCTGGTCTGACACCTGGATTTGCAGCCCTCTCCCCAGCCCATCCAAATTCCTTGTCCTGTAACCCTTAGTCAAGCTCTCCTAGCAACATCCTCTTTGTGAGACGAGGGTGCGGGGTGGGAAGAATGTGATCAAAGATAGTGTTTTTACAAACACTATCTTCCATGTTTATCTTACAGAAATATGCCCACACATCAGCAAAGCATTTCTTCAAATGTCCACATTGCAACAATCGAGAAGAATTTCCTCAAGAAATGCTAAGAATGGGAATTCATATTCCAGACAGGTAGTAGAAACTTTATAGCAGGAATTGAGCCAGGAAGTGGGTTGCCTAGGTTTCTAGAGAGAAGGTGAGTGTGAGGATAGTTCAGAGCATGAGGAATCAGCAGAAGCACTGATGTACAGTGAAGAGGGAAGGGTGGTGGGAGAGCTTTTCAATTATAAAAAGAAATGGGGGGGGTGAAGCAGGGGTGGTGGGCATGTTTCTGAAAAAGGTGCTTTGGGGGTCAGAATTCTTTGGGTTCTTGAATTCCAGTGTGGAACTAAGGAACACCTGTGTTCCACTTACCTGCTTCAACCCTCTCCCACTGCCAGGCCACTAGCCCCGCCTTGCTGAAAGTATTCAGGCAATCTGTTGAACTCTTTTGCTGTGTTACCTTGAGTTCTTCCTAGTTCCTCCCAGGTGGACAAAGGTTTTACCACCCGATTATATGTCCCTTACTCACTGTTTCTTCTCCCACTGCAGAGACGCTGCCTGGGAACTCGAGCCAGGGGCTTTCTCGGAGTTGTATCAGCGCTATCAGCATTGTGATGCCCCCATCTGTGTGTGTGAACAAGGCAGAGACAGCTTTGAGGATGAAGGGTAGGAAAAGCCTCCTGGCCAGACAGATCTCTCAGCAGGGCCATCTGAGACCTTGCACGGTTATCAAGCGCAAGAAATTTACTTTTGTCTACAGACCTCAGGGTGAACATAGCTGCTGAGTCCCATCCTTGATCAGCTCAGGACTCACTCATGTACAAGTGAACAGGTCTCTCTGCAGGGTCTGCTCTCCTTGTGCCCCATGGAGAGACACTCAGGGCCAGTTCCTTCCACGATCCACCTTGCGAGTGGCTGTGCCTGACCGCAGGTCTTGGGATCAGCACTCAGCCACATCTCCGTCACGGGTAAAATGTGTAGTAAAAGATACCTAAGGAGCCCTCAGCAAAGGCCTGGCCTGCAGCGAACATTCCAAGAGTGGTAGTGAGTGTTACATTTGTCCCTCAACCCTCCCTTGGCTCTTCCTATAGGAGGTGGCGCCTCATTCTGTGTGCTACATGTGGATCCCACGGCACCCATAGGGACTGCTCCTCTCTCAGATCCAACTGTAAGAAATGGGAGTGCGAGGAGTGTGCGCCTGCTGCTGAAGCCACAGGTGGGACTGGAGGGGTGGTCTGGTCTCAGAACCGGGGTGGGGGTTGGGGGTCCGGGGGACTTACGGTGCCTGGGAAAGGAAGAGGGTGTGCTATCAGATGGGGACTTTTAGTTGGTACTTTAGTTTGGGGAGGAAAGCGGCTAGGGAGGGGCATAAGGACCTGCGCCTGGGAGAGAGACAGAGGGTCGAGTTTGCCTCTCCCACCTTTCTTTCACCACAGACTGCACACCTGAAAACTCAGGTGACATCCCCTGTTGCAGCAGCACCTTCCACTCCAGGGGGCATTTCTGCAGAGACACCAGCCTGGAACAGAATCCGGGCCCTTCTTGGACTGACTGTCCAGGCTCTTCCTCATTAGAAAAACCAGAGTCCTCTGGTTGCAGGACGAGGGCCCACTCCTGGCGATCCAAGGGTGTCAAAATCACTAAGAGCTGCAAAAAGTCCAAGTAACAGTTTCTGAGTAGTCGCTGCCAAGCACATTTGAGTACAAAGCTGTGTTCCTCCATCAGGTTTGGGGGAGGGAGCACTTTGGCACTGTGAGACAAGGAAAGGGGGCTAGCAGTGAGACTCTGAACCAAAGAAAGAGAAGTCCCAGGGGAACATGAGTTTAGAGCAGAGTCCTGATGCCAACCACAGGACGCGTTTGTGGCTTTAAGAGCACCTCTGCTCTTTCTGCCTGATTCCCAGAGGGCCTTTTCTACTCTTCTTTTTCTCCCAAGATTCTTCCACCTTGATCTTGTTCTCATATACCTCTTCTGACTTCACCCACATTTGTTATTATACAAATAAAAGTTTTCTCTCCATTGCTGTCTCCTTATGCATTCACTCTGGAATTTATCTAACATACTAAGGAATCTGGAGGGTAGAGTGAAGGAATAGGAAAACGCACCTTTCTACTCTATAAAATTCAGTGAATTAAATGTAGAACTTTCAACTTAGACATGTTGCTTTGGAGGGAAGTATTTTGCAGGTATATCGACTTTGCAGGGACAGAGATTTCATCGTTGTGCAAATAAACACACAGGATCTCATCAGGAAGGTGAGCCAGCGAAGGAGAACACACTGGACTGAGAATAGGCCACTATTGCAAGGCTTGGGGCCCTGGACTCAAAGACCAGGGACTGCCGTGCTCATGTGGGACAGAAGGGGCTCCACTCACTCCAGGCAGCCTGGTCTTTAGCATACCTTCCTAACCCTAACACACCTCCACTCAAACCCTCCTGTCTGGTGGCTCGGGCATTTCTAGCTCAGGTAAGGGGGCCATGCCAGCACATTAGGCAAGACAGCTAGGACAGAAACCTGGCAGAAGGTCTTGGGATAAATTGAATAGAATATTTGTTTGTTTTTAATGATTTTGTGGGATTTGGGTTAGTGGGGGAAACTCAGGACCATTGCCAGGTACCGAGTTCGCAGGGTCTCGCTGCGAACTTGGTTTAAATGTTGCTGACCCCTGGAGACTTACATCTGAATGTGCACAGTGATTTGGATTTGACCAGATTCATTTGGAATCACAAGGAGGCGGTGGGGGTCAAAATAATACTTTAAAAAGAAATCAAGAAATACTAAAAGGATTATAATGAAAAATACTCTCTTGACTCATCCTTCCCTACCCCTATTCCCTAAAGGCAACTACTCTCCACATTTTTTAGCCATTTCTTGATACATTAATCTTAGACATTTTTGACTTCCTATTATATTACATAAAGATCTAGCAACTTAAAAACCTTCCCATGTTCATTCCCTCCATCTTTTATAATTGCATTGCAATTTTTGTTAAATTAACCTTCAGTGTTGAGTCAAGTGGTACACTATGACTATTTTTCCTCTCCTGTACGTTGTTTATTGTTTTTTTAAAAAATTAATTAATTTATTTTTGCTTTGCTGCGTTGGGTCTTCATTGCTGCACGCGGGCTTTCTCTAGTTGCGGCGAGTGGGGGCTACTCTTCATTGCAGTGCGTGGGCTTCTCATTGCGGTGGCTTCTCTTGTTGTGGAGCATGGGCTCTAGGCACGTGGGCTTCAGTAGTTGTGGCGTGCGGGCTCTAGAGCACAGGCTCCGTAGTTGTGGTGCATGGGCTTAGTTGCTCTGCGGCATGTGGGATCTTCCCGGACCAGGGCTCGAACCCATGTCCCCTGCATCGGGAGGCTGATTCTTAACCACTGTGCCACCAGGGAAGTCCTCCTGTACATTGTTTATTCCCTTTTTTAAAAAATAAATTCATTTATTTTATTTTTGGCTGCGTTGGGTCTTCATTGCTGCACGCAGGCTTTCTCTAGTTGCGGCGAGTGGGGGCTACTCTTCATTGCAGTGCGCGGGCTTCTCATTGCGGTGGCTTCTCTTGTTGTGGAGCATGGGCCTAGGCACGTGGGCTTCAGTAGTTGTGGCACGCGGGCTCAGTAGTTGTGGCTTGCGGGCTCTAGAGCACAGGCTCCGTAGTTGTGGTGCACGGGCTTAGTTGCTCTGCGGCATGTGGGATCTTCCCAGACCAGGGCTCGAACACGTGTCTCCTGCATTGGCAGGCGGATTCTTAACCACTGAGCCACCAGGGAAGTCCTTGATGTTTTTCTTATGATTAGACTGGAGTTATGGGTTTGAGGGAGGAAGACCACACAGGTAAAGTGCCATTTTCATCACATCAAATTGAAGTTACATACGATCAACATGACTTATCACTGTTGATGTTGATCTTGGTCATCTGGCCAAGTTAGTGTTTGCCAAGTTTTTCCAGAAAGAGAAAAGTTACTCCTTTTCCCCCTTTATATACTGTAAATTTTGGAAAGAAGCCACTCTGTGCAGCCCACAATTAATGAGTGGGGATTTATGCCCCCTCCCTCTTTAAGGACAGATTATCTACATATATTATTTGGAATTCTTCAGCATGGGAGATTTACTTATCCTCTCCCACGTATTTATTTATTCAACCATTTATATCAGTATGGACTCATGGATATGTATATTATACTTTGGGTTATAATCCAATACTACTTTATTTTGTTGCTCAGATTGTTCTAGCTTTGGCCATTGGGACTCCTATGTCCTTTTCACATACTGCCATTATTGTGTGTTTCATTTTGGTTTGGTTTGGTTTGGTTTTGAGCACTTCTTTACTTTTTGGCACTACAAGATGCCCCAGGCTCATGTTGTATATTTTAAATACCTGTTTTCACAAATGATGTGTCTATTAGAATTAATTACCATTTTATAACCTAGGACCTAGAACAAATAGTTCACTTGGGGAGGGTAGGAATAGACATCAAATAAAAATTCCCCAAAGCACCTGCTCCGCTTCCTCTAATTCTTACCTTTGTGGGAACCATGAACTAGGGCCAGAAACCTCAGAATCTCCTTATGTTTCCTTTTCTGCTCAACCACCCTCTTTCTTGTCAATTTGACTATTTTTCAAATGTTTGCCTTCCTCTCCATCCCACTGCCAGTGTTGAGCTCAGACCCCTGTGCCTCACAGGACTGCAGCAAAAGCCTTCTCTCTGCATGGTTTCCTATATCCACTTGCTTTGCTTGGCATATCCATCCTTATCCCTTCTGTTAATTGCCATAAAACATCTGCTAGCTCTTTACTTAGGATGGCCCCCGCTGAGATGGACATCTAAGCCCTTCCATGGGCACTCTGCCATGGCTACCCTGAAATACTGGGCCCTGAGCATGAGCTTTGCAGTCTGGAGAGCCATAACCTCTATCCTCAGCCTGATGGATCCAGCATAAGGGCCACTTCTTCATCCCTGGGCACTCTCCCTGAGCTCTGCTTATACCCCTATTATAGCCTGTGTCATTCTCCATCTGGTCCCATAATTGTCTCTCCCTCTAGATTGGAAGCCCCTTATGGGAAGGGACCTTTCTGTCTTATTAACCTTTCTCCCCCTCATGGTGTCTGGCTCAGGACCCCACATGCAGAGGCAGTTTGATGTCTACTGAATTGTTGGATGTGCTCAAACCCTGCATTCATAAGCCTGATGTTTTACTGTCAAACACCAGAGGGCACTGTGAGCATGTTGAGGAAGAAAATTATAACCCTTTAGGCGTGGAAGGTTGAGAAGGGCTTATGAAAACTTGCTTCTGTTTGGGGATTGCACAGGACTTACTGCTATTCACTTGTTCTAAACACATCCATTCAAGTTTATCCATGAGTCGTGCTCCTGTTATATCTAGAGGTTAGTATAGATGTTACTAATGACACTTCTATCATAGGTCAGGTCCTCAGATAGGACTGCCTTCATGGTCTCTCCAGACCCAAAGTGATCCTCCTAACCCCAGCTGCTCTCCTCTCACCCCTAAAAATGGGGACTGCCAGTCCCAAGGGGAATGGGTAATATGATTCTGTTCCTCTTCTGCCCTACCCTCCTGCTGCACACACACACACACACAGACACACACACACACAGACACACACACACTCTGACATCAGGGCCTTTGGTTGTGGTTCAAAGGCTCTAACTTCCTGTTGGCAGGGCAGGAGGTTGCTATGAGAAACAGCACCTCCATTGGCCCTGACCCCAGGGACACAGCGTCAGCTCCCTGTGTGCTTCCAGGCTGGCTGGAGGTGAATTGCAGCATCACAGGGGCCCCTAGGTATGAGAAGGCTCCCTAACAGACTAAGCCAGGGAGCCCCATTCCAGAGGGGTTGGCTATTTGCAAGGGTCTCATGCCTTGTACATTTTTTCCAAAAAGCAACATGGCAATTGCAGGCCATAAACCAAACAGTTGATGTTTTTCAGAAAATAATCTCACTTTTCCCTAGCAAACCACCTCTAGCCCTGGGGTCTCTGAGCAGTGTGACAGCATGAGGCCTCCGTAGAGAGAGTGAAGCCCAGGAGCTTCTCCCCCTTGTCTTTGGTATAAACTTGTTCCTTGGGCCTGCCCTGAAGTGCACCTCTAATAAACAGGAAGGCATCTGCGCCATCAATGTCTGTCCCTCACAGAGCATCTGAGACCTGTCTGGGCCATCAAAGCCATCCCCAGCCCCCAGGAGCATTCTGGAGGGGAACCTAGTCTCTCCAGAAACAATTCCCCATTGTGTCCCCTCACTTGGAAATCATAGATATGTTAACAGGCCCTTACATTTAGGCAGGTCCTGCCCTGGCTTTGTGCTAATGTGTTGTTTTTTCTTCCTTGAACAATGTCCTTTCCAGTAGGGCCAGCCGTTCACACCATTGTCTGAGACCCTTGGACTACAGGAAACAGCACCAGATTCTTATCAGCTGGGGGGGTGGGGGGGTGGGGGCAGAGTGAACAGATGAGGTCATGCCCATAAAGCAAGCTGCTGGTCTGCCATGTCATTCTTCTATACCTTTATCTGTGAGAGCAGAGCCCCCCTTGTCCTTCTAACAGGCAAATCTGGGCTTTAAGTGTCTCTAATACTGTCTCCTCCATTTGATGGCAGATACTTGGACTCTGCTTTAGGTTTCTTGATTCACTTTGGAATCCTCTCCAGCCCACAACTGTCCCCTTGCCCTGGTCTTCCCTCTCTGCCCAATGGGATGTTCTTGGCGGTGAAACACACTCCACTGGGATGGATTAGGGTGCACTCCAGTCATCTTCTTCCCTGGGGGAAAGGGGTCAAGACTGGTCACCTGAGTCCTCCTCATAGCAGAATCCCTGAGTACAAGCTACTATTTGACTGCTGGAGGCCTGGTGTGAGGATGAAGGTGGGCATCCCTTTCAAGGCCTCCCTGGAGACTGTGCAGCATTTCCAATCCTCAGTGGAGAATGATTTTTTTAAGGGCATCATTGAGGAACCAGGAGTTTCATTAATGAAAATCCAGTGGGGAAAGTGAAAGGCTTCATTAGGACACAGCCTCTAAGGAGGAGGGGGCCGGCAGTGGTACCCACACAAAGGCAGACTGGGGCTGGGCAGTGGGAAGTGGGCACAGGGCCACAGCTGCTGTTACTTCATCTCCTGTGCACCAGGAGGGTGGGTGAGTCCGGAAGAGGAGCCAAGGTGGGGGTCCAACAATCCTTGAGCTCTTTAGCAGGTATTATATCCAAACCTAGCCCCACTCATTCCTTCTTTCTGCACACCAGGGCCAAGTTTGTGATCTCAGAAATCCCTGGGGATTTGATCCTGGTGTGTGTTGAACTTTCTCCTTGCCAGAGCCCCTGCAGACTAGGACTTGGGTAAGGCTGGGGTTAATCCTTAACTCGGGTGGAAATTGGTCTGTTTCTGAGCAACTGTCTGCTACTTGTAAGGAGATGTGGCTGACTGGAGACACCTCAGTTTGCTGGACTGCAGAGGCACGAGAGAGTTCTCTGCGACCCACCTGGCTCTAGCTGCAACTGGGGCCATTGCGAGCCCACAGAGAAGATAACCTGGCAGGAGACAGACCTGCCTCCTGATGGCTGCTGCCTGCCCACTCCTGAAGCTGGAGGATTCTAGGGGTGTCTGGGACCTGACCCAGGCTTAGCTGAATGAAAGGGAAGCACAGAAGCCATTTGAGAAAGTGAAAAGGGCTGTTTTCCGCCCTTATTCTGCCCCTACCCTGCCCCTCACCTTTCCTTAGAAACTAGTCTTTTGGACTGCAGGACAGCCACAAGCTTGGGGTGAATCCCAGCCCTCCACAGTGGACGATGCCAGACACAGGAGGAGCAGGAAATGGGCTGGGGAGGCCGGCTGGGTGTGGGAGAACAGGAGCCAGAGGCAGGGCAGAGTCCAGGCCCAAGGGACAGCAGACTGGCAGCTTGGCAGCCCTGGCCCTGGGGTGGCAGGTCCTGCTCTGGTGCCAGCCACGGGAAACCAAGATGTGGCTATTCCATCTGCGAAGTCAGGGGCTCCAGAGTTTACAGGCTTAGAAGGCAGAGATTAATAAATTAATCTCAAATGTAAAGGGAGGGAATTAAGCTAACCAGCATTTTCCCAAAGTATGCTCTTCAAAACATTAGAAACATGAGGTGGTAACTGCTCCATGGGAAAAAAAAGGGATAGAGGGCCACATGTTTTGGAGGATCATGTAGCACATAGTAGGCATGCCAATTAATGAGAAATCATCATGAGCTCCTCAGGGATTTCACAGGGCAAGCAAGCAGGCAGTGCACAGCTCTGTAGGGGCTAAGGGGAGAGAAATCCCATGTTTATTTGACCATTGTCGAGGATCTCATGAGACAGTTGTTCCAAAAGACAACTTTTGACTAGCCCCTTTCTCGAAGCCCCTTTCCAGTTCTAAACCTGTTTGGGAAATCATGAAACAGGACCAAAGACCAGGGGAAGTATGAGACTTAGAGGAAAAAGCTGGAAGAGGAAGATAGAGTGAAATCCCTGAGGCAGGAAATAGGGCTGGAGATGAGGGTGGTGGTGAGGGGCTGGGGGAAGTCCAGGCCCAAGGGGTCTTCAGGGTGTGGGCGGTGGTGACATGGGAGCAGAGACACCATGCACCCCAGGGGAGAAGGGGGCTCTGAGGTTGCATTAACACAGCCTCCCAGCCCAGCACTCCACACCAAATGGTGCTCTGATGATGCTTCTCAGATGGGTGGTGATGGCCCGAGGCCGGGCAACAGGGTTTCACTTTCTGTGAGGCCTGGGTGATTGTGCAGGGTCCAGGAGGTGAAAGCAGGGGTCCTGCTCCAGGGCCTGGGCTGCAAGATGGGACTGATGACTGTTAAGCCCCCTAGTCCATAGCACAGATTGAGGAGGCCATCCAAGCAAGAGGCTAATCTCTCTGGTGAGGTGGGGTGATGTCCCTCCCGTCTTTAAAGCACCCCTGCCTTTTCCCATCTCCCTCCAGCACCAGTGGAGTCTGCTCTTTGGGCAGGAGCATGATGTCACTGGGGGAGTGGGGCTGGGGGAGAGGCGTCTCCTGCATCCTGCCCCGCAGGCCAGACTCTGGGGCTCCCCCTCCTCTGCCAAAGCTGCAGCTCCCACAGCACAGCCTGGCCCCCCAGGCAAGAGCACGGTGGTCTTAATATACGTTGGTATGTGGCTGATGAAGACAGGCATCAGGCCAAGTGTCGCTGTCACAAAGTCAAGTGTTATTGTGAAAAAGGAGCAGGGCTGCTTACGTGCCCAGCTGCCCTACGCCAGCATTTTTTTCCGTGGCTGAAGGTCTTACTGAAGTTCCAAGAAGTCTCAGAAGCCCGCGGGACAGGATTTTCCTAATTTAATAAGCAATCTCAGCTTCATAGGCAAAGCCCTCTGACTCCTTCCTTCCTCTGATACCCATCTCCTTCCCGTCTAGAAAATGCCACCCAGGGTGGTTTCTCCCTCCTGGAAAGGACAGGGAAAGCCCCTCATTTCCAGCTCACACAAATGGCATCAGTTAATTTAGTACAGAAATACACAGATACAATAATGGTAATAATTATGTTATATAAGTATTAACTTCATCCCTTTCCTTGCAGGTTGTGTGGAAAACCCCTGCGCTATCCTCACCAGCTCTCAGGGGCGGTGACGATAAAAAGAACAATAGTAATTATGAGAAGCGTGCTTTGAAGACAGAGAAACCACAAGGCCTATCTCAACATATGAATACAAAAATAGAATTCACACATAGAAGCATTTCCAGGAGTGAATAACACACGGTACCGTGGAGGCGGCGGCGGGGGGCGGGGTGCGGGGTACGGACCAGTAGAAGCTGTCTATAATTTTCCAAGCTCAGGTGTTCCTTGTTCAGGATTTTTAACTCCTTCTCCCTCTGTTTTCCAGAGTAACTTCCCCAGGGGACCCAGCCTAGCAGCCAGTGCAGAGCCTGGGATAGAGGGGCAGAGCTGGCTGCAGCTCTGAGACCCATTCCTGGGGCTCTGCACTGTCTCCCCACCCTCTTCCATGGCCTCTCTCTCCTCCTCCCCCCACGGTCCTCCTCCTCTGCTTTTACGTGCTGACATCCCAGCCACAGCTACCCCAGGCCAGAGGCTTCCCAAAGTGCTGTCAGGTTAACCTCAGTGCTTCTGGTTCACTCACTGTGCAAAGAGGGGAAAAGGGGCCTTTTTCGGACCCCAGTTCTCTAGAGGTGGTAGGGGCTGTGGGGTGGGGGGAAGGAGTGCCGGGGTGGCTCGGATAAAATCCAAGGCAGACAGAGTCTGGGTTTGAGTTCAGTGGGCAGGAAGCCCTGTCTTGCTTTTTATCTGTTTTTTCCTCCTTCCTTCATCTTGGTTTTTAATGGAGGGAATCTCGAACCTGATGCTTTTGTCTCCCTCCTGTCGGTTTTGTGCGTCACCGACTTGTTCACATGCAGGCTGGGAACAACTTTTCATTTAGTCCTCCTCCTCCTCCCCCTCCACGCTCCCCAGCCGAAGAAACACATTACTGCTGATGGCAAAAACACCTCCCTACACGCCCAGACAGATTGCGTCCTGGCCACCTGAGCCAGCAGCACCCCCAAGAACCAGCAGGACTTAGAAGCTTCCCCCTACATTTTTTTTCCCTTAAAAGAAAAAAAGGCTTCATAAATGAACCATCCGTGACAAACCCTTATTTAGCAGAAACCAAAGATCCCAGGGTGGGAAACATCTGGCTCCTGGGCTAATTGATGCCTTCTGGGGTCCTTGAGAATGCCTGCCCCTGGGCCCCACAGGCGGTCCTAGGGTCTCCCACCCTCTCCCCATCTCAAAAGCCTCAATATTCTGTGGCCCCCCCCCCAGGCAAAGCCCTGCCCCTTGTCCTGACCACCAGCTGCAGCTTGCTCCCAGAGCTGCCACACCCCCACCCTCCCAGTCTGTGGGCCAGCTTGCATTGCCCTGGGAAAGATAGCTCACTCCTCCAACCACCCCACACTTCCCCAGCTCCCCTCTCCCTATCTCTAGTCCACAGAGATGGGGGATAACATTCTCCTAGAATTCACCCCCTCCCTGCTCATCAACATGGAGACCTTGATGGTGGGGAGGGGCAATCCCATCAGGAGGTGTGGGCATCCCAGGAAACCTGGCCTGGCCGCTCCAGGACCTGATGAAGGGATGTCAGGCTTGGAGGTCCAGACCATCCCCAGGTCCCAGAGAGCTCTAGTAGTCTATGCTTCTGTGATTCTGAGATGCAGAAGAGGGGTTGTGCAGTGGCAGGGAACTACCAAGATATCAGGGCACAAAGTGTGAGGGGGTCTTGCTGTTCCACCTTCTCAGCGCCTCCACTTTCCCTCCCCACCTCAGTCAGGGTAGGTCTTCTTAGCAGGTACTAGCTTAGAGGCAACTTCCACCCTCCTCAGCTGCCTGGGGGCCCCCTGCCCAGACACCTCCTCAGCTGCACCCACACACCCAGTCTAAGGGTCACTCAGAATGGCCATTGTTCTGCAGGCTGGGTAAAAAACACCCAGCCCTCTTGCTTCCGGCACAAGTGGAAATGTGCTCTGGGGGCCTCATTCAAGAACAAATAGCAGGCCCACTGGAGTTGCCAGCAGCCAGAGGGTGCTGGCTCCAGCCTGGGACTGAGAGCACAGAGAGGGGCAGGGAACTGGCCCAGGGCACAAGGCCCTCCATCAGGCCCCAGCCTATCCTGTGGGCAGCCTGGTAGGGGTCTGGGGGCAGAGATTCCCATCTCTAAGAGGCAATCAGGCATGTTGGCCCCCTCTGCCCTAGCTGGGTGGGTGGGAGAGGCTGGGGGCTGCTGCTGGCCACTTGGCCCATCCCAACCACCCCCTCTCCTCCTCCCTCTTCTATGTGGCCTCCACCTCCCGGGGTGTCCGATTACGCTCGGCTTGCACCCGGCTCTTTACCTTCTTGCCTAGTTCCAGCCCCACCCAGCTCTTGCCCTTGGCCTGTTTGCTGCGGCCTCGGCTGCGGGAGGGGCACCACACACGCTCACAGTACTCATCCACCCGGGGCAGGTTGGCGAAGCCGATGAGCTGCAGGATGTCCTTATACCAGGCCTTGGAGGGGGTGGAGGCCGGGCCTCCTTGGGCTGCAGGCTCCTCTGGCCTCGGCTCCCGGGGGAACAGAGTGTCAAGCTGTGCAGCCATGATCACCTCCAGAGCCAGGCGGACCACCACTTGGGAGAAGCCGTGCTCCAGCGTCATGCAGGTGTAGGTGCCCGCATCCAGGCGGTTGAGCCTGCGGAACAGCAGCCCCTGTTCCGTTTGCAGGATGCGCTCATCTGTCTTCACCTGCTGGGGGTGTGGGAGGGCGTGAGGGCGCCTGGAGCAGGGCCTGCACCATCAACTTCTCTGCCCCTGCTTTTCCAAATTTGCCATCTCAGGGCTCATTCTCCACTTCCCAGCAGCTTGGCCGGCTCAGCCTCCTCGACCGTGAGCTAATTGCAGGCAGGGACTCACCTTCCCATAATCCAGGACAGGGCCTTCTCAAAGATTTGACTGACTGGTTTCTCCCCTACTCAGAGCTCTGGATCCCCTGTCTTGGCCTTGGGGGGCCCTGGCACATATTCCCAGGGAACAGAGGGTTAAAAAGTATTTATGGGCTTTTACTCAGGGGGGCTATACCCCCAGACCCGGGACAAGAACTCCCCTCCACTCTACACACACACAAACACACACACACACACACACACACACACAGCCCTCCCTGTCTTGGTCTGCATTGCCCACTCCCCCCACAGTGCAGGGCCCACAGCCCCATCACAGTGTAGGAGGTGGAACACGGTTCTGATCCAGCGCCGTCTCTGGCCTGGACCCTGTCTGGGCTTTAGTCCGCACATGTGTACTTTGAGGCAGCACTGCTTGGGTGGTGAGTGTTGTGTAACTCCATCTCATCGCTCCCCTGCCCCTTCCCCCCTGGGGGAGACTTCTCAGTGCCCAGCCCAACAGCTGGCCCAAGGCTGGCCTCCCCCAGTTCTCAAGCTGGAAGGAGAGCCCCTCCTGTAATCAACCCACTCCCTCCTCTTCCCTACCCGTGGGAGCGGCTTGCGAATGGTTCTTCACCCTGCCCCCACCCACACCCAGCCTCAGGCCCCAGACTGAAGCCATCTCTGGGCTTGACAGACTTTTCTGGATGGGGGAGGAGAGGGCCTAGGCAGACAGCTGGACTCCAGGGAGGACGTGTGGGACCAGGCAGTGTGTGAGTGTGTGTGTGTAGTGGAGGTGTGTGCGCAAAGGCCAGTGATCAGGGGCCCAGGCCTAAGGCAGAGGAGGACCAAGAACCCCTGGGGAAGAGACCCCTTTGAAGATGAGCCATATGTGTAAGCATGGGGGCCTTCCTGACCAGCTTAGACCCCTTCCCTCTCTTCTATCTCTGCTACCCCGCTCTCAGACAGAGCCCAGCTCAGTGCCCAGGAGTTTGTGGGCTCCCTGTCACTGGAGAAGTTCTACCACATCTGGCCTGGGTGTTCCCAGATGGCAGGAACAGGGGCATCTCCTTCTAGGCACCCCAGGGGCTTTAATACATACTTTTCTTAAGTTGATCTTGGCAAGTTCCCCCCAGAGTTCATGGAGGGGTGTGATCTCAGGACACAGGCAGGCTGGAGCCAGGGTCCTCGCTCACCTGGTCAGGCCTCTCGTCCCCTGGCCTCTGTAAGAACCAGCGCACAGCGGCCTGGGGGGACTTGGGCAGGCACTCCAGGAAGGTGCTGTTGTGCTCTGTGCCGTAGACTGTGGTGGTCGCCACGAGTCCCGCAGTCTCTTCTGGAGGGATTTGGAGGTGGGCTCAGCTCAGGAACTATAGGACCCCTGGGACCACCCACTGACTCCCTCAGTCCAGGAGCCCCCATGAATGCGACAGGGACCTAGGTGTTGACTGATCCCTAAGCCGCTCACTCTGCCCAGAGACCCTAACCCATATGCTGACAGGAGCTGCCCACATAGGGAAACTGAGGACTGCCTGTTACTACAAGAACGGCCTGAGGCCATACTTCACAGGTGTCAAGCCCAGGCCACAAGGGTGAGTGGGGGCCCTGTGAGAGCCCAGCTGGCGCCCCCATGCCCGCCGCCACTCACCCTCCTGGCTCTGGCCCAGGCACTGCAGGGCAGGGTTGCCATGCCGGATGTCCTGCCGGCGGAACCGGCGCTTGCTGGTGCCGGGCCGGTAGCGGGTACAGGAGGCACCATCCCAGGCACAGTACGGGTCCCGGGCCAGGCAGCACTCTGCACAGGCACTGCCGTAAGTCTCACACTGGTGCAGCTGCAGCCGGGCCACGCCCAGCCTCGAACCCACGTACAGCATTTGCTGGGAGGGACATAGGCAGAGCCCGAGGTGAGCCTGTGCTCTGCCTAGAAGCAGCTAGGCTCTCAGCTCCCTTGGCTTTCCTGAGACCCCTGACATTCGCAAGAGTCTTCCAGAACCTCTTGAGTGCATTCCCAGAAGAAAAAATATTTATCACCCATCTGATCTACATCAGATCCTATGCTAGGACGTGGAGGGAATGGGGCACACCTGGGGTCTTTTCTCTAAGGTGCTTCTCCAGACCCTCCCGGCAGCAGACCTTTGCCCTCTACCCCAGTGGCCTTTATCCTGTCTTGCCCCTGACTTTGGAGGTGAGCTCTGCTTTAAGCAATCCCAGTACAAAAGTCAAGATTTACCCAAAGATGAACTGGGGTAGATGAACTTGGGGAGATTTTGCCACTTGCAAAAGGACACACAGCAGGCCTCTAAAATCTATTTGATTTAAAATCTGGATCTTGTTTTCAAGCACGTTTTTGTCTCCCCTGAGGAACTGGCCTTTGTGGATCTCCCCTTATCTGAACACATGCTCACTTACTCCGGGCCTCCCGCTCCCGCTGGTTTCATGCGTGGGAATCTCAGCTCCCAGCTGAACTCTCAACCTTCACTGCAGGGCTTAATCAGGCAGCCCCAGGGCCTGCTGTGACTCAGCTTTCCATCAGACAACAAGAGTGCTCAGGGAAACTTCAGGAGACAGGTGGAGAGGAAGGAGGAGTGGGGAGAGATGGCAGCTACTCTTACCCTTTTGACGGAGATCTCCATCTCAGTGATGGGTGTTGGCACCTGGGAAAGAAGCAAGACCTCCCCTGCATCCCTGTTTTCAGCCTCTTCCAGACTCTGGGTGGAAACCATCTTTTTCCCAGGTCAGTGCACTCCCTGGCAACTAAGGCCAGACAGTCTCTCCTACGTTAGAAAGGTCCTCTCTCCCTGGCTGGCCTCCAAGGCTTGGCTACAAGCACAAAGCTCTGGTGTCCCCTCCCACAGTCCTGTTCCCCAGCAATGAGGCAGCTGTCCCAAATCACCCATCCCATGTGGGGAAGCACAACAGTTCCCCAAACACAGATGATCCCCTGTCTGACTCTATAGAGGGGTCAACAGAACCCCTTGGGGAGTTGGGGTGTCAGCCACCCCTCACTGCAACTTGAACCTGGCAGGGCTTTGTCAAGGGGTGATCGCCTTGGCCATCCCTCACTGGGCCCCCCAACTCTCAGCTCACAGACTGCGTCTCCAGGCCCTGCAGTCATTTAGAAGCATCGGCAAGGCCTCTGCAGTAGTGAGCGTCATCACTTTCACTCCCCACTGGCCGCAGGTTCAGTACAGCAGGCCCATCTCCCTCCTGCACTTTGCTCCTGCTTTCTCCTAGCCAGGCCTAGACGCAGGGACGGGGCTTGAGGGGACCCTTCCCATCAGTTCCCCCCACTCACCTTAAACACCTGAAGCTCCTCCAGAACCACCTCCTCAGGTTCAGCAGGGCCCCCCACCTGGAGGGCAATGACCTTGAGCACGGAGCCTGAGTCTGGGGCAGGGGAGGAGGGGTCAGTGGGAGAGGAAGGGGCAGCATAGGTCCTCACACACCTCCCCTGCCCGGCCACCCCACTCAGCCCGCCCACCAGTCCCCAGGAAGATGACGTCATAGGTCCCGTCCTCTGCCTCCACGCGGTCCACCACGATCTGACGCAACTGCTGGGCCAGGTGGGTTTTGACGAGGACAGGGCGACCCCGCCGAGGACGCACGGGCCGGAACATGAGTGGGTGGGCTCGGGCAAACTGCAGCACCTCATCCGGGTAGTCCTTGGTGCTGCCAAAGGGTCGTCCTGGCTGTGCGGTCATCTTGCTGGGGCACTGTGGGCAGCGGCAAAGGGAGTGCCTGAAGCTTCCTGTGATGTCACATTCCCCACCCCAGTCTGTTTCTAGGCTCCACTGGCTGGGCACGCCAACCTCAGAGGGACCGCTTGTGGACCCTTCACGCTGTAGGAGAGACTCCTTAGTGTAGTCTGGGCTCTGCTCCCATCCTCACCCCACCCAGCCCAGCTGCTCTGGAGCCCCAGCTCAGCTGCTGCCTTGGGGCCACACGCAGACACAGGCCTGTCCTCAGGTAGAGCCCCTCCTGGCATCTACTCAGCCCTCTTCCCTGCCCTGGTCCCAGGCAGATACTCACCACACCAGGACGGGGAAAGGGTACCTTGCCCGCATAGGGCCCCCACTGGTGCTGGGGACCATCTTGGTGGGCAAAGGGCCCCTTGAAGACCTCCCAGATATCAGCCATGTGGTACACGCAGACGGCATAGCCCTGGAACACAGCACTGCCAAGGGCGGACAGGGACAGTCAGGCCAGGGGGGCTGTCAGAGGCGGGAAGGGGGCAGCCTGGCTCCATAGGGAGGACAGAGGATGATGGTGCCTGCAGTCAGCGGAGACCAGAAAACGAGGACCCCCAGGCAGAGAGTACAGCCACGGAGTCACCGAGTCAGGGACAGAGACGGGGACCCATGGCGAGGCCGGACGTGAAGGCAGGGGCTCAACAGGGGAGGCTGCAGTGCAGAGACGGGGCCAGGGGTGGAGGGGAGGGGAGGCCGTGTGCCCACCTGACCATGCTGAACAGAGCGTACACCTCCAGGCTCTTCCCTGCATTGGGCCACAGCAGGAACACGTCCTCTGGAGACAGAAGGCCACGACCAATGCCCGCCACTCACTGGCTCTGAGCCCTCCCCAGCCCTCACCCAGCCTGCCCTGGCCATGCCCTTACCCAGCTGGTCAAAGTGGGTCTCGGCACCTCCAGGGCCAGGCACGGAGCAGAGCAGCCTGGCCTTGAGGAAGGTGCTCCATTTGCTCACCAGCACCCGCTGGCCGCCTGCGTCATTCTGGGGAGTGGGGGCCAGTCAGCCTTGGGTCCCAAGGACAGGCCCCTCCTCCTGTTCCTCCACCCTCACCCTTGTGGGGGAGGCATGGATGTCGGCTCCACACCCTTGCCTCGGTTTGCCTACTGCTGCGGTTTGGGACGGGTCTGGGAAGGCACATACGGCCAGGATGTGAACCTCACTGTCCCTGCCACAGCTCTCACCACGCAGACGCGGCCCACGCGGCTGATGACACGGCCCGGGCCTCCATCAGGTGAAGAGACTGTCTCCGAGAAGAAGAAGTACACCTTGTCATCGTCCTGGTCGGAGTTGTCAGGGATCCGGGTGGCCATCACAAACCTGGGGTCTGTGAGGTAACAGGGTGAAGCTGGTGGGGGCCTCACAGGGGAGGAACAGGGTGGGGGGTGAGCCAGTGAGGAGGGGAAGAGGTGCAGGGACCCCACTGGAGGCTGGAGTCCCAGGCAGTGGAGTGGGGATGGGCTGCCCCTCTGGTCCCCACTCCAGCGTCAGCTCTCCCACCTCCCTGCCAGTGCCAGGGGCAGACCCCAGCCAGCCTTGCCCTCAGCAGACCCCTGGGCTCACCGTGCAGGAGGTTCTGGTCAGAGTCAGAACGCAAGGCCGGTCGGGAACCCCCACTTCGGAAGATCATGGCTTCACGCCCCAGGAAGTCAGCATTGAGGCCCGTGTACAGCTCCCCTCCTAGGGTGAGGGTAGGGGGCAGAGTCAGGGGAGGAGGGCCAGGCCCTGTACCCAGACCCCATCCCTTCCCAGTGACGTCGGCCGGCTCCCACCCTTGTCATGCCCGCCCTGGCCTGGGCATCACCCACCTACAAAGGTGCTGGCGAAGGGACGGCTGGGCTCGTGTGGGCACCTCCCCCGCCCACTTTCCACACTGCGGGGCTCCAGATGGAGCACATGCTGGGGAGAGGGAGGGAGGGAGGGAGGGAGAGGCGTCACCTAGGAAAGCAGAGCCAGCCCCGACCCGGGCAGCGGCCATCGCGTGCGGCTGGAGAGTGGGGGTGGGCGGAAGGCGCCCTCATTCAGGACCTTGCCGGCAGGGTCAGCTCCCTGGCACAAAGGTGCCTTTCAGGCTCTGACCCCTCTGCCCTGACCCAGGCTCAATGGGGAGCGTTCAGACAACAGGGAGGAAATGTCACAGCTTCCCAGTCCCTTGCGGGGCCGCCCTGGCTCACCTCTCCACGATGCCCAACGGCAATGAGGGCGCAGGTTGGCTGGAAGGCACCAGTGCCACACGCCAGCAGGTGGGTCCGGTTGTGGGGCTGCAGCACCCGCACAAAGTTGGCACACTCCACCTAGGGGGAGGGGGGGTGGGGGGATGATCTAGGGCGGGGGGTAGATTCTTCAGCACCGTCAGGAGCCTTCAAGATCTGCTTCAAGTGGCCCCAGAACAGGCAGCAGGGGAGCAGCCCCAGGCTCTCCTGGGGGTCAGGGACTGGGTGTTGGTCATGGTGGGGGGCAGCCACTCCCGACATCACTCACCGAAGGATCTCTTCCCTTGTGAACACACTCCTCCCTTTGTCCTGGCTGCGGTGGCCACAGCACCTGAAACACAGCCTGTGTGACCCCTGACCTCACAGCCTCAGTTGACCCAGCTGGCCTCCCATCTGGAGTTGCCCAGCTCTCAGACAGAGCCGCTTTCCGGTCAGTCCAGCTCACCTCCCGGGGATCCAGCCATGCCTGGTCCAGCCGCAGAGAGTAGATGGCATCGCGGCCGCCCAGAAACAGGCGGTCCCGGTACTCGTCCAGGTAGAGGGCCCGGAGGTCCAGGGAGCCCCGGGGACCCAGAAAGATGGCAGAGCGGTTGGCAGAAAGGAGGTCTAGGAGGGAGGGAGGGAGGGGGTCAGGGCCTGCTGCTCAGCCCACTTCTCTAGCCAATCTGTGGAGGTGGAGGGTCCCAGCTGTGCATTAACCGTCCCCGCCCCCACTCACATCTGGAAAATGTTTCCATGCAAGGGGTGCTGGAGGGCTTCAGGGAAATGACTCCTGGGGGTGGGTGGGACAGGGGGCTCTGAGCCCCCCACCCAGCCCAGCCCACCCAGGGGCCTGCCCCCTACACCTTCACTCCGTGGCCCCCCTGGTGTTCAGTTAACATCTCCTTCCCCCTGGCCCATCTGTGCTCTACCCAGTCCCTGCCCCACTGGCAGAACTTATGGCAGCAAGCTGGGTGAAGTGCTGGGAGAGCCTGGAGGAAGGGTGGGTGGTCTGAGCAGCGTGAAAGGCTGACTCAGTGGGACAAGCAGATGGACAGGGGAGAGCGTTCCATCAGAGGGAGCACCTGGCTAAGGCCTGGGTGTGGGAGAGGCCAGGTATGGCCAGGTGGAAATCTAGGCTCTGGTCCAGGGATATGGCTAAAGAGGGTTTTCTCTTCCATAGACGCTGCCCACCCAGGTCCCAGGGATGGGGGTGGCTCTCTGGGGATGTTGATCCCAGGAAGTGGGGATCCTGAAGTAGGTCCTTGGGGTCCAGCTAGGTAGCTGGAGATGATGGGTGGGCAAGGGCAGAGCAGCAGGATGTGGTGGGAAGGGGCGATGGCCACCATTGGGAAGGTGAGGTATCCAAGCCCAAAGGGTCATCCTCTCTATCCCCAAACTCATTAACAGCCTCTTCCAGGAAGCCCTCCATGCCTGACAGTACTTTGGAGGAGATTTGCCCTATTTGGACCTTTTCGTGTAGCCGGACTTAGCCCAAAGCCACAGCTCCCAGGGAAGGACCACATTCCACAACCCCCGGCCCCCCCACCCCCTGACTCCCTTCAGACTCTCCAGAGTGGAGCCATGTCTCCCGCCTCCGACTCTCCAGAGAAGGCCTGGGTCTCCCTCCTCGGACTGGGGTTCCTGGGGGAAGGTGATCACCCCTCTGGTTTCCCCAGGAAGAAGAATCTGTGGAGAGCCTCTGTCTCATCTGATTTAGAAGAGGCCTGTGCCAGCTGCAGCACAACATATCAGGTTAGATATGCAGAGGAGCCTCCTGGGCCAGGATGGGCAAAGAAGGGAGGCTACAAAGAGCCTCGTGGATGGAGGGGAAGAGGAAAGGCCAGCATTGCAAAGTGGGCTGCAAGAGGCAGGAGGGGGAACAGGGCTGTGGGCATAGGGTGAGGGACCCCACTGCAGGGCGGACGAGAGGGACAGGATGCTGCCCTCTTCCCCACTGTCTGCCCTGGGCAAGGGGCCCAGCTGAGAGCAGACAGATACTCCAGACCTGCCCTCTCTGCCCCCTCCCCATTTCTCTCTGCCCATCTCTACTGAGGTCTCTCTCCTTTTCTCAGCAGTCCCCTCAGTTTCTCCCCCAGTGTGTCTCTGTCTCTCCCACCTCCACCCTGGCCATGTCTTCCAGGACCTGTCCCCCTCCCCCTGCCTTTCTCCCAGGCTCCTGCCTCTGGTGGCCAGCCGGGAGCACATGCCAGGGAGTGACTGTAAAGCCCTTCCCACAGGCTGTGCTGGGAGTGACTGCATCCCTCCTGCTGTCAGAACAGACTGCCCTGGGCTGGCTGGGGTCCCACAGCTGGGGTATGGCAGGGTCCGGGGCTCCCAGGGACACACACACAAACAGGGTGCGCACTGCCCTACCTCGGTAGGAGAGCCGCAGGCGGGGCACGCTGGGGCCAGGGCTGAGGCTGCCGCCGCGGAGCAGGAGGCCCCACAGGAGGCAGCAGATGGCCCAGGCTGAGGGGGCCATGCTGGGGAACCGGGACACCAAGCTGCTTGTAGAGTTGCCCTGGGTCCTGCCGCTGCCGCTGCCGCTGGTTGTAGTTTGCTCCGTTGCCGCCAGGCCTGCCACTTATAAGGCAACAGCTCCACCCCGTCCCAGGCCAGGAAGGCGGGGAGGAAGAGGGAGGGAGCAAGTGCCCTGCCATCCACCTGCAGCCTCTCATTCCACCTCGGCTGGCCCAGCTGATGCCTCAGTGTCAGAGTAGCTACTTCCCCATTTTGGGAGACTCTTTCCCAGCTGCGCTGTGGGTGTTTTATACAGAAATGTCCACAAACCCAAGTCCCTAAGCTCTAGCAAAATGTCAAGGGGCGAAATAGCTTGGAAGGGAGATCAGAGATCAGAGGTTGATGGGCTGGGTGGGGGGTCTAGCTGGGCTCTCTTTTGCTCCTTGCCCCTCTGGTGCCCATGACAGAGACCCCCACAGACTGATTCTGGGCCCCGGTCCCTGACACCAAGGGCCCAGCCCCCTGAAGTCTTGGTCAGGCTCCCCAGCTCCCCTGGCAGGGCCCGATTGCCTGGGGGGAGTCATTCCAGCCCAAGGGGCTGGATGGGGGGCTTGAGGTCTGGCCACACTTCACAGATCTGAGATTGGCAATAGATGAATACCCAGACTTCTCCACCCAGGCCTGTTCGTGTGTGGCCTCCAGGCCCCATCCCAGCTCACTGGGGCAGGGAACAGGATTCACCCTGTGCCAGGGAAGCCCTTATTGCCCTGTCTCCCTCAGTCTCTAGTCCTCCCCGAGCCCCAGGGCCCAGAGTGTCACCAGGGAAGTGGTGGGTTCTTCCCAGGGGTGGAGGGAGGATGCTCATGCCCCCACTCCCTCTGCTCTGAGCTCTGATCCAGGGGACAGGAGAGTCACAGAAGAGGCACAAGGGGGGAGATGGGGCTGAGGGGTTGAATAAGGGCAAGTGAGGAGACCTCCCCCTCCCCCCACCAACAGCAGCCCCTGTCTCCACCCTCCACAGCTGCCACCCCACCCCATTCCAGACCCCTACACTCAGAATCTGAGGCCTTGGGTGCTAAGATTTCCACCTTGAGCGAGAATCCTGGTGCTTCCAGGATTCTAGAAACTCCTGCAAGTTACCAGCCCGGGCCCTCAGATGGTGGTCAGGAAACTTGGGGGCATCAGAGAATGAAGGATGTGGCCCAGGCCACACAGCAGCCTGAGAACAGGTCTTGCTCAGTCCTGCCCCTTCCTGGGACCCTCTCTTGCTTCTCAGGCTCCTGAGGGTACTGGGACCCCACCTCCCTTCCTATCTCATTCCTGAAAGAGAAACAGCTCAGTCTCTGAGTCAGCGTGAGAAGGACCCAGGGACCTGGAACCCTGTCTCCCTGTCCCCATCGCCCCTCAAAATATACATGCCTCTTGACCTGGGATTGGGCAAAGTGCTACTCAGGGAGGCTACCTTGCCTCTGGATTCCCTGAAGAACCTTGGCCAAGGCCTTTCCCTCTCTGGGTCTCAGTCTCCTCCTTCCAGAGCCAGGGACCAGCCACCTTAGGTGTAACAGGCTCTATAAACTGGTGAGGGGTGCTTGTGCAGCAGCTGCCATGATGGTGATCATATCCTGGGCCCTTGGAGGGGTGGAGCTCCTCTGTGTCCATCTCCCTGGGGAGATGTTTCAGCCTAGTAGCCCGGGCTGGGGGCCAATGTCTGGCTGGAGATTGAGCCAGACAGCCCCTCAACCAGCATGTGGCCACCAGCTATGGGTGGGAGGCCCAACAACTCCTCAACCTGCCAGCTCACCCTGGGGATCTAAGCTCAGCCAGACCCCAGCTGTGACTGCAGGGGAGGCCTGGGTCTACTGGAACAGGATGCGGGGGCAGCCCGTTCCACACTGCAGAAAAGCAGCCTGTGGCAGGGGCTAAACTTGTTGTGTGGCCTCGAGGAGGTCCTCTTCCTCTCTGGGTCTGGATCCCAGTCTGGGAAGGGGGTAAGGATCTTCTGTAAAGATCTCTGTTTGCAGGGAATTCCCTGGCAGTCCAGTGGTTAGGACTCTGCAGGACTCCGTGCTTTCACTGCCAAGGGCCTGGGTTCCATCCCTGGTTGGGGAACTAAGATTCCACGAGCTGCGTGGTACAGCCAAAAAAAAAAAAAAAAAAAAAAAAAATTAAGATCTCTGCTTGCTGGTTGCAGGTGGGAAAAAACCCCAAGTGTGCCCTTGGTGTCTGGGATCAATGGGCCCAGCCACAGACATCTTGTGCCATCTAATGGACAAACTAGGAACTGCAGGAGGTCCCACAGCTGCCGGCTGTCTCAGGCCCTGTGATGAGCAGCAGGGCCACCCAGCGGAAACCACACCCTCTTAGGACAGCAGGCAGTAACCAGGCAACCTTAATAGAAAGAGGCAGGGGCAGTGGGAGATGCTCCAGTGATTGCTTCTTTTTAAAAATTTATAAAATTTATTTATTATTTTTTCCTAAGTATAGTTGATTTACAATATTGTGTTAGTTTCAGATGTACAACAAAGTGATTTGGAGATATACATATATATATATCCTTTTTCAGATCCTTTTCCATTGTAGGTTACTACAACATATTGAATATAGTTCCCTGTGCTATACAGTAAATCCTTTTTGTTTATATATAGTAGTGTGTATCCCATACTCCTAATTTATCCCTCCCCCTTTCCCCTTTGGTAACCATAATTTTGTTTTCTATGTCTGTGAGTCTGTTTCTATTTTGTAAATAAGTTCCTTTGTATTATTTTTTACATTCCACATATAAGTAATATCATTATTGTTCATCCTGCTCTGTCTGACTTACTTCACTCAGTACGATCATCTCTAGGTCCATCCATGTTGCTGCAAATGGCAATATTTCACTCTTTTTTATGGCTGAGTAATACTCCATTGTGCATATATATACATATATATGTATATATATGCCACATTTTCTTTATCCATTCATCTGTCAATGGACATTTAGGTTGCTTCCATGTCTTGGTTATTGTAAGCAGTGCTGCTATGAACTTTGGGGTGCATGTATGTCTTCTTTTTTCTTTTAATTTTTTTATGTTTATTATTTATTTATTTATTCTTATTAGTCATCCATTTTGTACACATCAGTGTATACATGTCAATCCCAATCTCCCAATTCATCCCACCACCACCACCACCCCCCGCCGCTTTCCCCCCTTGGTGTCCATACGTTTTTTCTCTACTTCTGTGTCTCAATTTCTGCTCTGCAAACCGGTTCATCTGTACCATTTTCTAGGTTCCACCTATTTGTGTTAATATACGATATTTGTTTTTCTCTTTCTGACTTACTTCATTTTGTATGACAGTCTCTAGATGCATCCACGTCTCTACAAATGACCCAATTTTGTTCCCTTTTATGGCTGAGTAATATTCCATTGTATATATGTACCACAACTTCTTTAACCATTTGTCTGTCGATGGGCATTTAGGTTGCTTCCATGACCTGGCTATTGTAAATAGTGCTGCAATGAACATTGGGGTGCATGTGTCTTTTTGAATTATGGTTTCCTCTGGGTGTATGCCCAGTAGTGGGATTGCTGGGTCATATGGTAATTCTATTTTTAGTTCTTTAAGGAACCTCCATACTGTTCTCCATAGTGGCTGTATCCATTTACATTCCCACCAACAGTGCAAGAGGGTTCCCTTTTCTCCACACCCTCTCCAGCATTTGTTGTTTGTAGATTTTCTGATGATGCCCATTCTAACTGGTGTGATACCTCATTGTAGTTTTGATTTGCATTTCTCTAATAATTAGTGATGTTGAGCAGCTTTTCATGTGCTTCTTGGCCATCTGTATGTCCTCTTTGGAGAAATGTCTGTTTAGGTCTTCTACCCATTTTTTGATTGGGTTGTTTGTTTTTTTAATATTGAGCTGCATGAGCTGTTTATATATTTTGGAGATTAATCCTTTGTCCATTGATTCATTTGCAAATATTTTCTCCCATTCTGAGGGTTGTCTTTTAGTCTTGTTTGTAGTTTCCTTTGCTTTGCAAAAGCTTTTAAGTTTCATTAGGTCCCATTTGTTTATTTTTGTTTTTATTTCCATTACTCTAGGAGGTGGATCAAAAAAGATCTTGCTGTGATTTATGTCAGAGTGTTCTTCCTATGTTTTCCTCTAAGAGGTTTATAGTGTCTGGTCTTACATTTAGGTCTTTAATCCATTTTGAGTTTATTTTTGTGTATGGTGTTAGGGAGTGTTCTAATTTCATTCTTTTACATGTAGCTGTCCAGTTTTCCCAGCACCACTTATTGAAGAGACTGTCTTTTCTCCATTGTATATCCTTGCCTCCTTTGTCATAGATTAGTTGACCATAGGTGCGTGGGTTTATCTCTGGGCTTTCTATCCTGTTCCATTGATCTATATTTCTGTTTTTGTGCCAGTACCATATTGTCTTGATTACTGTAGCTTTGTAGTATAGTCTGAAGTCAGGGAGCCTGATTCCTCCAGCTCCGTTTTTTTCCCTCAAGACTGCTTTGGCTATTTGGGGTCTTTTGTGTCTCCAAACAAACTTTAAGATTTTTTGTTCTAGTTCTGTAAAAAGTGCCATTGGTAATTTGATAGGGATTGCATTGAATCTGTAGATTGCTTTGGGTAGTATAGTCATTTTCACAATATTGATTCTTCCAATCCAAGAACATGGTATATCTCTCCATCTGTTGGTATCATCTTTAATTTCTTTCAACAGTGTCTTATAGTTTTCTGCATACAGGTCTTTTGTCTCCCTAGGTAGGTTTATTCTGAGGTATTTTATTCTTTTTGTTGCAATGGTAAATGGGAGTGTTTCCTCAATTTCTCTTTCGGAGTTTTCATCATTAGTATATAGGAATGCAAGAGATTTCTGTGCATTAATTTTGTATCCTGCAACTTTACCAAATTCATTGATTAGCTCTAGTAGTTTTCTGGTGGCATCTTTAGGATTCTCTATGTATAGTATCATGTCATCTGCAAACAGTGACAGTTTTACTTCTTCTTTTCCAATTTGTATTCCTTTTATTTCTTTTTCTTCTCTGATTGCCGTGGCTAGGACTTCCAAAACTATGTTGAATAACAGTGGTGAGAGTGGACGTCCTTCTCTTGTTCCTGATCTTAGAGGAAACGGTTTTCAGTTTTTCACCATTGAGAATGATGTTTGCTGTGGGTTTGTCGTATATGGCCTTTATTATGTTGAGGTAGGTTCCCTCTATGCCCACTTTCTGGAGAATTTTTATCATAAATGGGTGTTGAATTTTGTCAAAAGCTTTTACTGTATCTATTGAGATGATCATATGGTTTTTATTCTTCAATTTGTTAATATGGTGTATCACATTGATTGATTTGCATATATTGAAGAATCCTTGCATCCCTGGGATAAATCCCACTTGATCATGGTGTGTGATCCTTTTAATGTGTTGTTGGATTCTGTTTGCTAGTATTTTGTTGAGGATTTTTGCATCTATGTTCATCAGTGATATTGGCCTGTAGTTTTCTTTTTTTGTAGTATCTTTGTCTGGTTTTGGTATCAGGGTGATGGTGGCCTCATAGAACGAGTTTGGGAGTATTCCTTCCTCTGCAATTTTTTGGAAGAGTTTGAGAAGGATGGGTGTTAGCTCTTCTCTAAATGTTTGATAGAATTCACCTGTGAAGCCATCTGGTCCTGGACTTTTGTTTGTTGGAAGATTTTTAATCACAGTTTCAATTTCATTACTTGTGATTAGTCTGTTCATATTTTCTATTTCTTCCTGGTTCAGTCTTGGAAGGTTATACCTTTCTAAGAATTTGTCCATTTCTTCCAGGTTGTCCATTTTATTGGCATAGAGTTGCTTGTAGTAGTCTCTTAGGATGCTTTGCATTTCTGCCGTGTCTGTTGTAACTTCTCCGTCTTCATTTCTAATTTTATTGATTTGAGTCCTCTCCCTCTTTTTCTTGATGAGTCTGGCTAATGGTTTATCAATTTTGTTTATCTTCTCAAAGAACCAGCTTTTAGTTTTATTGATCTTTGCTATTGTTTTCTTTGTTTCTATTTCATTTATTTCTGCTCTGATCTTTATGATTTCTTTCCTTCTGCTAACTTTGGGTTTTGTTTGTTCTTCTTTCTCTAGTTCCTTTAGATGTAAGGTTAGATTGTTTATTTGAGATTTTTCTTGTTTCTTGAGGTAGGCTTGTATAGCTATAAACTTCCCTCTTAGAACTGCTTTTGCTGCATCCCATAGGTTTTGGATCGTCGTGTTTTCATTGTCATTTGTCTCTAGGTATTTTTTGATTTCCTCTTTGATTTCTTCAGTGATCTCTTGGTTATTTAGTAACGTATTGTTTAGCCTCCATGTATTTGTGTTTTTTACGTTTTTTTCCCCTGTAATTCATTTCTAATCTCATAGCGTTGTGGTCAGAAAAGATGCTTGATATGATTTAAATTTTCTTAAATTTACCGAGGCTTGATTTGTGACCCAAGATGTGATCTATCCTGGAGAATGTTCCGTGCGCACTTGAGAAGAAAGTGTAATCTGCTGTTTTTGGATGGAATGTCCTATAAATATCAATTAAATCTATCTGGTCTGTTGTGTCATTTAAAGCTTGTGTTTCCTTATTAATTTTCTGTTTGGTTGATCTGTCCATTGGTGTAAGTGAGGTGTTAAAGTCCTCCACTATTATTGTGTTACTGTCGATTTCCTCTTTTAGAGCTGTTAGCAGTTGCCTTATGTATTGAGGTGCTCCTATGTTGGGTGCATATATATTTATAATTGTTATATCTTCTTCTTGGGTTGATCCCTTGATCATTATGTAGTGTCCTTCCTTGTCTCTTGTAACATTCTTTATTTTAAAGTCTGTTTTATGTGATATGAGTATTGCTACTCCAGCTTTCTTTTGATTTCCATTTGCATGGAATATCTTTTTCCATCCCCTCACTTTCAGTCTGTATGTGTCCCCAGGTCTGAAGTGGGTCTCTTGTAGAGAGCATATATATAGGTCTTGTTTTTGTATCCATTCAGCAAGCCTGTGTCTTTTGGTTGGAGCATTTAATCCATTCACGTTTAAGGTAATGATCGATATGTATGTTCCTATGACCATTTTCTTAATTGTTTTGAGTTTGTTTTTGTAGGTCCTTTTCTTCTCTTGTGTTTCCCACTTAGAGAAGTTCCTTAAGCATTTGTTGTAAAGCTGGTTTTGTGGTGCTGAATTCTCTTAGCTTTTGCTTGTCTGTAAAGCTTCTGATTTCTCCATCGAATCTGAATGAGATCCTTGCCGGGTAGAGTAATCTTGGTTGTAGGTTCTCCCCTTTCAGCACTTTAAGTATATCATGCCACTTCCTTCTGGCTTGTAGAGTTTTTGCTGAGAAATCAGCTGTTAACCTTATGGGAGTTCCCTTGTATGTTTTTTGTCATTTTTCCCTTGCTGCTTTCAATAATTGTTCTTTGTCTTTAATTTTTGTCAATTTGATTACTATGTGTCTCGGTGTGTTTCTCCTTGGGTGTATACTGTATGGGACTCTCTGCACTTCCTGGACTTGGGTGGCTGTTTGCTTTCCCATGTTAGGGAAGTTTTCGACTATAATCTCTTCTAATATTTTCTCGGGTCCTTTCTCTCTTCTCCTTCTGGGACCCCTATAATGCGAATCTGGTTGCATTTAATGTTGTCCCAGAGGTCTCTTAGGCTGTCTTCATTTCTTTTTATTCTTTTTTCTTTATCCTGTTCCGCAGCAGTGAATTCCACCATTCTGTCTTCCAGGTCACTTATCCGTTCTTCTGCCTCAGTTATTCTTCTACTGATTCCTTCTAGTGTATTTTTCATTTCAGTTATTGTATTGTTCATCTCTGTTTGTTCTTTAATTCTTCTAGATCTTTGTTAAACGTTTCTTGCATCTTCTCGATCTTTGCCTCCATTCTTTTTCCAAGGTCCTGGATCACCTTCACTATCATTATTCTGAATTCTTTTTCTGGAAGATTGCCTATCTCCACTTCATTTAGTTGTTTTTCTGGGGTTTTATCTTGTTCCTTCATCTGCCTTTTCACCTTGTCTATCTTTCTGTGAATGTGGTTTTTGTTCCACAGGCTGCTGGATTGTAGTTCTTCTTGCTTCTGCTTTCTGCCCTCTGGTGGATGAGGCTATCTGCATGTGTTTTCAAATTAGTTTTCCATCTTTTCCAGATATATGCCCAGGATTGGGATTGCTGGATCATATGGTAACTATTTTTAGTTTTTTAAGGAACCTCCATACTATTTTCCATAGTGGCTGCACCAATTTACATTTCCACCAACAGTGTAGAAGAGTTCCCTTTTCTTCACACCCTCTCCAGCATTTATTATTTGTAGACTTAAAAAAATTTTTTGTTGTTGTTGGAGTATAGCTGATTTACAATGTTGTGTTAGTTTCTGCTGTACAGAAACTACCACTTATACATATATCCACTCATTTTTAGATTCTTTTCCCATATAGGTCATTACAGAGCATTGAGAAGAGTTCTCTTTGCTATACAGTAGGTCCTCATCAGTTATCTATTTTATATATAGTAGTGTGTATATGTCAACCCCAATCTCCCAGTTTATCCATCCCCCATCCCACTTTTCCCCCAGTAACCATAAGTTTGTTTTCTACATCTGTGACTCTATTTCTGTTTTGTAAGTAAGTTCATTTGTACCATTTTTTTAGATTCGCCCTATAAGTGATATCATATGATATTTGTCTTTCTCTGTCTGACTTACTTAACTATGACAATCTCAGGCTTCATCCATGTTGCTGCAAATGGCATTATTTCATTCTTTTTTATGGCTGAGTAATATTCCATTGTATACATGTACCACTATTTGTAGACTTTTTGATGATGGCCATTCTGACCAGTGTGAGGTGGTACCTCATTGTAGTTTTGATTTTCATTTCTCTAATAATTAGTGATGTTTCGCATATTTCATGTGCCTGTTTGGCCATCTATATGTCTTTCTCAGAGAAATTTCTATTTAGGTCTCCTGCCCATTTTGTAAAAAAATAATTTTATTTTATTATTATTTTTTAATTTATTTATTTTAGGCTGCATTGGGTTTTTATAGTGCACGGGCTTTCTCTAGCTGTGGAGAGTGGGGGCTACTCTGCATTGTGGTGCGCGGGCTTCTCATTGCGGTGGCTTCTCGTTGCAGAGCATGGCCTCTAGGCATGCGGGCTTCAGTAGTTATGGCACGTGGGCTCAGTAGTTGTGGCTCGCAGGCTCTAGAGCACAGGCTCAGTAGTTGTGGCGCATGGGCTTAGCTGCTCCACGGCATGTGGGATCTTCCCGGACCAGGGTTCAAACCCATGTCCCCTGCATTGGCAGGCAGATTCCTAACCACTGCGCCACCAGGGAAGCCCCCTCTGCCCATTTTTTTTTTAAAATATGAAATGAAATTTTATTTTCTCCCGATCTCTAGAGATAAAGTGGCACCACTTCAAGAGAGACACAATTCAATCATTTAAAACTCCAGTCTTAATCTAGCATCACTCTGTAATAGTACAATTCTTCCTGGGGGTAAACGGAAGCATGCTTTAAGGTTCCAGCTTATAATTATTTTACCACTAGAAGCATAACCATATTTCGAAAACCTGGTGTTTACTGTTCTGACCTATTTGCTTCACTCCCAACCATCAGCAGGTTCCCAGTTAGAGTGATGAGCCTGGAAGGAAATGAAGGCCTTTCTAAGAACTAATAAAAGATCTCTTCTGCAAGTAGTGTTTATATTATGTTTGCCATCGTTTGCTGGAAGACACTCTAGGAACTGCCCATTTTTTGATTTTTTTTTTTTTTTATATTGAGTCGTAAGAGCTATTTGTATACTTTGGAAATTAAGCCCTTGTTGGTCGTGTCGTTTGCAAATTTTTTCTCCCAGTCCATAGGTTGTCTTTTTGTTTTATTTATGGTTTCCTTTGCTGTGCAAATGCTTATAAATTTGATTAGGTCCCATTTGTTTATTTTTTTAAAATGTTTATTTATTTGGCTGTGCCAGGTCTTAGTTGCGGCATGCGGGCTCTTAGTTGCGGTCTGCGATTTCCTGACCAGGGATCAAACCCAGGCCCCCTGCACCAGGAGCGCAGAGTCTTAACCACTGGACCACCAGGGAAGTCCCCCCATTTGTTTATTTTTGCTTTTATTTCTTTTGCCCTGGGAGACTGATTTGAGAAAATATTGCTACTATTTATGTCAGAGAATGTTTTGCCTATGTTCTCTTCTAGGAGTTTTATGGTGTCATGGCTTATTTTTAAGTCTTTAAGCCATTTTGAGTTTATTGTTGTGTTTGGTGTGAGGGAGTGTTCTAACTTCATTGATTTACATGCATCCAGTGCTTGCTTCTGGTGGAGGAAATCAAGGGGGGCTTCATGGAGGAAGCACTACCTAGGCAAAGGATGACACAGCCCAGAAGAAATGGAGAGGACTGAACAGAGCAAAACAGTCAGAACTGGGTGATGCATGTAGGGGAGCGCAATGGCATGTGCTAGTGGGAACTTGTCAGCCCTTGGCTGTACACATGTGTGATGTGTACTGTCATGCACCATGTGCCCCCAGGTGGGCATATAAAGGGTCACAGCCCAGCTTCTCCTAGCTAGAATTCTGGGGTGGAAATGCCTGGAAGGAATGGACGCCCTCGGTCCCTCCTCCACCAACCTAATTCTGGAACAGAGATATTGAGAAAATCTCACAGGACTTCCTACCTGTGGACCCCTTCTTTAAGGCACCAGCCGCCGCCCCCCTTATACTTTGTAGCTGGCCCAGTCATCCTCCTGTTTTGTTCACAGAGGGCTTGACTCTTGGGGCTTTCCTTTTCTCCTTCCCTGATCCCATCAGCATCCCATACGCCCTGGGAGCCCCTGGCCTCTGCAGTCCTTGTCCTCCTCCCCCCACCTCAGCCACCCATCCTCCAAGTCACAACCAATGAGGATGTGACCTTCATCATCTCCATTCAGAACATTCCTCCTCTGATACCACCTTGTGCTCAGCATCCCCCCTGCCACAATTCTTCCCTCCCTGCCTCAAGCCCCCCTTTCTGCTTGCCCAGTTTGGGTCCAGTCCCAGAGCTATAACCAGGCCCTTGACGCACTCCTGGAGACCCTAGCTGCTCATCCTCTGCAGCTCTACTCCACATCTTGCTTTAACCCTTCTCCAGCTTCACTAGGTTGCTCCCATCAGCATACAGGCCACTCCCTGACCCAGCTTCTTAAATGAACTTCCTCGAACTCCACATCTCCCCTCAGCTCCAACTCAACTCTCTGTTCCCTGAGCCCTTGCAAAACTTCACCAGTATTGTCCACACTTGCCGTCTCCCCTTTACCTTGCCTCACTCCTTTGGCCCTTTTTAGTTGAGCTCCCATCCCACCATTCCAGTGAAACCGTTGTGTCCAGGTGGCCAAGGCCTCGGGGCCTCCAACTTCCCCAGCTCCAGGGCCATCAGCTGTCTTCAATGCCTCCTTCCTTCCTTCCTGGGTCCTTGGGCCCTTTGCTCACCCAGGGTCTCTCCTACCCCACCAGCCTCATCTCCTCTCCGGTCCCCATTCTAGCACTATGTTGGTTTCCTCACTGCACTCATCTCCCTCTTTGTCTTCCTGAGTTGACTATAAATTCCACAAAATTAGGGACTGGGCCTCGCTCTGAAGGGTCCCAGCATTCAGCCAGCACTGGACACATAGTAGAGGTGTGACTAAACCCTGGAATGGTACACTGGCTCGTGGTGCCACCCAATGTAGCCTTGCCTCCTCTCTTGAGATGTCATTCCTGGGTGTACATGTAGGTCCTTGAGTTTTCCAGCTCCTGAGGGCAGGACTGAGGGGACCCCTCTCCTCTCCCCGACCCCTGCTCTCTCCAGGAACCAGGCAGCTCTGGCCTCCACTGAGGCATCTTCAGAATTCCAAGACTGTCTCCGGAATGCTGGGCCTCTCTGGGGAACGCCAAGTCTGGGGCACAGGTGGGGAGGCTGTGGAGTGGCTGGGCGGAGTACGGGCAGCTGCTGACCTTCTGGCTGGAGCCTAGGCGCTGTGGCAGCTGTCCCTCTTGCAAGCACCACTGCTGACACCTCCACTTCCTTGCAGCCCCCCATCTACCCAAGGCCAGTTTCACTGTTCTGGCTGTAGCTCTGGCCTGGGTGCCCCCAGTAAGCTGAGAGCCACAAGACCCCATGCCTCCATTCCCTGCCAGGGAGGGAAAGTGGGTTGCTGGAGCCGTGAGGTTCACGGGAACTGGAAATCATGCCCATCAGGATCTGTTCCATCAGACAGAGTCCTCGGCTGGGAGCCAGGTGGCTCTACTCTCCCCCAGACTCACTGGATGAACTTGACAGGCCCCTGAATCTCTCTGGGCCCCAGGGTCCTTACCTGTCAAATGGGCAAGGGGAGTAGACGATATGCCCCTCGGTCCCGGGGAGTCAACATCGCCGGCAGGAAATCCAGGTGAATGGGCAGATGGACTGGAGCCACAGGCCCGCTGAGCCCCCACAGTGCCCTGCTTCTTCCCAACCAGAAGCGAGAGGGAGCCATGGCAGCCATGCCAAGTGGCATCCAGGGCCTAGCCTGGTGCTGAGTGACTGCCCTCTCCAAGTATAGGACCCCTTGGCTGCCAACTGGCTGACTAAAGCCATGGCCCCCAGGAGCCTGTGAAATGCAGATTCCTGGGCCACCACAGACTCCAGGTGTGGAATTGCTGGAGACGGGGCCTGGGTACCAGCAGTTATAGAAGGGAGCCAGGTGGGTATGGAGCATGGTAGTCTCTGATCTAACCTAACCCCTCCTGCAGAAGGTGGTGTGCAAGGGTGGTGAGAGCACAGGTTCTGGGACAGGGACAGAAATGGTCAGGACGGGAATGGACCCTAGTGAAGATTAGGGAATGAAAGCCAGACACCAGGCCTCCAGGGAGCAGGGCTTTATTTGCATTCCCTAGGACAGGGCTGGGGGAGGTAGTCAGGGAGGGCCCGTGGTCAAGGACACACCCAAGTTCACATTCTGGGGACCCTAGCCCCCTGCCCCTAACCCCAGGGCCCGGCTGGAGTTGGAAGGTGGCACAGGCAGCTCTGGGAGAAGGTCGGTGTCTACTCCACCCCCTTCATGAATTCCAGGAACTCTGTGAGAGAGGGGCAGGCATAGGTCAGAGGTCAGGGCTGGGCAGGGCATGGGCAGTGGGGATTCAGCACACCCCTACTCACCGTCATAGTCAATGCGGCCATCGTTGTTCTTGTCACCATCCTTCATGAGCTCCTCAATGTCGTCCTCTGTGATGGTCTCACCCGTAGCCTGAAGCATGATCTTCAGCTCCTCCAGGTCGATGTAGCCGTCAGTGTTTCTGCCAGTTGGGTGAGGGGGGCCTCAGAGCCCATGGTAGGGGCAGGGAGAGGGGAAGAGGCAGCCCTGCTCAAGACCCCGGGAAGTAAGGAAGGGCCACTGGGAGATGGGGCATCTCATCCCGCATTGCACAGAACGGGAGACTGAGACCTCGAGGTCACAAGACTGTCCCCCTCTGCCCAGCTCTGCTAGGGTCAGGGTCAGAGGTCAAGGGTCACACACTCACTTGTCAAACATGCGGAAGAGGTCAGAAAGCTCCTCCTCAGACTTTCCTTTGCTGTCATCCTTCATGCACCGAACCATCATGACCAAGAACTCATCAAAGTCCACTGTGCCGCTGCCTGGGGGGGTGGGCAGCACAGCCATTAGAGAGCAACGGTCAGAATGGCTGGCACTGCCCTTGACACTAGACCCCACTGTTCTCACTGCATCCTCATAGCAACTCTGTGAGACGAGTGTGGTCATTGTGCCCATTTTATAGATGATATGGCCAAGGCTCAGAGAGGCTAAACAGCTCCTTTAAGGGCACAGAGTAATAAGTGGCAGAGCCAGGATGCAGGTCCCCAGAGAGTTCGGGGCACTATGGGTCTGGGGCCGGGGCGGGGGGGCAAAGGGGCTCACCATCCTCATCCACCTCGTCAATCATCTCCTGCAGCTCCTCAGGTGTGGGGTTCTGCCCCAGCATCCTCATCACTTTGCCCAGCTCCTTGGTGCTGATGCAGCCATCCTCAGCGCCCAGCACGAAGATGTCAAAGGCTGCCTTGAACTCTGCGTCCAATAGGAGAGGAGGGGAAACAGAGCAGCCAGGGCTCAGCAGCCAAGAACCTGGAAGGCCAGACCCCTAGGGCCACCTGCTAACCTGCCCACTTCCCTCTGAGACCTCTGAGGTCACAGGGAGAGGGACCCCAGCCTCTGGCCTCCAGCCTGGGGTCCTCATGCTCCCCCAGCCCGGCTCTGCTGTTCCCCCACATGCGTGTTGGGGTACTCACCATTTTTCTGCTCTTCTGTCAGCTGCTCTACCTAGAGAGGAAAAGAGGTCTCAGGACCCAGGCTCAGGCCTTAACTGCTGTCGAGGAAACCAACCCATTCCACAGGTGGGAAGACTGAAGCCCGGAAGAGGCAGGCCATTCCCAGGTCACAGAGCAGAGGCCTCAGTTCTCCCTCCTAGTCCCCAGAATCCTGAGGTGACCCAGCTGGCCTCACTGAGACTGGGCTCAGGACCAGGGTGACAAGTGGGCACCCCCTCCAGGACTAAGGTGACCCTGAGTAACAATAGTCAGTGACCACTCAACGCCCTTTCGCCCCCACCCCCCACCGAAACCCAAGCTGGGTGGCCTGAGAGACAGCTGTCCCTCAGGTTGGAACAATAAAACCAGTGTGGGGGTGGGCAAAGCCGCCCACTGTAACCTGACCAGGGTGGCCACTGGGCTATTTTTAACAGGGGACAAAGTTAAACCTGGTGATTGTTCTGGGGACTCTGGCATGCAGGGGTGGGGCAGCGTTATCTGGCCCCCTGGCCTGCTGGTGCCTCAGGAGCCAAAATTAGTCCCTGGCCCTGCCAGGCCTTGTATGGGCACAGGGTGGAGGGCTGATGTTCCCCCCCCCAGCTCCACAGACTCCTGCAGGATAGGCAGGGGCACCCCTATAGCCAGCCATAGCCCTTCCCTGCCCAGGAATGGGGCCACATTTCCCAGGGCTGAGGGAGGGGTTCCCTTGTGGACAGCTGTCTGTGTCGGATGTCCTTGTCTCTGTGCTGGGGGTAGGTCAGCAACACGCCCCCTCCAGAGATAGAATAGCATCTGAAGCCCCTCAGCGGCCCCAGCAGGGACTTGGGGTGACCACCCGCTAGCCCTTACCCCTGGCTAAGCCACTGAGCCCTGAGCCTGCCAGGCCGGATGGGGGCTGGGGCCCCAGTGCTCTGCTCCTTCTTCCCAGTCCCTCCCTCCCTGCCTCAAACTTCAAAGCCCCTTCTCCAGCTCAGGATTCTGGCTCTGCAGCCCCCTTCTCACAACCCCTGTCCCACCCTCCACAGCATCTTCAGCCAGTCAAGGGGACTGGAGGGGGTGGGGGATTGGGAGTGTGTGAGAAGCAGAATGTGAGGGACAGAGATGGGGGGCAGGGAAACAGCGACAGAGCCACAGAGGAAGAGCCTAGGAGGAACAAAGAGACTGGGAAAGCGACCAGAGACACCAACGCAGAGAGATGTGGCCTGGAGACAATGACACAGACTATAGACGTTTGGAGACAGGTCTAGACGTGATGCGAAAGCTTCGACATCCTCCTCCACCACCCTGCACAGCTCCCGCAGACCCTAAACTCACTCCTTCCACACCCGGGAACACCAGACCCACCGTCCCCTTGAAGGCCTGGGCTGAAAGTATGTGGGTCCTCTCCTGGGTCCCCACCACCTCCTGGGGGTGATCTTGCACCCCCATCCCGAGCTGAATGAGCCCCCAGTGGGGGGCCCACCCACCCCAGCCCTGCCCAGACCCATCTCTCACCGCAGCCTTGTAGATGTCATCCATACTGGCGGCTCACAGGGCAGGCTGCTGGGGTTGCCAGCAGCCCTGGGCTTAAATAGCCCTGCCCCATCTCATTCCCCGCCCAGCCCACCCCTGCCTGCAGTATCCTCCACTCCCTCCCACCGGCTCTGGTGATCTCACACTGGCCTGAGTCCTGTGTCCTCTGCCCAGGGCAAGGAGCCGATGAAGGGCTACAAGGAGCAGGTCTCTTTTCCTCTGTCCCCCATTCCCCCAGGGGACTCTCTGGAAAGGTTTTAATGAGTGAAAACGTGAGCCCAGAACAGGACAGGAGCTGCAATGTAGTGGGCCTCAGGCCAGGCCCCTATACACATTAGCTCAACTCCTATCCAACCAGGGAGGTGGGTGAGGCTCCTGGGGGGGTGGCGACTTGCTCAAGGTCTGTCTGACTTGGTAGCTCCTGCCTTAAGTTAAACCTCTCTGGAGTAGGAGCAGCAGCATGCAAGAAGAGGCTGGGAGTGTAGGACCGTGCCAAGAGAAGCCTCGAATGCCAAGCTCAGAGTATGGTGCTATGGAACTGGTGGAGAAGGAAGGCACTGACCTACCTCAGGAGAGTGTGGTCTGGAGCCCTTCTGCCAAGGGTGCCAGAGGAGCCATGCCCAAGACCTCTCATCTCCACAGGGAGAAAAGTACTAGCTCTAGGCTTGACTGCACTCAATCAGTCATTCAACAAATATTGACACACCAACAGATGCCCCATCTGTGTAAGACTCTCCCCCTCCAGTTCCGTTACCACCTCTCTTTTCTAGACCTGGGTCTTCCCCTGAGTTAGGGCTGCTTCTCTGTGCTTCCCCTTTCCAGTACTGTAGTTCCTGGGTCCAGGACCAGGCTGTTGCCCCCTCATCGTGAGCTCTGGTAGGACACCATCTGGGGGTCTTGTGCCAGATGGCCAGCACATATCCCTTCCTTCCACCTAACCCTTCACCTCCTTCACACAGAGCCTACACCAGTTCCCTGCCCTGCCTGACAGGCATTGCATGGATTAACCCACGCAATTCTCTAGAAGCCCATGTGACAGAGATCACCGAGTCTCGGAGAGGTTAAGAAATAGCCCAGAGTTATTCTGTCCTGCTCGGACTCCAGGCACAGATCAGATCTTCCTTCTCTCTCAACCCTCTTGTGCCCTCCAGGGAATGAGCCCAAGAGCCAGGTGAGATGTGGTTACTGTCTCTTATCTGGAGAGGGAAACTGAGGCCAGGCGTGGCAGTGACTTGCTTCGGGTAGCATGGAAGGTGCGGGGCCATCGCACCTCCCTTCCTGGGCACCTAGCGGCAGTGCCCAGAGCAGTCCCCGCATGGGCCCTCAGTTTCTCCCACGCTGCAAAGAGCGCGGCAGGCGGTGCCACGCAGGTACCGGTTACGCAAGAAGACAGTCCCCGGCGTCCTGCGCACGCGCGCCGCTGGCGGCTGCTGTCAATTACGCGCGAAGGGGGCAGTGGGGCGGGGGCGCGAGAAGGCGGCGGGGCCAAGATGGCTGCACGGCGCGCGGCGGGGGCGGGGGGCGGCGGGGGCCTGGGGGCGGTGGGACGCTGACCCCGCCCCCTGCTGCTGCCAGTCTGCGCCGGGCGGCGACAGCGACCGAGCCCGGAACATGGCGGCGGCGGCGCGCAGCTTTGGTCCCGAGCGGGAGGCCGAGCCGGCCAAGGAGGCGCGCGTCGTGGGTTCTGAGCTCGTGGACACGTATACGGTGTGCTGGGGGCTCGGGCGCCCGAACTGGAGGTGGCGGCTGGAACCCGGAGTCTGAGTCGGGGGTGTTGGGGAGGGCGTCTGAGCCCCGCAACTGGGGAGCTGGGGGTAGGCGGGCTGCGATTTTGAGGAGGGGGCCTGGGATGGCGGAATCTGGGGAAGGGGCCTGGGCCGCGCAGCTCCGGAAAGAGGGTCTTGGGGTCGGGCCCAGGGATGGGGCTTGGGAAGGGTACGCGTTTAGAAAAGGAGGCTAGGGTTGAGGAGAATCAGGGGATAAAGGGGGTCTGCGGAAGAGGGGAGTCAGGTGGAGGCGGAGGCCCCTCTAGATCCTCTAGGCCTGGAGGGGCGCAGGCCTGGGAGGACGTGACAGGGTGTCCCGGAGAAGGGGGATTAAGGAGTGGGGGCTTTTATGGATGGAATCAGGGGAAAGTGTCAGGGCGGTGCAGGCCGTGAAGAAGGAGAAGGGGCGGGGCCTTGATGTGGGGGGGGTTGCAGTTGAGATTTGCTCAAAAAGTGAAGGAGGGATCTGGGGCCTTCGCGCTGAGGCAGAGACAAGAATGGGGGAGGGGTGGGGCGCAGACCCCGGGAACTGAGGGGGTGGCTCAGGGCTGAAAGGCCGAGACCCAGGAGCCTTAGGGCTCTTCGTGGCTTTAGAGTGTGCCGGTGAGTTGGGGCAGCATACCGCCCACATACGCTTCAAGGCTGTGGGGGAGATGGAGGACAGAAAAGGGGGGCAGTTGCGGACTGTGATGGAGGTGGAGGCCTTCCTGGGTCTGGATGGGGTTGGGCACCAGGCCTGTGGGCCTCGGGAGGCTGCCTAGCAGGGACTGGCCCCAAGGTGGGGGCATCCTGAGCACCTCCCAGCCTCCTGTCCTTTGTTCTCGGAGGGTGGGGGGGTGGGTGGGGGCTTTGGCCCTGCCTTCACCCCACCCCCTTGGCCCTCATCCTAACTCTCCTCCTGAGGGTCATTTTTCTGGTTCTTTCTCCTTTCTTGGGCGGGAAGAGGGGGAGGGAAGCTGCCAGGCTGTGGAGAGGGGCTGGGGGCGGATCCTGGAGCAACAGGCCGGCCCTGGAGAAATGGCTGCTCCTCCCGGGAGGTTTCAGCAGAGTTGATTATTTTCTCCTCCCCCTTCCCTGCATCCTGCAGAGAGGGGCGGGACCCTAGGACCAGGGGGCCTCATCCAGGTGAGGGTTGAGGTCTCTGAGCTGTTGGCTGGCTGGCCGTCACGCGTGCACCGCATGCAGCTGGAGGGTTAGCTCCAAAAAGCCTCCTCATTGCACAGGGCTGAGTCCCTCCTCTGAATGGGTGTGGGGGGAGGTGGTGATCCAGGCGGACTGGATGGTACCGTTTCGTGTCCTTTTGTCCGGGTATGCTGATTTGAGTATTATTAACACACCTACCTTTGGTTGAACGCTTGCTACATGTCAGGCCCTTTACAAAGCATTTTGTGTGCATTACCTTTGATTCTTAAACCTAGCAGATATTAAGATGGAGGAACTGAGGCTCAGACAACTTAAGGCTCCCAGTCACTTATATAAGTGACATACATAAACCATAGCCAGGAAATGGCAGAACCAGACTTTGAACACAGGTCTTCCTTGACTCCACGGCCTGTTCCCTTCTGATAGGGCTTAATTGTCCATCACTGCTTCCCCCCGCCCCCCCCATCAGCTTCTTAGTGCCTTGACTCCTGGCTCAGCAGCAGAAATCACAGCCCTGAAGCAGCTGAAAGCGTTGGAAAGGGACTTGATTCTAGGATACAGTCAGGGCACCTGGGAAAGAATTACAGCAGAAAAGCTGGTCCTGCCAAACCTGACCCTGTTTTGCCTCTCTTAGAAGGAATGGCCTTCCTTTCCTGCAGCTCAGGTTGGATTGGGCTTTGAGTTACATGAGGCTGGAGTTAAAAAACTAAAGAGATGGCTTGATATGATAGCCACCTTTTCTGTTTCTCACTGTTGGATAGAGCTCAGACTTATCCCATGTGCCTGCCAGATCCAGTGCTAGGGCCATGGAGGAGAGGGGGCCTTGCTGCTCGTAAGGGTCAGGTGCAGAAGCTGGTGGGCAAGAGCAGCTTAACTTTGGCCTGGGGGTTGGGGGGGTCTGGGTGTGCTACAGCTATCGCTGAGGGTAGGGTGGCACTTTCCTTACTGCCGGCTGGGCAAGGGCTATCGGTTTTTCCTTTTAGGTTTACATCATCCAGGTCACTGATGGCAGCCATGAGTGGACAGTCAAGCACCGCTACAGCGATTTCCATGACCTACATGAAAAGGTAACCCTTGAGAGCTGGGGTCCTGTGTCTCAGGGCTTGGGGGCTTTTAGGCCAAGCTCCCATTGTGCTTGTTTTAGGGCAAAACAGGCACTGTGCCAGTTACATTAATAAACTGGTTTATTAATGTAACTGGCAAAAAAACTGGTGGATCCTGGGAGTTCAGCCCTTGCATAAGACAGTGTGCAAGGAGCATATTTGAACTTTAGTTTTAAGATTGTCAGTTGTAGCTTGGATGTGAGATGCCGGGACATTTTCCTGGGGAGGGAACAGGCTTGAACTTGTTCCATCTGACTATACCTATTCCAGAACCTATGCTTTAATATCTGACTGTGATTCCATTTCTTTCTTTGCGTGTGGAGAGAGCTGCCTTTCTCTGGGTCATTTGCAGCACAAGTATTTTGTTCTGGTTTGGAGAAGATGGTGGTTTTAGGGGCCTTGAGGTATTATTTTCCTGAATGTCTCCAAAGCCTCCGGATGGAACTCCTCATCTGGAATTGTATTGGTATTTCTAGTGCTAATTAAACTTGAGGCCAAATCCCAGGTGCAGCAGTTTGATCATTAATTCTGGTACTACTGCCAGGAGGGGCTGTGGAAGTCATAACAAGCACCTGCCCTCAGGCTGGTTGCCTTGGCCTTGCACAGTTACGGAACCTCTTGGTCTGTGGTTGACATTATGTTTGCTTACAGCTCGTCGCAGAGAGGAAGATCGATAAAAGTTTGCTTCCGCCCAAAAAGATAATTGGGAAAAACTCCAGGAGCTTGGTGGAAAAGAGGGAGAAGGATCTGGAGGTCTACCTCCAGACACTCCTGGCCACCTTCCCTGACGTGGCCCCCAGAGTGCTGGCCCACTTCTTGCATTTTCACTTCTACGTAAGTTCCTCTTGGGTTTTCTCCTTTGCCTACAAGCCCACAGCCACCAAAACTCCAGGCAGCAAACCCTTGTAGACCTCAGCTTTGAGGAGAGGTGGGCTGGAGCTGGAGCCTGAGGTTAGAAGATGGAGGAGCGTCCTGGTCGGGTTGGGGTACGGACAGAAGCATGTTCATCAATGGATTTGCCTTAAATTAGAGTATTGGCTGTGGCCACGGAGCGGTTTTCCTCCACCACAAGGCGTTCTGTTTAGCACAAATGGCCTGTGGGTTTTTGAGCTACGTTTCCATCCAAATGGATGGGGTTAGATTAGAAACAGCTGACACTTGGCATCGACTGTTGTTGAGTTGTTGGTTCCCAGCTCAAAACTAATTAAGGGATCAGTCTGTGTTGGCAGAATGTTGCCATCTTAGGGCATCGTCAGAGTCCAGGGTGCTGAGTGAGAGTAGATGGCTTCCTTCAGTGGGACTGTATGTCTCAGAGCAGCTCTGCATCCCCTTCTGGATGGAGGAACAACTGTCATGGGCTGCTGGTGACAGGATGAGTTGTCAAAATTCAAGGAGGGAAGTTTGGTGCGGTATGAAACCAAAACGTTAAAAAGCCAGCAATTTCATTTCTGAGAATTTATTCTAAGGGAAAAAACTGGGCAACTGAGAAAAGGATATGGGTACAAAGGTAGTCATTCCAGGATTATAACGAGATACTGAAGACAGTCAAAAGCCCAACAGAAGGCTACTTAAAAAAAAAAAAAAAAAATTAAAGGGTACAACCATGTAATTGAATATTATGCTGCTAGAAAAATGACGGTGTAGCTGTGGATTTGTAGGAAAACAGATATATTACTGTATGAAAAGAGGCCAGAAAACGGTATTAGGGTATGGTCCCATTTTTATTAAAAAAAAAAAAAAGCTTGTATGAATATATTTGTCTAGGAAAATTCTAGAAGGTTATACATCAAAATACTAGGAGTCTTTGGGTGATAGATTTTTGGATAATTTACATTTAATTGTTTTCTCTTTGTGTGATGAAGATAAGGGGGAAAAACTCCCTTTTCCTTTTCAGCCTTGCCTTTTAGGAAGGGACCTGTGGGTTGTGGTCTTAAAGGCCCAAACTTACTTAAACAATAACTGTCTTGAGGTATTTTCAGAGTAAGACAGCTGAACCTTTCTTGAAGTGTTAGATAGAGCCTGGGAATTTGGTGATAGCACTAGCAATGGGCCTCTCGGCTTGGAGGGGCCATGTGGAAAAAAGGGTGGCATTTATAGATGGGAGATATATATGTATATATACCTTTGGATTTTGTTTGGCATATACCAGAAGTGTATGTGGTTAGCAGTAGTTTCCTGTTGTAGACTTTTTTTTTTTGCATTTTCTTTCCTTATGTGAAAAGAAATGTCCATTCCTTATGCGAGTCTTTCAAATAAACTTAACTGGTTAGTATTTTAAGAAATGCTGTACTTTAAGAAAGCTTTGTTTGGCTGTTTAGGTTTAAAACTTGATAAGCAGCCCTTTGAAAGTATAATTCATTGCTTAAGACCTGGGCCTTTGAGGAGGTCTCCTGGATACCTCTGAGCATGGAAAGGCCTGGACTGCTCTTTTGAGATAGGTTTGCCTGAGATAGGCCTGGGACCTGCCCCACATCTGTGGTTCTGGTTTGAGGCATGCTCTACTGCTTGGAGCAGTTCGAACATATTTGAAATAACTGTTATCGAAAGGGCTACTTGGTTATATAAATCCAAGGTTTTAAAAAGTGATTGACCCATCATTAAACTGAATCAAGGTTTCTCAGCTGTGGCACTGTTGACATTTTGGGCTGGACGATTGTTGTGGCAGCTCCTCTGTGCATTGTTGAGCAGCATCTCTGGCCTCTGCCCACTAGATGCCAGTAGCGTCCCCTCCCCCCACCCACCAAGTTGTAACAACCAAAAATGTCTCCACTCATTGGCAAATACTGCCTGAGGGGTGAATTGCACCTGATTGAGAATCACTAGATTAGATCTTCAAATGACTTTGAACAAACAGGGTCCAAAAGATTTGTCAGCCTTTTTTATAGGCTGGAAGCCCTTAGGGAGTGTTTCTGATAACCTTTGCCCCATCCGTGTCCTCTCTGAAATTGTTCCCAATGTGCTCCACCTCTTGTGGGGCTGACAGTGGACAGGGTGGACCCAGGGAACCCTGTTTGGCTGAGGTGTGGATTTAAAAATTTGAGATATAATTCACATACCATAAAATTCACTCTTTTTTTTTTTTTTAAATTATTTATTTATTTTTGGCTGTGCTGGGTCTTCGTTGCTGCCTGCGGGCTTTCTCTAGTTGCAGCTAGCGGGGGCTACTCTTCGTTGCGGTGCGCAGGCTTCTTATTGCAGTGGCTTCTCTTGTTGTGGAGCACGGGCTCTAGGTGCGCGGGCTTCAGTAGTCGTGGCTCGCGGGCTCTAGAGCGCAGGCTCAGTAGTTGTGGTGCATGGGCTTAGTTGCTCCACAGCATGTGGGATCTTCCCGGACCAGGGCTCGAACCCGTGTCCCTTGCATTGGCAGGCAGATTCTTAACCACTGTGCCATCAGGGAAGTCCCTAAAATTCACTCTTGTAAAGTGTTCAAGTCCCTGGTTCTTAGTATATTAACAAAGTTGTGCATCTATCACTACTATCTAATTGCAGAACAATCATCACCCCAAAAAGAAACCATGTACCCATCAGCTATCACTAACGTACTTTCGTAATGTATGGATTTGCATATTCTGGACGTTTCATATAAATGGAATCATACAATATGTGACTTTGTGACTGGCTTCTTTCACTTAGCATAGTGTTCTCAAGGTCCATTCATATTGTAGCATAAATCAGTACATCAGTCCTTTTATGGCTGAGTAATATTCTATTGCTTGGAGACACCCCGTTTTGTCCATTTATCAGTTAATGGACATTTAGCTGGTTTCCACTTTTTAACTTTTGTGAATAAGGCTGCTATGAACATTCATGTATGCTTTTGTATAGACCTATATTTTTATTTTTCTTGGGTATATACTAAGAGTAGAATTGTTGGGTTACATGGTAGCTGTTTAACTGTTTGAGGAACTGCCAAATTTTCTTCTGTAGCGGCTGCACCATTTTACATTTCCACCAGCAATGTGTAGGTTCTTATGTCCCCACACCCCTGCCAACACTTATTACTGTCCACTTTTTTGGTAGCCATCCTCATGGGTGTAAAGTATCTCATGGTGGTTTTGATTTGCATTTGGCTAATAACTAATAATATTGAGCTTCTTTTCATATGTTTATTGGTTATTTGCATATCTCCTTTGGAGAAATGTATTTAAAGTCTTTGCACTTCAAAAAATTAGGTTATTTTTGTTGTTGAGGTGTAGGAGTTCTTTACGTATTCTGGATATTAGACCCTTATCAGAAATATGATATGCAAATATTTCCTCTCATTGTGTGGTTTGTCTTCATTTTCCTGATAGTATTCTTTGAAACACAGAAGTTTTAGATTTTGATGAAGTTTATCCATTTTTCCCCTCTGGTCGCTTGTGTTTTTGGTATCAAATCTAAGAAACCATTGCCTAATCCAGGGTCACAGAGAGTTACAACTGTGTTTTTCTTCTAAGAGTTTTATAGTTTTAGCTCTTGTATTTAGATCTTTTAACCATTTTGAGTGAATTTTTGTACATGCTGTGAGGTTGGGGTGTGGTGTGAGGTTGGTAGTGTGAATTTTAAGGTCAAGGAAGGAAAGCACCACTTCTCTCCCCAGCCAACTGAGATGGGGTGTCCAGAGGCCAGTGCAGACCTGTGTTGCAGTGAGAGGGCACACCTCAGCCCTGGCCTACTGCTGGGCTCTCTCCCTCCAGATAACTCTGCCCTAGTGTTCCTGCACCCTCAGGGACAGACCTCATCCCAGAACCCCTAGAGCAGAGGGCTTCAAATTCAGTAAAGTGGAATCCCACGGAGAATTTCAGCACACACCGCTTTGGGGCAGGATGTCTGACAGGCAGGCAGAGTTGAGTTTGTCTCCCAGCCCCGCTGCTTCCTGACAGTTTATTCCAAGGCAGTCTTTTTAACCCCTGTGTCCCAGTTCCTCTTGTGAGCTGGAGAGTGATGATCCCGGGCTCTTGAGGATTGCAGGAGACCGTGCGGTGAAGGTGAAGGACCGAGAAGAGCGATGGGCCCGTGGCAGGGGCTCACTGGGTCCCAGCCAGTGCCAGCTCTCCTAGTTAGGAAAGGCACTCACTTCTTGTCACCGGTGGTATTTGTATCATTTTTTTACTTTAAAACCAGTTGGCTAGAACAAAGCCACTTTTTGAAATTTGAAATCAGGAGATAGGATAGAACTGTTACCGTCTTAAAGGCAGCCTTTGGTGATTTGTTTTAGTTGCAAAATACAGAGGCTGTAAGTGATAGCAGATATCTTTGCAACTTAGTTACAGTCTTGGAACTCTCCTTAGCCAAAGCTTAGGCTTGAATCTATCCATCGGGAATTTTTATGCACCTAATGTACCTGACTTCTGCTAGCGTGCCTCACAGGCGTGAAATAGATTATACAAGGACTCCCAGCCCTTAGTGTGTGTGTGTAAACCACACAGTGATGTGTAATTGAGTCCCCTGTTAATGTCCCACTGACAGGCACTCTGTGCTCCAGCCTGTGTCAGGCAGGAGTGTCGGGCTGGCCTGGGGTTATTCATTGAGTAGGATCTGCGCTCCCGGGGGCAGTGGGTCGTGGGGTTCCGCATGCACAGACATGCTCAGTCAGAGCGGTAGTCGCCAAGCAGCAGCCTAATAGTCCATGGTGCGTTTGTGTGCAGCTCACACCGCTGCCCAAGGCTGCAAACCAGCATGTGACCTGGCAGGTGGCTAATTGATTGGTCTGTAACACGTTTGGAGGTGGGTATTATAGTTTTTAAACATAGCTAATTTTTTTTAATTGAAAAAAATTTTGAAGTATAAAGAATGTCTTTTTCTTTTTTTTTTTTTTTTTAATGCATTTCAGTTCAGACATTTGTGGGACCCTGAAGCACTTCAAGTCCCTTCAGCAGGATTGGGTGGGGTGTGGGTGGGGTTACCTGTTCCCACAGGTGACCTCTGAACAGAATCTACAGGAGCTTAGACTGGGGCCCACTGTCCCCCCCACCCCATTTCCTCCTGGCAAGGGGCTGCTCACCTTTGCACACAAGGCCACAGTTCAGTCAGAGCACCCTGAGGAGGCAGAAGAGACCTGTGCTCTAGATTTGCGGGCTGAGGCATTTCTTTGTTCCTCTTTGATTAAGGGTCTCCTAAGGTGAAGAAGATCAGCCTGGGAAACTAAGTAGATCCTGTTGCCACAGGGCGCACTTCCTGTGGCCCAAGAGCAGGGAAAGAAATTGTTACATAGTCTGCTTTTTAGATTGTTCAGAAGTGGAAGCATGCTCTTTGCTTAGCATGAGCCCTTGGCTCTCGCTGTCTCTCGGCTTTCTGTGTCTTCTGGAAATTCCAGCCCTATCTCCTTAGCAGGGCTGGTGTTGACGGCAGCTGCCCGGAGAAGTGTAACTTTGAGGGTGAGGGTTGTTGGGCACTAAGGGTGGACAGGGAACCCTTTTCCCACGGGAGACCTTCTAGGAGCCCAGTGTCAGTAAGGGGCTGGAGAGGCTGGGCAGCTGCTCTTGGGCATTGGAGGTGGGTGAGGATCAGGCCTCTGGGAGCCGCTCAGGAATCTGTATCTTTTAAGGCTGTCCAGGCGTTCTGACTACAGGCAGGATGGGGCAGTGCTGATCTGAAGACAGGGCTTGGTTCTCAAAGGTGTAGGTAGAGAAATGAGCCTTTGGGTCGTTCCTAGGTCTTACTGATCTTCGGTTCTTCACAGCAGCCAAGGAGAACGTAACTGAGTTGTTGTGAGAGAGTGAAGTTGAACTTCGGAGTGAACTGATGCCCTCTCCTCTCACTGGCTGGAGCCTCTCCTGCTCAGAGCCTGCTCTGCCCCTCTGGTGGCCCTTTTACATTTGACCCTGTGTCTTGCCAGACTCTGAGCCCCTTAATGCTGGAGCTGTGTTTGCTCATTTTTCTCCCTTTGGCTTTTTGTTCATGTGTGAGAATAAGGGGAAGTTATTCTCATATTATATATAAACTGAATTTCAAGCAGATGAAATAAACATTTTATTTTTAACAAATACCTTAAAATACTAAAAGGAGAAATTAGGGGAATGTTTTATAATCTTGAGGTGAGGGAAGAGGTCCCAGAAATGACAAAGGAAAATAATCACAGGTTTAAAAACGTGAACTTGACAAACCTCTCTCTGTTGGGAGAAACAGGGTGAGTGTAGGTAAAAGGCATACACAGACAGGAAGAAGATATTTGCAGCACATAAACAACCTGTAAAGTATCCTCTATGTATAAAAGGTAAGGAAGAGATGCGCAACTGAGAGAAAAACAGGAAAAGGACACCGTGTCTCCTGCAACCTGGTACCTTTTGAGTCTGGTAAACACGTGAATTGCTTGTCCTGGTGGCAGAGGTGTTCTGTGAGTTACAAAGGCGATTGTGCAGCCTCCATCTGGACCTGTTTATGAAAGTCCGTTTGGCTGCCATCTGTCAATTAGTTACAGTTCTTACCTGCAGGATGTGGGGCTGCGGGCCCCAGGGCCCTGCCAACCCCATGGCTACACCACTGAAATGCTGAGGCAATTGGTTGTGAACAGAGAGGATTCAAGACCAAGTGCTTGGGAGTGGGGCTTTGCTAGTTTCTAGCCATGTAAAATTGAGAACTACAGCACCTGTCCATCTCAGTTTGCTTACCTGTGAAACAGGATTCAAAATAAGGGCCTCCTGGCCTAGGGCGTTGGGAGGACTGAGCAAGCTGCTGGGTGGGGAGTGCTCAGGCCATCGCCCGGTGTGAATTAGCACCCCAGCATGTTAGCTGTTTACTATGAAGGCTTGTCCTTGTCGTGTCTCCTTTATCCCATCACTCTAAAAGGAAATCCTTTCCTGCCTCTTTCTCATGACCCTGGGCTGAGTGGTGCTGTTGCAGGGCTTGAAGGGATGGGCACAGGAAGAGAGCGAGCGCTTGCTCTTTCCTAAGATACCTGTGGGACATGAATGTCAATAGAAATGGTCGCTCTCAGGCAGGGTTAGCTCTGGGAGGCCCTTTTTCCCAGCAGGGTGATGGGAGCCTCTCTTCGAGAAGAAACAGGACTGTCTCTCTACCATGCCTCTCCTAGGAATCTCCCAGGGCCAGTCTGGGGAGCTGCTGGCTTCCCAGCCAGCTCTTGACATGGCCAAGCTTTGCAGCCTCCCGGGCCTGGTGTTCTCAGCCAGTGCCTGAGTGGCCTTGGAGTTGCAGTGTTAGTCTATTCGATTCTCCTTTGGAGGAGACATTTCAAATGTCCCTTTAGCTGGAAATATTGTTTACCTTTCTGAGCTCCTTGATTCATTTTAGTTTATTCTGTCCGTTTTGTTTTACTTTCTGGAGAGCTGGCATTGCAACAGCAGAGGGGGTAGATAGCAGGGAATGTGCAACTCCCAGTGACTGGGAGCAGGTGGATTTCCTGACTGTGGGTTTTGTTTTCTCTGCAGGAGATTAATGGCATCACTGCAGCACTGGCTGAGGAGCTCTTTGAAAAAGGTATATGGCCAGGGGTCCTTGAAATACTGGGTGCAACTTGCCCAGCCCTGTTAGGCAGCCAGGGGCCCTGGGTGGCACAGTTGCTCTGTGCCAAGTGAGTCCTAACCAGGGCCCACCTCCCTGGGGTTGCCCAAATCCCTGGACCTGGTCCACAGGCAGGCCTTCCCACCTACCTGTTCTGCAGGTCTGAGGAGCTGTATTCTTCACCTTAGGACCCCCGGGTCCCTGTGTCAGGGGCTAATCCCAGGCTCAGGAGCTATTCCAGGGCCTTATGGTGGAGTTCTGGAAGGTGGGTGGCATGCTGCCCTTTGTACTGGGTCTGTCCTTACCTAAAAAGATTCTGATGGCAAACAGAAGCTGACTTAGGGTCGCGGCCCTGCCAGAGAGCACAGTAACGGTAGCTAAGATGTAAAGAGTGCTTGTGGTCTAGCCTTGTGTTTGTATCTTACTGCCTCCCCCCAGGAGGGCCAGAGAAGGACATTGAGGATAAGAGGCCCAGTTACCTGCCTGAAGGCAGGTAACATGGTTGGAAGGAGCAAAACGAGGACCAAATGCCAGTCTGTCTGGCTTGGCTCAGAACCCCCTCCTGCTCTCAGGCCCTGTACTGTGCTGGCACCTTAGGCCTCACCTAACCTTAAGACGTCTGCATCTTGGAGGTGGCAGCGTGGGCCTGATGCCCACAATGCTGCCTGCATCAGCTTTCTCCTGGCCCAGTGCCTCAGATTTTAACTCATCCTCACCTCAGGGAGGTTCCCCAGCTGCAAATTTCCGTGGCCCTTCCCTCCTTTGTAATCACATGTCCTGGGTCGCCCCTGCGTGCAGTCAGCTCAGGAAGGGGGCCGCTCCTGCATTCTCAGGACCATGGCTTCCTCCTGACTCGGTGCATCTAATGGGTGCTGACCAAGTGCTTGTCCACTGTTGGCCAGGTGTGCCGGTGCCCTGGCTGCACAATGGGGATGGGGCTGGGGCTCAGTGCTCACCCCACGGGCTATGGCTGTTGCAGGAGAACAGCTCCTGGGGGCCGGCGAGGTCTTTGCCATCAGGCCCCTGCAGCTGTACGCGGTCACCGAGCAGCTGCAGCAGGGAAAGCCCACGTGCGCTAGCGGGGATGCCAAGACTGACCTGGGGCACATCCTGGACTTCACCTGTCGCCTTAAGTACCTTAAGGTAAAGATGGGGCAGCTTGGTCGGGGAGAGCTACTCAGTCGTGGGCACGCACCTCCTAGCCTGGCTGTGTGTGTATGTGTGTGTGTGTGTGTGTGTGTGTGTGTAGACTCCGTGGGCCCTGAGGGAAGGAAGGCTGCATTTGGGGTGTGTGTGTGTGTGTGTGTGTGTGTAGACTCCGTGGGCCCTGAGGGAAGGAAGGCTGCATTTGGTGATGTTGGCACTGTGCTTTCGGCTGTGAGCACCAGGGGGCAGTCGTGAACCAATGGCCCCTCGCTTTAAACCTTGGCTTTAGCCTGCTTTGCTGACCGTGGAAGTGGTGAGTGGGAGTACATGCCCAGCCTGACTCTCACAGCCAGGCGAAGCTTCGAGTGCAGTTTGGTAGTTGCTGTAGCACCGCCCTGTGAACATGGATGGGAAATGGTTGTTACAGCAGCATCTCTAATTCAAGCCATTTATTTGGCTGTAGGTTTCTGGCACAGAAGGACCTTTTGGGACCAGCAACATTCAGGAGCAGCTCCTGCCTTTTGATCTGTCAATATTCAAGTCTCTTCATCAGGTGGAGGTAAGGCCCAGGGCCCCAGGAATGCAGGCGGGGCTGAGCCCTGTGCAGGATGGTCTTGCATTCTGACCATCCTATCTTTGGCTAGGGAGTGTTCCCAATGTTAGGTGTCTGGATTTAATTGTAAGGCACTGTTGCTTTTCTGTTTGTCAGTATGTGGCAGATTCCATTTAGGTAAGTCAGGCCCATCTGAAGGTGGAGAAAGAGGGGCTTCTGCTACTCTTGGCTGGTCTGCATGTCCCCACCCCTGCAGCATTTGGACAGGAGGGAGCACCAGTGCCCAGCTCCTTCTGGGCTTCCTCATTGTGCGAGTTGAGGTGCTGGGAAGCCATCCTGAGGGTCAGGCAGAGCCAATTCCAAGTCTTTGTCTCCCAAGGCAGATCAGCAGATGGTTTGGAGGGTCCTCTGCTCTCTGGCATGCATACACCTAACAAGAAATACTTTGCATTACTCACTGCTAAACTCCTGGGTTCACAATGCCAATTTTGTTAACCACTTTTTAAATAAATGAGAGGAGACTCAGTAATGAATAATAAAAAATTTCTCATCTCAGCAATGAGAAATCAGTGCTTTTGTGTTCAGCCCTGTGCCCCACGTCTGATGTTCACTCCTTGATGGAATCTTCTCAACCATGTGAAGTGGGCACTTGTATTCCCATTTTACAGTTGAGGAAACTGAGGCTTAGGGAAGTAAGGAAGTTTGGCCAGGATCACACAGTTAACGAGGGGGAAGCTGGGATCTGAGTTCAGCTGTGTCTGACTCTGCAATGTGCTGGAATTGTCTCAGAGACCTTGAGGGCCACTCCCTTGATGAGCATTTGTGCCTCGACCAGCACAGGTGAGTGGGGCTGGGAAGTGAGAGGAGTGCCTGGCTGGGCAGGCTGAGGCTCCGCCGGGTGCGGTGTGTAGCACTTGGGCAGGTGGCTTGAGGGAGGGTGCTTTGGCCTGTACCCCTCCCTCCTCCTGCAGGGCCGCTGAGGCCAGTGAAGTGAGGCCAGTGAAGTCATCGGCTCTCCAGCTCTGGTGTCCCTGCCCCTCACTTTGTGTTTAGCTGCCAAGCCCCAAGCAGCCCTTCAGAGAAAATGGAGTTCATGGTTCATTGTCTCATAAGCTACTTCAGAGAATGTTTAATTAGCACTAAAAATTGGGGAAAGGAGAGACTTAGGGTTTAAGTCACCACCTGCCTCGAAGGATTCGGGGTCACCGATGTTTGTGCTTCTTTTGTGTGTGGGTGATGAACACCCACTTCCTGGGACTTCTGGTGGAGCAGTGATGCCGTTTCTGAGACGTAGCTGTTCTTGTTCCAGATAAGTCACTGTGATGCCAAGCGCATCCGGGGGCTGGTCGCATCCAAGCCCACCTTGGCCACGATGAGTGTCCGCTTCTCAGCAACTTCCATGAAGGTAAGCGCAACCTGTGACCGCCCAGGGTGCTGTCTGAGGGGCAGGGACCTGCACTGTGGTCTCCCCACGGAGGGTCATGCGAACTCTGCTGCCGTCTGTCAGGAACCAGAAGCCAGACTTTCCCCTGGGCAGCCACTCACTCATGTGGGACCTCCCAGTGCTCGACAGTCCCTGGGACGCTTCAGTCCAAAATCAACACTTAAATGAGAGATTTTAAGGAACTAGGTAACCCCTCCCCATGGAAGAAGCCACTGGTTTTTTAATAACCAAATTGTTTAGCAGCGACGAGTGTCAGAACATTTATTAGGTGGACTGATAGAAATGTTTCTCTAAACATAAAAAGCCTTGGTGTGGCACTTGTTCATATCTTGTTCTCAGTGGACTTGAGTAGACAGGCCAAGTTGTGTATGCTGGGCCCTGTTGTTTGTATGTGAGTGACACAAATACGCAAACAGAGTGTAAGAGATCTCTCTCTTTATGGGTTGCATCTTAGTAATGTTAAAGTTCTTCTAGAAAGAAACATTGCGGCACTTTTAGAACTTAGAGTGTCTGATCAAGATTTGGGTTTGGTGAAAAGTCTTTGTCTTGAGGCTACTGGCTGAAAGAAGGAGGCTTGTGTCAGGCAGCCTTGCCCCTCTGGGAGGCACTCCCTGCTGCCTGGCTCAAGGAGCCCAAGATGATCGATTGAAAGAAGAGAGGTCTTATCAAAGGGCATCAGAAATCGAAAGGAGGAGGCCTGCCTGCCTCCCTCCCCTTGGATGGTGCCCCTGTGCTCCGTGCTGCTCCCCTGTCTCAGGACTGCTGGATTTTACCTTGTGAAGTAATGGTTAAAGGGCCTACTATCCACCACGGGAACCACAGTGCCAGCTTGTAAAGCACAGTTGCCTGGAAACACTGCAAATTCTGACCTTCAGTCTCTGAGATTTAAGCCAGAAAAAGCATCACCGTATAACGAGGCTCTTGGGAGCTGGAAAAGCATTTGCTCAAGTAGGGCCAGAACATATTCCAAGTGGCTGTTATGTTTCTGAACTCCAGTTATTTCACAATCATTTCAAGGCATATGAACCAAAAGCCCCATTTTAATGCAAGTTCACTTCCACATACTAAATATGCTCCAGCCCTTCCTGAAATTTTGCAATGATCGTGTTCCCAGTCAGTGTTGCGTGAGGGCCCACGTGTGGTGCTCACCAGATGTTCTTACACAGGAAGTCCTCGTTCCTGAAGCCTCAGAATTTGATGAGTGGGAGCCAGCAGGCGCAGCCCTGGAGGGCACTGTGACTGCCGTCATCCCCACGTGGCAGGCGCTGACCGCTCTGGACTTGAGTCACAACAGCATCTCTGAGATCGATGAGTCTGTGGTACGCTCTCCACGGCCTGACCAGACCCTGGGGTTGGGTATTTAACCTGGCTTTTTCTAGAAGGACCACCAAAAACCTGTACCCAGTGCTCTGTGCATTGCCTGCAATTTTTAAGTTAATTTCAAAATGGGGTTATTTAAACGAGGTGAGGAGTGCTTAGAACCAAATGAAGCGTATTAATTGCATGTACATTTGATAGAACAGAAACACAATAAGTGGTGAAATTTATTTTCAAGGAGTGTAGCAGAAAAATCAGTCTATAGGTTCCAGGGACTTCCCTGGTGGTCCAGTGGTTAAGACTCTGCACTTCCACTGCAGGGAGCATGGGTTTGATCCCTGGTCGGGGAACTAAGATCCCGCATGCCACGTGGCACGGCCAAAAAAAAGAAAGGTTCCAGATGTGCCCATGTAAGAGTGACATGCAGATGGTACTTGGGCAGTAGGACTGTGATTCCTGTACTTGTGCCTCTCAGTGGGTGTGGGTAGAGTTGAAGGACACACCTTCTGTCTGCAACCTTGCCATTTGTCATTTTTACAAGCCAAGTGTTCCGTAAAAACAGTGGGTCATGCTCAGCACTGGAGTCCCTGTGTTATGTGTTCCTGAGGACGTGCTGCTGGGTGGGCACTGGGAGGTGTCACGTCAGGGACCCTGCACAGATGGCCAGCCCAGGAGTCCGTGGTCAGGAGGAAGCCTCCCAGGTTGTCTGTCCACCATGTCCAGGGGCCATGTGGGGTCCAGCTTCCTAGGATAACATCATGTGTTATCTTTTCTTTCACAAGAAACTGATTCCAAAGATTGAGTTCCTGGACCTGAGTCACAATGGAGTGCTGGTCGTGGACAATCTGCAGGTAATTTGTGTCTTTGGAGACCATCATTGCCTGCAGGCTTCTCACAAGGTCCCGTTCTCCTGAGATGCAGCCTTGGGAGTTTGGCCATACTCTGGGGTTTCTCTCATGGGCACTCGAAAGGTGTCTGGGTGCACCAGAGGTTTATAAAGGCAGGGGCTGCTGCCCTTCCCTTTGGGTCCCAATGATGCACTGAGCGTTTGTTGCTCTAGTTCCCAAAAATTAGAAAAGATGTGTAAATACAAATAGAGCGTGATGAAGATGATGTGCCTCCATTGTGAAGACGGACAGCCTCATTTTCAAAGCCCGTGCCTACCCTGTGGGCCGTGCTGCCCCTGCGGGGGATGCAGCTGGGCTGTAACCTGTGCAGGGAAGAGGGATTTCCCTTCGGAATAACTGTCAGAGGAACTGGTCATTTTAGGTTGGAAGGCCCATCACACCCTTAATGTCAGTCCCCTTTCTTTGGAGCCTTGACCTTAACCACTTTACTCTGTTCTCAATGCTGCCGCAGCACCTGTACAACCTCGTGCACCTGGACCTGTCCTACAACAAGCTGTCCTTCTTGGAAGGGGTTCACACCAAACTGGGGAACATCAAGACCCTGAACCTGGCAGGCAATCTCCTGGGGAGTCTGAGTGGCCTGCACAAGCTCTACTCCCTGGTCAACCTGGATCTCAGCGACAACAGAATCGAACAGGTGAGCCGTGCCCCAGAAGGGTCTTGGGGTTCTGGAGTGGCTGTGCCTTGGCGTTGATCACTTTAGCGAGAATGGTGGGCTTCCTTTCTTTGACTGTCAAGTGAGTGGTCACCTTGCTGAAGTGTTAAAGAAGGGACACGGGAATGCCTTGCAGATGGAGGAGGTCAGGAGCATCGGCAGCCTCCCGTGCCTGGAGCATGTGGCTCTGCTGAACAACCCTCTGAGCATCATCCCTGACTACCGGACCAAGGTGCTGGCTCAGTTCGGAGAGCGGGCCTCGGAGGTAAGCTGCTCGGGGAGGGGTCAGCTGGAGGTGACATCCGCTTACGTATACTTGCCTGCTTCAGAAGGACGTCCTGACCCTGAGGGGCCTTTCAGATCTGGGAAGTCCGCTGCCTCCCCAGGAAAAGGTTCCCTCATGCATCTCCTCTTGGGGGCCACCGGCTGCCGTGCTTCCTCAGTGGGCTTCCCCTCACCTCTGTCAGAGCTTCAGGTCGGGGTGCTCCCCAGGAACCAATAGGCACAGCCTGAGTGTGGAGGGACTGTCTTAAACTTGCTAAAAAGTAATGTTTATTGTAGACAAGGGTCAGGAATAAGATGTCTGAAATAATTATATTTCCTGGACAACCTCTGGCCATAAAGTCTGACCATAAACCTGAAGGGTTTGCCCACCTTGGCCAGCGTCACCCAGCCCAGTATCTGCTGTCTGCCAAGTGGCCGCCTGCTGCCCCGCCAGCCCAACAGGTCTGCCTCCAGGTTCACCTGTCTCCTCAGCCTCAAGCAGGCTCCCTCCACTCTCCCCAAATCCCAGGCTGGAAGATACCTGGGAGTCTGTTTGCATCCTCCCCCCGACACTCCCCCCCCCCCCCCACGCATCTCTCTTCAGCCCCAAGTGCACCTTTCTCCACACTGTCACCAAGACAACATTCACAAGATGTCACCTCCTCCCCTCCCTGGCTCCCAGGCCCTTGGGACTTTCCCTCATTTGACCACACTGCTGCTCCCCACTGCCTGCCGGCCCACAGCTCCCTCCTGCACTTGCAGGTGGGGTCCCTGCCCTTCTGCCTGCTTCCCATGCCTTTGCCCTCCCAGTTCCCCAGTCCAGAAGGCCCTCCCCTTGCTCTTTGCAGATCTGAGTTCCGCCATAATTGGAGGCTTAGTTCAAGGCACCACCTTCACCCCTCTCCCAGCCACCCCAGAGGCCTTCTCAGTGGACCCTGCAGCCCTGCCTTCCCTTCCTGGAGAGGGACTCCCAGAACTGGGCTAGGCAGTGTGGGACCTCCCTGGGCCACTCCAAGGAGCTCCCAGGTCACTTCCATGGGTGGTGAGGAGCTCACCTCCCAGCAGGCTGAGCCTCCGCAGCCTCCTGTGTCCTCACGGGGCCTGGCCCACACCTCGGTGGGACCCTGCCATTCTCCTCCCTCCATGCTTGCCAGCACCTATGCTGATAGCCATTTTCTGGACACTGTAGGTCTGTCTGGACAACACAGTGACCACAGAGAAGGAGTTGGACACAGTGGAAGTGCTGAAAGCGATTCAGAAAGCCAAGGAGGTCAAGTCCAAATTAAGCAACCCCGAGAAGAAGGTGGGTCTTTGTGTGGGAGGTGGGAGGAGGGGTGGTGAGGAGCCAGCCGAGGAAGGAGCTGGCTTGCAGTGGAACTGGGCCAGGGAGCACTCCGGGCCATGGAGTCCTGGCTGCACCCCCCGCCCACCAGGCTGCATGACCCTGGGCTTTCACGCCCCCTCTGTTCTCATCTGTGAGATGGGGGTGGTGATAGGACTTGCCGCATGGGGTTGCTGAGGGTTAGTTAAGATCTCTTTCCCTGTCACCGATGTTTGTGAGAGCCATGAGCTCCTCACATCTCAGGCTCTGCCAAGTTCTGTTCTCTTCTTCTGGATCTGTCTCCTCTCCCCGACTGACTCGGCACCTCTCCTCAGGTCAGTGAGGATTCTAGGCTCTCTGCTGCCCCGTGCGTCAGGCCCAGCAGCTCCCCTCCCACCGTGGCTCCCACCTCTGCCTCCCTGCCCCAGCCCATCCTCTCCAACCAAGGTAATCGCGTGTGTATCTTTCTCCCTGGCAGAGCTGCACGTGCCCTGCCTGGGCCCCCAGCTGGGCTGGGGTTGGGGGAGAGATGCCGGCACCTGTTCCCTACACGGTTCAGATGCAGGGAGGGCGTGGTGCTGTCTCCACACCAACCCCTCTCGGGGTGGTGCATGGCTGGGGGGTGCCTGGCTGAGGTTTGCTTAGTGAGGACTCCCAATTGCTCTGACACACACATCCAGATCCTCTAGGGTACCACGGGGTGTGCTCTTTGAACTGGCTGCTGGCCCATGAGGACCCCACTGGCCCACAGGCAGTGGGGGCATACTGGCTCCTTGTTCATGGGAACCCAGGCCTGGTTACTTCCCTAAGTCGGGCACCCCGATACCTGCGTGGGGAGCGTGCCTCATTGCCGTGGCCCTGGTGGTATCACCCAGCCCCAAACACTCTGTTGGTGGGGCCAAGATGGGCTGTCTGTGAACCCATGGAAGACCAATCCCTTTCATCCACCCACTGTCTTAGCGTTTTCAAAGGGCTTTCACCTCTGAACCCAGGCATCCTCGGAGATGAGTGAGTGAAGCAGGTCCCATGAGTGTCTGCTGGCCCGGCCCCCACGGAAGAGGGGAGGGTGTGCCGTCCCGAGTGGAGCCGAGGCTCGGGACACACAGGAAAGAACGCCGCCCACCCGGGCTCCTGGAGACGGAGAACTTGGTGTGAGGTCTTGGGAAAACAGTTTGACCCTATGTTTCAAGAGCCAGAAAAACGTTCCCACCCCTTGACCTGGTAACCCCGCTGGTGGGGATTTTATCTTAGCGGGATAAGATAACAGGGAAGTCGGAGGTGAGATGCTCACTGCAGCACTGTTTATGCTAGCCAAACATGGGCCATGATGGACGTCAGAGAGTGAGAGGGAGATTAAGCTGTGGTCCAGAATACCCTGCAGCCATCACAGCCGAGAGGGGAAGGCTGGATAAGAAAGGAGAAGTGCTGGGTTGAGTCAGAGAGCCTGCGCAGGGCAGCGCGCCGAGGTCACAGCCGTGGATGTGAGCCAGAGAGTGGATGGGGACGTTGGTGCTGGAGGAGTCGTCCGTTTGCTTTTGTAACACTCTTGACTGAGAAATTTCGGTTTTATTTTTTTTACGTAAAAGGGGAGGGGGTTTGTATCACTGTGAAGATGCTTCCCTGACCGTGTCTCCTGCCAAGGGGCCAGAGCCCTCCTTAGGCCCCCCGCCCCGCGCTGCCTGTCACAGCCCTGGGTGCCTGTGGGGGGGACTGCACGGCTAGGCTCTGGGGCCAGGGCCCAGCCTGTTCTCAGTCAGCGTTTGTTGAGTCGGGGAATGAGTGAGCCGCAGGCGGCGAGGGAGGCGTCTGCCCCTACAGCCGTAGCTGCGGACAGCGCCCCCTTTGGTGGCAAAGCCTCTGCACCAGCCAGGCCCAGGCCTCAGCCCCTTTCCTTGCTGCCCCCGCTCCTGGGGATGCGCCATGCAGTGGCTCACTGTAGTCTTCCCCCTTCCCGCTACTGGACCTTTAGACGTTGTCTCCAGATCTGCACCTCTTATAAATAAAACTGCAGTGGATGTCTCTGTGTGCACATCTCTTTCCTTTTGGTGAGAAACAACAAAGGTTGGGCCCCGTCTAAGCATTCTAATGTCCCCTGTCCCATTCTCTGAGTGGCCCTTTCTGACCACTTGTTTGTACAGACCACAGTCCAGGAAGGAAGCAGAAAGACTGTCCCTATCCACATTTCCTCAGTTCCAAACAGGGCTTGGGTGGGTAGTGACAGGAAAATGTTCTTTTTCTTGCTAACGTGGAGGAATCCGCCGAAGTTTGTGTTCAGCCACGTGCTATTGGACTTTGCCTGCATGGGCGAGGATTTCTCCCTAGGTGGGGGAGCAGCTTTGTTCCCAGCCCAGTTCTGTAGAAGTGAACATACTTGTGAATAAACTGGGCCCCCGGGGGCCTGCCTGGAGGGGTGCTGTCCAGTAAACACCAGGCCTCTGGTCATCTCAGGAGCTGTTAGCCAGCTTGTTGGAGCCATGGAGGGTTGTGGCCACAGGGACTGATGTGCAAAATGACCGAGTTGATTCTCCAGCCAGGTCCAGGGGCTGAGAGGAGGCCGTAGAGAAGTGGTTTGGAGCAGGCACCTGGGCTGGGTCACCTGAGTTTGCATCCCAGCTTTCTGGCTGTGGTCCCTCAAGCAACTTGTTGCCTCCCGAAGCTCTGTTTTCTCTACCCTACTTCATCGATTCTAAGATGCACACATTTCCACCTTGTGACTTCTCTGAAATTGAGATGCATCTTTCAGTCAGTGGCGTCTCATAGTCGCTGTCAGCCAGCTGGTATTCGTGATGGAGTTGTGTGAAAACCTTCCGTGGACACCTGCTGAGACCAAGATGGCGCCACATCTACGCATCTTAGATTTGATGAGCTGTGGTAAATAACGGGAGGCGTGCGTGAGCTAATGCTGGGGAAGCACTTAGCACTGCTTCTGGTCCATCAGAAGTGGTCAGTAAGGGCTTCCTGCCTGCGTCCTTTTTGGAGGGTTTCAAGATGACCAGGACAGTGCCCCTGAGGAACTTGGAGCCCCTTGGGAAGATGAGCTGTACCCCCAAAGGAGAACAGGGCAGAATGCTTTGGGTCATTTGTGGAAGACAGAGAAGTCTGTCTAGAGCAGAGAGGACTTTGCAGTGGAGTTGTATGTGAGGTGAATGTCAAAGGATGGTAGGATCTGAGCATGTGAGGGAGGAGGGGGTGGCTTCCAGGAGAGAACAGCACGCTTCGTGCCTGGCTCTGTGCCTGCTGCCCTTCCTGCCTGTGCACAGCCCCTGCTGCTTTGCCCTGGGGGGTGTCTGGGCTTGGGCCATCTGCCTGCCTAGCCCATGGGCAGAGGACCTGGGCCATTGTGAGTTGTCCTGACCCCAGCCAGCAGCTGAGCTGGACGAGGGCCTGTGACATCTGGGGCTCTGAGTTCTCTGAGGTATTTTCTTGGACCGTGGTGACTGGTGGTAAAGCCAGGCTATGGAGGCAAGCCCTGGGCTCCTCCAGGTTTCTGCAAAACTTGGAGTTGATGCCCAGCATTCATCCAATCAGCTGCATTTAGGAGAAAGTTAAAAAAAGATTTTACCCTCAACCAATCTGGAAAATGTCTGGAGTGAAGTAATGGGCCCAGACAAGCTGTAATAATAATACAACAGCGTCAGCAGGCTTCAAAAGCAGCCCAAGTGAGTCAGAGCGTGCTGTCCACGGGCGGTGGCCCAGGGGAGGGTCAGTGGGATGTGTCCTGTGGGAAGGTGGGCATGGGTTGTCCTCTCCAGCCCTGGAGGAAACCCGAGCCTGCAAGAACGCCTGGCCTTCCGATGAGGGGTCTTGTGCCCCTGTGTCTGCAAAACTCCGCAGGGATGCTGGGGTGGCGGGTAGGGGGACTTGAACCATTTCCCCATGAAGACGCTCTAGGAGCAAACACGTTTAAGGCTCTTGGTGGACGTACTGCCAAACTGCTCTCCAAATGGGTGGGGCAGCTTGCACCCCAGTGCCTGCCTCTGCCAGTTAGGCCAAACAGCCTGACCTTTGCCAAAGTGAGAGGCCAAGCTTGCCCTTCTTTGATGGCTCGCGAGGGTGAGCTTGTATCTTGTGTTACGCCTATTGGCCGTTCTTTTGTGGAATGTCTGTTCATTCTTTGCAGTCTCCTAATGGGATTTCTGATTTTCTCCCCCCATTTTTTGTTATCTGTAAGAGCGTCTTATAGATTAAAGATACAAGCCTTTGACAAATGTTGTGAGCACTTTTTTCTCATTTCGTTTAGGTTTCTTTTTTTACTTACAGAAGTTTAGCTTTTATGCAGTCACACCTCAATTTCTTCCTTTGGATTTAGTCTCAGAAAGTCTCTCCCTACCCTGAGATTAGATAAGCAGTCATTTGTTCTTCTAGTTATTTTAAGATTTCAGTTTCAACATTTTCTTCTATAATCCATGTGGCTAGGTTTGGGGTCTGATTAGCCCCCAGCCATGCCAGTAGCCCGAGGGCCCAGCCCCATTTGTTGAATGGCTGCTCTCCCTGCCCCGCCTGCCCCACCCGCCTGCCCCTGGTCTCTCCAGGAATCATGTTCGTGCAAGAAGAGGCCCTGGCCAGCAGCCTGTCATCCACCGACAGTCTGACTCCTGAGGACCGGCCCATTGCGCGGGGATGCTCTGATTCCTTGGAGTCCATCCCTGCGGGACAGGTAACATCCTCCTCCTGCTTCTGGGGGTTGGTTACCTCTGCGGCCAGCTCTTGTGCCTGAAGCTGTCTGGAAGTAGGAGGTGGCCTGGCTGGAGTTGCAGCAGATGCTGCCAGTGCTTGGTGTGCTCTGCTCTGTGGTTAAGGGTCTGTTCACTTAGCGTCTGTCATCTGTCTCTTTCTTTGGACTGATGGGAATAGGCAGTTTTCTCTTACTGGACCCTGGGGGGCAAAGCCACATAACCCTTAGTGCATGTGAGCAGACTCCCTGGGGAAAGTTCAGAAGGCCCTGGCCAGGGGTGGCTTGTTTGGGCTCCACACCCATCAGGAAGTTTCTCCCCCTGCTGTCTGGCACCCCTGGGCCATTTTGCCTGTTTCTGCACGTCACCCACCCTGGTAATCTGGGACACGCTGTGACTCTGTTACTTCTTCCGTGGCTGCTCCTGAGGGTCCCTGAGCTGCTTCCTGTGTCTTGGAAAGAAAGAGGACTGCAGGTGTGGTGCGAGGGGCTCGTTTGCTGTGTGCGTGGGGAGTGTGCTTGGTAGCTGGGCCTGCCCAGCCCTGTCTCTTTTCACCAACACAGTGTCACGGCCGTGTGGCACTGGGGCAGTGGGCAGAGTCCTCGCTCTGTCCTGGCACTCCACTGCACTCTCCCTTCACCCTCCCCAGGGTCACAGCAGGAGGCTCCTGAGCCCTGGGTCTTCTCCGCTGCCCAGAGACCATTGGGAGGGCCTTGCCAGGCACTGCACAGCCTCTGCTCACCATGTCCTCTGCTGGCCTGGTACCAAGTTGGTAGATGGTCCACATGGACCCTGTGGGATGGCACAGGGAACATTCAGATGCCAGACCCAGAGGCACAAACTGAGCTTGCGGAGGGCGAGAGGCTTTGGCCCAGGGGTTGGGAGTGTGGGCTGGGGTCAGACCGACACGGTTGGGAGTCTTAGCTCTGCTGTGCACTGGCAGGATGACTGAGTGAGTCTCTCTGCCTCTCTGGGCCCCAGGATCCACCCTAGGGTGGAGTGTGGGGATAGCAAGGAGCCTCCTGCTGGGCCACGAGGGAGTGCTCGGGGCCTGGCGCCCGGTGAATGCCAGGGCATGGCTGCAGCAGGTGGGGGCTGACTGCGTTTCCTTTCCTGGCAGGCACCTTCTGATGATTTAAGAGACGTGCCGGGAGCTGTTGGCGGTGCAAGGTAAGGAAGAGGCTATCGTGGAAGGCATTCTGGGCCTTCTGCACACGCTCTGTGGGCCAGTAGTAACCAAGATTTTCTTAAAAGTCTGTTTGCAGAAGTCCTATAGAACTATTTCTTCCTTTAAATAAATAAACACAGCTGAAATGGGCTGTGGTCTGTTTCCAAGTTCTAATCCCTAAACTTTGCATTGACACATGTTATCCTACGCTAGGGGTCAGCAGGTCAAAGCCAATTTAGTCCACTGCCTGTTTTGTACAGTCTGTGAGCTAAAAATGATTGTTCCATTCTTAAGGAGCTGTTTTAAAAAAAAAAAAAAACGATGTGGGTGGGGTAGCCCCCAAAGCCTCAAGTGTTTACTGTCTTTACAGAAGAGGTTCCCCAACCCCATTCTACATACCCTTTTTCACCAGGGCCAGTAGAGGCCAAGAGGCGGTTGAATTTATTTTTTTTAATTTTTATTGGAGTATAGTTGATTTACAATGTTGTGTTAGTTTCAGGTGTACAGCAAAGTGAATCAGTTATGCATATATCCACTCTTTTTAAGGTCTTTTCCCATATAGATCATTACAGAGTGTTGAGTAGAGTTCCCTGTGCTATACAGTAGGTCCTTATTATCTATTTTATATATGGTAGTGTATACATACGAATCACAATCTCCCATTTTATTCCTCCTCCACTTCCCCCCAGTAACCATAAGCTTGTTTTCTACATCGGTGACTCTATTTCTGTTTTGTAAATAAGTTTATTTGTACCACTTTTTTTAGATTCCACATATAAGCGATATCATATGATATTTGTCTTTGTCTAACTTCACTCAGTATGACAATTCCTAGGTCCATCCATGTTGCTGCAAATGACATTATTTCATTCTTTTTTATGGCTGAGTAGTATTCCATTGTATATATGTACCAGATCTTCTTTATCCATTCACCTGTCGATGGACATTTAGGTTGCTTCCATATCTTGGCTATTGTAAACAGTGCTGCAGTGAACATTGGGGTGCATGTATCTTTTTGAATTACGGTTTTCTCCGGATATATGGCCAGGAGTGGGATTGCTGGATCATATGGTAGTTCTATATTTAGTTTTTTAAGGAACCTCCATACTGTTCTCCATAATGGTTGTACCGATTTACATTCCCACTAACAGTGCAAGAGGGTTCCCTTTTCTCCACACCGTCTCCAGCATTTACTGTTTGTAGATTTTTTGATGATGGCCATTCTGACTGGTGTGAGGTGATACCTCATTGCAGTTTTGATTTGCATTTCTCTAATAATTAATGATGTTGAGCATCTTTTCATGTGCTTTTTGGCCATCTACATGTCTTCTTTGGAGAAATGTCTATGTAGATCTTCCACTCATTTTTTGACTGGGATGTTTGTTTTTTTGATATTGAGCTGCATGAACTGTTTGTATATTTTGGAGATTAATCCCTTGTCGGTCGCTTTGTTTGCAAATACTTTCTTCCATTCTGTGGGTTGTCTTTTTTTTTTTTTTAACATCTTTATTGGAGTATAATTGCTTTACAGTGGTGTGTTAGTTTCTGTAGGTTCTTCTTAGTTATCTGTTTTATACATATTAGTGTATATACGTCAATCCCAATATCGCAGTTCATCCCACCACCACCACCACCCCCCGTTGCTTTCCCCCCTTGGTGTCCATACGTTTGTTCTCTACATCTGTGTCTGTTTCTGCCCTGCAAACCGGTTCATCTGTACCATTTTTCTAGGTCCCACATATATGCATTAATATATGATATTTGTTTTTCTCTTTCTGACTTACTTCACCCAGTAGGACAGTCTCTAGATCCATCTACGTCTCTACAAATGACCCAATTCCGTTGTTTTTTTATGGCTGAGTAATATTCCATTTTATATATGTGCCACATCTTCTTTATCCATTTGTCTGTCGATGGGCATTTAGGTTGCTTCCATGACGTGGCTATTGTAAATAGTGCTGCAGTGAACATTGGGGAGCATGTGTCTTTTTGAATTATGGTTTTCTCTGGGTATATGCCCAGTAGTGGGATTGCTGGGTCATATGGTAATTCTATTTTTAGTTTTTTAAGGAACCTCCATACTGGTCTCCATAGTGGCTGTATCAAGTTACATTCCCACCAACAGTGCAAGAGGGTTCCCTTTTCTCCACATGTGGGTTGTCTTTTCATTTTGTTTATGGTTTCCTTTGCTGTGCAAAACCTTTTAAGTTAAATTAGGTCCCATTTGTTTATTTTTGTTTTTATTTTCATTACTCTAGGAGGTGGATCAAAAAAGATATTGCTGCAATTTATGTCAGCAATATATGTATATATATACACATATATTTATATACATATACAATGTATATGTATACAATATATATACAATATATTTATATATATAATATATATATACATATACTATATATATATACACATATATTTTAGTTTGCTTGTTTTTTCTTTAATTGAAGTATAGTTGATATACAGCATTATATGTTACAGGTGTACAATATAGTGATTCAATTTTTAAAGGTTATAATCCAGTTATAGTTATTATAAAATATTGACTGTATTCCCTGTGTTGTACAATATATCCTTGTAGCTATTTTTATACATAATAGTTCATACTTCTTAATCCTGTACCCCTATCTTGCCCATCCCTCCTTCCCTCTACCCACTGATAAACACTAGTTCTCTATATCTTTTTTGTTATAGTCACCAGTTTGTTTTATTTTTTAGATTCCACATATAAGTGATATCATACAATATTTGTCTGTTTGACTTATTTCACTTATCATAATACCCTCCAAGTCCATCCATGTTGTTTCAAATGGCAAAATTTCATTATTTTTATGGCTGAGTGGTATTCCATTGTACATATGTACCACATCTTCTTTACCCAGTCATTTGTTGATGGACACTTAGGTTGCTTCCATATCTTGGCAATTGTAAATAATGCTGCTATGAACATTGGGGCACATCTATCTTTTTGAATTAGTGTTTTGGTTTTTTTGGGGTATATACCCAGGAATGGAATTGCTGGGTCATATGGTAGTTCTATTTTTAGTTTTTTGAGAAACCTCCATACTGTTTTCCACAGTGGCTGCACCAAGTTATATTTCTACCAACAGTATATAAGAATTCCCTTTTCTCCACATCCTTGCCAACATTATTTGCATTCTTTTTGATGATAGCCATTCTGACACGTGTGAGGTGATAGCTCGTTGTGGTTTTGGTTTGCATTTCCCTGATGATTAGTGATATTGAGCATCTTTTCATGTGCCTGTTGAGTGCTGCCTATATTTTCCTCTGAGAGTTGTATAGTATCCGGCCTTACATTTAGGTCTTTAGGTCTTTAATCCATTTTGAGTTTATTTTTGTGTATGGTGTCAGGGAGTGTTCTATTTTCACTCTTTTACATGTAGCTGTCCAGTTTTCCCAGAGCCACTTATTGAAGAGACTGTCTTTTCTCCATTGTATATTCTTGCCTCCTTTGTCATAGATTAGTTGACCATAGATGTGTGGGTTTATCTCTGGGCTTTCTCTCCTGTTCCATTGATCTGTATTTCTGTTTTTGTGCCAGTACCAAACTGTTTTGATTACTGTAGCTTTGTAGTATAGTCTGAAGTCAGGGAGCCTGATGCCTCCAGCTCCGTTTTTCTTTCTCAAAATTGCTTTGGCTATTTGGGGTCTTTTGTGTTTCCATACAAATTGTGAAATTTTTTGTTCTAGTTCTGTGAAAAATGCCACTGGTAGTTTGATAGGGATTGCATTGAATCTGTAGATTGCTTTGTGTAGTATAGTCATTTTCACAATGTTGATTCTTCCAATCCAAGAACATGGTATATCTCTCCATCTGTTTGTGTCACCTTTGATTTCTTTCATCAGTGTCTTATAGTTTTCTGCATATAGGTCTTTTGTCTCCTTATGTAGGTTTATTCCTAGGTATCTTATTCTTTTTGTTGCAGTGGTAAATGGGAGTGTTTCCTTAATTTCTCTTTCAAATTTTTCATCATTAGTGTACAGGAATGCAAGAGATTTCTGTGCATTAATTTTGTATCCTGCAACTTTACCAAATTCATTGATTAGCTCTAGTAGTTTTCTGGTAGCATCTTTAGGATTCTCTATGCATAGTATCATGACATCAGCAAACAGTGACAGCTTTACTTCTTTTCTGATTTGGATTCCTTTTATTTCTTTTTCTTCTCGGATTGCTGTGGCTAAAACTTCCATAACTGTGTTGAATAATAGTGGTGAGAGTGGACAACCTTGTCTTTCCTGATCTTAGAGGAAATGGTTTCAGTTTTTCACCATTGAGAATGATGTTGGCTGTGGGTTTGTCATATATGGCCTTTATTATGTTGAGGTAAGTTCCCTCTATGCCTACTTTCTGGAGGGTTTTTATCATAAATGGGTGTTGAATTTTATCAAAAGCTTCTTCTGCATCTTTTGAGATGATCATATGGTTTTTCTCCTTCAGTTTGTTAATATGATGTATCACATTGATTGATTTGTGTATATTGAAGAATCCTTGCATTCCTGGGATAAACCCCACTTGATCATGGTGTATGATCCTTTTAATGTGCTGTTGGATTCTGTTTGCTAGTATTTTGGTGAGAATTTTTGTGTCTGTGTTCATCAGTGATATTGACCTGTAATTTTCTTTTTGTGTGGTATCTTTGTCTGGTTTTGGTATCACGGTGACAGTGGCCTCATAGAATGAGCTTGGGAGTGTTCCTTCCTCTGCAACTTTTTGGAAGAGTTTGAGAAGGAGAGGTGTTAACTCTTCTCTAAATGTTTGATAGAATTCACCTGTGAAGTCATCTGGTCCTGGACTTTTGTTTGTTGGAAGTTTTTTAATCACAGTTTCAATTGCAGTACTTGTGATTGGTCTGTTCCTATTTTCTATTTCTTCCTGGTTCAGTCTTGGAAGGTTGTACCTTTGTAAGAATTTGTCCATTTCTTCCAGATTGTCCATTTTATTGGTGTATAGTTGCTTGTAATAGTCTCTTATTATCCTTTGTACTTCTGTGGTGTCATTTCTTACTTACCCTTTTTTCATGTCTAATTTTATTGATTTAAGCCCTCTCCCTTTTTTCCCTGATGAATCTCTAGCTAAAGGTTTATCAATTTTGTTTATCTTTTCAAAGAACCAGCTTTTAGTTTCATTGATCTTTTCTATTGTTTTCTTTGTCTCTATTTCATTTATTTCTGCTCTGATCTTTATGATTTCTTCTACTCACTTTGGGTTTTGTTTGTTCTTCTTTCTCTAGTTCCTTTAGGTGTAAGGTTAGGTTGTTTATTTGAGATTTTTCTTGTTTCCTGAGGTAAGATCGTATTGCTGTAAACTTCCCTCTTAGAACTGCCTTTGCTGCATCCCATAGGTTTTGGATTGTCATGTTTTCATCGTCATTTGTCTCTAGGTATTTTTTGATTTCCTCTTTGATTTCTTCAGTGATGCATTGGTTGTTTAGTAACATATTGTTTAGCCTCCATGTGTTTGTGTTTTTTATAATTTTTTTTTCCTGTAATTGATTTCTAATCTCATAGCATTGTGGTCAGAAAGGATGCTTGATATGATTTCAGTTTTCTTAAATTTACTGAGGCTTGATTTGTGTCCCAAGATGTGATCTGTCCTGGAGAATGTTCAACGTGCACTTGTGAAGAAAGTGTATTCTGCTGTTTTCGGATGGAATGTCCTATAAATGTCAATTAAATCCATCTGGTCTGATGTATCATTTAAGGCTTGTGTTTCCCTATTGATTTTCTGTCTGGATGATCTGTCCATTGGTGTAAGTGGGGTGTTAAAGTCCCCCACTGTTATTGTGTTACTGTCGATTTCCCCTTTTATGGCTGTTGGCATTTGCTTTATATATTGAGGTGCTCCTATGTTGGGTGCATATATATTTACAATTGTTGTATCTTCTTCTTGGATTGATCCCTTGATCATTATGTAGTGTCCTTTCTTATCTCTTGTAACAGTCTATTTTGTCTGATACAAGTATTGCTACTCCAGCTTTCTTTTGATTTCCATCGCATGGAATCTCTTTTTCCATCCCCTCACTTTCAGTCTATATGTGTCCCTAGGTCTGAAGTGCGTCTCTTGTAGACAACATATATACTGGTCTTGTTTTTGTATCCATTCAGCCAGTCTACATCTTTTGGTTGGAGCATTTAATTTATTTACATTTAAGGTAATTATCGATATATTTGTTCCTATTGCCATTTTTTTAATTGTTTTGGATTTGTTTTTGTTGGTCTTCTTTCTTCCCTTTTTCTTTTGTTCTCTTATGATTTGATGACTATCTTTAGTGTTGTGTTTGGGTTGCTTTTTCTTTTTTGTGTGTGTATCTATTTTAGTTTTTTGGTTTGCAGTTCCCATGAGGTTTTGATATAGCAGTCTACATATAAGGTTGTTTTAAGTTGCTGGTCTCTTGATTTCAAATGCAGTTCCCATATTCTGCATTTGTAGTCTCCTCATGGTTGCTGGTTTTGACATCATATTTGTGTATGGGTGATTTCCTACTTAATTACTTTATGTTTGCATTTACCAGTGAGCTTTCCCATTTGTGATTTTCTTATTTCTAGTTGTGACCTCTTTTTTTACCCCCCTGCCTAGAGAAGTTCCTTTAGCATTTGTTGTAAGGCTAATTTGGTGATGCTGAATTCTCTTAGCTTTGGCTTGTCTGTAAAGCTTTTGATTTCTCCGTCGAATCTGAATGAGAGCCTTGCTTGGTAGAGTATTCTTGGTTGTAGGTTTTTCCCTTTCATCACATATACTCCAATAAAGATGTTTAAAAGACATATATATATATATATATATATATATATCTCGTGCCACTCTCTTCTGGCCTTCAAGAGTTTCTGCTGAAAAATCAGCTGATGACCTTATAGGGATTCCCTTGTATGTTATTTGTTGCTTTTCCCTTGTTGCTTTTAATATTTTTTCTTTGTATTTAATTTTTGTCAGTTTGATTAATATGTGTCTTGGTGTGTTCCTCCTTGGGTTTATCCTGTATGGGACTCTGCGCTTTCTGGACTTGGGTGACTGTTTCCTTTCCCATGTTAGGGAAGTTTTCAGCTATAATCTCTTCAAATACTTTCTCAGGCCCTTTCCCTTTCTCTTCTTCTTCTGGGACCCCTATAATGTGAATGTTGGTGCATTTAATGTCCCAGAGGTCTCTCAGACTGTCCTCATTTCTTTTCATTCTTTTTTCTTTATTCTGTTCTGTGGCAGTGATTTCCACCACTCTGTCTTCCAGCTCATTTATTAGTTCTTCTGCCTCAGTTATTCTGCTACTGATTCCTTATGGTGTGTTTTTCATTTCACTTACTGTGTTACTCATCTCTGTTTGTTCTTTAAATCTTTTGTCTCTTTGTTAAACATTTCTTGTATCTTCTTGGTCTGTGCCTACATTCTTTTTCTGAGATTTTGAATCATCATTACTCTGAATTCTTTTTCAGGTAGATTACCTATCTCTAAAGGAGCTTGAATTTAAATGTGAAGGTCCTAAGACCCCCAGCCCACTCCCCACGCCTCTCACCTGTGAAGGCGACTGGGTGCCCCTGCAGGGGACTGTTGTCAAGTTAGTCCATGCCCATGAGCACTCATTGCTCTTGGGGCTTGTGGCCAGTGTCTGAAGGACTGAGAAGTCCTCATGATGTGCGCAGGATTGTGTTGGATGCCTGTGGTCTGGCCCCTGGGAGTGTGGTGGCCCCAGCCTTCCAGCACCTTGGCTCCCCACCAGGGTGCTTGCTAGGACCAGGCTCAGCTGTTTAGGAGGCTTGGGAGACCCATCGGTTGCTTCTTCAGGGCCAGGGTACAGTAGCAGGACTGGACGTGGGAGGTGAGGGCGTCCCAGCCCAGCATGTCACTGACCTGGCTTCTCCCTGCACAGCCCAGAGCATGCAGAGCCAGAGGTCCAGGTGGTGCCCGGGTCCGGCCAGATCATCTTCCTGCCCTTCACCTGCATTGGCTACACCGCCACCAACCAGGACTTCATCCAGCGCCTGAGCACGCTCATCCGGCAGGCCATCGAGCGGCAGCTACCTGCTTGGATCGAGGCTGCCAACCAGCGAGAGGAGGGCCAGGGCGAGCAGGGCGAGGATGATGAGGAGGAGGAGGAGGATGTTACTGAGAACCGCTACTTTGAAATGGGGCCCCCGGATGTGGAGGAAGAGGAAGAGGGTGGGCCAGGAGAGGAAGAGGAAGAAGAGGAGGAGGAAGAGGAGGAGGAGGAGGGCGAGGAGGAGCGCCTGGCTCTGGAGTGGGCCCTGGGCGCAGATGAGGACTTCCTGCTGGAGCACATCCGCATCCTCAAGGTGCTCTGGTGCTTCTTGATCCACGTGCAGGGCAGCATCCGCCAGTTCGCTGCCTGCCTCGTGCTCACAGACTTCGGCATCGCCGTCTTTGAGATCCCGCACCAGGAGTCGCGGGGCAGCAGCCAGCACATCCTCTCCTCCCTGCGCTTTGTGTTCTGCTTCCCACACGGCGACCTCACCGAGTTTGGCTTCCTCATGCCGGAACTGTGCCTGGTGCTCAAGGTGCGGCACAGCGAGAACACGCTCTTCATCATTTCAGACGCCGCCAACCTGCACGAGTTCCACGCTGACCTGCGCTCTTGCTTCGCCCCGCAGCACATGGCCATGCTGTGCAGCCCCGTGCTCTACGGCAGCCACACCAGCCTGCAGGAGTTCCTGCGCCAGCTGCTCACCTTCTACAAGGTGGCGGGCGGCTGCCAGGAGCACAGCCAGGGCTGCTTCCCCGTGTACCTGGTCTACAGTGACAAGCGCATGGTGCAGACGGCCGCCGGGGACTACTCGGGCAACATCGAGTGGGCCAGCTGCACGCTCTGCTCCGCCGTGCGGCGCTCCTGCTGCGCACCCTCCGAGGCTGTCAAGTCTGCTGCCATCCCCTACTGGCTGCTGCTCACACCCCAGCACCTCAACGTCATCAAGGCCGACTTCAACCCCATGCCCAATCGCGGCACCCACAACTGCCGCAACCGCAACAGCTTCAAGCTTAGCCGTGTGCCGCTCTCCACTGTGCTTCTGGACCCCACACGCAGCTGCACTCAGCCGAGGGGCGCCTTCGCGGACGGCCACGTGCTTGAGCTGCTTGTGGGCTACCGCTTTGTCACCGCCATCTTCGTGCTGCCCCATGAGAAGTTCCACTTCCTGCGCATCTACAACCAGCTGCGGGCCTCACTGCAGGACCTGAAGACTGTAGTCATCGCCAAGACCCCTGCAACCGGGGGCAGGCCTCAGAGCCCCCCTGTGGATGGCCAGCCTGCCGAGGACGGGGCCCGGTAAGACTGAGCATGGGCTTTTGGGGGCCAGGGGGCGGGAGGCTGGCTGAGACCACTCACCTCACCCAGATCTCCAGCACCCCCTCAGCATTGCCTTTGGCTCCCTCAGGCTTGGTGCTGGGCTGCTCCTTATCTCCCAGGGCTTCAGAAGAGGCCCAGGAAAGCTGTCCTTCCACAAAGCCAGGCTGGCCCAATTCTCTGCCACTTAGAGTCCTGTGTGGCTGGGTCCCCAGGCTCCTGCTCCCACCTTGCCTGGCCCTCTCCACTGGGTCCAAGCACGGCCTCTAGGCATCACCCACGCCTCCTCGCCTCCAGGCTCGCAGTCCCGTGGCTGGCTCTGTGAGCTAGGGGGCTGCTTCAGGCACCACCTGCCTCTGACCCCCAGCTCCAAGCCCGTACCCTTTGGTGAGCCACACACGCCTTCTCAGGAAGACGTGGGTTGCTCAGGGGCCCTCTCTGTGTGTAATTTTGTGAGTCCATTCCAAAGGAAGCTGTTGGCTGAGAGCAGCAAGGTCTGAGTGTGTGAGCTGGGTGGTCACTTTGTGCAAAGCTCCTTTTCTTCTGGGGGGAGACTGAAGTGCAGAGAGGGGAGGAGCTGGCAGCCCTGTCCTCTTCTTTTTTTTTTTTTAATTTATTTTTGGCTGCGTTGGGTCTTCGTTGCTGCGTGCGGGCTTTCTCTAGTTGCGGTGAGCGGGGGCTACTCTTCATTGCGGTGCGCGGGCTTCTCATTGTGGTGGCTTCTCTTGTTGCGGAGCACGGGCTCTAGGCGTGTGGGCTTCAGTAGTTGCAGCACGCGGGCTCAGTAGTTGCGGCTCGTGGGCTCTAGAGTGCAGGCTCAGTAGTTGTGGCGCACAGGCTTAGTTGCTCTGCGACGTGTGGGATCTTCCCAGACCAGGGCTCAAACCCGTGTCCCCTGCATTGGCAGGCGGATTCTTAACCACTGCGCCACCAGGGAAGCCCAGCCCTGTCCTCTTCTTCCTTACTCTCCTTCACCTGCTCCTGCCCCCGAGCCTGGCTTCCCTCAGGGCCTCCTGGGGTTGGCATATAGTGGCTTGTGGGGGCCATGGTCACACCCACAGGTTCACCCGTGCCTGGGGCTCAAGAGGCGCCCTGTGCCCTTCAGGGTGCCCCTTTCTCCTATTACTGCTCCCAACTTCATGTATGCTGGGGCTTCCCTACCTGGGCAAGAAAACCCTTTGTTTGTTGGCCTTCCTGTCCCATGAGACACGGTGTAGCTCACTTTCTCTTCCATCCTGGTGGACAGTGGAGACCCTGCCCTCACCCCAGCATCTCACAGGGCATGCCTTCTCTCTCCAACCCAGCCCCTCAACTGATGCTCCCAAAGGTCATCCAGCATCTTCCTGGCTGAATCAGGGACCCCTCTTATGCCCAGCTCAAGTTCCATGCTCTCCATAGAGACCCTTGATGCCTCCAGGTACTGGAGAGCCGCTTATGCCAGAGGTGGCCTTGCATGGCCATCTCTCCGTCTCCCAGCCCCTATGATGAGGCTTCAGATGGTGACACTTTGTCTCAGTTTCCCTGCCACCCCCAAGCCTGGCTGGACCCTCCCCACAGTAGGGACTGCATGCAGAAAGCAGGCGCTCTGCTTCACCCCAGCAGATGCATCTCTGCCCCAAGACAGCAGGAGAACAGCCCAGAGGGCTTGGGGGCATTTGGCCCAGTGCAAGATCAGGGCCCCAGGGATCTCTTTCAGCAGCTGGACTGTCCAGTTGAGAGGATGACATCCAGGACTCCCCACCAACATGAGCTTGGGCATGTAGGCTGGTGGCAGGGAGCTCCAAACCTCTATGAGGGTTCTTTCTGAGCATTGTTTGATCTCATGCTTGGAACAGACCAGAGAAAACCCAGTGTGGCCACATGCAGTGGTGGCCAAGTGGGGTGAGATCCTGGGCTACCTGAGGAGGCCTCAAAGGCAAACTGAGGAGCAGTTTGAGTATTTGGTTCTCAACTCCATGTTCCCCAAGGTCCCAGCCCTGGGCACCTTGGTCCGTGCTCTGGACTCTGTAGTGGCATTTCTGACACCTTTACCACCTTCTCAAAATGATTTTTCAGCCCATGAGCCACATCTGTCTTTCTCAGCCCTGCCCTATCTTCCCATCTCCCCCGCAAGAGAAAGGGCCCCGGCACTTTCTTTCTGCTGTTTGGTCTTCCCATAAGGAACCAAGATGAAATCCCCAGATGACCCCAGAGGTGGTGTGTGGTACGAGCGTTTCCCTCACACTGAGGTTACACGTGGGATGTGAATCTGCATTTGGGACTCACGTGTTAATATGGTTTTTCTTGGGGGACTGGGAGATGCAGCAATGAGCAGCATCTCCAGGAGGTCCCGGCAGAGGCTCCAGCTCCAGCCCCAGCCCCAGCGGAGGTCACAGCTCTAACCCCGCCAAAGACCCCAGCTCCGGCAGAGCCCTCAGTGCCAGCTTTGGTCCCAGCGGAGGCCCCAGCCTCAGCAGAGACCCCTTCAGAGGCCTCAGTGGGGGCCTCGGCCCCGGCAGCGGAGGCTGCAGCACAAGTGGAGGCCCCCGCCCAGTACCCAAGCGACCACTTGATCCGGTCCACGTCGGAGGAGAATCAGATCCCCTCGCACCTGCCCGCCTGCCCGTCGCTCCGGCACATTGCCAGCCTGCGGGGGAGCGCCATCATCGAGTTCTTCCACAGCAGCGTTGCCGAGGTAGGGCCAGCGCGCCTGTGGAGGAAGGTGGCACTGTCGTCCTGGGGCCCCGGCAGGCTCACCTTGGGGTCAGCCTCAGGTTCCCAGACTTATGTGTGCTGGCTTTTCCCCCAGCTTCAGCTGTTCACAGCTTTGAGGACCTGAGTAGGGAGAACCTGGGGTGCCCTCCCCTGGCCAGTTGTTCCCTCCATCACCGCCTCCTCCTGTGGCTATTCCTAGCCTCGGGCCCTGGGCAGACCCCACGGCACACCGTCTCCCATCCCTCACCTCCTCTCTGCTTCAGAGTTTATAAATACGTTGACGAGACACAGTAGAGGTCCCACGCCTCCCCATCCAAGGCTGTGGGCCCGTCCCTGGGACGGCAGGTCACTGGGTAGTGGGGCTGGCAGAGGCCACCCTCCGCAGAGGCCTGGAGGAGGAGCTGTGTGCCCCGGCCGCCCTGCTCTCCTGCAGGCCCCAACCCGGCCCCTCTGTGTCCAGGTGGAAAACGAGGAGCTGCGGCACCTCCTGTGGTCGTCGGTGGTGTTCTACCAGACCCCGGGGCTAGAGGTGACCGCCTGCGTGCTGCTCTCCACCAAGGCCGTGTACTTTGTGCTGCACGATGGCCTCCGCCGCTACTTCTCGGAGCCGCTGCAGGGTGGGCACTGGGGCCTGAGGGGATGGGCGGGGTTCTGTCTCTAGAGCCCTTGTGCCACGTCAGGCAGCAGCGATTTGGCTGCACTGGGCCGAGAATCTCTTTTCTGAGGAAGGGGGGTGATGACAGCACTTTCCTCCTGGAGCTGTCACATGGGATGCGAGGCCAGGCGTGAAAGCGCCCAGTAAGGCCCCGTGAGTGCCCGGGACCCAGGCGTGCTGGGGGGATGTTGGGCAGCCTCTGCCCCTTGGGGCCTTGGTGGGCACCTTAGCCAGTGCCCTGTCCTAGGGCTCCTGGTGTCTCCAGCGCACCAGGCAAGGCTCAGACTGTAGAACACGTTTCCCCGAGGCCATGTGTGCTCAGAGGTGGCGGGGGCTCCTCGCCAGGCCTCAGTGGACCAGGCCATCAAGGGGGCCCGTTCCTGCTCCAGGCAGCTGCACACCCGGGAACCTTGTGCTCACCCATCATGGCCACCACCACGTTCGCTCCCTTTCTGTCTATCACAGATTTCTGGCATCAGAAAAACGCCGACTACAACAACAGTCCCTTCCACATCTCTCAGTGCTTTGTTTTAAAACTCAGCGACCTGCAGGTAGTCAACGTTGGACTCTTCGACCAGTATTTCCGGCTGACGGGTGAGTGGTCACTGTGCTTTTGTCCTATTTTGGGTGAAGGCCAGTGTCACCAGTGGGCTTGCACCTTCATATGTGGGTGCATTATCGCAGGCAGAGTTTATCTGCTCACAAGCCAGTTCACCGGAGCGGGAGGAAGCAGCTTCAGGAACTGCTGAGAGGGCAGAACTCACCCCCCAGGACTTGGAGCGAGAGGCTGGGGACAGAGGCGGCAAAGTGCTGGGTGGGCGGGCAGAGTGGGCCCTGGGCTCACGGGCAGGATGTTTCTGACTCATACTTCCTGAAGAGAGAAAGCTAAGCTCTTTCCCTAATGCCTCTATATCCCCTTCCAGAAAAATGTTACAGCCCTTCCGGCCTGAGAAATGGCCGTCTCCCCAGGCCCCGTGATGCTTCCTCAAGTGGGTCCTCCTGGCCCTGGCTTTGTGGTCCTCAGGTCCAGGCTGACCTGCTAGAGACTAGAGATGGCTCCAGGGGTGGGGATGGGGCTGGGGGGAGTAGCGGCCTGCAACCGTGCCCAGCGCCTTCTCCCGCAGGCTCCTCCCCGGCGCAGGTGGTTACATGCTTGACACGGGACAGCTACCTGACACACTGCTTCCTCCAGCACCTCATGGCCGTGCTCTCCTTGCTGGAACGCACGCCCTCACCTGAGCCTGTCGACAAAGACTTCTACTCCGAGTTTGGAAACAAGACCACAGGTATCCCCACCCAGCTCGGGTCTCCTCGCCAACCCCAAGGGCTGCAGCAGGCCCCGGAGCAACCTCTCTGTGCCGCAGCACCCTTTCTGCTTCTAGCTCTCTCTCTCTGTCTCTCTCTCTTTTCCTGCTTAGTCAGCTACGGTTTTCCATGGCTTTTCCATGGCAGAGTCTCTGGCCCGGCAAATCCACAACCGTTCAGCATCTCTGTCTGCTCTTCTCTGAGCTGCTGGCCTGAGGGTCTCTGCCTGAGGGTGGGGGCTTGGAGCACTCTCTCCCACTTCTGACAGACACGTTCATGCTGATGTCTCTGGGTGGCTTGGGGCTGCTGGTGACCCACCACAGGCCAGTTCCAGGCTGCAGCCCCGGTGGCGTCTCTCTCTGCAGGGAAGATGGAGAACTATGAGCTGATCCACTCAAGCCGTGTCAAGTTCACCTACCCCAGTGAGGAGGAGGTCGGGGACCTGACATTCACTGTGGCCCAGAAGGTGGCTGACCCAGAGAAGGCGCCGTCCCTCAGCATCCTGCTGTACGTGCAGGCCTTCCAGGTGGGCACACCACTGTCTGGGCGCTGCAGGGGCATGTTGCGCCCCAAAACGCTCCTGCTCACCAGCGCCGAGATCTTCCTCCTGGACGAGGACTTCGTCCACTACCCGCTGCCCGAGTTCGCCAAAGAGCCGCCACAGAGGGACCGGTACCGGCTGGACGACGGCCGCCGCATCCGGGACCTGGACCGCGTGCTCATGGGCTACCAGACATACCCACAGGCCCTCACCCTGGTCTTTGACGACGTGCAGGGCCATGACCTCATGGGCAGCGTCACCCTGGACCACTTTGGGGAGGTGCCAGGTGGCTCGGCTAGAGGCGGCCAGGGCCGTGAGGTCCAGTGGCAGGTGTTTGTCCCCAGCGCTGAGAGCCGAGAGAAGCTCATCTCGCTGTTGGCCCGCCAGTGGGAGGCCCTTTGTGGCCGGGAGCTGCCCGTGGAGCTCACTGGCTAGCCCGGGTTGTAGCTGGCCCTTGCCACCTGCCGTGTCTGGCCTGGTGTCCACTCAGGGCCGGGAAGCAGGCTTTCTTTGCTTTTTTTAAATGTTTTCTCTTCTCTTTCGGTACCTTTGTTTGATTGTCCTCCCAGAGAATGTGAACATGTGTGTTCAGTTGGTTCTCAGCCTCCCGCGGATCTGCTGCCTGCCCCTGGTGCCGCGTGGCCAGGCACACCAGTTTCGTGTCTTCTTTCGTGGGACCGTTGTTAACATGTGGCGCCGTGGGTCTGGTTTACTCTTTTACGCGTCCTTTCCCGAGATGTTAAGTCCAGTCTTGTTGCTGTTGCTGTCATTGTGGGCACTTGCTGCTAATTATGAAGCTGGCAGCGAAATGCACATTGAAAGCTCCCGCCCCATGCAGTTTTCCAAAGGGGAGGCCTCTCCTGGTCCAGACAAGTGGGAGAGCCCCATGGGGGCAGGAGTCCCCCAGGCCTTGGGGCTGAGAGGGCTGGGAGCAGGGGACCTAGAGCTGCCAGCACCAAGTGTGATTCCTGTTGCCTATTTTCTCTATTCCAGTAAAGCCAAGTTTGACACAGTCTGGGTCTTTTATTTCAAGGGCCACTGGGGTCCCAGCAGGGCATTGGTCCAGGGCGTGGTTGGCCTGAGAGGGAGAGGGTGCCTAGAGACACAAGAAGGTCTTGGGGGAAAGGAAGAGGGGAGGAGCCTGTGAAGGGCAAAGGGAGCTGCTCTCCCAGGGCCAGATGCTGGATGGGTGTCTGTGGAGCCTGGGACAGGGGAGGTGTGAGGGGATCTTTGGACAGGACCGTGCTGGGCTGTGGCTAAATCAGGAGCCTCAGAGCAAATGAGAGGAATGAAGCTCCTCAGGTGCCCCTGGCACACTGGCTGCTGCCCTGCCACCCTCAGATCAGGAATGTCACACCCAACCTGTTGTGAGGGTTAGGCCTGGAGTCTGGGACGGCTTACTCTGTGGGGTCTAGGGGTCTCACCAGCATGGCCTGCAGGGGAGGTGGCCCCAGCGGTAGATAGTGGGGAGGAGGGCTCTGTGCCGTCCGTGTCTGGGTTCATGTCCTGAGAGATGGTTGCTTCAGGGAGCTCTGCTGAGGTAGGACGTGGGATTTCTTTGGGAGCCAGCCCCTGTGCCCAGTCCCTCCTCAACCCATTTCTACCCCATAGCAGGGCCTCTGAGGCCCACTTACTTTTTGTCATCCTGGCCAGTCAGGAGCCTTCGGCCCTAAGGCTGCAGGACCGTTTCCGCCCGGTGGTATTGGGGATGGGGGAGGGGCCAGCCGGGTTCCCAGGCCTGCTTCTCCTCATTTTTCCCTTTGTGCCAGCAGAGTGGGGATCCTCGCCTGGAGGACCCATCACCATCAGGAAGGCTGTGGTGGATGGGAGGAGCCACCAAGGGGAGGGTCTCCGCATTCACCTCCCCCCAGCCGGCTCTCAAAGACCAGCCCCATGGCCCCTCAGCTGATGGGGGAGGGGCAGCCCCCGACCAGACCTTTATCAAAGGCCCGTAGAGATGGCCACCTGCCTGTCTCCATCTGTTATGTCATACATAAATGGGGATTTATAGACCAGAGGCAGGGTCCACCACACATAGGCCTCACCACCTGGACTGCTGTTCCCAGGTCCCACAGCCCAACAGTTAACAGCCGACCCCAGCCTGGGTCCGTGAGGACAGGACCTAATGGGGGGAGTCCGTGCAATGTAGTGGGGGGAAGGGTGCCCCGCAGGCAGCAGACCTGGGGCTGGATCTTCACACTGGTTAGCTGAGTGATCTTAGACAAATTCCCTAGCCCCTTTGAGCGTCCATTTCCGCACCAGTAACAGGATAATAAAAGTGCCTGCATTCATTCAGCCCACAAATCTGAAGTGAGCATCCATGCGTGAACCAGCCCGACCCCTTCCCTGCTCTCCCATAGCTGACATTCCAGCGGGGGACAGAAAATAAATAAACTAGTGTCAGCTGGTGGCCAGTGCTACGAGGAGGTGAAGGCTGGAGACCTTTGACCTGAGGCTGGACCTTGTGAGTCCTGTGAGGATCTGGGCTAACGGCAGCGCCCAGGGAGCTCGCTCTGTGGTTATGGAGTAGAAAAGCCTGTGGTGGAACAGAGTGGGGGGTGTGGAGAGCAGGCAACCAGGTCAGAGAGGCCGGCCTGGTGTGGAGAGGGGTCCGGGGCACAGGGGGCAAGCCTCAGGGCTGAGTGGAGAATGGATTGGGAAGGGAGGGCTACTGGCAGCAGGGAGGCCCCTCCGGGCGAGAAGGGCGGCGCAGGGACACACGGGGGATGGGGATCCTGGGCGGTGGAGGCCGAGCAGGGCAGGTGAGGGGGAGCAGCCTGATGACTGTCCACTTAACAGGGAGTCGGAGGCCTGCACGTGCCCTCAGCAGCTGGAAAGGTAGAGGCAGATGGACCTGATTCAGAGGCTGCCCTGTCCCCCAAGCACCAGAACCCCCCAGAGCTTCTGAACGAAACATGCTGGGCTTGCAGGTACTTGGGGTGGGGAGTTGTTTGCATCTGCTCCTGAATGTGCTTCGCAACCTCTGAAACACCCCAGGCCTGTGGCTAATGGTGGGCTTGGAGGCTGACGCCAGGAGGAGGGTCCCGGGCCAGGAAGCCCCAAGCTGGGCCCAGGCGTCCATGCAGGGGTCAGTGGCCAGCACCTTCCCTTCCGCCTGCAGGCTGCTGATACGCAGGAGGAAATCCTGGCGGGTTCCTGTGGGGGTGAGCTGGCGGGGCCTCCCGGCTGCTTTTAAAGCGCCCGCCCGCCTGCCCTGTCCTACCCGCCCGCCCTGTGCCTGCCTCCTAGAGCTCGTTCTCCACGCCGGCTGCCCCAGTTCTGTCCTGGACAGCGTGCCCGCCAGCCACCACCAGCCATGGCAGGGCCCCGGGACCACCTCCTGCTCTGCCTCCTGGCCCTCTGCCTGGCAGGCTCCAGCTTCATCGGGGGGCAGAAGGTGAGTGTGAGCCGGTCGCGGGGGACGTGATATCCAGGCCCTCCCAGCCAGTGGTAGGAGCAGGGAGGGAGCGCTCACGGATCAGGCACGGGGCTGAGGATACACAGGGCAGCTGGTTCTTGTCTGACCTTCTCTGACCTTCTCTGAGCTGGACAGAGGGCTGGGCTCTTGTGCCCACCTCCCCAGGCTGAGGTCTGTGTCTCGCTGCTTGGGGTGGCAGGGATGTGTCAGCCTGCCCTCCTCTGTGTCCAGCTAGCCAGCCGGGAGGTGTGGGCAGCCGTCCCAGGTCTCCCCAGCCTGAGGGTGGGGTATACGGAGCCAGGCCCATCCCCCTGCCCAGACTGAGGCCCGGTGTCTCTGTGGCCCTGGCTTGGGGATGGGAGATGTGATCACCCCCAACCCTCGCAGGGCTGACAAACTGAGAGGCTCACGTGGACCATGTGTAGGCATGCTGGGTGTGTGTGCATGTGTGTGCGCCCAGAGGCAGAATGAGGTCTACTCACCCCGAGTCCCTCTGGGCAAACAGCAGGCAACAATAACACCCTCAAGCCTAAGAGCTGCTGTTCAGGTGCACAGCCCTGGGCACACCGGGCATCATCCCCTCAAGTCATCCCAGCTCCTGAGCAGTGGGCCCTGTTGTTCTCCGCTTGAGGAAGCCAAAACCCAAGGATGATAGAGACAGGTTGGTCCAACCCCAGAGCCACGCTCCAGACCGCCATCTGTGGTTCCCCATCCGGCCATGAGGGAGGAGCCAACGGTCCCAGTGTGTGGCTGTCAGGTCCACATGCACAAGCCCCCTTTGGGATGCCTGTCTGCAGATCCACCCAAGCCCCGTAGTAGGGACATTGTCCCAACTGGAGTTTCTGTAAGAGCCTCCCACCCTAGGCATGGAGACAGAGTCACCTGGCTGGAGCCTGCCTCCAGGTGAAGGACCCTCTCCTGTGAGGCCAAGTTCTCTTGGGGCAGCTGCTAGTGTCCTCAAATCACTAACAGGCAGACTGAGGTCCCGAGAGGAAAAGGACTTGCCCAGGATCCCACTGCCGGGCAGAGCCAGGACAGGAACCCAGGCCCTGTGCCACCCTGGGACTCGCTCTCATCCGCCTTGTGGTCTGGTGAGGGGCCTCACCAGCTTCAGGGCCAAGTCAGGGTTGAGGACGGGCAGATCTGAGGCTGAGAAAGTGACAGTGATGGTGGAAGAGCCAAGGGTTTCAGGCTGTGCTGAGCCCTGCAGGTGGTTCCTGCTCCCTCCCTGCCTCAGTTTCCCCATGTGTACAATGCAAGGGAATTTCGAAGGCCACCTCCTCATGTTCTTGTGACAGGGGTCAATGAGGGGCCTCAGGCCGGGAGTTTTTCCTTGTCACAGACCACCTCTAAGTCTGCCTTCTGGGGCTGGGGCTCAGACATCCTGGGCAGGGAAGAGGGCCCTGGGGATTCTTGTCAGGGACGCAGCAACGCTGACCTCTCACGCGCCCTCAGTCCCTCAGCACTACCGGCACCTTGTGTAGCACGAGATCCACTGTAAACATTAAGAAACCGAGGCTCTGAGGGGAAGGGACGACTTCTGGGTCACACAGCTAGTGAGCAGCAGAACTCAAACACAGGAAGGTTCAGGCAGTAGAGGCAGAGAAGGCTTCCTGGAGGAGGGGGCTTAGCACCTGTCTATTCAAGTCTTTCACCAGGTGCCTCCTCTGCTAGGTGTATGCTGGTGCAGGTGAAGCCTGTGGTCTCAAGCTGGGGTTTGAAGGGAGAGGGGCATTGATCTTGGGCAAGGGGAAGTAGTTTGGGAGGTCCCTTCCCATCTGAGGGAGTTTGGGTTCTGGGCCCTGGGCCCCAGCTCGGTGGAATTTCTTCCACCTTCTCACAACAGGCTAACACCTCGTGTCTCCTCAACTTCCCCAGCAGTGTCTCTATGGGATGCAGACATTGCAAAATCAGTTCTGGATTAGGACAGGGAGGGGAGCAGCACCCGCCTGGCTCAGACGGGTCCCGAGGTGCCCTAGGGAAGAAGGGAATCTGATTCAGCACTCGGCTGGAATCCAGCCTCACTCCACCCAACGGGACCAGTGGCGAGATTGTCGGCTGGGGCTGGTGCTCCTTCCAGGCCACCAGGCAGAGGGGGCCTGAATGCCCACTTCCGGTGAGATCCCAGAGAGAAGTGTGACTTGTCCACTGGTTTATCCATCCATCACACATTTACAGATGCAACATCTCGTGAATGAGTGTCCACCCCACCACCAGCCACAAGGCTCCAGCTTCCTCCCGTGCTGGTGACTCACCCCCCACTTGACAGGACCGCCCCCTCTGCCCAAGGGTGAGGACAGTGCTCTCTCACTGCCCCTGAGCCCTTATCCAGGGCTGCTCTGAGAACTGGTCCCCGGACCATTGGCGCTGACGCTGGCAGCTGTGTCTGGCTGGCCAGGTGGCCCTCAGGGGAGCCCACCACCTGCAGAGCCTTTGCCCTGAGCCAGCAGCTGCCTGGCCCTGAAATTACCCAACTTCCTAGTTGCTCCCTGGCTCAGCAAAGACCGAGCCTCAGGATGGGGAACGAGACCACAACATCCAGCCCCACAGCTCGGGCTGAGGCCGCCCGCAGCAACTTCCCTCTTTGCAGACCACAGAGGCAGGAGCGGAAAAGGCCAAATCACAGCAGCTGGGAGAGGCCCTGGGACCTTCATGTACACCAGAAAGTATTGAGGCACTGTTTCTCCTTTTCTCTGGCTTTGAGAGCCACACATCTGTGATGTGTTCTAGGAAAGAGATGTTCTGGGTTTACTCCCTTTTGGAGCACAGTGTGTTCAGCACTTTTTAAGATGAGAACTTCTCAGCTTCTCCAGGCCATGCCCCAAGCCCCTGAAAGCTCTCCTCATCAAAATGCACCTTGCTGTGGTCTTTTCTCCCACTGACAACCAAGAGTTTAGCTTCCATTCCTCCAGGGCCAGTGCTGTAGGTTATTGGGACTTTGTTGCCGTAATGGTAGCCCCATTGATGGTGGACTTGGGGGAGCTGTGACAGGCCAGCGAGTGGATTGCAGGCCCAGGGCTTTCTTGGCTCTCAGGTGACCATTCTTCTCCTGCCCCCACCTCTGTTCTCCATGCAGCAGCCAGAGGGCCCATTTAAAACAAACGAGTCCTGGGTCTGCTCCGGACTCCACCTCCCCTCACTGGCCTGGCCTGGCCCCAGCCCCTCTCCAGCCTCTCTGCCTGTCTCTGCGTGTCTCTGCCTCATCACACATGGCCGTTTGCTTTTTCCCACTTCGTGACTTTTGTCTCTCCTGTCCCCTCTGCCAGGAGCAGTGACCCTGACCAATTTTCATGCATCCTTCAGGTCCCAACTCAATTGTCACCTCCCCAGGAAGCCACCTGGGCCTCCAGCCTGGGTCTTCTCAGCTCTCTCACTCCCAGCACTGCCCATCCAGTGATGGGCAGTGGACCCCTGGGTCCCGGCTGGCGTGTGGGGCTGTGGGCCAGGCCTGGACCAGGGCTCAGGGAATGTGACTGCTTGGCCCAAACTCAGACCCCCTCCCACACGCCTGCTCACATGGGCCAGCCTCGGGCATGGGGCTGGCTGCTGGGTCTCTGACCGCGGGGCACCAGAGAGGGCCCTGGGCTGGCCGAGGGGGTCATTTGGGAGCGAGGTGGGGACGTGTTCAGAGCAGAGTGACAGCTGGAGGGCCAGCCCCATGGCGCATGGCTGAAGCTCTCATCCTGCCTATGCCCAGGGGATGGAGGATGGCGTCGCCGTGTTCTCCTCCCCAACAGTCAGCCTGTCATTTAGTGTTTATGTTTAAATGAAAGGGGGGAATGAGCACTAGTTTGAGAGTCTAGGTTCAAGTCCCTGGGTGGCTACAGGCGAGGGCCACCCTCCTGGGGTTCAGTTTCCTCCTTTGAATCACCCAGGGTGGAACAAGAGGGCCAGATGCTCTTTGTGTCAGAAGGCAGAGACTCTGAGGCTTCTGGGCGTGCCTCCAGGCCCCCGGGCAGAGGTGTGTGGCTGTGGACATAGAGACACACTGTGGCAGGGACAGCCTGTGCCAGGCCGGTTTCCCCCAGACTCAGGGCCTTCCCTGTTCTCACTGCCTCCCCAGTGAACAGATGGGAAACCAGGGCCTGGAGAGGGGTGCTAGGCCTCGCTGCGATCAAGGGTCAGGGCTGTGTGCAGGATTCAGGTCCCCTCACTCCAAACCCTGCCCATGCCCAGGTACAGTCCAGACGCTGCGACATGAAGACCAAGTTTGTCACTCACATACCCTGCACCCCGTGCCCTGCCATCAAGAAGCGGGTGTGTCCCTCGGGCTGGCTTCGGGAGTTCCCGGAGAAGATCTCACAGGACTGCCGGTGCGGACCCCCACTCCACCCTTGCTTGCTTCCAGGGGTATCCCGTGGGATGGCAGGGGACCAGGAGGGCCTGGCAGGCCTGGGGAGTGAGGGCAGGGACTCACTCATCCACATGTCTGCTGGCCCCTCCAGTAGGACAGAGATAGGCAGGGAGGAAGGAGTAAGAATGCAGGGCAAGTGCTGTTTATTGAGCATCTACTATGGATCAGGCCCTGTGTTCAGCTCAGGGCCAGGAGGGAAGGGGTCGGGGGACCAAGAGCAACAGAACCCAGTGTGGGGAGGCTGGGCTGGAGGCTGCTGGGGGAGCCCCTCCCATCACCCTCCCCATCCTTGGTCCCCAGATATGAGGTCCAGCTGGGGGACTCTTTGTTGTCTGTGAGCGGCTGCAGCCTGGAGTGCTCGAAGGACGTGGTGCAGAAGGCCTGCTGCCCTGGCTACTGGGGGTCCCAGTGCTATGGTATGGGGGAGGGTCCCAGCCTTGCTCCTCATGCCTCAACCCGCCTGCATTCCCCTTCAACTGGCTCATTTAATGGACAGCTGGGCCTCTTGGCTCTGGCTGCCCCAGGGGAGGGACCAAGTCTGGGGCCGCCCAGAGCTGCTGGGGTCAGGTAAATTGAGAGTTCTTGGGGCAGAGCTGAGTTCTAGGCGGGGGGGGGGGGGTGTCCACAGAGTGCCCTGGGGGTGCCGAGACCCCATGCAACAGCCACGGAACCTGCCTGGATGGCATAGACAGGAACGGGACCTGTGTGTGCCAGGTAAGGGCCCGGTGGGGCTGGGGTGGGGGGCAGTGGAGGGGCTGCACTGACTTGGTGCATCCCTCTGCCAGGAAAACTTCAGCGGCTCAGCCTGCCAGGAGTGTACAGACCCCAACCGGTTCGGTCCTGCCTGCCAGTCAGGTGAGCGCTGGCCAGGCAGGAGGGCGGGGCCGATGTCCACTTGGGGGCCAGTGGGAACCTAGTCCGTACAGCCAGCCCCTACCAGACTCCGTCCCAGCCGCTCAGCCTCACACATCCCTTCTAGGGACGTGAGCTTTGCTTTATCACACCTCTAGCCCCTGCACATGCTGTCCTTGGAGGCCTCCTCCAGGAAGCCTTCCTTGAACCTTCTGGCTAGCCCAGGTGCCTGCCCTGGGCTCCCACCACTCCTCTGGTCCTGCACCACAATTCTGTATTCTTGAGGTTGTGCCTGCTGGAGCTGAGTTCTGGAGATGCAGAGGGCAGGGACTCGACGTCCCTGTGTGCCCCTGGCTGAGGCTGGGGTCCCACCTGTCCCTGCGTGTCCCTCCCAGTCTGCAGCTGTGTGCATGGCGTGTGCCGCCATGGGCCACTCGGGGATGGAAGCTGCCTGTGCTTTGCTGGATTCACTGGACCCCACTGTGACCAAGGTGAGCAGCTGCTGGGGTAGCCAGTCTTTAGTGGCCAGAGCAGGAAAGGCTGACTGGGTGAAGGATGGGGCCTGAGCCTCAGCAGGACCTCTGCCTGCAGCCTCCCTCGGGGGAGGGGGTGTCATCTGAAACCTTCACTGCCCAGAGGCCCAGAGAGGATGGGGCCCTGGCCAGGGTCACATAGCAAATTAGGCAGAGCATCTTCGCTCCTGTGTTCCTTCCCAACCTGGGACTTTGAGCTGCTGTGATACTCTCCTTTCTCTACTCAGAGCTCCCCGTCTGCCAGGCCCTGAACTGTCCTCAGAACTCCCAGTGCTCTGCAGAGGCCCCTACCTGCAGCTGCCTGCCTGGCCACACCCAGCAGGGCGGCGAATGCCTAGGTAAGTCTGGGATCTAGAGGCCAGGAGCCCCAGCTCAGGGTGAGCATCCTTTTAAACCAGCAAGTACGATCTGGCCTTTTACAGGGAGGGGGAACTGTCCCTGAGGGAGGGAAATAGGACCTGTCCCCAAGGTCTAGATCAGCCTGTTCACCCCATCCCTGGGCCAACCTGGATAGAGGCTGTGGAGGAGATGGGCCTCCTGGGTGCTCGTCTCACTTGGGCTCTTTCCACTGCCCCGGCAGCCCCTGACCCCTGCCAGCCGTCGCCCTGCTCCCCAGTTGCCCAGTGCTCCGTGAGCCCCAGGGGGCAGGCACAGTGTCGCTGCCCTGAGAACTACCATGGGGACGGAACGGTGTGTCTGCCCCAGGACCCATGCACCACCAACAACGGCGGCTGCCCCAGCAACTCCACCTTATGTCTGTACAAGAGGCCAGGCCAGGTGAGCTGGGGCCCTGGGCTGGGCCTGCCCCGCGGTCCCCCAGCTCGCATGGGCTGTGGGACAATCGCGGGCCTCCTAGGAGCCTAAGCTGCCCCATTTGTTAAATGGGAAGAGAATGACAGCCCGCTTCTGGGCGGGTGGCTGTGAGGACCCAGCAGAGCTCTGTGGGTGTGGCAGACGCCACGGTTCTCACGGACGTGGTGTCGTCCTCCCTCCCCTCCCGGGTGGGCCAGGCCACCTGCTCATGTAAGCCAGGCCTGGTCAGCACCAACCACAATGCCTCCGCGGGCTGCTTCGCCTACTGCTTCCCCTACTCCTGTGACCGGTCAGCCACCTGCCAGGTGACCCCTGATGGAAAGACCAGGTGAGCACAGGCGCCTTGGGCTGGGCACCAGGGGCAGAGCAGAGAGAGTGGACTTGGCAGGGGCAAGTTTGTGCCCGTGTGCACCTCAAGGGCCCTGTGGGGATGGTGGGTGAGGGCCAGGAGGGGGACCTGGCCACGCCCCCACCCTGACCAGTTCTACCCACGCCCCCAGCTGTGTGTGCAAGGAGGGCGAGGTGGGAGATGGGCGTGCCTGCTACGGCCACCTGCTCCACGAGGTGCAGAAGGCCAGCCAGACGAGCATGACGTTACTGCGGCTGAGAGTCGCCTTTGCCATGCTGGGTGTGTGACCCCCGCCACTCGCCTGAGACCCCGCCCCTCACACCCAGCATCCTTGGCAGACTCTCCAGAGATGCCTTATTTCTCTGCCCAAGAGCTGTGGAAGCAGAGAATGGGCTGTGGTGGGGTGCATGATGGAGGTGGGAGCTACCCCCCCAGATCCTGATGTCCCTATTTACCCTAGATCTAGACCCAACGCTCCCCCACCTCAACTCTTCAAAACCCAGGACTGATGGCTGAGGGCCTCCCAGACCCATTCTGATGCACCCTCTCCTGCCCCCAGACCAGGGCTGCCGGGAGATCCTCAGCACGTCGGGCCCATTCACCGTGCTGGCACCGTCCATATCCTCCAGGACCATGAACGTGAGCCCCTGCCTGTCGAGGAGTGGGCCTCCTCCCTGGACCCTGCCCTAGACTTCAGGGCCCTGAGAGTGTCCCCAGTGCACACTCTAGGGGACTGAGGCCTGGGAGGCCTCCTGTCCCCTCCGTTGCTTGGGCAACGGTCCCTGAAGAGGACTGCCTGCCCTGGGCCCACTCGGCACCCCCGTCCCCTTGTGCCCACAGGCATCCCTTGCCCAGCAGCTCTGCAGACAGCACATCATCGCAGGGCAGCACATGCTGGAGGAGTCAGGGACCCAGTCTACACGCAGGTGGTGGACGCTGGCTGGACAGGAGATCACCGTCACTTTCAGCCGCTTCAGGGTAAGCAGGCACCGCTTCAGGGTAAGCAGGGACTTCAGCCTGGGGACCAGAGGAGTCATAGTTGGGAAACACAGCCCGGGAAAAGGTGTGGAGGTGGGACAGAGCCTCAGGACAAGGGGTGGGTGTTTGGAGTCTGAGCCAGAGGTCTCATGTCTCAGCAGAAATACACCTACAAGTACAAAGACCAGCCCCAGCAGACATTCACCATCCACAAGGCCAACTACCCAGCAGCCAATGGCATCTTCCACGTGGTCACTGCCCTGCGGTGGCAGCCCCCACCAGAGCTCCCTGAGGACCCCAAGGTAAGCTAGTGCCTTCCCCTCCCCCTGCCCTGTGCCCCTGTGTGGCCTCTGACCCGCACTGAGTTCGGAGAGGGGGACAGGGCAGTTCTGGGCAGGGCTGGAGCAGAGCTCCTTCCCCTCTGGGGCCCTCATGCTCATCCCTTCCTACAGAGGACCATCGGCCAGATCCTTGCCTCCACTGAGGCCTTCACCCGGTTTGAAACCATCCTGGAGGTGAGTCTGGGCGAAAGGTCCTAGCACATCTGATCTTCTGGGCCAGGACCCCTCATTACCCAGAATCTGCCCCACAGTGATCTGGGCTTCTGGAGTAGGACGGGCCTTTGCCCACACCCCCATCCTAGAACCTGCCCATCAGAATCCTGAGGCTCTGTGGTAGCATGAACCCATTGCCAATGTCACCCACTTACTTTTGGTGGGTGTTCCCTGCAGACCAAGGGCAGCAGGGCCCAGGCAGGACTTAGAGGTAAGAGTTGGCCACAGAACCCCCTGAGCCTCCTTCTCACTGCCACAGAACTGTGGGCTGCCCTCCTTCCTGGATGGCCCTGGGCCCTTCACAGTCTTTGCCCCCAGCAATGAGGCAGTGGATGGCTTGCGGGACGGCCGCCTGGTCTACCTCTTCACAGCGGTAAGCTTGTCAGGGAGAAGGGGCCAGGGATACAGGCTCAGAGCCTCTAGCAGCCAAGCCCTCTCTCTCCTGCCAGGGTCTCTCCAAACTGCAGGAGCTGGTGAGGTACCATGTCTATAGCCACGGCCAGGTGAGAGGTCCTCTGGGAGGGTGGCTGGCTTACACCTGCCAATGGGCTGTCAGAGGGTTTGTCTGCAGATTCCAGTCTTCTGGGGGGCCCCTTCTCCTCTCTCCGCCCCTCTGGACTCTACAGGACAGAGGAGAGCCTGGGGACCAAGGTGGTAGCTGCGAGTCATCTGGGCAGGACTGGGTGTGGCCCCAAGGTTGGCTAGTGCCCGGCCTAAGGCCACTCTCTCCTCCACCCCAGCTGACTGTTGAGAAGCTCATCTCCAAGGGCCGGGTCCTCACCATGGCAAACCAGGTCCTGGCTGTGAATATCTCGGAGGAGGTGAGCTCCATGAGCACCAGGGATGGACCAGTGGAGGGGCTGGTGATGACCAGCCAGGTGTCAAGCCTCTTTCGGACCTGGCTTCGTGCTCCGAGCCCTGCAGTGGGCATGCGCTGGTGGGGGGTCATATGGGAGCAGGCACAGATCAAATCCCTCTCCTGGGGCCCAACAAGCTGGGAGGGCTCCAAAGAGAAGGAGGGTGAGCACATGGGCAGGGGGAGGGGGCTCCATGTGGCAGAAACCACGTGGGTCAGGGTGCAGAGGCTGAAGCGGTTCTGCCAGAGCAAGAGATGTTGCCAGGGAGCGGGTGAAGAGGTGGCCGGCAGGCTGGGCCTCTGACAGTGTGCTGAGTGCAGGGGCGGGGACTGGGCGAAGGATGCATGCTGGGCTCCGCCACAGGGGCGCATCCTGCTGGGACCTGAGGGGGTCCCCCTACGGAGAGTGGACGTGCTGGCTGCCAACGGCGTCATCCACATGCTGGAGGGCATCCTGCTGCCCCCGACCATCCTGCCCATCCTGCCCAAGCTCTGCAACGAAGAGCAGCACAAGGTCGTGGCGGTAAGCGCACAGGACCCCAGCGCTGCTTGTGTTGGGGTCATCTTCCCAGGGAGAGGTGCCATTTTCTAGTTCTCCTCAAATGAGTGGGTGGCTCTGGGGCTCGGGCACAGGCCCCAGTTTCACCTGGACGCCCCACACCCAGCCCTCAGCAGTCCTCCTGATGGTCCCTTTGCCGTCACGCACGCATCTACAGCCCTGTTCCCAGCCTCCCTGCCCAGACCTGTGATGCTCTCACACTGAGCTCTCCTACTGCAGGGCCTTTGCCCTTGCTCTTCCCTCTGCCTGGAACACCATCCTCTGGCCCTCCTGTGGTGACTCTTCTCATACCTCAGGCCTTGGCCGAGTGCCTCTTTCTTAGCGTTTGCTAAATAAATAAACCATGACTAACCCTTCTCCCTTCCTCCCCCTACCCTGCCCAGGGCTCCTGTGTGGACTGCCAAGCCCTGAACACCAGCATGTGCCCCCCCAACAGCGTGAAGCTGGTGAGCATCCCTTGACCCAGCTCTCAGGGCTGACTCCTGACTGCCCCGCGAGGTTTCTGCCCTGGGTCAGGGTGGGGAAGTGGGGCTGGGAGGCTCAGCCCCACTGACAGGGTAGGTGCCGGGCCCAGGGGGCCAAGGACCCTTGACCAGGGCTGCCTGGTGAAGGGGGCCGGCCCAAGACCCCTGCCTGCTGACCAGCCTGGTACGGCCCACCCAGGACATCTCCCCTGAGGAGTGTGTCTACATCCATGACCCTACTGGGCTGAACGTCCTGAAGAAGGGCTGCGCCCACTACTGCAACCAGACCATCCTGGTGAGCCTGGGCACGGGGCACTTGCTCCCTAGGGATCTGGGGCACTTGCTTCTCCTCTGGAGCCCCCAGGCTGGGGCTGGGTGGGGTGCCATCCTCAGCTGTGCTGCATCCTAATGGTGGAAAAGGTGTCACAGAGGGGCCTCGCCCACCCCCTTGCTCTAGATATGGCACCAGGGAACAGAAGCAACCTGGGCCGGGGGGTCGACATGGCTCCCGACGGACCCTCAGATGTGTTCTCTCTTATAGAAACCTGGCTGCTGCAAAGGGTTTTTTGGGCCTGACTGTGTGCAGTGTCCTGGGGGCTTCTCCAACCCCTGCTATGGCAAAGGCAACGTGAGTCCCCTCCTGCTCTGGAGTGAGGGGTGGGGGAGATAGGGGCTCCTTTCTGAGTTGGCCGGTGACTGGCTGTAAGTCTGAGCAAAGCCTGCCTCTCTCTGGTATTGGGTTCTTCACATTGAGGCAGTGGAAGTTGGACCAAATTATATTTAATTAGAATCAGTTAATTAGATTGTTACATCTATTTTCATAAGGGCTATTTGTCAATAGTTTTTTTGTGTGTGTTGTATTTTTGCCATTTTGTAATATCACAGTTGCTTTAGCACCTGGCTATGGAGGAACACAGGAGTTATGTGTTTCTAGGTTAAGCAGAAGTCACCCATGAAGCTTCCAGGGCCAGGTGCCTTTTAGGGGCTAGTTCTTTGGCAGCATCAGTGATTTGGAAGGTCTCTTCCAGCAGGAGGTCTTCTAGGGGGAGTAGGAGCTCACAGCCTGTGGAGAGAAGGGGTGTTAGGGAAGAGAATGTGGATAATCCCCTCCCCGTGACTGCTCTTGCCTCCTGCCCACCCCCAGTGCAGTGATGGGGTCCAGGGCAGCGGGGCCTGCCTCTGCTTCCCAGACTACAAGGGCATCGCCTGCCACATCTGCTCCAACCCAAACAAGCATGGAGACCAGTGCCGGGAAGGTGGGTGATCCTAGCCTAGGCCACCTGCCAGGGAGAAAAAGGGTCTCTTGGAAGTGGGGTTGGGGACTCCCAAGAAGGGAAATAGAACCTCAGGAAGAAGGGTTCAGTCCAGAGATTATGGAGAAGGTTTTGGAAACACAAGAGTAGATGTCTCTTTTATCCATGCCCGGAAGAGAGCCACAGTTTAACCTAAAGCATGCAGGATTTAGGTCAGACATACAGAAGAACTTTCCGATGGTGGTGTTGGGAGCAGGGCAGCTAGAATAGGGTGACTGAAAGCAATGAATGCCCCCCTCTCATTTCTTCCTCCCTCCCGGGTCTGGGATGACCTGATTTTGACCCTGCAGTCAAATCTATTCTGGCTGCCCCATTCCCAGCATTGCCCAACTGCATCCTGGCTCCCAGCCAGCCCTGCCTCAGCCTCAGTTTCCCTGCTCCATCTCCTCCCTGCAGACTGCGGCTGTGTCCACGGTCTATGTGACAACCGTCCAGGCAGTGCGGGGGTGTGCCAGCGTGGCACATGTGCCCCAGGCTTCAGTGGCCGCTTCTGCAACGAGTCCACAGGGAACTGTGGGCCCACAGAACAGGCCCAGCAGTGCCACCTGCATGCCCGCTGCGTTAACCAGGGGGATGTTGCCAGGTGAGGACGTGCGCTTCCTCTCTGCTGCGTCTGTGACTGCACTTGTCAGTTTGCTCACAGCTTCCAGAGGCTTACTGGAGGCTCCTCATTCACCACCCCCCACCCCCAGGTGTCTCTGTCTCGATGGCTTTGAGGGTGACGGCTTCTCCTGCACACCCAGCAACCCCTGCTCTCGCCCAGACCGTGGCGGATGCTCGGAGAATGTGAGTCTGGCCCCTTCCTTGAAGTCCTGACCCACGGGCTCGAGGTGGGACTCCCTTGCCCTCAGCCTGCCGCCCTGCAGCCCTGAGTCATTTATCTGTGGCTCTCACAGGCTGAGTGTGTCCCTGGGGCCCCAGGCACCCACCACTGCACGTGCCACAAGGGCTGGAGTGGGGACGGTCGTGTCTGCATGGCCATCGACGAGTGTGAGCTGGATGTACGAGGCGGCTGCCACGCTGACGCCCTCTGCAGCTATGTGGGACCCGGGCAGGTGAGGCTCGACCGGCCTTGAGAGAGCAGGGTGGGGGTCTCCATCCTGGGGGACTCTTCCCCCTAGCCCATCTGACTCTAGCAATGTCTAAGAACTCAAGCTCAGGGTCTCAAACCTCAGACACAAATGAGAATCCAGTTCTGAAATGTTGAGTCGTACAATCTGGAAGCAGTGGACGGGTGCTGGAAGCAATGCGAAGGTTGCAGTAGTTTTAAAGGAAGGCGTGTTCGAGTGCCGGTCTTTTCCAAGTCAGAAGACTGTGACTCCTGTGTCTCAGGGATGAGGACTCTCATAACCGAGAATCAATGAGTTCTCTGCTCTTACGGGCCACTGGGGCCATTGCCTTCTGAATTAGCTCATTCACCCACTCACTGGTTTCCCACGTGTCACCAGGCACTTGTTACATGCTAGTTGCTGTTCTAGATTTAGGAATTCAGTATTGAGCAAAGCAAGAAGAGACACCTGCCCAAGGAGAGTGACATCCCCAAATTTTTAGACTCATGGAAATCCAGCTCTTGGAATTTTGGAGTCTCAGACTCCAGTCACAGGATCTTAGAACCTGGAACCTTCCACGTGAAGCACGTCAGGCCTGGTGAGCCCGAGGACTGGCTGGCATTGAAGAATCTAATACGCAAGTTGGGAGGCCAGGCCTGGCTGCTTCAGGGTCAGCCTCTGTGCGGCCCAGGCTTATGCAGGGATCCATGGGGCTCCCTGTCCTCCTGCCCCATGATGGCCTGGACTACCAGCCGTGGGACCTCAGCAGTGATGCTCAGATGGGCCTGAGAGCTGGAGCTGCGAACTCCATCAGGAGCTTTAAAGTTCAGAACTGAGGGTGGAATAAGCAGTTGTAGATGCCCCCATCGTGCAAAGAAGGACAACTGAGATCCGGGGAGTCTCACTAGTCACTCACCTGAGGTGTGGACAAGCCCAAGGACACTGGCATTTAGCGGGAAGGATCTGAGCACCCAAGCAGAGTGGCGGGGTTGGAGGGGGGATCCGAGCGGCCATCCCTGGGGCTGGTCTTGGCAAAACCTGCCCACTCGTCACACACTGCAGACCTCAACAGCCTGGCTGGGCCCAGGCCTGAGAGCAAAGAGGCCCCGAGGCTCCTGGATGCCCCCCTGCCAATGCCATCACTTCCTCAGACTCTTCCTGAGAGCCAGTCACCCCTCAGGGCCTCAGTCTCTGCATCTGGAACATGGACCTCCAAGGGTGGGCCTGGGAAAAGCTCCTCTGGGGTCTGAGCAGACCACCCCAGGGGAGAGTGCCCATCGGGAGCTGAGCTGTGGAGGAGGAAAGGGTTTCGTGCTTCTGGTGAGATGAGGCTCTCTGCTCCCCAACCTCTCCAGAGCCAGTGCACCTGCAAGCTGGGATTCGCGGGGGACGGCTACGTGTGCAGTCCCATTGACCCCTGCCGGGCAGGCAACGGTGGCTGCCATGATCTGGTGAGGGGGTGAGAGGGCTCCAGCCCAGGGGAGGCTTCAGGGGTAGGCCTTGGCTGCAGCAGTGTCCCTGTCTCTGGTCAGGATTGGGATCTTTCTCAACCTCAAATCCAAAACCTGTCACCTGCTTGCCCATGGGATAGAGCTTTCACCCTCCTTATAAAGACCCCAGCCCCTGCCCTCACCACCCTTGTCCCATGCTCCCAGCGCCACACCTTCGGCCTGGCTAGCTCCTCCTGCTCTCAGCTCAGGCCTCGCCTGGAGGTCCGGGGCCTCCCGGATGCTCCCGCAGCCCTGGACTTCCCTGACCCATCTGCCGGGATGGGTTGGGGTAGCTCACGTCACATGCTCACTCAACAGAGAGTAGGGCCGGGCACACCAAAGGAGCAGCTTGAATACAGACTGGATGGAGGGAGAGACAGATGGTAGGGATGGGTAGCTGGACAAGAGGACAGCAGGAGGATGGGCCAGAGTGAATGGAGAGATTGAGGATGTGTGCTGTCCAGCTTGCCCTGTGGGTGCTGAATGGAGGCCATGTCTCTCTGCCCCGCAACCCCAGGCCACCTGCCGGGCAGTGGGAGGAGGTCAGCGGGTCTGCACATGCCCCCCTGGCTATGGGGGTGATGGCTTCAGCTGCTACGGAGACATCTTCCAGGTGAGTGGTTTCCTGTGCTCGGGGAGGAGTCCTCTTGTGTAATCCGGGGGTGGGGCCACACTCAGGGTCATGGAGGGAGGGGGCTCAAGTCTGTCCCTAGACTGGTGACTTCACCTTTTTCCCTCCCCTCAGGAGCTGGAGGCAAATGCCCACTTCTCCATCTTCTACCAGTGGATCAAGGTAGGATCAGATGGAATGCTGGGCTTGGGGACTCAGATCCAGGAGGCCACATAACAGCTCTAAGAGCTGGAGGTGGGAGGCAGGCCTGGAGGCTGGGGGAAGTGATCTCAAGGTGGTGGCTGCCTTCATCACTCCTCCTGTCCCCCCGCACACCATGTGCACAGGGGGCCGGCATCACTCTTCCTGCTGACAGCCGAGTCACAGCCCTGGTGCCCTCGGAGTCTGCCATCCGTAGGCTGAGCCCTGAGGACCAGGCCTTCTGGCTGCAGCCGAGGATGCTACCGCAACTGGTCAGGTGGGCTGCCACGGCTGGGCTCTGGGAGGGGGCTTTTGTGTGAGACCCAGCCCCTCCCCAGAGGTCCTCAACCTGGCATGTGTCCACCCTTTGGGGTGGAGCCCAGTTCCAGGGGTCTCTGTAGGTTACACTAATCCAGTTCCATGGCCCCCCTAAACTGTGCCCTCTCAGGGCCCATTTTCTCCAGGGCGCCCTGTCTGAGGAGGAGCTGGCCCGGCTGGACGGGCAGAGTGTAGCCACCCTGAGCCCTGCCGCACGCTGGGAGATTCACAACATCAGTGGGGTACGTGGTGAACTTTGGGCAGAAGAGGGGACCATACAGGGAAGGGGGGGCTCGAGTGGCTACAGGCTTCCCAGCCCAGGGTCCCCGGCGATGTGATTGGGTCCCCTTGCCCAGCCCAGGGCTGAGCTCAGAGGATGTGCTCAGAACACATTTGCTGCTGGGCGGTGTCTTTAGGCCAGAGTGACTGCCCTGCCAGGGCTTGTCTGTCCATCTTTGTCTGCATGTGCACACCTGGCCCCCTCGTGCATGGGCCCTAGTGAGGTTCTGTGTGCCCATCTGGTAGGTCCTGAGTCTGAGGGTGTCCAGGCCAGGTTGGGTGCCTTGTGCCCAGCAACCTCTCTGTTGGTGCTACACGCACTCTTAAGTGTCTACCTGTGTCTCCCTGAGCTCTGCCTGCTGCCTTCCAGAGGGTCTGGGTGCAGAATGCCAGCGTGGACGTGGCTGACCTCCTTGCCACCAATGGTGTCCTACATGTCCTCAGTCAGGTATGGCTGGAGGGGTGTGTGTGCAGGGAACCTTCTAGGCAGGCCAAGAGGCAAGGATGTACTGACCAGCCCCCATGCTCTGTGCCAGGTCTTACTGCCTCCGAGAGGGGATGTGCTGGGGGGGCAGGGGTTGCTGCAGCAGCTGGACTCAGTGCCTGCCTTCCGCCTCTTCCGGGAGCTGCTGCAGGTAAGGGCAGGAGGAGGGGGGAGTCCTGGACGGGGGTGCCCTCCCCCGGGTGCAGGCAGAGCTGCTGGCTCCCAGGGTCAGGACTGAGGGCAAGAAGGCCCACCCCTGACGCCTGCCCCCGCCCCTAGCGCCACAGGCTGGTACCCCAGATTGAGGCTGCCACCGCCTACACCATCTTCGTGCCAACCAACCACTCTCTGGAGGCCCAGACCAACAGCAGCGGCCTGGTGAGATCACCAGGACAGGGGGCCACTGAGGGGGGTGGTGGAGCCTCCCATCCCACAACAAGGACCCAGCGGGCGGGACGCACCGTCCCGGGCGCTGGGGAGTCCTGGAGCCCCTGAGCCTCTCCTTCCCCCTCCAGGACTTGGACGTAGTGCGACACCATGTGATCCTGGGGGAGGCGCTTTCCACAGAGGTCCTGCGCAGGGGGGGACACCGCAACTCCCTCCTGGGCCCTGTGCACTGGCTTGTCTTCTACAACCATAGCGGCCAGGTTGGTGGTGGGGTGGGGGAGCACAGGAGCCCCTGCCCTGGGCACCCTGCTCTTGAACACTCCTCTTCTTTGGAGTTCCCCCACCTGGGCACCTCAGCCTCTGGTCCGGAGACTTCCCATCCTGGGAGACCCCCAGTCCACAGAGATACCCCAGCCCTGGAGCGCCTCCCTGGCCTGCAGCCCCTGAGGGGAGGGTGGGGGTGGGGTGGGGGGTGTTCAGCCTCCTGCCCTAACCCCCAGCCCGAGGTGAACCACGTGCCGCTGGAAGGCCCTGTGCTGGAGGCCCCTGGCCGCTCACTGTTTGGCCTGTCCGGGGTCCTGACAGTGGGCTCAAGCCGCTGCCTGCACAGCCACGCAGAGGCCCTGCGGGTAAGAGGCTGGGGCCTGGGGAGCACAGAGGGGCGGTCAAGAGCCGCAGGTGCTAGCTGGCCTGGCCGGCGGGAGGGGCACTTGGTCAGGGGTGAGAGAGCTGTTAGCCCGCCCCAGAGGAGGGAAGGTGGGTTTGGAACCCCCGCCTCGGGACCGCCTGACACTCTGCCCTCCTTCCCTTCAGGAGAAATGTGTAAATTGCACCCGGAAATTCCGCTGCACTCAAGGCTACCAGCTGGAGGTGAGGCAGGGCCCAGCACATTCCGTCCCTGCTTCACCTGCTCTCACTGTGCCCAAGGTGTCTGAGCTCCCCGGGCCCAGCTCTGCTCACCCAGGCATGGGAACCTGGAGCAGCGTGGGCTGCTTGGCTCTCCTGCCAGAGGCCAGGAGGCCTGGGTCCAGGTCTGCCCAGAGGAGACCTCACTCAGACTGATGACCTGAGGCCAGTGACCCTCGGGCTGCCAGTCCTGCCTACCTTCTCCTCCTCAGGTCTATCTGTCGTGGTCCTTCCTTGACCCTTTTGCTATCCTGCTTACCTGTCTCACCCACTGACACCTGTAATCTGTCCGTCTGTCTCCCCATTCACTGCCTTGCCCCTACCTAAGCCACTGGCTGAGTCCTCCTGCCTGTCCCCGTTTCCAGGACACCCCCAAGAAGAGCTGTGTCTACCGGTCTGGCTACTCCTTCTCCCGGGGCTGTTCTTACACGTGTGCCAAGAAGATCCAGGTTTGCCCTGAAGCAACCCCCAGCCCCAAGCCTTTGACCAGAGAGGAGGAGGTGGGAGCGGGGGTCCAGGGCAGGAGCCGGGATTAGGCTTCAAAGGCAGAGGCAGGGCTAGGACTATGACGAAGCCAGGGAAGCAAAGGCCTGGAGGAAGGGGAAGGGAGAGAGGTCTGAGGTCAGAGGGGCCAGTGTTTGTCCCTGCGGCCGTGCCTCCAGGGAGTGGGGATGGGGAGAGAGAGAAAGGGGCTCAGCCTGGAACTGACACCAGCAACCAAGCCCTGGGGGCAGCAACGGGGTGAGCTCTGCCCCTCTCCGTGGAGTCCGGTATGGCCTTTCCCTCCTTGAGTCCGTTTCCTCACCCCTGCCGTGGAGAGGCTTGTAGAAGGCAGTCTCCATTTCTCTGGGTCTGACTTGCTTTGTTCTGTGGCTCTGTGGCCCCAAGATGCCCTTCCCCTGACCCCCGCCGTTTCCCTGCCCCCTGACGTCTGTCCTGGCCTGTGCCGGGCCTCTCCTTGTGCCCCCTCCCGCAGGTGCCTGACTGCTGCCCTGGCTTCTTCGGCACACTGTGTGAGCCGTGCCCGGGGGGTCTGGGTGGTGTGTGCTCGGGCCACGGGCAGTGTCAGGACAGGCTCCTGGGCAGTGGGGAGTGCCGCTGCCACGAGGGCTTCCACGGAACGGCCTGTGAGATGTGTGAGCTGGGCCGCTACGGGCCCAACTGCACTGGAGGTGAGGCCCCGGGGGCGGGCAGGAATGGTGGGAAAGCTGGCTGAGGACAGCGGTCATGGAGACACCGCAGCAGGGACAGAACAAGCACTGGGTAACTTCTGTCCTACCTCGTTCCGCTCCCAGTGTGTGACTGTGCCCACGGGCTGTGCCAGGAGGGGCTCCGAGGGGACGGAAGCTGTGTCTGTAACGTGGGTTGGCAGGGCCTCCGCTGTGACCAGAGTGAGGAGTGGCCCCAAGGGGGAGAGGCGGGTGACTCCTGGGGAGGCGGTTCCTGGGTCAGCATGATCAGAACCATCCTCCTACCCCCCAGAAATCACTGGCCCTCAATGCCCACAGAAGTGTGACCCCAATGCCAAGTGAGTGAGCTCAGCCTGGGGCAGGTGGGCAAGTGGAGGGGGGGCTAGGGTCAGGGCAGGGGCTGGGCAGACATAGACTAAGCTGTTGCCGTCCCTCCCAGCTGCGTCCAGGACTCGGCTGCAGCCCCTGCCTGCGTCTGTGCCGCGGGGTACTCGGGCGACGGCATCTACTGTGCAGGTCCAGGCACACCAATGCCCTGAGACCCCTGAAATCTGGGGGTGGATTTCCCCACAGAGCCCTTTCCATGCCCTTTAGGTCCAGTCTCTGTCCCTGTCACCTCTTGGGTCTGACCCCTCCCTCCGACCTTTTCCTTTCTCTCATGCCCTCCTCCCCTGTCCCCACTCTGTCCCATGCCCACTGCTCACAACTCTCTGGGATCATCTACTCCTAGTGGTGGACCCTTGTGCCCATGACCACGGGGGCTGCTCCCCCCACGCCAACTGCACCAATGTGGCACCTGGTCAGCGGACATGCACCTGCCTGGATGGCTACACGGGTGATGGGGAGCTGTGCCAGGGTGAGGCTGGGGTCCGCCACCAGGGGTCTGGCTTCAGTGGCATGAGTGAGACTAGGAAGGGCCGAGGGGCACACAGGGGTGTGAGCCTGAGGGTGCTGAGAGAGTAGGGGATGAGCACCTCAACAGACAGATGAATGGAGGGGCCGCCCGGGGCCAGCCCTCATCCCAGTGTCTTTTCCCCCAGAAGTTAACAGCTGTCTCATCCACCACGGGGGCTGCCACATGCACGCCGAATGTATCCCCACAGGCCCCCAGCAGGTCAGCACAACAGAGCTGGACACTGGGGCTGTGCCATTCCCTCATAGGGTGTGGCCCTCCTCAGACCAGGCCCAGGGAGGGGTGCTCCTTCTGTCCAGGGCGCTGGCCCACTCTTGGGTACCAGCAGCCCCACTGATTAGGATTTGGGACAGGTCTCCTGCAGCTGCCGCGAGGGTTACAGTGGGGACGGCATCCGGACTTGTGTGCTCCTGGACCCCTGCTCCCAGGTCAGGCCCCCAAGTCGCACCCAGTTCCACAGGGGGAGGGGACTGGGGCGGGAACCAGCCTTCCTCACCCCCAGCAGGGTCCTAAGTGCTTCTGAAGGGTGAGCCACCTGCGCCACAAGGTCAAGTCTGACTGATTAGTAGGAAACAGGGCTTTGGGTGTTGGCCAGGGAACTTGATGGCCCCTTCCCCAGAGCTGGTTGGGGCAGCAGTCCTGGGAGTCGCTGATGCCTCTCTTTCCTGTCCCTGCCTCAGAACAATGGAGGTTGCAGCCCCTATGCTGTGTGCAAAAGCACAGGGGATGGCCAGAGGATGTGTACCTGCGATGCAGTCCACACTGTGGGTGATGGCTTCACCTGCCGTGCCCGAGTCGGCCTGGTAATGATGCCCAAGTAGGACCCCTGACCGAGCCTTGGCAATGCCCCCCATGGGCCTGACCCATGATATTGGTTAAGACCCCAGATTTGATCCTGATCGTGGCCCTGAGCCTGACCTCTGACTCCACCTAGGCCTGACCCAGTTATGATCCATGAAACCAATCCTGATCCCAGCACAGACCCCCTGGCTTTCCTTTCCTCATCTCTACCTTGGCCAGACCTTGGGCTCTAGGTGCTGGGACAGGCACCAGCCCTGAATGGAGGCCAACCACAATCTGAGCTGATCCTTGTTTCCCCTGATCCAGGAGCTCCTTCGGGACAAGCATGCCTCATTCTTCAGCCTCCATCTCCTGGTGAGTAACCAGCTGGCCTGCACATCCTTGGTCCAGCCTGGGCCTCTCTGACCTGCAAGTCCCACCTGTCTCTGGGCCATGATATTCTCATTTGGTCAGAGGGCTGGCTGGTTTGGTTTCTGAGTCTATGTCTCTCCCAGAAAATCAGTGGAAACCTCGAGTTGGTCCCAGGTCGCCCTTCTTCCACCCAAGCTGTTTCCCTCTCCCCCCAGGAATACAAGGAGCTCAAGGGGGCTGGGCCTTTCACAATCTTTGTGCCGCATGCAGATCTAATGACCAACCTGTCGCAGGTAACTCAGCCCCTGGAGCAAGGCTGGGGATTCTGGATGGGCATTCTGGGGGGTGGGCACTGCCTGGGCAGAGGCGGAAGTCAGGGCACCCTTGTGCCCTCATGACTCCCACTCCAGGATGAGCTGGCCCGGATTCGTGCCAATCGCCAGCTTGTGTTCCGCTATCACGTGGCTGGTTGCCGGAAGCTGCGAAGCCAGGAGCTGCTAGAGGAGGGCTATGCCACCACACTCTCCGGGCACCCGCTGCGCTTCAGTGAGAGGGAGGTGAGCCCAGGCCCTGGTCCCCGACATGGGCTGTCCACAGACCAAGGACTCAGCTGCTTTCAAGGCCCGCACCTATGCCCTGTCCCCATGCCTTTAAGACCCTCTCACCTTCCCAGGGCCAAGGCGGCTTTAATGAGAGGGAGATGAGTCTGTCCCCTGGCCCCAGGTAGTCCCCACCCACTACCTGGGGCCAGTCCTGGGCTCAGGACTTCTGAGCTTGGCCCTGTGTCTGCACCGCTCCCACCAGCCAAGTCCGGTGGCTGTTTCCCTGGGTGGCTGTTTCCCTGGGCTGGAGGCAAGACCCACCCTCTGCCTTGACCCCACCCACTTCCTGCCCCAAGACTCACCCAACCCAGGCTCTGCTCCCACCTCAGGCCCCACCCACAGCTCCCTGAGCACCTCACTAGTTGGCTTTATTCAATCCCGGCCCCACCCCCAGGGCAGCATATACATCAATGACTTCGCACGCATGGTGAGCAGCGACCATGAGGCTGTGAACGGTGTCTTGCATTTCATCGACCGTGTCCTGCTGCCACCTGAAGCGCTGCACTGGGAGCCTGACGCTGCCCCGATTCCGCGGGTATGACCTGGGTGCGGGCCGGGAGCTGGAAGGCAGGCGGCTAGGGGCCTGGGATCCTCCCTCCCCTCCTGACCTTACTGTTCACTGAGCGCCTGTCCCCAGAGAAACTTCACCGCCGCTGCGGAGAGCTTCGGTTACAAGATCTTCAGTGGCCTTGTGACGGTACTGCTCCTGTGTGTGAGCCTTTCAGTGTGTGCATATGTGCACGTGTAAGTGTGTATATGCGGGCGACTGTCAACGTGTGTGCTCACCTTTCTGTGCACAGGCCATATTTGTGGGCATGAGCGTCCCAGTGAGCACAAGGGTGTGCTTATTTGTGCCCACATACCTGACAACTTGCATGTATGTCCATGTCTATTGGCCTGGGATGGCTACAGAGGAATGTGGCTGGTGGGAAGGTCACCTGGGTCCCTGGAGCCCCCTCCATCTGCCCACCATCCTCTGACGGGATTGACTGTCACACCTCTATCCTACCAGATGGCTGGCCTGCTGCCCCTGCTTCGAGATTCATTCCATAGGCCCTTCACAATGCTGTGGCCCACAGACTCCGCCCTGCAAGCCTTGCCTCCCGATCGCCAGGTCTGGCTATACCATAAAGACCACCGTGACAAGCTGGCAGCCATTCTGCGGGGCCACGTGATCCGCAACGTCGAGGTGGGTGCACTCCCAGACCTTGGTCCCCACTGCCGGCCACTGAGCCGGCCCCCCCCCCCCCCCAGCTCCAACTGCGGCTCCATCTGCTCAGGCCTTGGCATCCGACCTGCCCAACCTGGGCCCCCTGCGCACCATGCATGGGACCCCCATCTCCTTCTCCTGCAGCCGTGCCCGGCCGGTGAGTCTGGGGAGAAAGCTTGAACGAGGGAAGCAGGAGGCAGGGGCCCTGGCACTGGGGGGGGGGGTGGCTGCAGTACACCTGTGAGCCCCCCATGTACTCCACATCCTCCGCCTGCAGGGTGAGCTCACGGTGGGAGAGGAGGACGCCCGGATTGTGCAGCGACACCTGCCCTTTGAGGGGGGCCTGGCCTACGGCATTGACCAGCTGCTGGAGCCACCTGGCCTTGGTGCCCGGTGTGACCGCTTTGAGACTCGGCCTCTGTGGCTGGTGAGGGAGGCCACAGGCCAGAGGTGGATAGGCAGGGGCCTAAGCCCACCTGTCCTGTCCACTCACTTGAGCTTGCTGTGTTGGCCTCCCTTCATTGCAGAAGGTTTGCAGCATTTGTGGGCTGGAACCACCCTGTCCTGAGGGCTCACAGGAGCAGGTAAGGGGCTGGGAGCCAGGTGGGGGTGGGGGCAGGGCCCAGGGCCTACCAAGCTCAGGTTTGCAGCCTGATTCCTCTTGGCCCAGGGCAGCCCTGAGGCCTGCTGGCGCTACTTCTCAAACTTCTGGACGTCTCCTCCGCTGCACTCCTTGGCACTGCGCAGTGTTTGGGCCCGGCCCAGCCACTGGGGTCAGCCCCAAGGCCTGGGCAGGGGCTGCTACCGCAACTGTGTCACCACCACCTGGAAGCCCAGCTGCTGCCCTGGTCACTATGGCAGTGAGTGCCGAGGTGAGTGTCCTGAGGCTGCGGATGCTGCTGGCTGGCTCCTCCAGCTCCCAAGGTGGCCAAGGGCATGGTTCTGGCCACTGTGCCTCAGAAAGGGTGTCAGGGTGGTCAGGGGCTGGGGGCGGGGAGTGGATCTTACCAGGTGAGAATGCTCTAAGAGCTGGGGTGGGTGTGTAGATGGTACAGGACCTGGTGGGGTGTGCTGGGGTCCGGGTGTTCTCCAGGGCGTGGGGACTTGGGTGGATTGCTGCTTCTGCAAGAGCCTCTGCTGCCGCTGGGGGGCGGATGGACCGTGTGGCTGGGCTGGGGATGCATGTGTGCGGTTCCTGATGAGAGTCCCTGGCCCCACCTCTCTTCTCTCACCCTAACCCCTAGCTTGCCCTGGGGGTGCCAGCAGCCCCTGTAATGGCCATGGCACGTGCATGGACGGCATGAGCGGCAGCGGGTACTGTAGGTGCCGTTCGAGGTTTGCCGGGATGGCATGTGAACTCTGTGCCCCGGGTGCCTTTGGGCCCCTTTGCCAAGGTAGGCTATCCTGCCCGACCCTGCCCTATCCTGCTCCCTAATCCCCATGGCCCATGTGCCAACACCATCCTGCCTGTCCCTCTCCCCAGCCTGCAACTGTACCTCCCATGGCCACTGCGATGAGGGCTTGGGGGGCTCCGGCTCCTGCTTCTGTGATGAGGGCTGGACTGGGCCACACTGTGAGGTGCAGCTGGGTGAGTGGGCCCTGTGCTTGTGCCCACCCTGCACACTTGTATACACTTGCACACACCAGTGCATGCCCCAACTGCACACTGAGGTGGAAGGGGGTCTAGGAGGGCAGCCACTAACCTGGATGTGTGGGGTGGGCCCCGGGGGACAGAGCTGCAGCCTGTGTGTGCTCCACCCTGCGCATCCCAGGCCGTGTGCCGCGCTGGCCACAGCTGTGAGTGCAGCCTGGGCTATGAAGGGGATGGCCGCACGTGCACAGGTGAGCGGGAATGTGAGGTGGGAGGCCCCACTCCTCTCTCCTCCTGTCGCCTGGTCCAACCACCCTCTCGCTGCCTCCAGTGGTAGACCTGTGCCAGGATGGGCGTGGCGGCTGCAGCGAGCATGCCAACTGCAGCCAGGTAGGCACAGTGGTCACCTGCACCTGCCTGCCCGACTATGAGGGTGACGGCTGGAGCTGCCGGGCCCGCAACCCCTGTGAGGATGGCCACCGCGGGGGCTGCAGCGAGCACGCCGACTGCCTGAGCACTGGACCGGTGAGCAGGCGGGCAGCCAAGCAGCTGGGCGGGGGTCCCCCAATGAGCGGCTGTCCCAGTCCCTGAAGGGCGCCCACCTGCTCTGCTGTCCAGAACACACGGCGCTGTGCGTGCCACGCCGGCTACGTGGGCGATGGACTGCAGTGTCTGGAGCAGCCTGAGCCGCCTGTGGACCGCTGCCTGGACCAGCCACCACCCTGTCACGTGGACGCTGTGTGCACTGACCTGCACTTCCAGGGTGTGCTTCCCTGCCCTCTCCCAGCACCCCGGCTTTACATCGGTGCCGGCCCTCTGACCGTGCATCCCTCCCTTCCACAGAAAAACGAGCCGGTGTCTTCCACCTCCAGGCCCCCAGTGGCCCCTACAGCCTGAATTTCTCACAGGCCGAGGCAGCCTGTGGGGCCCAAGGAGCTGTCCTTGCTTCTCTCCCTCAGCTCTCTGCTGCCCAGCAGGTGCGCGGGGCCCAGGAGTCTGGAGCCAAGCCTGTGGGGGCCCCTTGAGTTGGGCCTTGGGTCTCAGCATCTGTTTGTGCCCCTACAGCTGGGTCTCCACCTCTGCCTTGTGGGCTGGCTGGCCAATGGCTCGGCTGCCCATCCCGTCGTTTTCCCGGCAGCAGACTGTGGTGATGGTCAGGTGGGCGTGGTCAGTCTGGGTACCCGGGAGAACCTGTCGGAGCGCTGGGACGCCTACTGCTACCGCATGCAAGGTACAGCCACCACCACGCCCCATTCTCTGCCCTGCCTTTTCCCACTGACCCACTAACTCACTGCCTTTCCTGCAGACGTGGCCTGCCGATGCCGTGATGGCTTCGTGGGTGATGGGGCCAGCGTGTGCAATGGGAAGCTGCTTGATGTACTGGCCACCACTGCCAACTTCTCCACCTTCTATGGGGTGTGCAGGGGCCCAGGCTCAGGACCAGGGGGGTGGTACAGCTGGGATCCCTGTGGAGAGAGCCTACCCACAACCCTGTCCCCACCATCCCAGATGCTACTGGGCTACGCCAATGCCACCCCGAGGGGTCTCGACTTCCTGGACTTCCTGGACGACGAGCTCACCTACAAGACACTCTTCGTCCCTGTCAACGAAGGCTTTATGGACAACCTGGTAAGTAGCAGGGGGTGTGGGGAGAGCAGGGCCCAACTCTGCTCCCTCTAGCTGGCCCAGGCCAACAGGCCCTGCTTTGCCCACAGACACTGAGCGGCCCAGACCTGGAGCTACACGCCTCCAATACCACCTTCCTGAGCACCAACGCCAGCCAGGGTACCTTGCTTCCCGCCCACTCGGGCCTCAGCCTCATCATCAGTGACGTGGGCCCTGACAACAGTTCTCAGGCCCCTGTGGTGAGTCTGGAGGCTGCCCCTCCCCTGCTGGCCCCAGCCCTCACTCACCCACTGGGCCTGACCCTGGTCTCCCTACAGGTCCCAGGGGCAGTTGTGGTTAGCCACGTCATCGTGTGGGACATCGTGGCCTTCAACGGCATCATCCACACTCTGGCCAGCCCCCTCCTGGCGCCCCCGCAGCCTGTGAGTTGGCCAGGGGCAGGCAGAGTGGCAAGGGGTGAGGGGACTGCTCTGGCCAGGTCTCTGATGCTCTCCTCATTGGCAGCGGGCAGTGGTGGCCCCAGAGGCCCAACCTGTGGCAGCAGGCGCAGGGGCTGTGGTAGCTGCTGGAGTGCTCCTTGGCCTCGCGGCCGGAGCCCTCTACCTTCGTGCCCGAAGCAGGTCCGCAGGCTTTGGCTTCTCTGCCTTCCAGGTAGGCTGGGCTGGAGGCTGATGGGGTTGGTGGGGTCTGGGCCCACCGAGCTTGCTTGAGGCCTCTCACTACTCACCTCTCTTCCCAGGCGGAAGATGATGCTGCTGATGACTTCTCCCCATGGCAGGAAGGGACGAGCCCTACCCTGGTCTCTGTCCCCAACCCGGTCTTTGGTAGCCATGATGCCTTTTGTGAGCCCTTTGACGTGAGTGTGGGGGCTGGGGGTTGGGAAAGGGGACCCAGGGCCTGGTCTCGGCCCAGCCACTAACAAACAAACAGTCCTCCCCTCAGGACTCGCTCCTGGAGGACGACTTCCCTGACACCCAGAGGATCCTCGAGGTCAAGTGACGCAGACGCAGCCGGTGCTGAAGCAGAGGCATGAGCAGGAGGGAGGCGGCTTTTATTGCCCAGAGTGGGTGGGACAGCAGGGGCTGGGCCTGGTCCAGACAATAAAGGTACCCTCAGCGGATGTGGGCCATATCGCCAAGGAAGGGTGTCTTCATGCATCCGGTGCAGAGCTGGTCCATCCAGAGCGGTGCCTCGTGCTGCAGGGGCGTGCGGCGGGGGTAGAAGGTGAAGTCCACGCGGTAGTTGAGCAGACAGCTGAGGGAGGCCATGTAGAGGTCGGAGAAGCGCACCAGGCGCCGCGAGAAGTAGGTGGGGTTGTGGAAGGTGCGAAAGATGCTCCCGAACTGCGCATTGAACAGGGCCTTGGTGATGCACCTGGGGAGGGAGATGTGGGCACTCACGGGGGGCTCCTGAGGGGGCCGGGCTGGGGCTCCTGCCCAGGCCCCACCACTCACTCACCTCAGCTCCTGCCGCTCCTTCATCCAGGCGGCCAGCACCTGCCGAGACTCGGCGTCCTGGTAGGTCTGGGGGAGACAAGGGGTGCTCTGGGCGTGTGCGGCCAGGCAGCGGCCCCCCCACCTCCCCGCAGACGTCCAGCTGCCCCCACACCTGCATACGCTCCAGCAGCCCTGTGAGCGCCTGCTGCCACGTCAGCGAGTGCATGTACTGTTCCGTGTTGATGATGCGGATCTCTCGCTCCAGCTCGGGGATAATAGCACCTGTGCGCCAGCCGTGACGCAGCATGAGATCCTGGGGGGCAGGGTGCAGGGCAGGCAGGGCTCAGCGCCGGCCAGGAGGTTCCCCCTCCCCTCCCCACTGCGACCCATCCCCGCCTCCCGCTCTCACCGCCAGGTCACTGTAGAGGTGGTCTCCGAAGTAGAGCACACGGGGGCCTCGCCATTCCGTCAGACGCAGGAAGTCAAACAGGTTTCCCTGGGAAGAGATTGGGTGGCGGGGGGGGGGGGGGGGACCGGGCTAAGCCCAGTGTGCCGAGGGGGCTCCCCCAGGGCTATTCTCCACCAGTCTTCCCAAATCCCTAATCCCCAGAGGCAGCAAGGCCCCTCTAGCCGGATGCTGGGCTGCCCTTTCCCGTGGCCTCGCTGTCCCCTCCAGGCTCCGGAAGGGGGTCTGCCTGGGGCATGAAGGTCTCCTATAGGCTTGGCCTGGTGCCCTGGGCCTCCACTCCCCGTGCCCTCACAACCCACCCAAGCTAGGGATTGAATCCACTCTTTGTGGGAAACAAACTGCAGCAGTGACCCCATGGCCCTGAAGCAAGCAGGCCACCTCAGCCTGAGCCCAGAGGGACCCAGCAGACCAATGGCAGTCCTCACTGTGAGGCCGCCTGCCCCTCCTGCGCCAAAGCTGGAGAAAAGATGAAAACAGCCAGGCTCGAGCACAGCAGAGGAAGCTGGCAGGGGAGCAGAAACTGGGGCAGGGGTTGTGGGGGGCACAGAGCACGAAGTACAGCAGCCTCCGCAGGGCAGGCGCCCACAGCCCAGAAGTGAGAAGAATATACACCCAGCAAAAAGGAGTTACTAGAAGCAGTCTGCGGGTGTGAGAGGCCTGGGGAGGTGACAGCCATGGGGGAAACAGGTAGCTGTGAAGGACTTAATGGTTGAAATAAGCTCAAGCAGAGAGGGTGAGGAGCAGGGGACCCGGAGCAAGAGGGAAGTATGAGCGGGTGGAGCGCTGAGGACGTGCCAAGTCAGGCAGGAGGGAGCCTGAGGTTCCAGCAACAGGAGACGGGGAGGGGAGAGCAAAGGAAGACGAGAACCACGCACACAATGAAATTTCAGAACATCGGGCATACAGAAGTCTAAAACCTGCCAGAGAAGAAAAATCAGTGTTCCCCACAAAGATGCGTGACCCTCCTCAGGCTCAGCCAGGATGCCAAGACAACAGGGAGCATCAGCCTCAGAGCCGAGGGGAAAAGCTGGTGCCCAAGGGGGCCACAGACAGTTGGGGGCCAGCAGGGTGGAAGGCTGAGTAGTCGGCAGGGGTGAAGGGCTGGGACCTTGGCACCAGGCGGCCCGAGGCTGCTCCCTGTGGCTGTCACTGGCCCGACTGCTGGCTTCCTCCCTGCCCCCAGCTTCTGGAACCTCCATCTCCAAGAAGTCCAGCTCAGCCAGGATTTCCACATTCCATCCAGACCCAAATGCCTTAATCACCTCCTGCTCGCAGCCACCTGACACTTCCCCACCAAGCACAAGGCCCCTTCTCATCTTCTTAGCCAGCCAGGAAAGGGGTCTCCTCAGAGGCCTGTGCGCTGCCCCCACCAGGCTCATCTGGCTGCAGCAGAGTGCTCAGCCCCAAGCGAAACCAGGGCCATTTATTGGGCACTTGGCAAATGCCCGAACAACCTAAGAGCTTTACACCACCACTCAAGTAGAGTATTATACCTCTTTTACAGACGAGGAAAGCACAGCACAGAGAGGCCCAATTGCAGGCCCTGGGAGCCACTTCCTGTGAGGGGACAGAGCCACAACAGAGGTGTGGTGGCTGGTCAGGGCCCAAGAGGCCATGCGGCAGCCCCGCCACAGCCTGGGGCCGTGGCTGGGCCCTGGGATCCCTACCAGGTGCAACTCCCACCTAGATGGCTCTCACCTGCCGATAGATCTTGCCCTTTTCCAGGCGGGTGATACGGTCCCAATGCAGTGAGCCCTTCTCATCAAGTTTTCTGAAAGGCCTAGGGTGGGTTGAAAGGCCTAGGGTGGGGTTAAAGGGCCTGATTTCCAGTCTGTGGCAGGACCACAGGCTGGACACCTCCCACTCTGCAAAGGCCCACCTGCTCACCTGCCCATCAGCAAGGGGGTGCCCCCACCCCAGGCACACAGGGCGGCAAGCAGAGGCCAGTCCCCGCTCCCTGGGCCCATTGCCCCTGCCAGGCCCATACTTGCGCCGGTCGGTGAAGAAGCTGGGCTTGTCTGCCTGGACGATGACCACGTCGAAGAGTTGGCGCCAGTCGGCACCCACCATGTGCCGCATCCCCTTGTCCCTGGGCAAGGGTGGGACAGAGTGGGACAGGTGGCAGGTGTCTGAGGGAGGCTCCAGGCCTGCCCACCCCAACTCAGGCCCCTGCCCTGCTCCCTCCTCCCACGGGTTGGGGGGCACGGGGGTGCTCACACGAAGCTGAAAGGACTGTTGGTGATGAGGAACAGCTGTTTCCCGTGCGCCACCAGGCGGCTCAGGACAGCGAACGTCTCATCCCCTCGCAGGATGTACTTCTCTAATGGGGGGAGATGGGAGCTTGTGAGGGCCAGCCCTGCACCCTGCCCAGGCAGGCCGCAGCAGGGCAACCATCCCCCCTTACCCATGTCCCGCTCGATCCACTGGTACATAAGGCCCTTCACGTGCACATCTCGAATGGCGTCCTGGGGGCAGTGGAGGGACCGTGAGGCCACAGTGGAGCCCAGGAGGACCTGCCCTGCTGTGGCTGGACTTGACCTTCCCTGCCACACTGGGAGGCAGGCCTAGTGCCCTCACCGTCACATCCTTATAGAGGTGTGCTTGGTCAAACTCCAGGCCATGGCCCAGGAAGTGGTCCACCACGCAGGAGAGCAGTGCCATCTCTGGCAGCGAGAAGATGTCCATGAACTGCTTGATGGAAGGACCCTGAGGAAGGACCACTGACTCAGCAACCCCCAGCTCTGGAGACCCAAGAGCTCCAAATCTGTCTTGGGACACTGGTGGAGGGGCACAGCCTGTGGGTCAGGGCTGGCCCACCAGGGTGTGGGCACTGCCTCCCAGGGAGCCAGCACCCACCGTGAGGTCATGGAGCTGGCTGCCCTGGGCAGTGGCAGACGGAGCGAGTACCTTGCCATAGAAGCCACTCATCTGGTACAGTGGGATGTGCTGGGTGCCCCCATATAGGTCGATCACCTCTTCGTCTGGCACAGGCTGAAGGCCCCTGGGTGGATGCAGAGATCACCAGTCCGAAGTGGTCCTGAGCCCGGGCCACGGTGTAGGGTGGGGGACAGTGGGGTGACGCAGGACAGTGTGGACCTGGAGCAGCAGGTTGGGGTGGGGTCAGGGCAAGGTCAGCACTGACCTGTAGGCTGTCCCCAGTTGCACATAATGGAAGGCATCAATCTTCATCAGAAGACTCTGAGGACACCAAGGGAGTAAGATGGGCAATGAAGGACTTTGCCATTAGCTCTGAGCCAGCCTTTGCTAGCCCCCATGCCGAAGCCCCAGCTGGATGGTACCAAGGGTTATCATGTGCCAAGAGGAAGCTACAGCTCTGAGGCCAAGGGAGTAGAAAGATGAGCACCGCCCCCGCCCGCATAGGAGACGGGCGGCTAAGAAGTAGGTCTGATATACATCCAGTCAGGAGGAGCCAGAGAGTCAATGGTCTAGCCACTCACCTTCTGAATATCATAGTGGAGGCCACGGATGGCAAAGCTGGGGTTGTAGTCATACTTTCGAATCCCCTCCGGGTACTGTGAGGGGAAATCAGGTCAGGCCTGAGCCAGCGGTACTGACAGACCTGCTGGCTGGGCAGCTGCTTCAGGGGATCAATTCAGCCACCCATCCAGGGGCGCCCCATGATCCGGCCTGGGACCCCTACTTGTCTGGCCTCACCTTGTAGTGCTCAATCAGGATGTCACGGGCAGCACTGAAGATCTCTGGGTGCAGTGTGTCTGCATACTGGGCCAGGGTGTAGTCATAGTCGAAGCCATAGACCTCGACATCGCGCAGGCTGATCTCGTTGTTGGCATAGATGGCCGCTGGGTTCAGGAGACTGCAGACCTCAGGAGGCAGGAGGTCTAGAGGAAGGAGGTGTAAGTATAATGAGGATGATCACGAAACACCCTAAAATGGTACTCTTAGCTCAATGCAGCAGAAGGTCAAACTGAGGCTCAGAGAAAAGTCACTCGCCCAGGGTCACATGGGTGGGGTAAGGACCCTATGGGTCCTGGATTATACCACCACCTGCAGCCTACCAGTTGCTCTGAGCCATGCCTCCTCCAGACTCTCATTAAGCCCCATGGGACACTTGGCTATGCTCTGACACTTTCCACCTTGCCTGAAGCTGGGGTTGGGACTTAGGAACATTATCAAGGTGAGGGGTACTGGGTAGCTCCACTGCTGCTCAGGGCCCCAGCTCTGTGCACCTGCCACAGGTCTCACAGTGAGGCCCCTCTAATCGGATTTCAGCTGCTCACCGGTCCACGTAATGACATTCACTGCCCCTGGAACTGAGCAGGACCCTGTGTGGCTCCTGTGTACAGAAGCCTTTCTGTCCCCCGTTTCTTGTTTATAGGGAACAGACTCCAGCCTCCATGACCTCCCCTGGGTTCCAAAGGGCAGATTTGAACAGCTGCTCGTAGGGAAGGGAAAGGATGAGGAGACAAGGGAGGAGCAGCCGAGAAACAACCTGAGGCAAGGTTTGAGGAACCAGAGGAGCTCAGCAAGATTAGGAGACCAGGGCTTCCCTGGTGGCACAGTGGTTAAGAATCCGCCTGCCAATGCAGAGGACACGGGTTTGAGCCCTGGTCTGGGAAGATCCCACATGCCACGAAGCAACTAAGCCCATGCGCCACAACTACTGAGCCTGCGTGCTGCAACTACTGAAGCCCACGTGCCTAGAGCCTGTGCTCCGCAACAAGAGAAGCCACCTCAATGAGAAGCCTGCACACCGCAATGAAGAGTAGCCCCTGCTCGCCACAACTAAAGAAAGCCCGGCGCGCAGCAATGAAGACCCAGTGCAGCCAAAAATAAATAAATAAAAATAAATTAAAAAAAGAAAAAAAAAAAGATTAGGAGACCACCTGAGACAAGATTAAAGGAGTGCAGACCCTGCACACACCCTAAGCTTATCAGCTACCCCACCCTTGAAAGATTGCTATAAAAAACTCACCAATTTCTCCCCAGTTGGGAGATAGTTTTTTGGTGCAGGAGCCTGCTGTGTCCCCCTTTGCCTGCCAAAGCAATAAAGCTATTCTCTTCTACTTCACCCAAAACCCTGTCTCTGAGATTCGATTCGGCACTGGTGCAGGGAGGCTGAGTTTTTGGCATCAAATTTGGCGCCCAACATGGGGCTGACTCGCGGACAGTCCTGGGGTGGGGGTAGGGTTCCCTGGCTTGATTGGACGCGCCAAGATTTTCTCCATACCAGCCTCATTCAAGAGTGGAGGGCTGGAGAATTCCTTGAGAGGCCAGATCACCTGGGACCCTTGCCTGGGAAGGCTGAGCCCCAGTCATACCCCATCAGCCATCCTGGCAGCTGGAACTCCGAGGCGGGACTAGACAGTGGAAGAGTGGTCCCGCTAGGGACCACCCTAGCGGCTGCCGAGGCCATCTTTGCCTTGAGGACATTCCTCTCTTCCTCCTGCCTGGACCACCCTGGACTTCCTACTCCAAGGAATTATTTTGGGGAAGCAGAAAAGTAGCATTTGAGATGTCACGACACCTCGGCTAGCGTTTGGGGAAGTCCCCCAGCGTGTACTCCGAGGCCACTTTGACCCTGTCCATTTGGGGGAACCCTGGTTCCCATTTGGGGGATTCTCCATTCCAGGAAATCCCATTTGAGAGGCGTGCCGCTTGGGCAGAGGTCACGGGCTAAGTGGGACTTGGAAGCCCATTTGGTTTTGGTTTCTGTTTGGGTTTTTGGTTTCTTTGGTTTGAGGCTTCTGTTGCTGGCTAGGATTTTGGTTTGTTCTTGGTCTGAGCGTGAGTGTTCTTTCAATCAAACATGGGCAGTGCTTCTTCTTTGATTCCATCTGATAGTCCCCTGGGGAAAATTCTGGCAGACTGGTCAACCTATAGCTATCAACCTATGACGAAAAAGAATGAGATTCTATTGTAATTCTGTTTGGCCAATGTACATTCTTAAAAGTAAGCAGAGGTGGCCTTTGTATGGTAGCCTAAATTATTATTCTATTCTTCAGCTAGAATCGTTTTGTCACAGGAATGGAAAGGCTGGGAGTTCTCTCCACTCCATATGGGCTAGCCGCTCCGGGCTTTCCAAGAGCCAACTCTGGGTTTGTTCTTTTTCAAGAACTGAGCCAATCTGTTTGGAAACCTTTGTCTGGGAGTGGAAGTATAATTTTTAAACTACACCTCCTCTGATTTTCTGTGTGGCCATAGCTTATCTGTCGTTTGTGCTTTTGTGTGTATTGTTTTGGGGTGAGCCACTCTGGCTTGCGCAAGGTGGCAAAATTCTGCCTGCTCATTGCGAGCCACTTTGAATTCTCTGTCTGGGAGTGGAAATGGAATCTTTGGGCTACACCTTGTCTGATCTTTTGTTTGTGGGACCATGTTTGTTGTTTGTATGTGTGTGTGTCAGTACTTGCACTGACCGGTTGAGACATCTGTCGTGAATAACAGGGCTCACATGTGACAACAACATCAGTGTATCCTTCCCTACTGTGTGGGGCTTTGCCTGTGGAGGAATGTTGGTTGGGATTTTCCCTTTTGGACTAGCCTTGTTATAGGTGACCAGAGCTCTGTTCCATCTCTGTACACCCCCTAGGGTATTTTTACAAAACTGGGAGCTCTTCAGCTATGCTCCCATGAAAAGGAATTGGTATTTCTTTCCCCCTGTGCCTAGGTCCTCAGGAACACATGTTATCTAGACCATCTCTAGTTCCTGAGACTGAAGAAAAAGGGCAGGGGAAAGAAGGCCTTATTAAACTCAAGTGGAAAAACTGTGAGCTCTCTGGTTCTGTCTTTATGTAGAAGTTAACTTGTAAATGAGCTCTGTTTAACTGACTTAAAGGTAAGAGCTTACAAGTTAAATCTAAATGTCTAAAAAATTGGCCAATATAAATTTTGGACCACACGATCTGGGAAATATTCAGTACTGAATTGATATCTGTTATTGAAGGTAGCTTAAGCTTGTTGGTTTAATTAATAGAGACATGTCTTTAGAATCATCAGTGTTAAGTAAAGCAAACAAGGTTAAGAGTTTTTGGGTAAACTCTTTACGAATAAGTATTTTAGGAATGTCTACTTAAGAATAATCTCTCCAGATGCTTGGTAACTTAAAATTGTAGAGCTGTGCTAAATTAAGTTAAATGATGGAAGTTTATTGAATAGGTAGGCCATTTCCAAGTAAAATAAGATACTGAAACATTAATTACTGAATACTGGCTTCCCTTTGCAGAGAGACTAAAGGTATTTAGGAACTAAAGGTATTTGGTGCCACCCTGTGATTCTGTATAAGAAAGCACATGTCTGGGACTTCCCTGGTGGTCCAGTGGTTAAGAGTCTACCTTCCAATGCAGGAGATGCGGGTTTGATCCCTGGTCGGGGAACTAAGATCCCACATGCTGTGGGGCAACCAACTAAGCCCGCATGCTCTGGAGCCCGCGTGCCACAACTAGAGAGAAGCCCCGCGCGCCGCAATGAAGAGCACGCATGCCACAACTAAGACCCGACGCAGCCATAAATAAATAAATAAATAAATGAATAAATGAATGAATATTTAAAAAAAAGAAAGCACATGTCTTTAGAAATTATTGGTATTTATGTTTATCAATCTACAGAGTGCTGAAGACAATTCACGGTTGCTTAAGGAAAGTAGGTTGTGTGTTTTGAACAAAAGATGGTATGAGGAATGGTACTGCATTTTCCTAAGGAAAAAAAAAAAAGTGATTTTTGCCCTAGAGCTGGTTGATTTTGAATGGAAAAGAAAGGGGCAAAATATGTTTACAGAAAGTTGTAGAAGGTCTGCGGAAAAGGAAAAGGAAATTTATTTGGGTAAATGAATTTTGTTGGGAGTGGGCTGGGACAAGACTGGATTTGGTTTCTTCCTCTAAAGTTTTCTTGAAATACTGCTTTTGATAACAGCTTGTGAGTTCCTTTGCCTTTAAGTGATCTGTATTCACCTTTGTTTAACTGCATCCTTTAAGTCCTTCTGTCATTTATAGACAGTTATTGTACTCTGATGCTTTTGCAGAAGTGCTTCATCTTCAAGATTTATGTGAAGGACCTTTTGATAAATACAGGTCTCTCATAAATTTCATATCATACCACTGAGCTGGGTCTACTGCTCAAGGCACATGTACAATGCTTGTGTGACAACTGGGTGTAAATGATAAAATATATGTCCTATAAAGTGTTTCCTCATTAACATACCTCTGAGCTTGTTCACGATACCGCATCAGTTTTCCCCCAGTGTGGATTAACTAGGCAAATATAAAGGAGGCCTAACATGGTGGGATATGATCTACAACCAGGTCAAACAGCTGAATCACCCCGGCATTGAGGGACAGCTATTTTGATTATCAATGCTTTCTATTGAAAGATTTGCAATCAGAGGGAAAATGATGAAAAAAATCTGCATGTATTGAGGTGTGGGGAAGTCACTGGCTTATACATGGTTTAACTTTAAAAAAAGGCCTGTTTTGTAGCCTTTCAGACACGCATTGTACATCTGCTTTGACACTGAGGAGGGGAGTGCATTTGAAAGTCAAAATGGAGTAACTATGGTAAAACTAGTTGACCACTGTGTATGTGATTTCGGACATATTCCTGTATTGTTGCGAACTTGAATTTTCTGAGCTACATCAGACTTGGGATGCCACAAGGATTTAAAAATTCCCCCACCCTCTTCAACAAGATTTTGGCTAAAGAAAAAGTATCAGAAGTGACAAAAGCTCTTCTTAAGGACATTATTCCTAGGTACGGCCTTCCCTCTACTATTCAGAGTGACCATGGATCTGCTTTCATAGCAGAAATAACACAAACAGTAAATAAAGCTTTAGGTATAAAATGGAAACTTCACTCAGCATGGAGACGCCAATCTATGAGAAAGGCTAAGAAGATGAATCACACCCTGAAGAACTTTTGCTAAGCTATGCCAGGAAACTCATCTAAAATAGAACAAGGGCTTGCCGATTGCTCTCCTCCATATATGGGTGGCCCCTAGAAGCAGGCGAGGATTGAGCCCTTACGAAATTATATACAGGAGACCATTCTTGGCTCCTAAGAGTAAAGAAAGAAAAACAGTTCATGGTGCTGGGAAAGTTGGACAGCTGCATGTAAATCAATGAAGTTAGAACACACCCTCATACCATGCACAAAAATAAACTAAAAATGGCTTAAAGACTGAAACGTAAGACATGACACCATAAAAATCCTAGAAGAGAGCATAGGCAAAACATTCTCTGACATAAATCGTACCAATGTTTTCTTAGGTCAGTCTCCCAAAACAAAAATAAACAAATGGGACCTAATGAAACTTACAAGCTTTTGCACAGCAAAGGAAACCACTCAAAAAATGAAAAGACAACCTACGGAATGGGAGAAAATATTTGCAAATGATGCGACAGACAAGAGTTAATCTCCAAAATATACAAAGAGCTCATACAACTCAACAACAAAAAAACAAACAACCCAGGGAATTCCCTGGAGGTCCAGTGGTTAGGACTCTGCGCTTTCACTGCTGAGGGTGCGGGTTTCATCCCTGGTTGAGGACATAAGATCCTGCAAGCTGCACAGTGCGGCCAAAAAACAAACAACGACAACAACAAAAAAAAACAACAAAAAACCACCAATCAAAAAACAGGCAGAAGACCATAATAGACATTTCTCCAAAGAAAACATTTAGATGGCCAGTAGGCACATGAAAAGATGCTCAACATCACTAATTATTAGAGAAATGCAAATCAAAACTACAATGAGGTACCACTTCACACCAGTCAGAATCCCTATCATTAAAAAGTCTACAAATAACAAATGCTGGAGAGGGTGTGGAGAAAAGGGAATTCCACTCTTGGTGGGAATGCAAGGTGGTGCAGCCACTATGGAAAACAGTGTGGAGGTTCCTCAGAAAACTAAAAATAGAACTACCATATGATCCAGGAATCCCGATCCTGGGCATATACCCAGACAAAACTATAATTCAAAAAGACACATGCACCCCTACGTTCACAGCAGGACTATTCACAATAGCCAAGACATGGAAACAACCTTAACGTTCAACAGATGAATGGATAAAGAAGATGTGGTACACATATACAATGGAATACTACTCAGCCATAAAAAAGAATGAAATAATGCCATTTGCAGCAAACATGGATGCAACTAGAGATTATCATACTAAGTGAACTAAGTCAGAAAGACAAATACCATATATATCACTTATATGTGGAATCTAAAATAGGGCACAAATGAACCTATCTACAAAACAGAAACAGATTCGCAGACAGAGAGAACAGATTTTTGGTTGCCGGGGTAAGGTGGGGAGGTGGGGAGGCAGAGGGATGGACTGGGAGTTTGGGGTTACTGGATGCAACTGTTACATTTAGAATGGATGAACAGGGACTTCCCTGGCAGTCCAGTGGTTAAGACTTTGCCTTTCAATGCAGAGGGTGTGGGTTTGATCCCTGGTCAGGGAGCTAAGATCCCACATGCCTCGTGGCCAAAAATCAAAACATAAAACAGAAGCAATACTGTAACAAATCCCATAAAGACTCAAAAAAAGAAATGGTCCACATCAAAAAAAAAAAGAAAAATCTTAAAAAAAAAAAAGAATGGATAAACAACAAGGTCCTACTGTATAGCACAAGGAACTATATCCAATCTCCTGGGATAAACCATAATGGAAAAGACTATAAAAAAAATAATGTAGGGCTTCCCTAGTGGCGCTGTGGTTAAGAATCCGCCTGCCAATGCAGGGGACACGGGTTCGAGCCCTGGTCCAGAAAGATCCCACATGCCACGGAGCAACTAAGCCTGTGCACCACAACTACTGAGCCTGCGCTCTAGAGCCCATGAGCCACAACTACTGAGCCCGCATGCCACAACTACCGAAGCCCACATGCCTAGAGCCCGTGCTTTGCAACGAGAAGCCACCACAATGAGAAGCCTGCATGCCACAACAAAGAGTAGCCCCCGCTCACTGCAACTAGAGAAAGACCGCGCACATCAGCGAAGACCCAATGCAGCTTAAAAAAAATATATATATATATGTGTATAACTGAGTCACTTTGCTGTATAACAGAAATTAGCACATTGTAAATCAACTATACTTCAAATAAATAAATTAAGCAGTATGTACAACAGATTGGTCAATTGTTAACCGCTATGCATGAGTTTGTGTCTCACAGGTCTCCCCCTCGCCTGGAAGCTCCCTTTCATCCCTTCAAAGCAGGAGACAGGGTGCTGCTGAAAGTGTGGAAAGAACAAGAACCTGAGCAGCAGCTTGAAGAGAAATGGAAGGGACTCTATGATGTTCTTCTTACCACTCATACCTCTCTAAAACTGGATGGAGTAAAACCGTGGGTACATCACACTAGAGTAAAATGATCACCAGAGACTGACCAGCCACGCCTGCCTACAGCCAGCAAACAAGACTCCTAAGAAGTGGACATCTCACCCTTTGGGAAACCTTAAGTATTTGTTCCGACAAGTGGAATGAAGTTTTGTTTTCTTATTCTTTCTCATACCTTTTACTTTTCCCCACAAAACTATAGATTCATATGCTGATTCTCTTGATAATTCTAACTGCTGGATATGTGGTGAGCTTCCTATTTCCGGGTCTTCAGGATTGACTTGGTGAGTCTTCCCCCTTACAGGGAATTGTTTGGAAACAACTGGCTACAACAGCCCAGTTCCAGACTGGGTTTCCGATTTATTCTCCTGAATTTCTAAGGAAATGAGATCTACACCGTCTACTAAAGTTCCAGTTGTCACTCGTTTTACCTTTAACTTGGGTCTGTTGCACCAAAATGGCGGACTAAGGGATTGAGATCTTAATCATACAGGACTCCTCGGATCCAGGACTAGGAATTCACGTATTTCTAATATTTCTTTCTTTCTTTTTCTTTAATAAATTTATTTATTTATTTATTTTTGGCTGTGTTGGGTCTTCGTTGCTGTGTGCAGGCGTTCTCTCCTTGCAGCGAGCGGGGGCTACTCTTCATTGCAATGCACAGGCTTCTCATTGTGGTGGCTTCTCTTGTTGCAGAGCACGGGCTCTAGGTGTATGGGCTTCAGTAGTTGTGGCGTGCAGGCTCAGTAGTTGTGGCTTGCAGGCTCTAGAGCTCAGGCTCAGTAGTTGTGGTGCATGGGCTTAGACTTGATTCAGCACTGGTGCACAGAGGCCGAGTTTTCAGTATCACCTCTAGGCAGGGAACATTGCTAATTATGACAGGTGGGACATGTGGTGGGTTCTGGGTCATTACCCAGGCTGCTCTCCTCTGAGGATACAGTCATAGCCACTCCAATCCCCTGGCTGCTCCCTAGGGGCTGAGGGTTCCCAGGCTTATCTACCTTGGTTTCCCCATCTGTGCAGTGCCCGGGAGGTGGATGGGGAAAGGGCACGGGCTTTGAGGTCAGAGAGAGCAGACCAAGCCCTCCCTCGCATGGCTGTGACCTCAGGAAAATTACCACACCTTACCTTTTGGGGCTCAGTTTCCTTGTCTCTAAAGGCGGAATAAAAATTATATCAACCTACAAAATTAAAAAGAGGGTCATACAGAACGTGCTCTGGGCAGCATTCCCACCTGGACCCGTGGCAAATGTAGGATTAAATGGGCAATGCACCTCTGGAGCCCGCATTTCCCTGTCCCCAGTTTCCCTCAAGGAAACGGGTTGCAGGGAATCAGAGGGGAGCAGGCAGGACTAGGTGCACACACAGCACACTGCCTTGCAGGGGCTCCAGGTGGCCCCGTTCCTGAGACCTCTAGCCTGTGGCTGAGGCCCAAACAGCCCAGGCCTCCAGGGAATTAATTTTTGTCTCAGACACAACAAGTTGTGATCTTGAAGCAGAAGCCCTTGGCCATGGAGCAGACATTTGCCTCAAAGGTCCCTTTGGAACACAGGCTCCACACCCATTCCCTTTCCTTTGGAGACAAGTACAGAGTGTGGGTGGGGGAACAGGTGTGGCTGGTTCCTCTGGTGGCCCTTAGGCCTGGAAGAGCAGCTGCTTCAGATTCGTGGGTGCAGATGGAACACTCCTCACCTGGGTGCACATGAGACACAGCTGACATCAGCTCTTTATGAAGCTGCTTCTGAGATGTCCCTTCCCACGGTCCTGAGTTCCTGGGTGCCATCTGTGACTCTCAGCACAAAGCCCAGTAGTTCCCCAGGAGGGCAGGGGTCTGCTTGGCTGTGCAGCCCCTTGCTGGCACTGAGTTCTGGCCAAATCCAGGCTTTCGCCTCTGCCCTTGAGGATATTCCCAGGGACGGACAACCCTCCCAGGAACAAAGCAGGATGGGGAAGCAGCCCACAGGCCTGGCCTCCTGACCCAGCTTCTAGACTGAGAAAACCATAGCTCTGGGGGCCAGAAGGCCCCAGTTTCTTCCATAGGTCTGTGGTGGTGCATGGGGTCAGGTGAGGAGATATGCCCCCCACCTGCACCAGCCTCCCAAATTCACTGGTCTCACTGTCCAGCCCCCACCTTCCAGGCCAACTCCTCCCAATGGCAGCCATGAGACTCACTTGTGGGGGCCATCCTCCCAGCTGCTGCTGGTGCCTTAGAGCCCACTCTAATCCCATGAGGTGATCACACTTATTCCTCCATCATCCAGAGGAAGAAACTGGAGTGCAGGGAGGTAAAGTCACTTGCTCCAAACCATCTAGCAATAGGCCATGGAGTTGAGATTTGAATTCAGGTCACCCTACCTGCCTCAATCACTTTGCCCCTCCGCCTAGCCTTCCAGTGTCACCACACTGAGGCTGGGGGGGAGGGGCTGGCCTGGGGCCTGGCTCCCTGGCAAAGTTTTGTCCACAGGTATCAGCATGTCTCAATGTCCAGAATCTCCCCCAAGAAAACCCAGCCAGAAGGGGATAGTTAGGACCCAGGGGTGCAAGGCTGGTCCATCTTGGCACTCACTATGGCATCTTGGAAATGACCTTGCCCTTATCACATCAAGAGGAGCTTGGGGGGGGGTCTCTGTGAAGATCTGAAGATCCAAGTGGGCCCTGAGTGATAAAGCCCACTAGACTTCCCTATGTCTCTCCCCCACACCTACAATGTAGGCTTCTCAGGCTGTTCTACAGAGGGTCTTCTCGAGGCCCAGAGCAAAGACATCTCCTTAAACGGCACCCCATGTATGCCCTGTCCACTGGGTGGCATGGATGGTCCTGATAGAGGCCCAAGGGCTTCAAAACCACCATTCCTCAGGGCTTATTCTGCCTTCAGCTCCTCAAAATGTGAGTCCTGTCCACCCACACTACTCCCAGGTCTCTACACAGCTGGAGTGGAAGCCCTCGTTCAGGCAGTTGGAATCTTCCAGACAGGACCACTTTGTCTTATCAGACGACAAAAGCTATGTCACTACCGGAGGGGCTCCTCCTGAAGTTGCCCTGTCCCTTCCTGGTCTCTTTCCGAGACAGCACCACAACCCTGTAACAGAGGCCCCAGTACCGTGTTTGCCGATGTAAGACACTGAGGGTCCGAGAGGAAGAGGCTTGCTGAGCGCCACCCAGCTGGTCAGTGATAGGGCCAAGACCCAACCACATCTGTCTGCTAAAGAGGCAGGGCCCCAGAGACCAGAACAAATATCCAGCCCTTTGGCCTCACCAGGGTGCCCTGGGGCCTCATCTGCCCGTTTTGCAGAGGGAGAGAGGACAGAGTAAGTGCCCTGGCCAAGGAAGCAGCAACCCTTCTGGATTCCAGGGGACTTGGGCGACTTGGTGTCGTTTCTCCAAACAACGCCTTCCTCTCCTGGGCTGAGAGCGCGAGACTCCAGGGCGGAATCTAGAGGCGTCCGAAGAGTCTAGTCGGCATCTTTTGAGTCGGGAGTCTCTAGGAGCCCGCTCCGGCCAGCGCCGCCGGCTGGCTGGCTTTGTCCCCAGTACTCCCGCCCCAACTAAGGGCCCCGAAGAGAACAAGGGGTTGGGGGCGTTTCCGCTTCGGCCTCCCAACAGGCGGGACCCTGAGGAAAGACGGCGGGGACCGCCTTCCGGCGGCCGCTACAGGAACCCCGAGCTCCTGAACACTGAGCGGAGGAACAAACCGCGCACCCGCCCGCCTCCGGGCGTCCCCAGAAGCCCCCAGGACCCTCCGCCGGAGTCCCTCCCGAAGGGCTGCCCGGCCTTAGGGCTCTGGGGCCCCGGCGAGCCCCACCACGGCGCTTCCCCCGAGGAGCGGCGCCCGGGACGACTCGGGAGCGGTGCCCTGGAACTCGGTCCGTCGGTCCGTCGCCCAGGCTCGCGTGTGCCGCCGAGAGGGCTACACCCCCGGCGCTCCTCCCGCTCGGGCTCACCTACCGTGCACCAGTCTCCGCATGTCCTGGTATCGAGCCCACAGGTGTGCGCTGGGCTCGGCGCCGCCGGCGGGCGCCGAGGCAGGCGCAGAGCGCGGGGCGCCGGGGCAGTGGGCGCCGGGACCCGGGGGGCCGCAACCAGGGCAGGAGGGCGAGGACGAGGCGGCTCGCGGCCCGCCGTGGTCTCGGCGCGGCAGGTAGCGCCGAGCGGCTGCCCGCAGCCCCACACCCGCCATGCCCGCTGCGCGCCGCCCACGCTGCCCTCAGCCCTCCGGCCCGTCCGCCGCCCTCCTACTGCGCGCCCGCCACCGTGGCCGCGTGCTCCTCACGGCGGCCGGCCAATGGGCGCGGCGCGCGGAGCCCGACCGCCAATGGGAGCGTCCCTATGCCCGGGGGGCGGGAGGTCCCGGACGGGGCGGGGCAGGCTCCCCGACCCCCTCCCCCAGTCTCCCGAGCGGCCCAGGAGGACTCTGCGCCCCCCTTCGGAATCTGCGGCGGCGATGGCGGCTCCTTCTTTCCTCCCCTAGGGAGGCTGGAGGGCCTAAGAAAGGCCGTCCCCGCGAGGCTCCGGACGGCCAGGGCTCGGAGGGGAGAGGGCCAGAGCGCGGCGGGTCCACCCCGGCCCCCCGGCCCTCTGTCTCCCCCTCTGCTCCCGGGTCCTCCCGCCCCTTCCCCCACCTCCTGTCCTCCTGACCTCAGATCCTCTGCCCCTTCCCCCAGTCCTGCAGCGGGGGTCCTGTTCCCCGCCCCTCTCCCCTGACGGCTCTGCTCGCGGACCAGAGACCGGTCCGTTTCACTCACGTCTCTGGCGGATAAAGAGTCCTTCCCGCGCGCTCCCCGCTGCCAGCCCCACGCTGGGTGAGACTTCGGGACCCGCAGCGCAGCCGACGTCCGCTGAAGCAGACGTCGCTCCCTCTCTGTGCCTTACACAGATGATCTCTGTTAACTTGGAGCGAGGCGGTGGGCCAGGGGTCACTGTGCTTGCCTGGTTCCTACCTCAGCAAATGGCCGCACCGAACCTCTCCATTCCTCGCTTCCCCACGCAGGACTCTCTAGCTCTTCTAGCAATATCACCAGGATTTCCAACGGAATTCCTCTTTCCTGCTGGGAACCACTCTCCACCCGCGTGTATTCCACACAGATCCGTTTTCTGAGTCCACATGCGCATGTGCCCTGGACCTTGAGCAGGCCGACCCTGCACCCGTGGGCCTTGTCGGTGGAGAGCTGGCTAGCTAGACACTGTTTCCGTGGGATGCTCCCCGCGGTGTCCTCGCCGGGTCTAAGGGTGTACATTCCAATATTCACTGCACCTTGGCTGAGGACCTACAGTGTGCCAGCCCCTGGGCCAAGTGCTGGCGCAGGATGGAGGCCATAGATGGGCCCGTGGGTGGGCGGCTGCCCTCTCCACTCCCAGGGCCCCAGTGAGCTAAGTGTGCGCTGGGGGCTTGGCCATATGTAAGCCTCGTCTGGGCGGAAGATGGGTGCTCTGTGGTGTCCAGCCCGCAGAGCCACCAAGAGAAGCCAGAGTGAGCGCCAAGCCAGCTGTGCGTGCGTGGTTGGGTGAGGTTGGCCCCGGGAGAAGGCAGGTTATCCAGGCAGCAGCTTGGGCCTGGCAGCTCAGCGGCGGACCCTACTACCCTTTTCAGAGGCGCTGCTTGATCTCTCTTCTCTCTTTTTGTATATTTTGTGTCCACATTACCAAACTCTCTTATTGGTTCTAAGTTTTCATTTGACTTTCTTAGATTGTCTAATAGTCCGGGAATAACGGAAAGTGCCCCATACAGGATAGCTTTTCTTAATTTTATGGTTGTTTGTCTCAGATGCTTACTTAGACTTTTCTTGTGATAATGATAAAGTTAGCTTTCAACAATGCACCTCAAATCCTGTTATTTTTAGAAGCCTAGGCATCAGTCTCGATCTCGAAATAAATGAAAGGCGTTGTGTAATTGCATTTTAGAGCATGGTGCACTACCCGTTTAGTAGTCCATCATAGAGGGTCATCACTTCTACTAGGACTTTAAGAAAAAAGATGGCGGTGGCAGAGTAGGGGGCGCGGCCGCCAACTCCGAATACCAGCTTGCACAGGGGAGGCCGGGAGGCGGGGCCGGACAGACGCCACGTGGGAGGCCCCGCCCCTTGGCCCGCCCTGCCTCTGGAGCAGAGGAGTCTGCGCCAGCTGGTCTAGGCCTCACAGAGCACGCGCACTCCGCCGCATTCTGATTGGCGGACCCACGCAGCCCACCACACTCAGATTGGTGGAGCCGCTCCACATTCTGGGTCCCGAGCTCAGTGCTGCTCTTTACCGGTTCCGCTCCTCACCTCCTTGGAGGTGGCTCAGGATCGGGATCGCACGGCCACCTGGCCGCCGGACTCAGCAAGGACGGGCAGGACGGCTTCGGCTTCATCCGGGAGCTCCAGTCCAGGGGCTGGGACAGCTCCCGTCGCTCTTCGTTCCGCCGTACCCTTCTCCACGACAGCGGTCCGGCATGTTTTCCAGGGCCCAGGTGAGGCGGGTTCTGCAGCGGGTGCCTGGGAAGCAGCGACTCGGCGTCTACAGGTTCCTGCCCTTCTTTTTTGTCCTGGGAGGAACGATGGAGTGGATCATGATTAAAGTGCGCGTGGGCCAGGAGACCTTCTGTAAGTGAGGGTGCAGCAGCCTCTGTTTCATTTCAGGCAGGCGGGAGGCGGCGAGGGAGCCGTTTTCCTGGGGGCTATTCTCAGCTTGTAGACCTCTCATTCCGCTCAGCGCTGAGCTGCTTTTACCCTGGTCAGAAGGGCGAGTGCGGTTCCCTTCGCTGGGCGGTGGAGATCCGCCTGGGCTCTCCTGTAAGCGGGGCGACAAAGGCACATTGGTATCCAATCTTGAGACCTTCCCTGCACTTTGAGAGGAGGGCACGTGACTCCACTCAGGACGCCCTCCTTTCAAGCCTGCCCTTCGGCCATGCCGGTGACACTGTTCGGGCCTAAGGAATAGACTTCTCACAGCACCTAGAAGCGGGTGTTTCGCTTGGACAGGAAGTTCCTAACTGGCCAGTCCAAACCCTGGAGGGAACTGGTTGGCCCGGCTTAGCTAAATACTACTGTCTTTACTGGCCAGAGTCATTGGTACCAATGCCCAGCACTACAAAAAGTGTGTCTGGCATTGCTTTGCTGAGCACTAGCCTGGACAGGCTAGTTCCTCTTCCAGGAAGACTTCCCTAACCCCTAGGCCCTTTCTGCTTTCTCCCTGTCCAGAAACACAATCACTTGTGAATCGCCAACCCTCATTTCAAAAAAAAAAAGTGCTTTCTAAAGATATTTAATCCTTCTGTGTTCACCCATTCCTTCATATTTAATGAGCACTGATGAGAGGATATAAGGCAGAGGGCCCCCACACCAGAAGAGCACTAATGGGAGAGATAGATCATACAGTTATTATTAAGTGTGATCACTGCTGTGGGGGGAAAAGTTGGGGGAGCATGGGAGTCCTGGGTGGGGCACCTGAATTGGACTAGGTGGTGCAGGGAAGGCTTCCTGGAGGAGTTACCATGTCAGGTAGGATCCGAAGATTGAGTAGGTGTCAGCCAGATGAGGGAAACGTTTATGGACTTGAAAGTGTCTTCTGCCAGTGGTAAGAGCAAACCTTGGGGCCTTGGTGTGAAAGTATGCCGCTGTGTTTGAGGGACTGAAGCAGGTGAGCAGAGTGAGGGATGACGTGGTTAGAAAGGTGCCTGGGCAGGGCCACAAAGGGACTGGAGAACCAACAATGTATCCCAAAGGACTGAAGAGTTTTAAGCAGCAGCTGGTGAACGTATGTGGAGAATGCTTTCTTGTGGAGGGCGGATTGACAGGAACACTTAGGCTGTGTGGTTGTCCAGGTTTGAGATGGTGGCCTGGACTAGGGTGAGATGCCAAGAAGTGGGTGGAGTTGAGAGACACCCCAGAGGTTGTACTGACAAGGGCTTGGTGATTGAGTGGACTCAGGAAATGAGGAGTGGAGGCTTCTGGTAGGGCAGCTGGGGCAGGGGAAACACAGGCAGGACAGTCCTGGGCTCCATTTTGGACGTGCTGAGGGGGGAGATGGTTATACAGAACTGAAGCTCAGAAGGCAGATCTGGGCCTCAGATCTAGGTTTGTGGGTCATTCACAAGCTGATTGTGATGAAAGTCAGAGTTTAAACCCCAACATTTTAAGGGTGACTGAGAGTGACCAGAGAGGCAAGAAGGGAAACAAGAAGGGCTTGTTATCACAGAAGACAGGAGGTTCAGGAAGTTCAACTAAGTGAATGGGAGGTAAGCCCCCTCTCCCCTACCAGGAGAGACTTGAAATATGCAAATACTGATCAGGAAAGAGAGGGTGGAGAGAGGCTGGAGATACCTTGGCCCTTGAGAAGGTGGGAGAGGATGGGACCAGAGCAGGGTAAGGAGTAGCCCTTGGAAGTCAGCTGGAAGAGTTCTTTACTGATGACTTTTCTTTGCGAAGAAAGAGTTCATGGCCATTTCGGGGTGGGTAAAGTAGGGTCAGGGCCGTGGCTGAAGAAACAGGACTGCCAGGCATCACAGTGGACCCAGTTAGATGCAACAGTTGGGCCCACAGTGCAAAGCAAGCAGAGTGAGGCATGGAGAAGGAAGTAAGTTGGATTAATCTGTAGTTTGGGTTTTGAAGGTGTATCAAGAAGTTGATATTGATGAGAGGGAATTTCAGCTGATCTGGGCAGGAAGAGAGAACAAGAGCCTGAGGAAGTGGAGGTCCAAGGACAGAAAGGCTGCTAGAAAGGTAGTAGAGGTTGTGGTCAGAGCAGAATGAACTCATTGCTTCAGAGGAACACTGCAAGCAGATGGCAGAAGTTGAGAAGTAAGGAAGATGAAGGGGGCTGGTGCTTCATCTCTGTTGGGGGTGGTGTTGCCTGGGAAGATGGCACAGGACAGGGTCAAGGAACCTGAGCTAGATGCCAGCATTTTCAGAGACTGAAGGGGAGTGATGGACAGCAGGTGCCAGTGCAGAGAAGATGGTGGCAAATGGCATAGGCCCCAGAGGAAGAAGGTGGAGAATCAGTAGTCTGGAAAAGCAGCAGCTGAGAACAAGGAGACTGCCCTCATCTCCCAGCCCTCAGTTCCTGGGTGTGGCAGAGGGAGCAGCAGAGAGCTATAGGGCCAGAAGTGCCTCTGCGGGGCCAGTTAAGAAGGATGATTTCAGAGAGAAGTGAAATTGCTAAGGGCTGTGCTGGGACATGACACTATCTTTGAAGACACTGACTCTGACCCTGCTATTGATATTGAGAGCTCCTTTAACATAGTCCTCATTTAAATCAAATCTTGTTTTAAGTTTATTCTGGCATTGAGTTAAGCCTTAATGTTGAGATTCAGGTGACAGATCTAGACTATTGGTTAAATTACTCAGATATGTATTTTTAATTCCTTAGTCTCTTGAAAATCTAAATAAAATCTTTGTTTGATACAGACGATGTCTACCGTAGAAAAGCCTCAGAAAGGCAGTATCAGAGAAGGCTGGAAGATGCATCAGAGACTGAACTTCAGCAGTCAATAAAGTGAATATGAAACTTTACTACTGGTTTCAACTCCTTTAAAAATGTACTTTTCGGGTCTCTTGTTCTTACATAGAACTGCCTTTACAAAGAATTTTTATAGTTTTCCTGTCTCTGCTTGAATACTTCCCAAGTCACTGATGGACAGCACTTGTGGGAAAATTATTTCCTACTAAAACACACCTACCCATTGAATCTAGTCCATGAAATATTTCTTAAACAATTCAAGGATCAAATCAGGATGCTTTTCAGTGTAGCCTGAATTGTTTGTGAAGTCCTTTGTTTTAGGCAACAAGGGATAACCTTATTTAGTTTTTTGCAGAATTCAGACTTACTATGAATAAAAGTTAGTTATCTACTGTAGGATCATTTAAGCGAGGATGATCATGCAGACTACATTTCTGCTAGCTACCAATTTGTAAACATTTTGTTAGAATGTGACCATACGTTACTCATGTTAAGTGCTCTTGTGAACACAGACAACCCCTTTCCTTGCTTGGCTCCACTAACATACAAGGGCTGGACCTCCATGAGGACTGGGGAGCAACACGTTTCACTCCCCTCTGAGATGAAGATGTTGCTTTCATCTAGCTGCTAAAGATAAAGACACTGCTCCTTCCCAAAGAAAGTGAATCTTCACAGCATAAAGCAACCATAGACTTGAGCTAAATCAGAGGCTCAATCTATAGGGAGAGATTTTCCAATCTGACCCAGCATAAGTTTGGATCAGTTGGTAGAAAAAGCAAAGGCATCTTTCCATGTTTGGATAACCATATCCAACATCTTTTCAAACAAGAAAATATATACATATTAAAGAAGACTTAAGTTTCAAAATAGTTTCTAACTATTGCTCATGAATAAAGAAGCAGATGCTTAAGGCCACAGGGTATCCTCAAGTTAATGATCTCTGCCACAAATAAATTGTTCTAAGGGATTTTTTTTTTTCTAATTTAAGTCAGTCCATTTATGTTAGAACCAATCCAGTATAAATAAGGAGCCACTGACTACTCAGATCTCATTAAAGCACTAATGAGTCACTGCTCAGAGGTAGCTTGAGTATGAAGACCAGTGATGACCAACAGCACCAGGGAGAGGAAGGTAGTTCTCATGTGCGCTTTTGTTACCTCAAGCATTCCTGGTGACCCTAAACCTCATAGTTACTTTTAGTGACTAGACTGCTGCATAGTGAATTTAAATTGTGGCCTTAACTCCCATTTGCTCCCCCAACCCCAGTTTTAGAAGTTTAATATTTTGTACATATGTAAAGAGCATATGTAACATACATACCTTTTACAAAGAATAGTTGTAAATGCTAATAAAACCATCAGCTAACTTCTGTGTCTGCTGTGGTTTCCTTCCCTGGCCTATCCCGCTGCCTCCATCCCAGGGAGAATCTCTAGTCTGAAATTTGTGCTAAACTTCCCTAGAGTTTTCTTCATCTTTCTAAAATATATGTATTGGAGTGCCAATTTATTTAAGACAACGAAGCTTTGAAGACGACACAACAATGTCTGACTTTAAGGCAAGCAGACTAGCAAAGCAATTGTATTAAATTGAAGATACTTTCAAAGCATATTAATTTGGATGCTACAGAACTAATTTTTGTTAACCAAGGTGCAAGCTTTTTAACTTTGCCTCAATTTTTTAACAGTTCTACTAAGGAATATGACTCTATCCCACTTATCAGACACTAGGATTATTTAAGGGAACTTCAATAATTTAAAGAGCAATGCTCTCATATGCTGCTTACAGAACTGCAGTGCCCCCTACTGTGAACTACAAGGCAAACAATTTAATAACTTGCATTTCAAAAACCACAATACTTTAGAATGACAAAAATCTAATTAGCATTTATTGCTAGAAGTCTACCTCCATTGGGGTGTTAGACAAAGAACGTGGGCTTTGGAGCTTCATTTTATCATCTGAATGGATACGGAAAGTATTCGGTTGACCAAAAAGTTCATTCGGTTTTTCCCATAAGATGGCTCCAGTAGCGCTTAGTTGTCTTTAACTTCATTCAAAACAATTTTGTTAGACTGTATTATGACAAGTCTCATATCAGGGCGCGTTAAAAAAAAAAAAATCAAAATTGGTGAATTTTTGTGCAGCCATTTTAATATTGAAGATGGAAGCAACATTTTCCGCATATTATGCTTTATTATTTCTTTTTTTATATAAATTTTTTTTATTTTTGGCTGCGTTGGGTCTTTGTTGCTGCGCGTGGGCTTTCTCTGTGGACAGCGGGGGCTACTCTTCGTTGTGATGTGAGGGCTTCTCCTTGCAGTGGCTTCTCTTGTTGCAGAACATGGGCTCTAGGCGCGTGGGCTTCAGTAGTTGTGGCTCATGGGCTCTAGAGCACAGGCTCAGTAGTTGTGGTGCACGGGCTTAGTTGCCCCGAGGCATGTGGGATCTTCCCAGAGCAGGGATAGAACCCGTGTCCCCTGCATTGGCAAGTGGGTTCCCAACCACTGCGCCACCAGGGAAATCCCTATGCTTTATTATTTCAAGAAAGGTAAGGGGCTTCCCTGGTGGTGCAGTGGTTGAGAATCTGCCTGCCAATGCAGGGGACACGGGTTCGAGCCCTGGTCTGGGAAGATCCCACATGCCACGGAGCAACTGGGCCCGTGAGCCACAACTACTGAGCCTGCGCGTCTGGAGCCTGTGCTCCGCAACAAGAGAGGCCGCGACAGTGAGAGGCCCGCGTACCGCGATGAAGAGTGGCCCCCGCTCGCCGCAACTAGAGAAAGCCCTCGCACAGAAACGAAGACCCAACACAGCCAAAAATAAATAAATAAATTTATTTTTTAAAAAAAGGTAAAAACGCAACTGAAACACATAAAAAGATTTGTGCAGTGTATGGAGAAGGTGCTGTGACTGATCGAACATGTCAAAAGCGGTTAGCGAAGTTTTGTGCTGGAGATTTCCCGCTGGACAATGCTCCACGGTCAGGTAGACCTACTGAAGTTGATAGTGATCAAATCGAGACACTGAGAACAATCAACGTTATACCACGCGTGAGAGAGCTGACATACTCAAAAATATCCAAATCAAGCATTGAAAATCACTGCTTGGTTATGTTAATTGCTTTGATGTTTGGGTTCCATAATTTAAGTGAAAAAAGCCTTCTCGACTGTATTTCCGCATGCAATTCTCTACTTAGACATAACGAGAATGTTCTATTTTTTTTTAAAATTTATTTATTTTTGGCTGCTTTGGGTCTTCGTTGCTGCACGCAGGCTTTCTCTAGTTGCAGCGTGCGGGCTTCTCATTGCAGTGGCTTCTCTTGTTGCAGAGCACGGGCTCTAGGCATGCGGGCTTCAGTAATTGTGGCACGTGGGCTCTAGAGCTCAGGCTGAGTAGTTCTGGCGCACGGGCTCAGTTGCTCGGCGGCATGTGGGATCTTCCCGGACCAGGGCTCGAACCCGTGTCCCCTGCATTGGCAGGCGGATTCTTAACCACTGCGCCACCAGGGAAGCCAGAACGTTCTATTTTTAAAACAAATTGTGAGAGGTGATGAAAAGTGGATACTGTACAATAATGTGGAACGGAAGCGATCATGGGGCAAGCTAAATGAACCACCACCAACCAACCAAAGGCCGGTCTTCATCCAAAGAAGGTGATGTTGTATATATGGTGGGATTGGGAGGGACTCCTCTATTATGAGCTCCTTCCAGAAAACAAAACGATTAATTCCAACAAGTACTGCTCCCAGTTAGACCAACTGAAAGCAGCACTCGACGAAAAGCATCCGGAATTAGTCAACAGAAAACGCATAATCTTCCATCAGGATAACGCAAGACCGCACATTTCGATGACCAGGCAAAAAACTGTTACAGCTTGCTGGGAAATTCTAATTCATCCGTCGTATTCACCAGATATTGCACCTGCGTATTTCCATTTATTTTGGTCTTTACAAAATTCTCTTCATGGAAAAAATGTCAATTCTCTGGAAGACTGTAAAAGGCACCTGGAACAGTTCTTTGCTCAAAAAGTGATATTAGAGGAAAACAGTTGGTTGATTTTACCAACACCTTCTATTAAAAGTGAGGTCATATCTTAAGAGATTATAAGCATGATAAAAACATACCCGGGCCACTTGTCTCTTCTGGCCATACACAGCTATTTGAAATGGATTACACTGATTTATGATATAGGACATGCTTGCCTTACCTTCCACCATCAGTAACAACTCCCTCTGCAATTTTAACTTCAACCTGCATTTCTGCCCATGCTGAGGACATGTTAGGAATCCTTGACTGCCAGTCTGAGAGGCTTGGCATGGGCATGTCAGGCTGCAGTGTGACTACATTCGGCTTCTGTGTTAATGCAGCCTAAGCCTTGGATCAGGGTCTGGACACTGACTTTTGCCTCTACCCAAGGAGCTCTCTTCCTTTAAATTGGCAGCCATATCCCTGTCAACATAAAATCAAGGCCTGCAGGAATTAAACCTACTTGAAACTAACATCTGACACAAGCTTTAACAGAACAACCAAACCTAGTTAATCCAAATCACTTTGCAAACTCCATTTTTATTTGGATTAAAAAGCTTTAGATGAACAAACATATGATACATACATATTATAAGACTAGTTATCACTTAAACCTCTTTTGATACAGAAATTAGAATAAACCAAGTTTTAATCAAGTCTGAAAATGTTTAAGTTCAAAAGTCAACAACACCAATTTGGAGATTTTACACAAAGAAGAGTCCCCTCTTAATTCTTCCTCATAGGAAGAAAAGGGTGGGTTCAAAAACAAAGCAATTCAAGGCCTTTTAAATCAGTTGGCTGACATACTATTTTAAACCTATAGGTCTTTTTCCGCACATAAACAAAATTCTTTTCCACATGAACTTACATTTTGAAAACATTTAGGCCATTATACTTTCTAAGCCATATCACTACAGTTCCTAAAACTCATGAAAAAAAAGACGTATAGTTCACATGTACCTTTTAAAGTCAGGGCTTTTTTTTTTTTTTTCTTTTTCTTTTCTTTTTTGGAAGATGGCTGACCTCAAATCTTATATCCTAAAATATTAATTGACATTCTCCAAGTTAATATACAGAAAGACATGATTCTAAAATAAATACAGAGCTTTTTTCTTTTTTAATTAGGGCCTGCCTAATGGCCCCCTGGCCCGGCTCTGCACTGCCTTAGGGAAGCCCCTGGCTGGATCTATGGTTCCTACAGCACCTCCAGACACTGAGAAGGAGCCTGGAGGAGGAGTGCTCTGGCTTCTAATGCCCCACATAGACCACAGTGAAGAGTTTTTAGAGTCTTCCCAAAGAAGTCTCTTCCAGACCTTAAAAAGGGAAATAAGACGGGTGCATGAAATAAATAAATAACTTAACCAAAATTAAACTTCAGGTTCTTTGGTGTAATTCAAGGATGTCTAGAAATAAAATAATCTGATTGTATTATACAGTCCATGATGATTCAATGGCCCAAATAACCAAGAACTGAAGATTTCTTTATCTGATTCAGTTTAACAATAAGATACTGACATACTACTGCAAAACATTTTTTAAAATTCAGAACTGTTTAAAATACTTGATGCAAATTGAGATCCAGTGGTTGACTTATAGGCAATTAAGTTATAAGGACCTCCTGTAATTAAAGCATCTAGATACAAGAGACTTTTTTCCATTCTAAACTCTTCTGTCCCCATGATTTAGTAAGAATGGTAATTAAATATCCAGGTATTGATTCATACCAGATTAAAAGAAAAAAAGTATCCTCTGAGAGTCACTCTCAATTTACAAACAGCAGTGGAAGCTCCACCACAATGGCAACCACCTTGTTACAATAAAGCAGGTTTCAAAAACGCTGAGTGAAATACTGTTCCATGTTTGATGCTTTCCACCTGTCTGAGCATTATATACTGCCTCCATATGTTTTTTTCCAGAGTCATATAAGAGAGACAGGGTCATCAAACCTAAGTGTTTGGGATCTGTAATGGTCTTTTTAGTGAGCATTTTCTTAAATTATGATTTCCTTCTCCTGAAATTCAAAAGCACAAGCTGAATTTTAAAATTATTTTATAAAGTCTTAAATTTCTGGTTGAGAATTACAACCCTGAAACTTAGGAGAAAAAGAAAAAAAAAAAAAGCCAGATCTGATGAGGAAATAAAGAATACTAAAACATACTTGCATATGCAGGCAATCCAGCCTTTTACAATTATGCTTCTGACACAGCCCATATCTGGTTAATGCACTCCCTTCCCTAAGTTAGGTTAGGTGTTATGTTTAAAAATAAATCACCTCCAGCACACCTCAATACTTTCTTCAAGATGAACTTCAATGATGTGCAATGTAAGAGATTTAAAGTTTTAAATCACCTAACATGTATAGGCATAAATTGTGAATTCATTACAAAAAGATCAAAAGTACCCTTAAACTTACCTGCCAAGACTAAATGTAATTCAGGGTTGTGCACATGTTCTGCAAAACTAACTGACACCATAGATGTCTAACTCAGCACAAGAAAAAGTGCTTTCTCCCTCCAGGTGTCCGGGAGCTGCATTAGCTGCAGAAGAGTGCACAGTGCTGACTTCAGATTTCTGAGTTACTAGAGCAAATGTGCCATGTCTGCCAAACATCTACAATCCAGCTAACAACCTTTCACTCTACCTGGAAGAAACAGTTCTTGCAAAAGTGGCTTAAGATATTTAGGCACGTGAAACAGACACAAGGACACTCCCCTCTCTAAGATGTAAACTAGGGCCAACTTCACATTTCATTGACAACTTAAACTAATCTGTAAACTCTTTTGTGTGGGTGTTTTTTTTTCATTTTGTTTGTTATTTAAAAAAAACAAAAACAAAAAACCAACCAAAAAAAACAAGAAACAAAAACCCCAAGCCAAGACAAAAAACCTTTGATGGTTTCAGCTCTATGGCAACAAGTAAAAAGATAAAACTCCAAGTCTAAATACAACTAATTATGAAACTGGTTTTAAACGAAGGAAACATATGCAAAAAAAAGTCTTTGTGTATTTGATAAAGTCAACTTAATATAACAAAAACAAATTGAAATAGCTTATTAAAAGTGTCCTTATATAAAAATGGCCTTGTGATGTACAATAAAATGCAATAAAAATTATCATCCTTTGTTCCTCCCCCCACCCCCAGTAACTAAAATGGCTACTGTTCCACAAAACTCTTTATACTTCTATAAAAGAATCGTAATTGATGTGATTAAAGGTTTTCTAGATTGTATGCTTGGCGAATGTTGAGGGTGTCTCGGAGCATCAGATCCCGAAGGCGCCAGAGGGCGTCTGCCATGGTGGTGTGGGCCCCTTTACTTTTCAGCCAGTGAGAGGGGAGTCGGCTCTCCTGTTCTTTTGACAAATGGACATCGCGTCTTCGAGCTGAAAATTAAAGTGCAGACAGAGAAATACAAATATCAGTCCTAAGGTCTGACAGATTTATTAAAACATGAAACATTATTTATTGAATATTATGAATTTTAACTCTGCAGAATATTTCCAAGCAAATTTCTTATATTGTTTTATTAGGCATCTTGGTTTTTAGAAAACTATTTTACTTAGGTATGAGACTACCTAGCCAAGGATGTCTCGTTTTACACTTTGCAGTTTAGAAATTATCTCATGTCTTTTTTTTTTTTAATTAATTAATTAATTAATTAATTTTTGGCTGCATTGGGTCTTCATTGCTGTGTGCGGGCTTTCTCTAGTTGCGGTGAGCGGGGGCTACTCTTTGTTGCGGTGTGCGCGCTTCTCATTGCGGTGGCTTCTCTTGTTGTGGAGCATGGGCTCTAGGCATGCAGGCTTCAGTAGTTGTGGCTCGCGGGCTCAGCAGTTGTGGCTCACGGGCTCTGGAGCACAGGCTCAGTAGTCGTGGCGCACGGGCTTAGTTGCACTACAGCATGTGGGATCTTCCCAGATCAGCGCTCGAACCCGTGTCCCCTGCATTGGCAGGCGGATTCTTAACCACTGTGCCACCAGGGAAGTCCTAGAAATTATCTAATTTCTAACAATTACTTCACAAAACAGCTGCACAAGATAACATAATTGCTAGAATGGGAACATAAAAGTTGTACGAACACCTAAAAGATCTGATCATTAATATTTAATAGTTACTCCAATATTAACAAAAATTCCTGAAAAGGTAAATGTGAAGAAAGGGAAAACCACCTACTACTCTTAAAGGAATCAAATGATCAAATTTGGCTTAGAAATGAAAAATGAACAGAAACTTCCAAATTTCTTTCCAGAAACTAGGCAAGTTATTTTAGTAAGTACTGAAAATATGCTGAGCCTGCTGAACTAAATGAATAAACTTGATAGGTTAATAGAAACATGTCTTCCAATATTATTTTTCTTTTTTAAAAATTGAGGTGAAATAATTTTTAATTTACCCAAATCCACCTATGCTATGCCCAAATGCCTGAAAAATAATTGAAAAAATTCAGAATATACTTAAGAAGATGGCATAGATATTTATGACAAAACTAAGCTTTGAAACTCAGCAAAAAAACATTTTCAGTGTGTAATGTCAATATACAAAGAAGCTCCAAACCCTTCTACTAAATATACAATTTAAGGCATACCTCAGGTTTGGTTCCAGATCACCACAATAAACTGAGTCGCATGAATTTTTTGGTTATGTTTACACTATACTGTAGTCTATTAAGTACGCAATATAGCATCATGTCTAAAAGAACAATGTATGTACCTTAATTAAAAAAGACTACACTGCTAAAAAAATATTAACCATTATCTGAGCCCTCAGCAAGTCGTAATCTTTTTATAATGGTAACATCAAAGATTGTTGATCACAGATCACCAAAAAAAATATAATAATAATGAAAAAGTTTGAAATATTGTGAAAATTACCAAAATGTGACACAGAAACACGAAGTGAGCACATGCTATTGTAAAAATGGTGCCGACAGACTTGCTTGACACATTGCCACAAACCTTCAATTTGTAAAAAATGCAGTATCTGAGAAGAGTAACGAAGCAAAGTGCAATAAAACAAGGTATGCCTGTATAAGAATAATGGATATTTATCCTACGATATAATAGGTCCATAGCAGCGAGAGGACTTTGATAAAGCATGGATTTCGAAAGGCTTCTTGCGAAGGACTCTCCTTACCTGCTAGGGTCTGGTCCCACTTGCTAATGCTGTTGGACTCAGCACTGAGTCCTTCGATATATTTTAGGTAGGCCTCTGAGTGGAGAAGCCGTTGAGTCTTCGGTGGGGGAGCCACAAACATGGGTGTTGTTGGCTGCTGTATGACAGGGGGGCCGGGTGGATGTGGGCCAGGATATGGAGGTGGTGCCTGCTGCCCTGGAGGCCCCAAAACACCTACCTGAAAGAGCACAGACACATGGTGAGGGGAAAAAAAATACTCAGCGCATGCTCTGAGAAAGAGGGTAACTTGAATTCTGTTGAGTCCTAGAAGATCCAACTTGGAGGCTCACCTGCTGTCCATATGGACTTCCACCTGCTGCTGGAGTCCCTACCATAGGGGCCACTCCTTGGTTCATCACACCTATAATTCAGAATTACAGGCACAATTAGAGGCTCTGGGTTGAGAAGAATGAAAAACTACTGTCTGATAAGAAAGGCCATTTATAATGCAAGCCTATGATCTCTGCCCTGAGTCTTTGTGGATAGGAACCCTAAGCACCCAAAACAGGATGTAGCATTCATATAGAAAATTCATGTTCTTTTGTTTTCTAGGTACTTTAAATACAAAGCTAGGACAATTTGTCAGATGTACATTAATTATTCATGGCTTAGAAATAATTTGAACCCTGCATAAAATTCTAGTATTTCCCTAGGTAAGCTACAGTCAGAATACAACTATATTTTCAAGGTATTTTTCTTCTGACAACACAGTTTCCTGCAACTGAAGCCCGTGTTTAATTTCAGCAGTAATGGCATTGCAACCAGGCTCAGCTGTATGCAATGTGTTAGGACAGCAGGGACATAAGGGAAGAGGTTTGTGCAAGTGCACATTAAATGACCTTTGTGGAGGCTGGAGGCACATTCTTGCTGTCCTCTCACAGGCCACCAGCACCTCTGGTTCTAACTGGAGTCACTAATGTTGGCAGAGAGGGGCCATTGCCATTTGATAGACCAGCACTTTGAAAAGAGATCATCTGGAAACAGAGGAGCCTTGGTGCTATCACTTCAAATGCAAAATGACAAAGGGAAAGAGAAAGATTCCATGGTCCTACTATATTTGGACTTTGTATAAACTTCCCTTGGTGACTCCTCACAAGCAATTTCTGTCACACAAGCAAGTTCTGTCTCATAGGTCCTAGTTGATAATAACATGATGTCTTAAATTTAGCGTCTGGGGCTATTTTAATCGCAGGACCGTCCATTTCCTAGTCTCATAAAACAGAGCAATAGGTAAGGGACCCAGTTCATTAAAAACTAACAAACTACAATCAAAACCCTGGTGAGCTACTGCTTAAACCTTAAACAAGTCCAGCTGGCTGCACAGAAGGATCAACAGGAGCTAACTTCATATTCTATAGTTTCTCTGGATTCAAAATGTTGGTATTTTAACCAGGCAGAACCAACCCACTATTCTAAGGTTCAGAATTGCTAAATACCACTTCCAAGAAGTATTAGATGTTTGTAAGAGAGAAAATACTAAGTGAAAACAAGCTTTCTGTTTACAAAGCAGGGATTTTTATATTCCAAGAACCCAGAAGGGTACTTGAATCACAAGAATAGGATCTTAGTGATTATTTGTGAGTGAGTGAAGAGGTTGCGGTGGGTAAGTTGCTGCTCCAGCAACATATTAACCACCCCTGTCCCCCTAGGACACTCACCCACCTTAGATTTCACAACACAGTGGGCCTCCATGAGGTGCCTGTATCAATCTCTGCAGGGCAGCATAAACAAATCAGCAACCAACCCCCTATGTGTCCTCTGTTTACAAATGCCATGCCAGGGGGCAGCTGGTGAGAATGCGGGCTGAGTCACCAGAGGAGCTCACTGAATCTCCCTCTCCTCAAAGCCTGATCAGACGTGTGTGTGTAGACACTAAGAGGGGTTCTTCCCTGTCTCCTTATCATCAGGTGTGTTGTGCTTCCTTCAAATGCATTTAGAATCTGAAAAAGGGGCAAAGGGAGACATCTGCCTCCCAATACCCACCAAAAGACCAGTTACCTAGAGGGTACTGGCCTTCGGTATGACTCCCGCTGAGTAGCACACGCACCTGGGAGTTAACTCCAGCTTAGTCTCACTGCTCAGTCAGATACTCTTGCCAAGGGGAGAGGGCACAGACTTAAGGACAACTCCACCTGCCACAGGAGCACACTCATTTTATGACTGACACTTGCTGCAACAGCAACTCACACACAGTCCACCACTTCCATAATGAAGCACCCACGCCCACGAACATTTCCTCCTCTGGGTGTGTCTGGATCAAACACTTCTGTGGAGTTATGGCCATTCTCTAAGCAACACTCACATCACAAAGAGTGTTACTGGAGACTCTAGGCCAAGCCACCAGGTTCGCTCGCCCTACACACTGCTGGGCACACCCTCTGAAGCTTTGTTTGGAACTCTTTATAGCCACGGGATCGGTAGATCCAATGCTGTTGTAAGCAAATCTAAGGGTTTCTACATTTTGTCATCTGGGCCAGGCCTTTAGCTTATATTTTGGATAATGGATCAAATGCTATTCCAAGTCATCTTAAGGTCACATTCCCTCCAAATAGATACCTAAGGGTCAGTTTTTTTGCATATGATGGCAATTAATATGGGAACTTGTGATTTTCCTTTCATAATAATCTTTCAAATTTGCTAATTAATTGTAAAGGAAAACTGTACCTATTTCTGGGCTCCATTTATATGTTTCTATATGACATAACTTCTGAGCTTCTGTTGAGAAACAAACCAGTGTCTCCAGGTAGCAGGGTGGGCTATGCTGTTCTTTAAATGTTATGTCATGCTTCTTCGGGGACTCAGATATAGAAAACTCGTTCAGGGCAAATTCGCTCTCTCCCTCCTTTCTGTTCCTAGAAGGACTGACTGAAGGATTTCTAAAGAGTTCTACATTAGCGACTCTGTAATTCCCTTAGAGGGGAGGGGCTGTTTGAAAAGCAAAAGATGGAGCAGGGACTCTACACAGAAGACCCTTTGAGATAAGAATTGAACCAGAAGAAGAAATGTACTCAGGAGCAAAAAGTGCTTTTTATATCAACTGGCAATTTGGGAAACCTCATTCACTGATAAAGAGAGCAGAGCATGACCTCCTAGGCTGTGTTTGGCTTTCTGAGCACGTGTCAAATTGTTTGAGTGATTTCAGAGTACACCTCCTGCCCCTTGATCTGCTGAGTCTAGTCTCTGTCATGTGTCCTGTGCTGCTGCTAGGCAGCCAGGTGCTCAAGGGCACAGGTGCTGAGCCACCTGCTCAACACACAGGACAGGTCCTGCTGCTGACATCCCTGGGATTCTCAGTGAGGGAAGGCCTGCCCACATGGGCAGCAGGTACCTCCTGGAACAAATGGCTGAAGGAGGAAAAAGAGAATATGAAGATGAGATTAATGAGTGAATGAGGATGAAGTTCTTACCCGGTGGTGGTATGCCCGGGAGGCCGGGCACACCTGGCGGAAGATGGTGGGGTGGAGGCCCCCCGGGGTGAAGTGGCTGCATGCTGCCCATGCTAACAAGGCCATCAACTGGGCCCTGCAAAGGTGGAAGGCCTGGCGGATAGCCACCCATCATGCCTTGAAGGACACAACAAATTTCAGACATGCATCATTAACATGCAACATGAACTAAGTAATAACAACCCCCCCCCATGCACTACTAATGAATAAAGCACCCTTAGTACTGCATGATATAACGGCAATTAGTGCAATTATTTTGTGCAATAATGAACAAAATATAAAGTTACAAATATGAAATACATTTCTGGATGAATTAGTACTTAGTACATTATTATTTGTAGTTATTTCCCTGTGATAAATACGCTGCATGTTTTCAGTTAAATAATAATAAAGAGGAGTTCCAGTAACAGCCTTCCCAAGGTCTTGATTATTGCAAGGTGTTCAAACAGAGACCCGTTCTGCCTACTGCGATTCTACTGAAGAGTATAAACCCCATCATTCCACTATGCCCACACTCATATGCCTATCACGGGTACACATGAGGGGAAACTGGAATGGAGGAAAATGAGGCGCACAGCCCTGATCACAAAGCATGGTTCTCCAGCATGGGGGAGGCGGCAAGACTTTTTCAAGACTTCTATGTCCATTCCTCCTCCCTTTTAGCCCCACCACTGCTGGTAAGAATGGATCATGCTTGAGCTTGAGCTGGGGAACAGCTAAGAGTCATCACAATGAATGATGTTTCATCTTTAGATCTCAAAACATGATAAAATAAAGATAAAACCTAACTCCCCACCTCCACCCTGGCTGCCAGCCAACCTAAGCCCAGTTCACTCAGTAGCCTGCACGCAGATCTTAGGAGGAATGGCTGGAGAATCAGGCTCTGTTGACATGAGAAAAGGCCAATTGTCATCATTGTCCCCAAGCGCACAAATGTCCTCACAAAGACCTTCAGTTAACAGGGAACATTTTAAATGAGGTAGAGAATTTCTGTGAACAGAGGTTTTTATTCCTTTATTTTCAAAGTGCATCTTCACAACACAAAATACTTTCTGCTGGCTAGGGAAGAATTTCAAAAAACAAGTATTTTTGGCAAAAAGAGTGAAAGGAAGAAGATAATTTCAAAATGTCAAAGATTCACCTATCAAAAGAACTTTAAAGCCATATGACATTTTTTTAAGCAAGAAAAACAACCTGATTTTTCTGGGATTTGAAATGATCACAATGAACAAAACACAAGGCTCCCCGCGAAATGCAATCACCTTTGGTCACAGCTTCTTGCACAAAGGGAGGGGTTGAGGAATTGGTGCGAAACCTCCTTTTTATATAATACTCTTTGTAGAGGGGTTCTGGAAACAGTGGAAGACTCCCGGTTCTAAGAATTTTACTCTTTGACTTTCCCTGAAGAATTGTTTGAAAGGTATTTATTTATAAAAGTTTAGTCTTTTGAAGCTATAAAATTACTGAAAGTTCTGAGATTGATTCAGCTTGCCTCATTGGTCATATCTAAGCTAAGAAACTTACAATTACACAAACCAATAAAACAAATTTTAAATAATAATACCTCTGTACATAAAATAGGATTATCAGTTTCATTTTCTTAAAATGAGAGTTCAGAGAGTAAAAACTACTTTTGAACAGACACCATCATCTTAAACATGAGGAGATCCAATGCTACCAAACTGTCTTTTAACCATACCACCAGACAGAGCTTTTAGGGATAAGTAGGTGGGAATTCAAGAATGTTAGGAGGCTTTGCTTTCAATTACAAAAGCCCATCTGAACGCAGCCTTCACGGGCTGTGGTTGAAGAAATTATTAAGAATAGAAAGACATGACACTTGTCTTCATTAAACTGTACTTTGGCATTTATTATCCCAGTCACATGTGTTCAAATGAGCTTCAATGCTTGTAAGCAAAGCTGGTCTCAGACAGCAACAAGGCTAAGACTTAGGCCCTATGCAACCTGTAAACCCATAAGAAATCACCCTCTTAAGCTGCGAAGTCCCCATTGTGGACCAAAGACTGGTTACTGTAGAGAATGCTTGCCCTGCACTCCCACAGCCCAGAAGTCTGGGCAGCAAAAGCTTTAATAATGGAGCAGGGGCTTTCTGGAAGGGGGCCGTCCTCCTCACCCATCAGAGCTCTGTGATGTTATTCCCCAACAGGGAGCTAAAATGCTGCAGCTGCTGTTTTTCAATGTTTTTAGCTGTTTGAATTCGTTTTGTTAATGTGCCCCTGGGCTTTTTAGTCAAGGGCACAGTGCTATAGTATCACACATCAAATAGAACAAAAGAGAATGTCAATGAGGGAATTCTAACTTTCAAAGTCCCCATGTTCAAGGTCTGATTTCTAAAAACCTCTGGCACCCCATTAACCAAAATGGGCCATGGAATAGAGCAGGCGATTATGAGATTTGTTAGATCAACATCAGTTACACTGAAAGTACTGAAAGCCATGATTCAGATGTGCTTTGGCGAGTGCAACTGCTGAGTTCAGCGATAGTGCATTTGAGAACTTGCCATCACAAAAGGTAGGAGCAACAGTGGAAGTTATCCTATGCTACTCTGCCTTAAAAAGCAAAAAAAAAACAAAAAACAAAACAAAAAGCGAAAACAAAAACAGCATCCCAAGGAGCCTGTCTTGAGCAACACTATCTTGGACTCCCTGCAAAAAGAGGTCAGACTGCTTGCTTAAGAAGAAACACAGCTTGAATGGACCGCACCAGGCTTAGAAAGATCACGAAGGAGGGACCCGAGAAGTGGTCTGCAGGCTTCTCATTGGAGACACGTCAGACAAGAATATTCAAGAACAGCCAAATTTGCTATGGCTACCAGAACCAGAGACAACACACACAAGCAAACCACATTCATCTTTTCTTTTCTTTTTTTAAAAATATGTGACTGGGATACTAACAGAAAATGCAGTTTAATGTAATTAAATAGAAAAGCATTACAGAGTGGGCACAATGAATTGATTAAGGACTTTGTATTCTACTTAGCAGTCATGCACATTGGTGACCAAGAAAGGATTTACAATTCATTGTCAAAAATCCTTTTAAATGGTCAGTCTTTTAAGGATGGCTGCAGCAGAACAAGGCAAACTGAACACTGGAATGAGATGGGAAAATCATCACCACCTAAAGACTAGTTTTGTGTTTTCTGTTGGGAGTCCCTCCAGAACAGAAGTCAGGGTCTGTTTATATTTTCTGCTGTAGAACTCTATCAAGAGCAGTCTGCGGTGGAGAATATCGCCAGACCATGCCCACAGCCAGGGAAGAGCTGCTCCCTACCAATTCCCAGGATTGGGCCCAGGGCCCATTTCTGGGGCAGAGGGGAGGCATTGCCCATAAGGGAAAGGCGATATAAGGACAACATGGATGACTTCAAACTTTGAATCTGTCATGAGAAAAGCCTAGAGACTGTGGCTTACTCCTTGTTGGAGGAAAAAAAAAAATGAAGGAATTTCTTAAAGTGGAAAAAAATGGTCTTAGCTCCTGTTTTTACCTGCAACAGGTGTCAACTGCTGATTGAGCATCCCCATTGGTGTTGGTGGTGGCACCACCCCCATGAGAGCCCCCACAGGGGTGCCTGCTCGGGGAGAAGCACTCGGCTGCTGTTGCTGTGCTGCTCGCTCTCTCTCCTGCTGCTCAGCAACTTTAGCTGCCCGCTCTGTAAAGGCATTTCAGATTTTCAATTCTGTTTTTAACCCAGGAATTCAAAATACCATCCATTGCATTCAACAGGACTAGTAAAAACACAGGCAACAGTTCTGTCTCAATGGAAGGAACAGTAGATGACTAGTCTCAACACAGGAGGAGTCGGGCCGATTTCACTTGGTAACCTAGAGTCCAGCTTTCCTATCCCATCTTGAGAACTGGTCTGCAAAGATTTCAAGAATGTTAAGACTGCAACACACATTCAGAAAGCACAGATTTTATTTAAAAACGTCACCAGCATAACCAACGTGGTTAATCTCACAAGGCACCCTGAAGATGAGAAGCGCTACCATTATTCTAGTATTAATAGCATTACAAATTATTTATAATTTCAACATGAAGCAATTCCATGGCCCATTGTAATTTTTGGCACAACTGTTACTTACTATATTTTCCTGATTCCTGGCACCCAATTTTACTAAGATTTGAGGACTCTTGTCATTAGTGTCATGAGGTTTAGCAGCTGAAGAAAATTAACTCTGTAAGGGAAAAGTAGCTTACTGCCTCCTCCACAAGGTTTTAGGGAAAATAAACGCTAATTTGTACATTCTAATGAAGCAAAGAGGTCATGTTTAATAAACCCCAAGGGAAAAAAATGCATGATACTCCAGGCTACAGTCATCAGAAGCAGGGAATAATATATATATACACATATGAAGCAATGGACAATGTACTGACAGAACCAGGTTTCCTGAAGCTGAGTTCACTACTGACCATAAATCATACTAAATCAGCAAAAGTTCCAGAATTCATACTTATTTCATCCAAAATGCAAGAGGAGCATTAGCTTGTGCCAGTTCTGGGCTGTGGAACATCCCTGCTATACCCCTCACTCCTTTGAGCTACTCTTTCTGCTTCTCCATAGCCAGTAGCCCCAACAATCACATTCCCAGTCTTTTTGGGAGCTAGCAGGCTGGACCCTTACTAGAGAACTCTAGAAATGTGCATTCCCAAAGCTCCCACAATACAGGGTTTATTTTGCTTCACCGTTCATAAACAGGAACTCCTCTCCACTCTTCACATGGGCAAACTGAGACTGGAGACAGGTAGTGACTTGTCCAAGGATACAGAGAGAACCAGCAACCTGCGGCCCTGATTCCTCGTATCAAACTCCAACTGCCACACATTAACCCTCCAACAAGGAATTCAAAAGGCTACTGCTGGCTGATCTAAGGAAGGGGAAAACAGCTCAGGGTCACATGGCTTTAAACAGCATCAAGAAGCAACGGCTCCAGTCCTCCTTTGGGTGAGAATGTGAAAGTCAACCAAGTCAAAGTTTCCTCGGCTGCGACAGTGTTACCTGCAGAGACTTGTCATCACTGACTACACTGTCCCAGTTTACAGATCCTCTGTACAATGAGCATGAGGGACAAAGGCCATTTTAACAACCTATTTCCTTGAACTAGCAGTAAAAAAAACACTGATGACCTAGACTCCCACATTAAGTTCTCATATTTTCATTACACAAATGACACAGTAAAATGGGAGAGCAAAAAAATGAAGTTGAAAAAAGAAAATTTCAGGCCTGTGGATGGAATATTGGACTGGCTACCTGTTGATTCTTTTTGGGCTGTCTTAGAAAAGAGAATTATTAAATGAAGTCAGCCAAACTCCAAACTTTGGGTTTTGAATTCAATGGGTCTGAACACCAAAAGTTCAGATTTTGTGTCTCAGGCAGACACTGCTGAGTCATATAGCTCCTCTCACTAAGTTCTCACTGAATTTCAGATTCTCCTTTGAATTTGGAAGAATTTCCCAGAAGCCATCATTTCTCCTTCTCTTCAGTTCTGCTCCAGCATTTTTACTTTTACATCATCTCCAGACACATTTCTCGCTCTTGTTCACACTCTGAATAACCAGCCATGCAGTACTGGCGTCATTTGTTCTGGACCAGGCTTTACAGCCATGTGAGCTTCATTTCTAACACTTCTCCAACTGAGTGATATATCTGGTCTTAACTTCCACTAAGGTTAGGAATACCAAAGCTCTCCAAAGTTCTAGGTTCTTATAGAACTGACCATGGTTTCTCAAAGAATGTTCTGTGAAATATTAGTTCTTCGGGATATTAGCAGATATTACATGAATACCTGATCAAGTTCCAGAAAATGCCAGGTGAACAAAATAGGTTATTTACTATAGGTTTAAGACTTTCATATGGCAATATGCACTGTTAAGTTTCCAAGAGAGAAAGTTTTTGGAGTGCTTCTCAAACTGGTTTTGCCACAAATGTTTTCTGAATGAACATCTTGTAGGACTAGGGTTCTGCACAAGATCCTTGGGGAAGCCTGTCAGATAATTTTATAATAATAAATCAACTGTAATAAATGAAAGGAGTAAACTAGTTTTTTAAAAAAAGGAGTTTCTTTGGAAACTCCATAAACTGTAATAAAGGAGGCAGCCTTGATAATTAATTTGTTTATGCTTGCTGGATTTGGACCTGGCCAAGAACAGTAATGGTGATCACTACGGTCAATCGAGAGAGGGCTTTAAACTGGCAAAATGAAGCATTATATACAATTCCAAATGGAAAAAAGTACAGCTCTAAGGGCAACAGTCCTGCCTAATCTAATGTTTATTACTCATTTCTTTATTAAAGTCATGCCTGATATTAAAAAACAAAAAACCAAAAATCTCTCTTAAGTATTTGTCCTTAATGGCTAAGAACCACCAAATCCTTGAATGATAGCTCATAGCCCCAAATGATTTAATTATAGAGTAAAAGGAAAATGAAGGCAGTTGAGCTTTATCAAAGAGAACCCAAGTACCTTAAAAGTAGCTATGAATGCAGCACAGGCCAGGACTGGCCTAGGAAACCAAGCGCTTCAGCCAAGCCTCAGCCTGGAGTTTATACATATGGCTTATCGAGAGCCGTAATAGAAGATCACTGATTTTGAAAGCCCCATTTCAGATGAATTTTAACCAAAATTATATTTAACATCCTTGTACAATCATTCCCCAGCTCAACACATGTGTGCTTACAGGACTTAATGAAAGAAAAAAAATCATGCAATTTTTAATAGCTAAATATTTGTTTGAGAAATTTGGGGGAAAAAAAAAACCACACCAGGATCAGAGGCCAAGTCAGAGGCAGCACTTCCTCAGTCAGGACAAGGCTGACACTTAAACTGCTGGATGGGAGCCATTTGAGACAGTCCCCAACACAAAGTTCACGTGCAAGTGGTAAGAACAAGAGATTCAACCTGTCTATGCACGTGCATTGCTGAAAACACCCCCTTGCTTAGAAAGCTCAGACAGTTGTGCCTACACTCTATTTACCTTCATATTCTGCTTTCTTGGCTGTCTCAAGGTTTCTCCATTCTGTCCCCACCAGTCGGCTGAGCTCCCCAAAAGAGTAGTCTGGGTGCTGGGCCTTAATCACAGCTCTCATCTCACTGCTGAACAGGATGTAGCCACTCATGTTGATTTTCCGTTTGGAGCCTTCCTTCTTTGCACTGCCTTTGGCAGACTTTGGGGTAGACTGTAAGACAGAAAGCTCTTATAGTGCCATCAGAACATTGCATCTGGTCAATTGCTAAAGGATTCTGGAAGCCAGGAACATGTGACTCAACAGCTACTGTTTTGTAGACATGTTCAGTTTCTAGCTGGCCATTTTCATGTTCAAAACACAGCTCTTCCTTGCCTCTTACCATATAAGAAAAATGAAAGTTTCACTGAATTCCATGACTGCAATCTATAATAGTGACCTCACAATCAAGTCTTCAGAAAACTCTAAATGAAAAAAAAGTACCAATAGGGATCACCTTAACCAAAAGATGAGGTCCTAAAGAAAGAGACTAAAAAGATACAAGCAGTAAAAGATAGAGTAACAGAATGATGCAGTTCCTTATTGCTTTCCTTCAATACAAGGCAAGAAGAGCTTTCTAACTAAACCTGCCACTAAAACCAGCTGTCTATGAAATTTAAAAAAAAAAAGATATTAAATTTTAAGTTATTAGTGGCATCGAGAAAAAAAAAAACCTGTTCCTTCCTGTAGCATTCTAGGTTGAAGCTCCCACAATATAGGGGCTGGATGTCTCCTCCCTTTTGGGTTTGAATTTGTTGCAAACCAGAGCTGGAAATAAGACAAGTAACAGGAACTTGTCACCTTCACCTGTGGGGGTGTGTAGGGCATAAGATCCAGCTCACTGGCCAGGGGAGTCTGAAGTTGAGGTAGAGAAGGAGGCTCAATGACCTCACTATCCTCTTCTCCCATCTCTTCAATATCATCATCTCCACCTTCTAACTCAGCAAATTTAGCTTCTAGCAACTGGATCTTCTTTTCCAATAAAGGTGAGGGCTCCTTCTGAGGAACAGTCGGTTTTCTAAAAGCAGTGACATAAAAACAAATAAATAAAATGAAATCACCTAACACTCCTCCAGGATTGATCAGAAAGCAATGTTCTGCCTTAATATCTAGAAGCAACGTCCTGCAATCTGCAATGTCTACTCTAAGTCAGCAAGGGAAAGAATTAAAACGTATATTTATAGTCACACCTACTTACAGATGTTTGTTTTTAAGGGATTCTGCTGAATACCCACAAAAGCACTGGGTGCAAAGTTGAGATCTAGTTGCCTATAGTGAAAAGAATTTTCGTAGTCTACAGAACTGTGCAACCTCTTAATAGACAGGCTATGAACCAGAACCAAAGACTTCTGCCTCCATATTACAATTATTGAAGTCTACGCCAAGAGGACTGTTATAGCAGTTATCACATTTCAGCAGATTATGAGGATTTTCCTTTAATATTTAATTGAATGAATTAATATTTTCTATTTGAAATGTCGACTGCTCTGGTTTAAGACCTAATAAAAAATACAACCAAAAAACCCACCCTGGACTACGCTATTTTGATATCAGTTTTACTATTAGGAGCTGAAGTGCTCTTTCTTCCTTAGTTTTTCAAGTTTACCTGAAGTAATAAATTTCATCATCTACCACTTTAGCAGAGAGTGAAAACCTCTTCAGTCCCTTGAATTTCTTCATCTGCTTGTCACTTTCATTGTAGCGGCTCTCACAAAGCAGAATGTCATTTTCTGGAATTTCAGTTGGCCTGCAGGAGAGGAAGTCCTTGAATGACAATACAGCACACTTTCCTGAAAGAGAAAATTGGAGAGAAATTAAAGGAGTAAATTGTGGTCATAGCTAACAGTTATTTTAAATTTGTATTATTTTTGAATTAATATATTCACATGATTCAAGTTAGAAGACTTACAGGGTATACACAGGTGTTAAGAATAGATATGTAGGTCAATGGAATAGAATTAAAAGTCTAAAAATAAACCCATACAACTGAGTTTTTACGGGTAACTGATTTTCGACAAGGGTGCCAAGACAATTCAATGGGGAAAGAATAGTCTTTTTAACAAGTAGTGCTGGAACAACTGGATTTCCACATGCAAAAGAATGGAGCTGGAAGCCTACCATATACCATATACACAAATTAATTCAAAATGGATCAAAGACCTTAATGTAAGAGCTACAACTATAAAACCCTTAGAAGAAAAACATAGGTGTAAATCTTTGTGACCCTCTATTAGGCGATGGTTTCATAAATGTGACATCAAAATCACAAGCAACCAAAGAAAATAAAGATAAACTGGACTTCACCAAAATTAAAAACTTCTGTTTTTCAAAGGACACAAAGTGAAAAGACAACACAGAGAACAGCAGAATATATTTGCAAATTATATCTCTGGTAAGAGTCTAATATCCAGAATATATAAAGAACTCCTACAACTCAGCAATAACAAGACAACTCAAAAAACAGGCAAAGGATCTGAACAGACATTTCCCCAAAGAAGATACACAGATAGCCAATAAGCTCATGAAAAGATGCTCACATCATTAATCATTAGGGAAATACAAATCAAAACTGAAATGAAATACCACTTCATATTCATTAGGATGGCTATTATAAAGGGAAAAAAGCCAAACAAACAAACAAAACCTCCAGAAAGTAACAAGTGTTGGTAAAGACGTGGAGAAATTGGAACCCTTGTATATCACTGGTGGTAATGTAAAATGGTACAGCTGCTGTGGAAAACGGTTTGGCAGTTTCTCAAAAAGTTAAACAGAGTTGATCCAGCAATTCTACTTCTAGGTAAGTATCCAAAAGAACTGAAAGCAGGGACTCAAACAGATACTCATACACCAATGTTCACAGCAGCATTATAAACAATTGGCCAAAAGGTAGAAACCACCCAAATGTCCATCAACAGATGAATGAATAAACAAAATGTTATATATACATACAATAAAATACTATTCAGCCTTAAAAAGGAATAAAATTCTGATACATGCTACACTATGGATGAACCTTGAGAATTTTTTATTTATGCTAAGTAATATAAGTCAGACACAAAAGGACAAATTTTGCATGATTCCACTTATATAAGGTACCCAGAATAGGCAAAATTCATAGAGAAATAAAGTAAAACAGTGCTTACCAGGGGCTGGGAGAGGTGGAAATGGGTAGTTATTGCTTAATGGGTATAGAGTTTCTATTTGGGGTGATGAAAAGTTCTAGATGTGTTCCAGTGATGGTTGTACAATACTGTCAATGGATTTAATGTCACTGAATTGTCCAGTTAAAAATGGTTAAAATGTTGCACTTTATGTGCAACATTTATATTTTACCACACATACAAACTTACAAATGGCAGCATATCACTTATATTGTTTTACACCTAAATTTTGCTCCAAAATAATAAATCTTGAGGATCACTGCTGGTATTAATATATTTATTCAACTAGTTCCCTACTGATGGATATTTAGGTTGTTTCCAAATTTTTGCTCTCCTACTGAAGCAAAACAATGTTGACATAAATAATTTAAGACATATATCGGACTTCCCTGGTGGTGCAGTGGTTAGGAATCCGCCTGCCAATGCAGGGGACACGGGTTCGAGCCCTGGTCCGGGAAGATCCCACATGCCGCAGAGCAACTAAGCCTGTGCGCCACAACTACTGAGCCTGTGCTCTAGAGCCCACGAGCCACAACTACTGAAGCCCAAGCGCCTAGAGCCTGTGCTCCGCAACAAGAGAAGTCACCACAATGAGAAGCCCGCGCACCACAACAAAGAGTAGCCCCCACTTGATGCAACTCGAGAAAGACCGCACGCAGCAACGAAGACCCAACCCGGCCCCCCCCAAAAAAGACACATATCAATTTGCACATGGATGAATACATTTGAGGAATAAATTTCCAGAAGTACAAAACCTGGGTCAAAGGGTATGTACACTTTAATTTTTATAGGTATTATCAAATTACCTTCCATAGAGGTTATGCTAATTCATAAACCCACCACAAAGTGGGCAAATGCCACTTCCCTGTATTCTTATCAACTAGTAAACATATGAATTTTTGACAATTTGATAGGTAATTTAAAAAAAAGCAGCATCTGGGTAATTTTAATTTGCATTTCTCTACTGGCTGAAGTTCATATTTTCTTTTAAGAACCACTGATAAACTTCTCTCTGCTCTCTCTTAATCTTTGCCCATTTTCCTATTGGATGTTGATCTTTTTTACTAATTGTTTATAGGAGCTCTTCATATATGAGGGAAATTTGATCTTTTTCTATGATATACATTGTAAATATCTTCCCAAAGTTGTCATCTGTCTTTACTTCTGCCAAACATTTTAAACTTTTATATAGTTGAATTTATCCATCTTTCTTATATGAGTTCTGGGTTTTATGTCAAAGGTTATAAAAATTTCTTTCCCATCACTTCTTTTGGTATCTTTGCTACTTCATTTTAGGTTCATTTAAGCCTGTGATTTATCTGGGAATTTATTTTGAAGTTGACACAAGAGATGGATACAATTTTACTTTTTCCAAATGGCTACCTAATTTCCAAATACTACTTAGAGAAAAATCCACCTTTTCCCACTTACCTGGGATGCCACTTTTATCACAAATTAAATTATATTTGAGTCTACTGCTAAAGTTTCTATTCTGTTCAAATAATCTGTTTATTCATATATCATATAAATAATTTAAATTATTATAGTGTTAGGATGTTTTAGTATCTGTAAGGATAGACACTCTCCCCTTCACCATGCTTTTCAGAATTTTCCTGATTTTTGTTTCTTTTGTGACATGATGTTAAAAAATCAGTTTATTTAGTCCCAACTTTCTCACAGAAAATTCCCATTGGTATGTCTATTGGGATCACATTAAAGATTAATTTAGGGAGAATGAACATCTCTATGATGTAGAAAATTCTTATTCAAGCACATGGTATGCTTTGCAATTTGTTCAAGCATTCCATTGATTGACTGATTGATTGATTGATCGGGTGTGTTGGGTCTTTGTTGCTGCACACGGGCTTCCTCTAGTTGCGGCGAGCAGGGGCTACTCTTCGTTGCAGTGCGCAGGCTTCTCATTGCGGTGGCTTCTCTTATTGTGGAGCACGGGATCTAGGTGCACAGGCTTCAGTAGTTGTGGCTCACGGGCTCTAGAACGCAGGCTCAGTATTTGTGGTGCACGGGTTTAGTTGCTCTGCAGCACGTGGGATCTTCCCGGACCAGGGCTTGAATCCGTGTCCCCTGCACTGGCAGGCGGATTCTTAACCACTGTGCTACCGGGGAAGTCCAAGCATTCCCTTTTAAATGCATTAAAAGTAGCACTAAAAAACTTTCTTTATACAACTGTGGCAATACCTTGTTAAATTTATCCTAAGGTAATTCTATCTTTTTATTATTAATCTTCTTTTTTAAAGTGCATTTTAAAAAATTAATTAATTAATTAATATTTTGGCTGCCTTGGGTCTTTGTTGCTGCGTGCGGGCTTCCTCTAGTTGCAGCAAGCGGGGGCTACTCTTTGTTGAGGTGCATGGGCTTCTCATTGTGGTGGCTTCTATTGTTAAAGAGCACAGGCTCTAGGCGTGTGGGTTTCAGTAGTTGTGGCACGTGGGCTCAGTAGCTGTGGCTCATGGGCTCTAGAGCACAGGCTCAGTAGTTGTGGCGCACGGGCTTAGCTGCTCCGCGGCATGTGGGATCTTCCCGGACCAGGGCTTGAACCCGTGTCCCCTGCACTGGCAGGCGGATGCAGATTCCTAACCACTGCACCACCAGGGAAGTCCTATTATTTAATCTTTTAAGGCAATTAGTTTGTTATTAATTTTATATTCAACCATCTTACTTCTCTTATTACGTGCCATGGCTTCTTGGTTGATTCTCTTGAATTTTCATCTCCTTAATTTCCTTATTTGAAATGTCTGTTTCTTACTTCTATCTGCACTGGCTAGTACCTTCAGAACAATGTTAAACATGAGTGACAAGGACATTCCTATTTTGCTCTTGACCTTAACAGAAGTGTTCATAGCTAACAACTTACTAAACATTTACAAGCAAAACATGTAAAAACACGTTAGAAACACTTTATAACTTTTTTTTTTGGCCGCACTGTGTGGCTTGCAGGATCTTAGTTCCCTGACCAGGGATCAAACCAGTGTCCCCTGTAGTAGAAGCGTGGAGTCTTAACCGCTGAAGCACCAGGGAAGTCCCCATATTACAAGCTTAAAATAGCTATAATTATTATCACTGCCTTGGATTTACACAGCACTTTACTTACATAATCCAAAGGCTTTTCAATTCAGAAAAGGGACAGTTAGTATTTTCCATACTTCATAGAGGAAAAATAGAGATTTGGAAAAGGTAAAAATTCTGCCCACAGCTAAAGAGTAAAAATGATGGTGGCCTTGGAATGGATGTGTTGTCCCTGTCCTGACTTGGGGTTCCCACCAGGCCCTCAAAAGATAGGGAAAAGACAAGAGTTTAGGAAGCTTCATTTATTAATGGATAAAAAATTTATAAAAACCTGCTGGATTTTGACTGGAACTGCAATGAATCTATACATCAATTTGGGAAGAACTGACATCTTTATAATACCGAGTCCTTCAGCTATAAACATGACGGATCACTTCATTTACTTAGGTCTTCTTTAATTTCTCTTGATAATTTCCTGACAGTTTTTTTTTAGCATGTGTATGTGTAAGTCTTATATATCTTTTAAAAGATTTATTCCTAGGTATTTAATGTAAATTGCATATTTAAAAATTTTAGTTTTCTAACTGCTCAGTGATGGTAAATAGAAATACAGATGATGTTGATATTTTCACTAAATCTAACAATTTATCTGAACATTTCTTGGATTTTCTTTGTACCTTTGCAAAAATTGATCATTTTATTTTTCCTTTCTAATCTTTAAAAACTTTTTATTTTTCTTGCCTTACTAAGAATAGTTTTTCAATTAAAGAATCATTAAAAAAAATCTACTATGAAGAAAACAGAACTTGCAATAAATTAGGAACTGGCATGTTTGAGGAGCTGAGGTTCCTGGAAATTTTATCACTCAAGTGGCCTAAGGGTAAAGGTACTCTCTGCCAGGTGAGGCCATGTTCATTCCCAAAAGCAACTTCTTGGTGGCCATTTGATTACCATTCAAGTTAGTGAGGACAACTCTTAACAGAAACTGAACAAAGAACATATATATAATAGTTAGGAAAACAGGACTATTTCCTAAGTGAAATAGGCCTACTAGGTCTATATTGTAGAAGATGAAAAAATTACACCTAATTATCCTTAAAACTTTTGTTTCAGAGAGACAAAAATGAGATTTACATTCAACAGTGTGTATATTTAACACAATGAAATTATAAATCCTCTAAAGCTTAAGTTTAGACACTTTAAATTACTACTGTCTACAAAAACAAATTAATTTAAAAAAAGATCTGCCTCCTTGCATTTAAGTCAATATAAAATGTAACAAAGAAACACTTTTCTCCCATGGGGAGGGTGGATATTGAAATCCACAAGCTGGGCTGAAAACCCATTTTGTGACCACTAGATGCATTTTCTTTAGGGCTTTATCTCAAGATGAACATCTCACTGTATGCCTGTTGTCCTGCCTAATATTACTGGCACCCCCTTTCACTCTCCACAGTGTCCCAGTTGGCTGTAAACCAACCAACAATCCAAACACCAGTACAGAAGTATAAATGAGAAGACCTAAGTTTCAGTTCTGGTCCATTTCTTGGACAGTAACATGACCTTTCTGAGAATATCATCATCTTTTACACAGGGTTATGGTTTGAAATAAATGAAATCCTAGATTAAAAAAAAAACTAGTTTATGAACTACAGAATGCAACACATTCTAACAGGCAACTGTAAAAAGGAATTACTTCAAGTGATGTCAGTGAAAATGGCAGTTGGGGAATCCAAGTGTTCCTTCACAGAAACACTAAGAAAAGCTAGCAAAAACTGTGAGAATCAACATAATTGGAATCCTGGAAAACAGCTAAAAGTTTACAGCAACCAAATGAATGCTTACTTAAGGAAAAAAGTGACTGAAAGCCAGCAGGAGAGCGTTGTGGCATTTTAATCTACCTCATCCATTCCCCCCACCCCCCTAACTCTTATTCTTTGGGGAATAAGAGTTTTGAAAAGCTTCCACATAGTCCTGAAAATCTAGAAAGCCATGCACATGCCATGGGCAGGGTGCATGCTCAGCAAAGACCTGAGAAGGCCCTAAGCTCTCACCTTTAGCTGACTATCAAGCCCTGCACAAGCAGGTAGTAAAGGCAAAGGCAGAGTTGTAAACTTTTGCGCTGAGTGTTAAAGGTGTGCTCCAACAAAGATGCAGTATGCAATTGCAAAGACTGGGAATTTTTTGGGTTTTTTGGATCCAAGCATTTAAGAAAATCCTGTTAAATCACTAGCTGACCACAAAGCTAGCAGAACAGAGATTTCAGTGACAGCACAAAGAACACAGTCTTTAAATTAGCTTAGAAAAGTCACTAAAAAACAAGCAACGACAACCCACAATAAGCAATGACAACAAAACTTAAGGAGGGGGGAGAATCTGATTTCTAGAGTTATCACATCATAATATTCAAAATATAGTTTCAACATCCAGTTTTCAACAAAAAAATTATGAGGCATGCATGAGACATGTAAGTGTGACTTACTTGGGATTAGAAAAAAATGAACAGAAACTGTCCCTGAGGAAGCTCAGACACTGAACTTACTAGATAAAGAATTTAAATCAACTGTCTTCAATACACCCAAAGAGCTAAAGGAAACCATGGACAAAGAACTAAAAGAAACCAGAATGATGTCTCACCAAATAGAGAATATCAATAGACAGAAAATGTAAACACTAAATAGATATTCTTAAGCTGAAAAGTATAATAACTAAATTGAAAAATTCATTAGAGGAACTTCCCCAGTGGTCCAGTGGCTACGACTCTGCGCTCCCAATGCAGGGGGCCTGGGCTCGATCTCTAGTCAGGAAACTGGATCCCACCTGCTGCAACTAGGAGTTCACATGCCACAACTAAGAGTTTGCATGCCACAACTAAAGATCCTGCATGCTGCAACTAAGGATCCCGCAGGCCTCAACTGAAGATCCCACATGCTGCAACTAAGACCCATCACAGACAAATAAATAAATAAATATGGAAAAAAAGGAAAAATTCATTAGAAGGGTTCAACAGATGATCTGAACACACAGAAGAATCAACGAACTTGAAGACAGGTCGATTAAAATGAAAAGTCTGAGGAAAAGAAAGAAAAAAGAATACAGAAAAATGAACAATATCTTAGAGACCCATGGCACACCATTAAGCATAACCGACATAGGCATAATAGGCGTCCTGGAAGGAGAAGAGAAAGAGAAAGGGGCAGAAAACATATGTGAAGAAACAGTGGCCAAAAACTTCCCAAATTTGATGAAAGACATGAAAGAAAAAACTGCCAATGGAGAATTCTATATCCAGCAAAAGTAGCCTTCAAAAATGGAGGAATCAAGACATTTCCAGATAAACAAAAGATGAGGGAGATTGTTGCTAGCAGACCTGTCCTACAAGAAATGCTAAAGGGAGTTCTTTAGGCTGAAATGAAAGGACATTAGACAATAACTTGAAGTCATACAAAGAAATAAAAACCACTAGTAAAGGTAACTACATAGGTAAATATAAAAGGCAATATTATATTTTTGGTTTGTAAATCCTCTTCTTTTTCACCTATATGATTTTAAAGACAAATACACAAAGCAATAATTAAAAATCTATGATAATGGGCACACAAAGTATAAAGAGGTAATTTCTTACAATAATACAAAGGGGGAGGGATGGAGCTATAGAGGAACAGAGTTTTGTTTTTTTTTTAATTTTTACACTTTATTTATTTATTATTTTTGGCTGTGTTGGGTCTCCGTTTCTGTGCGTGGGCCAGTTGCAGTGAGCGGGGGCCACTCTTCATCGCGGTGTGCGGGCCTCTCACTGCCACGGCCCCCGCTGCTGCGGAGCACAGGCTCCAAATGCGCAGGCTCAGTACCTGTGGCTCACAGGCCCAGCTGCTCCGCGGCATGTGGGATCCTCCCAGACCAGGGCTCGAACCCGTGTCCCCTGCACTGGCAGGCAGACTCTCAACCACTGCGCCACCAGGGAAGCCCCAACAGAGTTTTTTGTATAGCATATGAAACCAGATTGTCATAAATTTAAGATGTAATCCCCAGGGTAACCACGAAGAAAATAACTAAAAAAGAATCAATGATACAGTTGTCCTAACCAAAGAAGACTTCAGTCTCACCTTTGTTATGTTCTCTTTGAGTCTCCCGACTAGGTTTACACTAGGGAGTAAAGCTCTAGGGCACAAGTTAAAAGGAAGACTTTCTCTGCTGCAGAAACTCAAGAAGGATTTAATAACTTCACTAGATTTTGTTGCCTCTCCCCAGAGGGGAAGAGGAAAATGTACTGAATTATTGGCCATTCAGACATTTTTACCATATCCAATTCTGAAAAAATTCAAAGTACCAAAAACAATGTAGGTAAACAGTAAAGTGACCAAAGTCTAAGTGTAAAATACTTTTTAATCTGCAAATTTCCTTTTGGTCGTAAGCATGGTGGCTCCTTCAACTTTACAACCATATGTAATCAATATAAAGCTGTGACTAGTAACCTTTTGGAAAACCACTCCAAAAGATGTAAACAGTAGTTGGTGTAAGTGAGCTAACGAGTTAATTCAGGGCCAGAATAAATACAACAGCTGAAAACAATAACAGTATATGGTGCATATAACTAGATCTGAGAAGCAGAATGCCACTGTGAACACTCAGGAGGATGACACAACAGAAACCAAAACAAGAGTCCTTCACATTTTTGGAATGGGAACAATAACACTACTAGGGTTAATCCAACAGAGACTGTAAAAGTTTTTTAATTGCTCTCCCTGCTTCCTACCTTATTCTTACAACACATCCTCCAAACTGCAGCCACAGTGATTCCTCTAATGCATATACGTCGGCTCACATGGTCTCTCTGCTCAGACTCCTCACAGGACCTCTCATCTGTTCTAGATCAATCCCTGCACTGCCTGTAAGACCTACCATGACTAAGTGCCAAGCCACCTAGAGGGCTCATTCCCTACCACACCCCCTGGCTGCTCCAGCCACCCGGCTTTCTTATTGTGACTCAAACATGCCCAGATACTCTGCCTCAAGGTCTTTACATTTGGTGTCTGCTGTGCCTAAAAGGAGTAAAATCTCAGCGTTGAATGGTTTTCTTCCTCACTTCCTTCAGGGCTCTACTCTCATGTCACCTATCAGAGGGGCTTTTGCTGACCACATTACCTGAAATAGGACCTCCCCTCAACATTACTCTCTATCCTCTTCCTCTGCTTTATTCTCACTCATAGCCCTAATTACTACCTGATGTTCTATATATTTAATTTTAATTTATTTACTGACTCCCCAGCCTCTGCCCCACTGTAAGTCTCTGAGACAGCTGAGATTTTGGTTTTTTTATTGCTGTATACCTAGCACCTAGAAGAGTACCCAGGACAGAAGAACTATTCAACCAACTGTGGAATGAATAAGATTAAATTAAAAGCATGAATACCTACAATTAAAAGCATGAATACCTACCTAGAATACATGTCATGGGGCAGGTTTCTTCCAGATTACTCAGAAACACTTCTTTCTTGTAGAACATTTTTGTGGGCTCGTGTTCCGTCTCTTCTGGGTGAATGAAGATGGGGCCGTAAAAATATGCAGCTCCATCTCGGACCCATACCTTTTCAATTCTTGGGAGAAAAAAATGGAGAAATTCCATTAAAATAGAGTTCTTACAGGTTTCATTCCTAAAGGCTTAGTCTAACAAAAATTCTGTTAACCAAAAACTTAATGATATGCACTATTTAGAGGAGTTTCATTGGCTGTTTTGATAATAAGACAATTTCCTTGATTTTTTTCCCCTTTAAGCATGTGAGAAGATACTTGGAAAAAAGTGAAGTGAACATTTGGCTACTCATCTCAGGGGGAAAATTTTTTTTTAACATAAACTAAGGCATACAACTTAATAGTTTAAGCTGACTCTCAGGTTTTCTTCCTGAGATGCTAAGCATCTATCATTGGATTTGTGAGCTGAATAAACACACAGATCATCAGTATTTGGGGTCAGATCACATTAGTGGCACATATTCCTTTAAGGCCATGGTTCATGACCTTTCTGAAGGTCAAGATCTAATACCCCTTTACCCCATGAGAATCTGATGAAAGTCACAGACCAGAGCTCCCTAGAAAAAAATAAAAATTAACATCTGACTGTTCAGTGCAGATACTGTACCATTCCTCACAACCACACCATAAAGTGGCTATTATTATTGTCCCAATAGCCTCATGGTTCCAGACATGAAGCAGCATCCTCATTGCAGTTAATGGTAACTCCACCCTTCCAGTTCCTCAGGCCAAAATGCAGGGGTCACCCTTGACTCCTCTCTCTTGGACACTACATTCTCTTAACTCAATCTTTCAAAACAGGATCTGACTAATTTACAGAATTGGATCTGACTACTGGCCTGAACCACCATCATTCTTGCCTGGATTATTGCAAGAGCCTCCTAGCAGACCTTGCTGTTCTACCTTTGACTCTTTACAGTCTATTCTTAACAATCAGTAGACAGAGCAATCCTGCTAAGACCTAAGTCAGATGTCACTTCTGGGGACTTCCCTGATGGTCCAGTGGTTAAGACTGTGCTTCCACTGCAGGGGGCGCAGGTTCGATCCCTGGTCGGGGAACTAAGATCCCGCATGCCTCGCAGTGTCGCCCCAAAAAAAGGTCACTTTTGTGCTGAAAATAATCCATGATATTTCATTTAATTCAGTAAAGGCCCAAGTCCCTACAATGGTTTCTGAGTCCCACAAGATTTGCACTATATCCCTTGGCTCTCATATCTCCTATCTAACTCATGTACAGCTCACTCCACCTGTAACAAACTGATGATTTGAACAGGCCAGGAATGCCTCTCTTCTGGTCTTTACACAGGCTGTTCTCTGTCCCTGGAAAGCTTTCTCCCTGGATATTCACATTACTCACTTCCTTGGTTTCTTCAAGTGTTGGCTCAACTGTCAGCTCTCAGTGAGGCTTTACATACCATCCTATTTAAAGTTTTGAACACCCTAACTTTGACCATGGCACTCCTGATTCCCCATACCCAGCTCTATTTTTTTCCACAGCACATATCATAATGTAATGCACTATACACTTTACTTATTCACGATGTTTATAGTTTGTCTTCCCACTAGAAAAAAGATCCGCGGGACTAATGATACTTGTTTGTTTTATTCACTAATGTATCTACAGAGCCTGGCAAATAGTAGGTGTGTAATAAACAATTACTGAATGATGAACAAATACAATGAGGAAACAAGCTCAGAGAGTTAAGTCATTTGCCTATGGACATTAAACTAGCAGGGCTGGGACTTAAACCAAGATCTCTTGGAACCAACTACTTTCCTTAACTACTATCCTCTACTGCCCAGCCCTGCGCCCTGACTCCTTTAATGCTATTCTTTGTCATCCAACCATACTTCCACCCATTTACTTGTTCATCAAATATCTGAGCCTCACTCACTATGCTTGGAGCAGGGGATATAAAGGTATATACATCGCTTTTTTGCTCAAAAAGAGAGGGTCTCTAACTCTCAGGGCATTTGTAGTGTGATATGGAAGCCTGATAATATAAATGATATGTGCTCTGAGAAGAAGGAAATACACGGTGCTCTGAAAATGTGTAATAGGGAGACCTAACCTAGTCTGGAGGAGACAGGAAAGGCTTCCTTAAGGAAAAGCCATTTCAAATTTAAGCTAAAGGAGTTCACCATATGAAGCTGGCAGGGAGATTTCTGGGTTGAGAGTTCAGCAAACAGCAGGAGAAGAAAAAGCAAAAAAAAAAAAAAAAAAAAGGATTCATGGAAGCAATTTAAAGAAGGAAGTGTGGCTAGAGGCGTAAGCAGGGAGACTGTGGTGTGAGAGGAAGTTGGAAAAGATGCCAAGGGAGGGACTTTAGCCTTCATCCTAAACAGTGATGAATTTCTACTGGCTCCGAATCTCTCAAACCAAACCTTGTCCTCTCTACCTCAAAAACGCTCACCTGCCCACACGAGGGCGCACCAGGCCATGGGACTTGATGAAGACACAGTCGCCAACCTTCAGCCACATGTCATTATACCGGAGCTGCTCAAAGTAGTGGCAACCTGGTTCACCGTTAGACATTTCCACAGGGACGTCTTCTTTCTCCTGTGGTAAAGGAAACTGGTTGAAGACAGGCCGCTGACAATCAAGGAGTTGGCAGAGAAGGTAAGGAGGGAAGGCAGATTTCCTTCATTTTAACTTAAAAGAAAAAATAACTATAAACAGAAGCTCTGATAAAGATAGGAAACCAAAGGAATAGGTTACTGAAATCAAATTAAGTCTTATCAAATATTGTATCTATTTTAAATTTCTAGTTAATTTTCATAAAATAATGTTACTCCAAGACTGTTTTATTCCCCTCTCCTTTCTTCCCCCATTCTCACAGACTTTAGCAAAAAAAAGCAATGGAGAAGACTTATCAGCATACAGAAAACAGCCTCATGCAACTGTTAAAAAGATAAGAAGCAAATTCTACACAAGCTTCCTCTTCACCACATTTCTTCATATTAACAACTGACTGATTTAAAAATTTTATCATTTGGATTTATTCCAACATGGAAAGGAACAGCATAGCCTCTGTGACATAAACACACATACTCTGTTTTTGAATAAATTACAGGGTCTGTCACCTACTGGCTGCTGTGACATGGGTAAATTACTTGACCTCTTATGCCTTAGGTTCATCATCTGTAAAATGAAGATATTGGGCCCATCAGATGGGGCTGTTAGGAAGCTTAAATGACACAATTCATGTTACATACACAGAATAATGCCTGACTCAGAAGAAAAATAAAAGATAATTCTGACTAATGAAAATAAGAAACATAATTTACTGAGAACCTAGCAGATACTGAGCACAGCACTAGGTGTTTTAAATATAAAAGCTCTAAAACACATAAAAGCTGAGGAAACTGCAGAACACCCCCCAAATTTTCTACTGCATCTCCCTGAGAATATCTGAAACTTCAAACTTAAGGAAAAAAAAAATCTCCTTTAGACTGTCCAAAATAATTTAATGTTTTGATCTTTATGATTTCTAATGTGGTACTGAAATGGACTTCCTGGAAAATCCTTAAGAATGAGAGAGGTCCCACATATATGTTGGGTGAGGGGCACCTGAAGGAATGGAGGCTATGAAAAAGAAAGCCCTGAGATTAAGAATACATTTTTATTTCAGGAATGGGTTCTGTTCTAGTTATTCATCTAAAAAGTTCTTAGCATGACATGTTTTGGCCATGCAATATTAAAATAAATATATGAGATTAAAAAAAGTAACTCATACATAGAGAGGACACTGGGGACTTACGAATTCTAATGACAATAATAATAACAAATTTAAGTTAATTCCCACATTGACTTCCACTGACATTTCTTCTCTTAAAATTAATGTCTCTATGATTCCCAGACATACTGGTAAAATGTAAAAAATATCATGTTTTTTCCCAAGCTCCTTTTCTCTTACAAACACTGTAAGGACACTAAAATGGATATTTTTTCTAGGACACTAAAAATTCATTTTTTCCAGTTTTTACATTAACAATTTAAAAACTTTATTTTTCTTCTTTATATAAAAAGTGTATTTGTTGGAAATAATTCAAACATTAGAGTATGTAAAATTTAAAAAACAAGTCTTCTGTGATCTAACCCTAGAGATAATCATCCAGTTTAGTTTATAGTTTTCCATGTTTTTTACACATACATATATGTAAACATACATTTTGATTTTTCTGAGTAATGATGGAACCACATCCCATTCTGCAACCTGTTAATTCCTTTTGCTGGCTGCAGTTTGCATTATATGAATGGATGTATAACAATTTAATTCCCATTCACAGGCATTTGGGTTTGGCCTAGGGTTTTGCTTTTACAAACAACACTGATGTCACCCTTTGGCGTACCTAGTTGAGTACTATGTTGAAACACATTCCCTGCCATCAAACAGCAGGGCCAAAGGGAATGCCACTGATGGGAGATGAGAGTGTGTTACCCCACACTGACACCAGGCTGCATGTATTATCAGGCTTCAGACTTCTTGCCAATTTGCTGGGCATTTTAAAAGCTATTAGATTAATACATTTTCTTACATTTTTGAATGACCGTCTATAAATGATCTACTTGGTCCTTTGCCCATTTTTCCAGTATTATTTTTTCCCTAGACTTCAAACAGCTCTTTGTACATTAGAAACAGCAGTCCTTAGACTGTTTCATTAAACTAATTGATATTGTCAATTGTATCAAGAAAATGATCTATTTTTTTTTCTTTTATGGCTACTGGGTTTTATATCATGTATATAAAAGGATCCATTCCAAGCTTATAAATGAATAAAAGATTACAGGTAAATAGTAGTAAATGTACTTACGTTAGCAACTTATGTTTCTTTTTTAATGTTTATATCTTACTTATTTTGGAATATGAAATGAGGTAGAGTTCAGGTGGTTTTTTTTTCTTCTTTTTTCAAATGGCTACCAGTTTTTCCAATATCATTTGATTCCATCCTCTCTTGCTGATTTGAAATACTACCTTTATACAAACTTTCAGTTATAAAATAAATGAATCACAGGTATGAAATGTACAGTGTGGGGAATAATTACATAGTATCTTTGTATGGTGACAAATGATGACTAGACTTACAATGGTGATCATTTTGAAATGTATAGAAATATTGAATCATTATGTTGTATACCAGGAACTAACAGTATTGTAGGTCAATTATACTTCAAAAACACAAACTCAGAAAAAGAGATCAGATTTGTGGTTACCAGAGGCAGGGGATAGGGGGAAAGGGGGATTGGATGAAGGTGGTCAAAAAGTACAAACTTCCAGTTATAAGATAAATATGTATTAAGGATGTAATGTACAACATGATAAATATAATTAACACTGCTGTACGCTATATATGAAAGATGTTAAGAGAGAGAGTAAATTCTAACAGTACTTATCACAAGGAAAAAAAAAATTTTTTTCTATTTCTTTAATGTTGTATCTATATTGAGATGATGGATGTTCACCAAACTTACTGTGGTCATCATTTCATGATGCAGGTAAGTCAAATCATTATGCTGTACACCTTAAACTTATACAGTGCTATATGTCAATTATATCTCAATAAAACTAGAAGAAAAAAAAGGCGATTGTGGGACAAAAGGGAAAGTATGAATCAAGTCTCTAGATTAGTGAATAGTATTAAAGTTAATTTTCTGGTTTAGATCCTTGTACCATGCTTTACAAGGTGCTAACATTAGCAGAAGCTGAATGAAGAATATAAGGAATGTCTTTGTACTATCTTTGTTAAGCACCTGGCACATTTGTTAAGTCTAAAATCATTTCAAAATTAAAGTTAAAATATATAAAACTAGGGACTTCCCTGGTGGCGCAGTGGTTAAGAACCTGCCTGCCAATGCAGGGGACACGGGTTCAATCCCTGGTCCAGGAAGATCCCACATGCCGGAGAGCAACTAAACCCGTGCACCACAACTACTGAGCCTGCTCTAGAGCCCGCAAACCACAACTACTGAGCCCGTGTGCCAACTACTGAAGCCCACATGCCAAGAGCCTGTGCTCTTTAACAAGAGAAGCCACTGCAACAAGAAGCCTGCGCACCACAACGAAGGGTAGCCCCCGCTTGCCGCAACTAGAGAGAAAGCCTGCGTGAAGCAACAAAGACCCGACACAGCCAAAAAATAAATTACTTAAAAAAAAAAAAAAAAATATATGTATATATATATATACATATATATATATATAAAAACTAAAATGAATGAATGAGTATCTTTATATTCTGGATTTAATTGTGAAAAGCCTATTCCCTCCACTGACCAACGCTGAGCTAATATCTTAATATTTTTTTAATGTATTTTTGTAAAATGTAATACTATTTGGCAGGGTAAAGCACTCTTGACTACTCTTTCAGTTTTTCTTTTTCTGGTGCCTGTCATGTATTTATTCTTTCCTAAGAATGCTAGAATTAAAAAAAAAAAAAAAAAGAATGCTAGAATAATTTTGTCAAGTTCCAAAACAACTTATTCAAGTCTTTAATGTCCTGCAGTAGACTATTTTTCTTCCTCTAGGTTCCATATATTCCTTTTAAGATAATTTCTTAATGTATGTTTTTTGTTCATATGAATTGGATATTTTCTTCCATACGATTTTTCTAACAGTTGTTAAAGTGCATTCAACATTTTCATTTTACTTTCAAAAGTCTTATGAATTATTGTTCTGTTTATATAAGAAAGCTAATGACATGTATATAGATTTTGAAATTTCTACTTGCTGAATTGTTTTCAAAAACTTTTCAGTTAATTTCTCCCCATTATCCGCAAAAAAATAATTTTGCCTCTTACTGTCAATATTTTTACTACTTTTGTTTGTCTAACTACATTGGCTACTCTCAGAAAAATATAGATAATGGTACAGAAAGCACCTCTGTCACGTGTATAACATTAAAAGGAATTTCTTTTACTCTAGGCTTGAGATACGAAGACAATTTTTAAAAATCACTTTGAGGAAATATCCATCTGAAGACTTCAATCAAGATGGGTACTATACCTTATCAGATAATTTCTCCTTTTATCTACTAATTATAATGACATGTATTACTGAATTTTCCTAATGTTGAACAATCCTTGCATTCCTAGAATGAACTCCCCCCTACTTGGTCATGTTGTTCTCAAACAACTAACTTGATTTCACTTGTAACAATACATTTTTCCCAAGTATTTTTTGTATCAGTATTCATAAAGTGAGACTGAACTGCAGTTTTCTGTTTTTACTTTGTCAGACTTTGGAATCAAGATTATTCCAGCTTGGTAAAACAAACTGGGAAGTTTTCTTTGCTCTCCATGCTCTGCAATAATTTTTTTTTCTTTTGGCCACGCCACGCGGCATGCGGGATCTTAGTTCCCCAACCAGGGATCAAACCCATGCCCCCTGCAGTAGAAGCGCGGAGTCTTAACCACTGGACCGCCAGCGAAATCCTTCAATAATTTAAAGGGTTAAAAGAATTTACCTATGGAATTATCTGACCTGAGTACTCTTTGAAGTGAGCTCTTTGACATTAAAAAAATTTCTTCACGTTGTTGTCCACTTACATGTGTTATCCCTACTTGATTCCACTTTGCTAATTGGTATTACCCTAGAAAATTATTCACTTCATTCAGGTTTTTTAAATTATTTTTTTTGGTTTTGTTTTATTTATTTATTTTTTGGCCACACCATGCAGCTTGTGGGATCTTAGTTCCCTGACCAGGGATCTAACCCAGGCCCTTGGCAGTGAAAGCGTGGAGTCCTAACCACTGGACTGCCAGGGAATTCCCTCATTCAAGTTTTCAAATTTATTAACAGAAATGTACAAGTCTTTAAATTTCCTCTATATTTTGTATGTTGAGCTTAATTCCCTTCTTTTTCCTTTATTAGGATAGTTGGTAGTTTATCTCATTGAACTTGTCGAAGTCTCCTTTTTAATTCTGCTGCTCTGTTTATTTATTCATTCATTTATTTATTTATTTATTTATTTATTTATGGCTGTGTTGGGTCTTCGTTGCTGCTCGCGGGCTTTCTCTAGTTGCAGCGAGTGGGGGCTACTCTTCGTTGCCGTGCACGGGCTCCTCATTACCGTGGCTTCTCTCGTTGCGGAGCACAGGCTCTAGGTGCGCGGGCCTCAGTAGTTGTAGCACACGGGCTCAGTAGTTGTGGCTCGCAGGATCTAGAGCACAGGCTCAGTAGTTGTGGTGTACGGGCTTAGTTGCTCTGCAGCATGTGGGATCTTCCCGGACCAGGGCTCAAACCCGTGACCCCTGCATTGGCAGGCAATTCTTAACCACTGCGCCACCAGGGAAGCCCTGCTGCTCTGTTTTTTAAGTATTAATTTCTTTCTATTAGGCTGTTTTTTTTTTTTTTAATTTAATTTTTTTTTTTTTTGGCTGCATTGGGTCTTTGTTGCTGCATACGGGCTTTAGTTGCGGTGAGCAGGGGTTACTCTTCGTTGTGGAGCACAGGCTCTAGGCACGCAGGCTTCAGTAGCTGTGGCACACGGGCTCAGTAGTTGTGGCGCACAGGCTTAGCTGCTCCGTGGCATGTGGGATCTTCCCGGACCAGGGATCGAACCCACGTCCCCTGCAATGGCAGGCAGACTCTTAACCATTGCGCCACCAGGGAAGTCCATAGGCTAAGGTTTTATTTTGTTGCTCTTTTTCTAATTCTGAATTGAGCACTTTGTTCATTTAGTTTTGAGACTAGGTATTCTGAAATGTAAAATTCTTTTCTATGTGGCTATTATCTACATACCTTTTCCAAGTTAAAACTGTCTTCAGTTCGACTGTCCTCTGAGTTGTCTGTGTTCTTCTCATCATCCCCTTTATCTGCATTTGCAAATACAGAGGCCACTCGGACCACAGGCAAGGGCACATCTCGAGGGACAAATCTAACTGAGCTGATAGGCATGGTCCATAGTTTAATTTTCTTAAAAGATTTGGTTTTGGCAGAATACCGTGATTCACAGACAAAAACATCCTCATCTCGAAAGTTTTCTGGGCATAATTTAAAGTATTCCTGGTGGATATAAAAATTAAATCAATTAGGTGAATTTTCTGAAAACCAATCAACCAAAAAACAAATAAAATCACCAAACAAGCAAAGAAATAAAAGCTAAAGTATTAAGACTTTTTGACAGTGAACAACAAACGGTAAATGGCTAGAGATCCAGGAGTATTTCCTTATACTGAATGGCCTTACTCACCACATACTGTTTAGCTTATTTAGCTTACCAACTGCTCCTTTGACAGTATATTAGTATTTCATACAGCTATAATGTTCCTTAAAGCTGTGGGCATGTGCCTATGCTACACAGACAAACAAAAAGTGCACCTTATTACCTAAAACCACACTAACAATTTATAATGATCCTTCAGAAAATGTCACCCTTAAAAATTTATCTGCCGGTATAAAAAAATTTAAGCTAACTGCATATAGCTATATAGTGTAGGCAGCAAATGGTCTTTCACCATCATGTTCAGGTTAATTTCTCCCCAAATCTTTACAGAAGCTAGAGACACAGCTTAAAAAAAAATTCAACAGTTTAAAACAGAGCTATCAGTTTTGTAAAGATCAATTTTTTGTGTTTGTGAATTTTATTCCCATGGAATAATTTATTGTTTTGGGACTAATGAGTTTCTTACCTTAACAAACATGACCACACATTTTCCTAGAATTTTACTAACAGGAACTTTATTGTAATAGTCACTCTTAAAAACTTCTTTTTCTAGAAATTTTCGTGTAGCCAAATGGAATGTTTCATTTGGCCGATAAAACCAACAGCCATACAACCATTTTTCACCTCAAAAACAAAGAGAGAGAGAAAGAGAGAGAATTACCATTAACAAAAATAACATATTCTTTGTAAAATGAGCAAATACTACATCCATTCTGCCATGGCCTAAACCTAGCAATGTGCTTTTAGGCCACGGTTCCTTAATACAATTATCTTAGAAGAAACAATACTTTAAAATAATGAAATGTAATGAGGCCTAAAAAATACTACTTTCCCCCTCCTATTAAAAGATGTATAATAAATAGAATAAGGAAGGTGATGAGACCTACTCTACTCTGCTGGGTCAGGACACACCTAAAGCTGTGTGCTTTTATAAGGATGTAAGATATACTAAAGGACATATTTAGCTCTTGGGTGAAGGAATACAAAGGTATTTTACATGATGAACAGCTGAAACAATTGGATTGCCTGGATCACACTTCTGCTTGCTTTTGGTTTCATTAACTCCTATTCATTCTCTATGTCTCAAGTTAAAGGCAATTGTTTTAGGAAGCCTTTTTGGCATCAAATTCTAAGCTAAGGCACATGTCTGTCTATAACAATTTCTTCTTTATTTGTGATTTTTACCAGAGTGGTTTTGCCAGGGGCAAAACACAGGCCTTTTGTTCTTCTCAATCTCTGCCATCCTACAGAGTTTGGCTCACGGTATGTTTTTAATAAATATCAGTTGAATGAATGAATCTCAACTAGACTTCAAAAAGTTGTATTTCTTTTGACTAAGCTTTGCCACTGCCCAACAGTGCTTGATCCTATGTTTCTCATATAGTGGGTACTTAATTGCATTTACTGACAGTGTAGAACTATTGTTGGAAGACATAAAATGTCTGAGTTACAATTTCCTTCCCTGAGAACCAAGGAGGAGTACAATAGTCACATCTCACAAATCTGCCCTCCAATTTAAAACGAACTTACCAGCAGAATCTTCCCACAGTCTCTCAATACAGACTATATGTGGTTGTAGATTGGCCTCTGCAGGCTCCACATAGACGTAATCTCCAACATGGTACATACTGTTCTTAAAGCTGCAGTCCTGGCTGTATGTGCGATGTAAGCCTGAGAGACCTGCAGCTCCAGAGGAATCTTCACTCTTTTCAGCTTCTTAGGTAAAAAAAGAGAAAAATGTTCTCATGAAAGGGATGCTGGAACAGATGCAAGATTCAAACAACACATACTAATACATTTACTTCTTTTCTAGATACTCAAAGGCAGGATTCAGGACAAACAGTATGACATCCACATTCCCAATAGCCTCTACTCGAAATTGTCTTTTTGAATTACAACCAACTGCCATTAATTTAAATAAATACATAAATAAAGCATCTACAGAATAAAAATAATCACCTTAATAATATATGCTCACTAGAGTCATTCTGGATGATACAAACGTATAAAGAAGAAAACAGGTCACTTGTAAATCATGTAATCCTAGAGATAATCTCATATGTACTTTCTCTCCATCCTAACACATCTGGAATTTTTTCCTCTGACAGTTATTACATGGTTATGTCACAATGAATGGAATCGTAGAATTGAGGAGATATGGAATATGTATTTCATACAATATACTGTAAACTATATATGCATACACTTCATGTATCATGAACATTTCCCCTGAGATTAAATGCTTTTCAACAAGATTTTTATTTTTGTTAAACAAAACTTTAAAAAAATATTTATTCATTTATTTATTTATTTGGCTGTGTCGGGTCTTAGTTGCGGCACGCGGGATCTTTAGTTGCAGCAAAAGTTGCAGCATGTGGGATCCTTTACTTGCAGCATGCAGAACTGTTAGTTGGGGCATCTTTTTAGTTGCAGCATGTGGGATCTTTTAGTTGTGGCATGCGGAATCTTTAGTTGCGGCATGTGGGATCTTTAGTTGCGACATGTGAACTCTTAGTTGCGGCATGTGGGATCTAGTTCTCTGACTAGGGATTGAACCCAGGCTCCCTGCATTCGGAGTGCAGAGTCTTAGCCACTGGACCTGGACCAGGGAAGTCCCTAAACAAAACTTTTTAATGGCTCCCATATAAGCCATTATCTGCAAACACCGTAGGTTTTTTTCAGGAAAAAGCTTTGCCCACTTCTTTGATTACTTCCTTAAGATAATTTTCCATAAATGGAAGAGCTGGAAATAAGCATGTTAAACATTTTTAAAATGCATATTCCAAACTGATCCCCAAAAGTCTATACCAACTTAAGTCCTTCACTCTTTGGCTACAAGGTGGGGGGGGGGGGCTCTGTTTCTCCATTCCCTCTCCAATACTGGTATTATAATTTTTTTTTAAAGTTTTGCCATTTTTGGTGGAAAATGTTATCTAGCAGTTGATTGATCAAATGAATCCCTGTGACATAGGAAGCATATTCACAAGGTTCTTGAGAATTTTATACCAACCGGAACACTGTCAACAGGCCTGAAACGGACAGAGTACAAAATGAAAGAAGGCTGTTAAACCCCCCAAATTCTAGAGACAGGAAACAGGCTGATAAAACAACTCAGCTGCAAACATGTGTTACCTTTCATGAAAAAAGATGATTCAGAGGGCAAAGTGTGGAGCCACAGAGAACTAATTCCATGCCCTGAAGCCTAATGGAGTCTGCCTGCCCAGATCTTGAAACTGCTTGGAATTGATGACTCTTTTTTTTCTTTCCATTTCTCCCTTTTTGAAAGGGAATGTCCCTGTTATCCTATGCATGTTCCATCACTATATTGTAGGAGCAGAGAACTTGTTTTTTCACTTTCACAGGTTCACAGATGAAGAGAAATTGTGTCTCAGGATGGATCATACCCAGAGCCTCACCCATACACCTAGTTTAGACGATTTAAATAATGAGATTTGGGACTTCTGAGTTGATGGTATTTACATTAGATTTTGGTAGCCGGTAGAGGGGTTGTTACAGTAACAAGTACCTAAAAAAATATGAAAGTGACTCTGCAATTGAATAGGCAGAGACTGGAAGAATTTTGAGGAACACGACAGAAAAAGCCTAGGTTGCCTTGAATAGACTGTTAGTAGAGAAATGGACATTAAAGACTTGGCATTGAAGGCTCAGAAGAAAATGAAGAAAATGTTATTAGAAAGTGGAGGAAAGGGGTCCTTGTTATATAGTGGAAGAAGGCCTAGCAAAACTGTGTTCTGCAGTTATGTGGATTCTAGGCCACCTGAGCTGATCTTTTAGATATCTTTTTCTTTGTTTATTTGTTGTCGTTCTATTTCCTTGGAGATTTCTTCAACTTTATCTTCTAATCCTTCTCTGTTTTCCTTCTGCTATCTTTAAAACAATTTTTTAAGTGAATAAATTTGATATATAACATTGTGTAAATTTTTAAAAATACTTATTTATTTATTTATTTAGGCTGTGCCGGGTCTTAGTTGAGGCACATGGATATTCGTTGCGGCATGTGGACTTCTTAGTTGTGGCACGCAGACAGGATCTAGTTCCCTGACCAGGGATCGAACCCGGGCCCCCTGCATTGGGGGTGTGGAGTCTTACCCACTGGACCACCAGGGAAGTGACACATTGTGTAAATCTAAGGTGTACAACATGTTACTTTGATCTATTTATATACTGTTGCCATTGCAGCAGTTTACCACACTACATAACTATAGGACAATATTGTTGTCTATATTTACTGTACTCTGCATTAGATCTCTATAGCTTATTTACTACTCTTTGCAAGTTTGTTCTGTTAAACAGCATCAATCTTATCCCCCAACCCCACTCTGCTATCATTTTTTTTTTTAAAGCTTGAGACATAATTAATATACCATACAATTCACCTATTTAAAGTGCACAGTTCGGCACTTCCATAGTGGTGAAGTGGTTAAGAATGCGCCTGCCAATGCAGGGGACAGAGGTTCAATCCTTGGTCCGGGAAGATCCCACATGCCACGGAGCAACTAAGCCCGTGTGCCACAACTACTGAGCCCGTGGGTCACAACTACTGAAGCCCATGTGCCTAGAGCCCGTGCCCCACAACAAAGAGAATCCCTCGTGATGAGAAGCCCACACACCACAAAGAAGAGTAGCCCCCGCTCGCCGCAACCAGAGAAAGCCTGCGTGCAGCAACAAAGACCCAACACAGCCAAAAATTAATTAATTAATTATTTTAAAAGTGCACAATGCAATGGTTTTTGGTATACTACATTAATTTTTAAAGATTGTGGTAAGATATATATCACATAAAATTCACCATTTTGGGACGATTTTTTAAAAATAAATTTATTTTTATTTTTATTTATTTTTGGCTGTGTTGGGTCTTTGTTGCTGCACGTGGGCTTTCTCTAGTTGCGGCGAGCAGGGGCTACTCTTCGTTGCAGCGCGCGGGCTTCTCATTGCAGTGGCTTCTCTTTGCGGATCATGGGCTCTAGGCACGTGGGCTTCAGTAGTTGTGGCTCGCGGGCTCTAGAGCACAGGCTCAGTAGTTGTGGCACACGGGCTTAGCTGCTCCGCAGCATGTGGGATCTTCACTGACCAGGGCTCGAACCTGTGTCCCCTGCACTGGCAGGCGGATTCTTAACCACTGCGCCACCAGGGAAGCCCTGGACGATTTTTAAGTGTATAGTTCAGTGGCATTAATTATACTCACAATGTTGTGTAACCATAACCACTATTTCCAAAACTTTTTCTTTACTCCAAACAGAAACTCTGTAACCATTAAATAAAAATAACTCCTTATCTTTCTTCCCCACAGCTTGGTAACCTTTAATCTACTTTGTCTCTCTATGAATTTGGTATTCTAGGCACCTCATATAAGTGAAATCACACAGCATCTGTCCTTTTGTGTCTGGCTTATTTCAGATAGCATAATGTTTTCAAGGTTCATCCACCTCGTAGTATGTGTCAGAACTTCTTTACTTTTTATGGCTGAATAATATTCCACTGTATGTAAATACTGCATTTTGTTTATCCATTCATCTGTGATGGATACTTGGGTTGTTTCTGTCTTTTGGCTATTATGAATAATGCTGCTATGAACATTGGTATACAAGTATCTGCTTAAGTCCCTGGTTTCAGTTCTTTTGGATATATACCTAGGAGCAGAACTAATTGATCATATAGTAATTAAATGTTTAGCTTTTAAACAAATTGCCAAACTGTTTTCCATAGTGGCTGCACCACTTTACATTCTCACCAGCAATTTATGAGGGTTCCAATTTCTGCACATGTTCACCAACACTTGTATCTTTTTTTTTTTTTTTTATAACAGTTATCCTAAAGGGTGTGAAGTGGTATCTCACGGTAATTTTCATTTTCATTCCCCTAATGACTAATGACGTTGAACATTAATTTTCATGTGCTTATGGCCATTTCTATAATTTCTTTGAGGATATATCTATTCAAATCTTTTGCCCACTTTTGAATTGTGTTTGGTTGTTGTTGAATTGTAGGAGTCCTTTGTATATTCTGGATACTAGACCGTTATCAGATATAATGATTTGTGAATATTTTAACTCTGTGGGTTTACCATATTTTTAATTTCCAAGAAATTTTCTGTTCTGCAAATGTTCATTTTTTATGGCTTTCTGTTCTTGTTTTATGGATGCAGTAGCTTGCCATCTCTCTGAAGGTCCAGTTAGTTGGTTTTTAAAAAAAATTTTCTCCTGCTGCCTTCATTTTTTTTGTTTCTTCCAAGGTCCATTTTTCTTTTTGTTTTGCTCTCTATCTTAACATCTTAGAGAGTTTTCCCTTAAATATTTGGTCCCATTTAAATAAATATCTGCTTCTATTTAAAAATAAAACACTTTAGGGACTTCCCTGGTGGTCCACTGGTTAAGATGCTGTGCTTCCAGTGCAGGGGGCGTGGGTCTGACCCTGGTCTGGGAACTAAGATCCCACATGCTGTGTGGTGCAGCCAAGAAAAAAAAAAAGAAACAAAAGTAAAAACGCTTTAAAAAGCTGACTGGAAGCTCTCCATGCATACATAGAGCTGGATGGATTTCATTGAGGACCAGATGTTATCTTCAGATCCCCACTGCCTGGTCCATTTCTCAAGAGAAGAATCTTCTGTATCAAAATTAAAAACCTGGGACTTTCCTGGTGGCACAGTGGTTAAGAATCCGCCTGCCAATGCAGGGGACACGGGTTCGAGCCCTGGTCTGGGAAGATCCCACATGCCGTGGAGCAACTAAGCCCGTGTGCCACAACTACTGAGCCTGCGCTCTAGAGCCTGCAGGCCACAGCTACTGAGCCCACGTGCTGCTACTGAAGCCCGCACACCTAGAGCCCATGCTCTGCAACAAGAAAAGCCACCGCAATGAGAAGCCCATGCACAGCAGCAAAGAGTAGCCCCCACCTGCCGCAACTAGAGAAAGCCCATGCGCAACAAGACCCAACACAGCCAAAAATAAAAAAAAAAAGAACTTGGTATGATTTCAATCCTTTAAAATTTTTTAAACTTTTATGACCCAGCACATGGTCCATTCTAGACAATGTTCCATGTACACTCTTCAAGAATGTGTATTCTGCAGTCATTGGGTATAGTGTTCTACACGTCAGTCAAGTCAAGCTGGTTGACAGTCCTTGTCCTAGAGCTCAGGTTGCTATAAGAACACCCACCATAAACGGGGTGGCTTAAACAACAAACATCCATTTCTCACAGTTCTGGAGGCAGATTTGGTGTCTGGTGAGGGTCCACTTCCTGGTTCATAAACAGTTGTCTTCTCACTCTTCATCCCCTTACAATGGCACCAATTCCACTGTAGTGGCTCCACTCCCATGACTGCATCCAAACCTAATTACATCCTAAAGGCCCCATCTCCAGATACCAACATACTGGAGGCTACAACGTACAAATTTTGGTGGGAGACACAACATTCAGTCTATAGCAATCTTATTTAAGTCATACTTTTGCCGATTTTTGGTCTAGTTAGTCTGTCATTTGCTGAGAAAGGTGTATTGAGACTATAACCGTTGAACTATTTCTCTTCAATTCTGTCAGTTTTTGCTTCATGTATTTTGGGGCTCCACTGTTAGGTGCATACATATTTATAAGTATTATACGTTCTTGACCCTTTTAACATTATAAAATGTCCCCCTTCAACTCTAGGAATATTTCTTAAAGTCTATTTGTCTGATTAATATAGCCACTCCAACTCACTATGGTTACTATTTGCATGGTATATCTTTTCCCTTCATTTTCCTTTCAACCTATTTGTGTCCAAATCTAAATGAGTCTCTTATAGACAGTATACAGTTGGATCTTACTTTTTAAATTCAGTCTGATAACCAATGCATTTTGAATGGAGTGTTCAGTCTATTCACAGTATGTAATTACTGATATGATTGAATTCAAGTCTGCCATTTTGCTTTTTTTTTGGTCTTATTTTTTTTTGTTCCTTTTTTCCTCCTTTACTGCCCTCTTTTGTGTTAAGCAAGTATTTCTGGCGTATCATTTTAATTCCTGTGTTGACTTTTTCTATTTATTACTGGTATTACAATATGCATCTTTAACATGTCACCATCTATTTCAGGTTAACAGTGACTTAGTTTCATTCAATATTGCAACTTTGCTCCAATACGGCTCCATTCCTTTGTGCTAGTTGTGTCACATATATACTTCCATAAACGTTATAAAGCTAACAATAGTGTTATTATTCCTTTAATCAATCTAATGTTTTTAAAGAAATTAAGTGAAAAAGATACAGACATAATCTTTTATATTTACCCACATATTTACCATTTCCAATACTCTTCAGTCCTTCTTACAGATCTGAGTTACTACCTGGTGGTATTTTCTTTTGGCCTGAAGCTCGTCCTTCAGTATTTCTTACAGGGAAGATCTACCAGCACTGAACTCTCTCAATTTTTGTTAATCTGGGAATGAGTTATTTCAGCTTCACTCTTGAAAGATAGGTTCGTTCACTGGATACACAATTATTGGTTCAGTTTTCTTCCCCTTTTAGCATTCTGAATATCATTCTACTGCTTTCTGGCCTCCATTATTTCTTATGAGTCATTATCATATTACTGTTTTTTTGGACATGATGAGTCATTTTTCTGCTTTTAAGACTTTCTTTCAGCAGTTTGATTATGACATACCTAGATGTGATTCCCTTTGTGTTTTCTTACATGTTCTTGGAGCTGTAGGTTAATGTTTTACATCAAATTTGAGAAGTTTTCAGCCATTATGTCTTCAAATATTTTTCTTCCCCTTTCTCTCCTCTGAGATTCCCATTATAAGTATACTAGGACACATGGCATGAGGGGTTGCTGTAAGTCTGCATAGGTAAAGCTCAACCAATGATTTAGGTGAAGACTGTATTCAAGCACCTCAAACCTGTAAGGATCCACCCTCTGCTGAACAATCTGCATGTGGCTTGGGGGATGCATTCAAAGTTGTGACCAACTTTCAAGAATCCCTCGCATTTTGCTTTTCATCAGTATCTCACATCTCCCCTGTACATGTGTAGTTTTCCAGTCAGCCAAGAATGTGTGGAGAGCTTATCTTAGCCCTTCTATGGTAATTTTCAGGATATTCCTCAACTCCAACTGTTACCTGGGGCAAGTGAAGCTACAGGTTTACCCTGTTCATTCCTGCATCAACTGCTTTCGTTGGAAAAGACACAGGACCCCCCTCCCCCTTTCCTGGTCCAACACACACACACACACACACACACACACACACACACACACACACACACACTCTCACCATCCTAAATGAGTACATTCCTTCTGGCAAAAAGCTGCTGGTTTCTGCAGCTAGCCCTGTACTGGTAAAATCACTATTCTCACCAACCAGGTTCTTTTCTTTTCTTTTTTGCATATGCCATTGCTTATGAGAATTTGCTTCAAATCAACTTACTTTGTTCTCTTGCCTAAGGAAAAAAAACTCTAAGGAGGAGATCTGATGCTAAAGACTAATATGACTCTTGGAAAGTTATATATTCTAGGTTTACGTGAATTCTTTTTCTTAAATGATTAAATTTAAGAAATTTAGAATTCTTAAATTCTATTTATGTGAATTCTTTTTCAGAAATGATTAAATTTCTAATAAAAGTTCCTACTTTCAAATATTTCTAAATTCTGGCAAGTGACTCAAAGTAACATTTTTAGGTTGATACAATTAAAATAAAAATTTCCTCCTAGTTATGTGGTTCAACCAAAATATCATCTACTTGGGGACTTCCCTGGTGGTCCAGTGCTTAAGAATCCACCTTCCAATGCAGGGTACACGGGTTCGATCTCTGGTCGGGGAACTAAGATCCCACGTGCTGTGGGGCAACTAAGCTTGCATGCGGCAGCTACAGACCCCACATGCTCTGGAGCCTGCGTACCCCAACTAGAGAAAAGCCCACACACCGCAACGAAAGATCCTGCGTGCCGCAACTAAGACCCGACGCAGCCATAAATAAATAAATAAATAATTTAAAACAAGAACAAAGTATAATCTACTTACCTGGCTGAGTCCATACGAGGACAGCCATGCTGTTGAACAATGGGGCAGAAACTTTAGGCACTGCTGAGAATGCTCTCTAGCCCCAGCTGGTCCCCTTAGGTTTTTATCTACCAATAGTATTAAGAGGTTTTAAGCCCCCACACTTGTGAACTAATTGACTCTGTTCTTGAAATACTAGAATAACGGCTGTGTCACGTATAACTTCCAACCTTTTCCAGTCTGATGACCAAACTGATAATGACAAAAACATTTCCCATCTTACCATGTCTGTTTTGAAAGAGCCAACACCCTGAGTCTTCATTTACACAAATAGGACTCTGCTTCACAGGTAATTATAAGACCAGCTAGGACAGAGCATAATAACGTTTCTTCATATTTAATAAAATGAAAGAAACTAACCTCTTTTTTCTTCTTCTCGTTTTAGTTTATCTTCCTCTATTTCTTTCGGTAGTTTTTCCTTTTTCTCTTTCTCCACATCATTATGTAAATGTTTTGTGGTATAGCTGAGTGCTGGTGAAAGAAGGATCTCTCCATTTTTGCAGAGTTCATCACGAATTTTAATAAAAAACTGCTGAAGTTCTACCGCATCCTCATATATTTCAGAATCTGTCCTATAATAGCATTAAGAGTATTCACTGACACACAAGCTGCTTCTTTTAAACACCCTGCTTATATGTTAAAGCATTCTATGAAATGCTTCTTTAATGCATTAATTGATATAATGGTAACTTCTGTGCAGTTCTAATAAGGCTATCTCCTTAAAATTTGTTAGAACAGAATCTGAAGTGTAATTTTACCTTGGTGAGCCTCATGCTCACCAGTTTCCTTTTCCTTAAGGCTCACTCCTTGTACAGCTCATGTAAAAGGAAAGGCCTCATACAGCTTCCTAGGGAGAAACATAGCATGTTCATTAGCTGATTTTGGCAACAGAAGGGGGTTGCCACAGTCAGGGACTATACTAAGGCTCCACACCATGTGCAACACTTACTTGCATCTAATCTTTGAATTAATTTTTACTTTCTCTTAGTTAAGGGACCAACACACTGTATAAGGTATTAACAAAAGATTTAGCCCATTTTCTTCTTTTTGGATCTATATCATGGTTGCCTAGGCTGGTACGACTCCGTGACTATTTGAACCTAAACTGCAAAGTCCTAAGGGCATCGTAAATGGTTACAGGCCTCAGAGTCAGTGTTCATTTTAGTTTCCCAGAAATAACTACATAATTCTGGGGAATCACCAGAGGCAACATAGTGGAAGATAGAAAAAAAATTATCTGTGTCATACTGAAAACTTTTAAAAGATTCTTTCACCATTTATAAAATGAGAGGATTGGGCAAAATGAACTTCAGAATTTAGACTCAAAGAAATTCTATTACTATTTCTAATCCACTGTTGGTCTGAGGAAGAAAGATAATTCTATTAATTAAGAATACCAGGGTCTGACATTTCATATGTAAATAAACGTGGGACATTTGGCCCTTGTGCTTCCGTGAAAGAGTTACTGATGGTGGGTCGCTGACATCTTCATGAAGTTTAGGGAGTGATTCATTGCAGGGATGGGCTACGGGATATTGCAGAATTCTCCCTGCTCAGAAGAGCGGCATTTTCATTCTCGTTAGCAATCAGCTGTTTTGTCACTTTCATATTGACTCCATCGGTACATCGGTATAGGGTGTGATTAAGTACGCCTCAACTTGAAATTCAATTGCTGTTACTCGTTGTATTTATACTTGTATTGCTCTTAAGTTGTATTCATAGCACCTTTCATATGTTTCTGCATTTGAACCTTGCAATAAACCTGTGTGGTGGGCTGCACGGGTCTAATAGCCTAGTTTTACAGTCGAGGAAGCTGAACTCATTAAGTTCTTGGCCTAAGCCCTCGGAGCTGGTAACTGGCTTTGCGTATTAGAACCCAGATATTCTTGCTCTAAATCTAGTGCTCGCTCTATGTGTTTATGTACATATTCACAAATACTCCTTTATTCAACAAATAAAAAGTATGTGCAAAACACACACACAAAAAAGAATACCAGGGTCTGAAAAATTATCCACAAAGGTAACCAGAGACAAAGACTTATTAGCAGCAGTCATGGAGACATTCTGGTCAGGCTAGTGTGGATGGTGTAGCAAGCTCAGTCAGCTGTTTGCTGATATGGATCACTAGAGCATCGAACTTGAACAAAGCCTCCAGAATGCTTCTCACCAGCAAAGGTGAACTGGCAATCTAAAACACTGCCAATAACAACCTAAATGGATATTTCAAGAAAGATTCTAAAATCTTTTCAGGTTATAGAAATGCTAACACTTGTAGGAAAGCAATAAAAATAAAACTGGCCAAGGGAAATAAAACTCCTACAACACTATTTTGATGCCTATTTTCTAAACAGAGACTTCCGAAGACTGTTCGCTTGAAATTAATTTTACAAGAGCTTACAATTTTAAGTATAAAATTAAAACTGAAAACACACTTTTGATAATCCACATTACACTGAAAGGGCAGATTCATAATTCCATCATGTGCTCAGAACAGTGTGTAATTTATAAAACTTACAAATTGTTTAGTTCTGGGTTTTTCCATTTAATATTTTCAGACCTTGATTGACCTCGAGTAACTGAAACTGCAGAAAGTGAAACGGTGGATAAAAAGGGGAATACTGTAAAGTTACCTTGGACTCTACCTCCTAGGCCTCAAAAGCAAAAACTAACCATGTCAACAATGGGAGAAGCAAAAGAGCTCATTTCCTAGAGATACAAATCTGCTTAATTCTTAAAATAATCATGTCATCTATACAAGAAACAAAGTTGCTAGTCATCTATATAAGAAACAAAGTTGCTAATAATCTAAGAGACAAGTCTATTTTGGAAGAAGCACAGAACTAATCCCAAGATATACTGGGGGTAAGGTAGCGGGGCAGGGAGGAGAGGAGTGACTTTAGACCTAAGGACTATTTAAGTAAACTGTGAATAAGAATGGAACTCTAAGCTCCAAGAGAGCAGGGTTTGTCTGTTTTGTCCACTGTGTATACCAAGTATCCAGAACATTCTCATAACTGGTAAGTCCCTCAATAAATATTTGTTGAATAAATGAAAACTAACAAATAAATGAATGCAGATTTTGACTACAATATGTCCCCCCATATTTCTCTTTACTTCTATCTGCACTGTTGAAGAATAAGGACCATTTACTAAATGTGTCACTCAAGGGCCTCTCCAATCTGACCCCAACTCCACGTGTCTCTTGAACACACCATATTCATTTCCTAACCCTATGCCTTTACTCATACCACTTACCTTATCTGAATCCCACCCATTTTCCCAGTCTTCTCTGACGTCTCATGCCTTTTTAGAACTCTAACGCAGTTCCTTTACTCCACCATCTTTTACTAAATATCAAGTTGTTAAACGTTATCTCATGCCTGGAATTATTTTTCCCTAAGCATAGGCGCTACCCCAACTGTCAGACTTCAAGCTCTTAGAGAACACAGCTCGAGTCTTATCATTCCTGGCTGTGCTCCATGACTGGCGTCTTGGTGACTGGCTCAGCAGTGGCTCTCTATAGTGGGGAACAAGATAAGCCAAGCCACTTACTAGTTGTGACTTTGCAATGTATTTCTCTCTGTCATGTACATCTTCGTATACAAATTAGGAAGATTATCACCTACCTAGAATGGCTATTATAAGAGTTAGAGATTATGTACATAAAGTACTTAGCATGGTGCTTTACAAAGGGCAGGCCCTCAATAGGAACATCAAACATTACTTTTAATTTTTCTTTCAAGATCCAGAGCAAACCCAGGCTTCACAGATTCCCCAGCTGGAATCACCCCATGCCCAGTGACTAAAGGTCTAGCTCTCAGCATGATAGACTGTAAGCTCCAGGAAGGCAGGGTTTGTATTTTTAACTTTTTATATTCCCCCCAAGTGACCCCAAGAGCATATAGAAGACACACTGTAATTGCTGAACTGAAACTGTTTTCACAGCTGAGTATATACTATTGTTGTGTGGCAAATATACAGCACAGATCAAAATTAGAAGGGAATTTAAGTTTGATGGAAATTTAAATTTGATTTCTTCTTCTTTTAGAACATTTAATGTCTACAGAATGAACTTAAAAGTGACGAATCTGAGATTAAAAAGAAGCCCTTTTAGATATCTGAAATGACAATCAAATTTAAATCAGTCTAACCTCCGATCAGTATCTTAGAGCTATTTTAATTTATTTAAAGCATGCTTGCATTGAACTCAAACTTTAAAAGAAAATCATATTACTATTTCTAATTGAAAGCATTTTATCCATTAAAAATACATGTTCTATGAAAGGCTATATTTTAAAAGTTTATGTTTTTCAACAGATCTTCAATTTTGTCTCATTCCTTCCCCTCATTGGCCCTACTCTAGACAATTTAGTAGTGTGCCTTCTCTCCTCCACAGACTATACTTGCTCTCTATAAGTTTTGGCTAATTAAAATTCAAAATAGCACCCCATCAACTGTAATCATGTACCTATGCTGAAATAGCACATCAAAGCAAAATTCTTTCTTCTGTTTTACATTAAATGTCACACCTTCTCAAAAAGAAATGGTTTTGAAAACATACCGATTCATCCTTCTTGCCCTCTCCAATACTTCAAACATATGCTCTTGAAATAAATCGAGCCGCCGGTAGCGATTATTTTCAACATTCTTCCTAATTATGTCAAAAGTAAGAGGAGGTTTGTTTGGAAAGCTGGGATCCACAGCAGGAATTTCTGCTAGGGAATCACTGTAGCATCTTCCTTCATCATCCTGATGACTCATGACTGACACAAAAAGATTATGGATAAGCTCCTGAATCAGCAAGGTTACATTTGGGACATGAGAGTCCTCATCTCCTTCTAGGTCTCTCCGAGTTTCAAGCAGGACTTTGTGTAGGACAAGGGCATCTTTGTAGATCAAAGACTCTGGTTCATTGTACGTACAGGCATTGTTAAACATCATGACAAAGTCCTCAACCATGGAGTCTATATCTTGGTACTTGTTGGCCATCATGTGACTTCGAATTTTTTCCATGTCCATGGGTTTTTTAATGGTCAAATAGTAGTCAGGCAGCTCGGATCTGGAGGGAAGCCTCAGAAATATGGCACTGAGGCGGCGACCCCTCTTATCAGTATAGTTCTTTACAGCTTCATAGACTTCATTTAGCTTCTGCTGCATTGGAGTCATATATTTTGATTTTTTAGGAGAAATACCGCTCTTCCTACCTAAAGAAAGATTTATGTTAAATGGATAAAATAAAATATATGAACCTAAATTTGTAAAAAGTTGGTAGCATAACCACAAGGAAGGGACTATTCCAAGTGATATATAAAACACAGTAATTAGTATGTTTCTAGTGAAACATACCCTATCAACAAAGAAAGAACTAGAAAAACTGTTTTCAGTACTGATATTTTTGGTGGGAGAGTAAGTACTACTATGTTGAGATAGTTGTGAATAAGGTAGAATAAAGGAAATGAGTAGCTATGTGACACTCTAACTCCATCTCCTATGGTATCCTTGAGAACTGAGATTTTCATCAAGGGAGAAAAAGAGATCAAGATGTTAAAACAGAGGACACTGAATAAAAACCTTGTAGCCTTGAATCTCAACTGGGAGTATCAGTATGAACTTAAGATGTATTTTCTCTTTAAATATAAAATACACACACACAAAATTTCTTAGCTCTGTCCACTGAAAACTCTAGAAACAGTGACCAACCCAGTTGCAGTATACCCCTATATAATTTTGACTATATAAAGACTACAGCTCTGGAATACTGATTTCAAATACTAATGTTAGTAGCTCTTTGGCAAATGGCTAATTCCTAGTCTATACAAGATGAGCCTGGTATATCTTGAAACACTAGACAGTAAAGAATCTACCAACGACTTCTTACCATGGTCAGGTCAAAAGACCATAGCAGCCAGTCTGGGACAACGTAAGTATCAACAAGAACCATAATTGCAATGGGTTATAAAACTCAGCAATATGTTTAAATCTAGTAGTTCTTAATGATAAATAAAAACAAACAAACAAACAATGGGGTAGATGTTGCAGGACTTTAGTAAACCAATGCATTATTTTCCTTGTACTTCATTATTTTGAAAACTGGTAAATAAAAGGGGAAAAAAAATCTAGCTTTTATCCTTTCAAAAACCAAACAATATACACAAACAAACAAAAAAACCATACCACTGGGTAACCAAACACTGGATGAGGCAAAGTTTATTTATATAGAAGTATTCCAGTTAGTAAATGAGCAAGGAATGATAAAATTAAATTATCACTATCTAACAGCTCTTCAATGAATTAAGCATCAATAGCTATTAACATAATTTAAAGAAACCACCAGATATTACGTGCCACCTGATGGAAGACACTATATCACCTCTGAAGTCAGTTTCTGTGTCAAAGGGAGGGGAGAATCAAATTTAAATCTAAATCTGATCGACTACCAATTTATAGGAACTAAAAAGGACAAAAGAACACGTGAAACTACAGCAAAGGGACACAATGAGCAAAACCTAGACTGTGGGAAACTATAGTACAAACCCAATTTCTTCAACAAACTGCAAGGGAAAAAAGAGAGATGGAGGGGAATTTATAGATTAAAAGAACTATCAATCAAATGCAATGTGTGGACCTTATTTGCCAAGTTGAAACTGAATCTAATCAAGCCTTTGAAGTTAACTTCCATTTATGAGAAATAGGGAGATAAAGGAAAAAGTTAACTGACATCACAAGGAAGTGAACTGACTAATCCAGAAATTTGGACTGCACAAGAAAGTGACCAGGTTTCTAGAGTTAATGGCCATGAGGATAAAAAAAGGAGGGGGACTGCTCTAAACTATGAGTTTAAGGACAAAATAATCAAATGTAATATATAGAACTTAATTAGATCCTGATTTGAAGAAACTGACTATAAATATACATTTGTGAGACAATCAGTAAAATCTGAAAATTTGTCAGGTATTAGATGAAACCAAGAAACTCCTAATTTTGTTAGGTGTGACAATGATTTCATGGTTATTTAAGAAAATACCTGCATATTTTAGAGATGCATAATGAACTATGTAGAAATAAAACGACATGATTGGATTTGGCTTAAAATAATTCAGAACAAAGAAAAAAGAAGGAAAAAACGGAAGATAGGAAATAAGTATGGCAGAATCTTGATAAATGCTGAGTAACAGGTATAGACAGGGATTCATTGTACTATTCTTTATACTTACATATGTTTTGAATTTTTCATAAAATTGAGAAATGAAAAAATTAACATTGCATGTTAAAATTTCCTTTCCCTGAACTTTAAAAAAAAATGTATTTATATATATTTAGTTACTGTTAAAGTATCTATCTGTCATTAGTTTCCTAACTCAACTTGTATAATGAATTCTAGTTTTAAAAGGCATTATATCCCTGTAAGTTAGAAGGTTTTCATTTCTGCAAACCTTCTGTATGCTTTTACAATTCCATGAAGAGATAAATGAATGGCTTGACAAAAAGGAATGATCACTTAGCAATAAATCATACCCAAAGCTATTGTAAATTCAGTTTACGTCATTTCATATAAAAAATCAGGGTCTGTTTGTTTTTTCCCTTTTCAGCAAATATGACTCTAAAGAATATTTGACAACACCACTGTCATTTGCTTGGTATCTATTTTACTTATATATTTTAAATAAGGCAGAAACCTCTTCTCTAGCCCAATGGTACTAATTGTTTTTGCTGTCTCTCTTCTCTCTCACAGTTTTCAACCAAACAACCACCCACAGACTACACTCAAAAGACAGCCAAGTTAACTTACAGTACAGTGGCTAGACATCTCTAACCTATCAAATTCTGTCTAGGAGGAACTACTGGGACTCATTTTTAATTCTAGTAATCAGCAAACAAACATACAAAAAAAAAAAAAAAAGAAAGAAAATAAAATCTGCCACTATACGCTTCCAGGCATCACATGTAGAAAAAATATCTATTCTTACTATTTAACATTTACAAAATGTCCACTGCATTCAAGAAAGCAAAACCTTTGACATTATATTCTTCTATTCCTCACGTGCTTTTATGTTTACTTAAAATACAGAAGACAGTGCTTGAGAGGAATTAAGAAACTCCATGCTGGAGTGCAAGTTCAATTATATTCACCAATTAATTAAATATTATTTCAGTAAATCAGCAATCTATCCTTGATGGACTGAACTGAACAATGAAGTGTGAGGCTGCCTTACTCAGTTTGAGTTTGGGAGAAGCCATGTCATCATCATCAGGCAGTGGGCCCAGCTCTTTCCTTTTATCCTTGAGTAACTTCTCCAGGATGTGCGCATCATTGTACACCTATATTTAATTACAAATATAATTAAAATTATTTTTCTAAGAAGCTTTCTACTTAAGTATAATACACATCCATAAAGAAGTTTTAAAAACATAAGTTAGGATAGTTGAGAAATAAAGAAGTAAAGCCTCAGATCACTACAGAGCAACAAAATCACATCTCCGTGGGGTGGGCCTCAGCCTCAACTGGTTTGTTGTTTAAAGTCTTCCAGGTGACTCTAATGTGCACCCATGCAGGCTAAAGTTTGAGAACTACTGTACCAGAATCATTGCAAGTTTTTGCAGAAGTTCTGAAATATATTTACATGTGTTGTTTCTTCATAAATCTCTCTTGCACTGGACCCTCAAGGTAGCAGACTTAGCTCAATGGAAATTAAAAATTAAAAACATCTGATAGGGCTTCCCTGGTGGCGCAGTGGTTGAGAGTCTGCCTGCTGATGCAGGGGACACGGGTTCGAGCCCTGGTCTGGGAGGATCCCACATGCCACGGAGTAACTGGGCCCGTGAGCCACAATTACTGAGCCTGCGCATCTGGAGCCTGTGCTCCGCAACAGGAGAGGCCGCGACGGTGAGATGCCCGCGCACCGCGATGAAGAGTGGCCCCCGCTTGCCGCAACTGGGGAAAGCCCTCGGGCGGAAACGGAGACCCAACACAGCCAAAAATAAATAAATAAATAATAATTTAAAAAAAAAATTAAAAAAAAAACAACCATCTGATAGTTGGAGAGAAACATCTCAAACATTATTAGAAGGGATTTAACACCAGTGTGCGTTCACAGCCTGGAATCTGATCTGTGAAAAGCAACAATCCCTGCTGAGGCTCTCTCTCTATGAAGACTGGGCCGAAGGTGGTAACACAGAGCCAAGGACAAGGTTACGCACCCAACTGTTTTGCCCCCACAGCTGCCTCCTCCCACTGCCCCCACAAAGGCTCTCCTCCCTGACTGCCCCCAGAGTAGAGGGGCTGAGGGAATAACTGACCTCTCTTCTTTGGCAACCTCTCTTAAGGGTGGCTTTTTTCTTTACCAGTGGCAGACAAGTGGCACATTGGCCAATGACACTGAGGACAGTGTAAACCTCTATGACAGAGAGAACCGTTTCTTTGATCACAAGCACCCTCAGTGCCTACTTTATTTTATATTGAAATGTAATAGTATAAGAAAGGAAATAAACAATTTGACAATGTACTTTTATTTCTGGGAGATTTAAAGTAGATAAAGAAAACTCAGAAAAGATCTATGTACCCCCAATACATGTTCACTGCAGCATTATTTACAATAGCCAAGATAAGGAAACAATCTAAGCATCCATCAATGGATGAATGGATAAAGAAAATGTCACACGCACACAGGAATATTATTCAGCCATAAAAAAATGAAATCTTGCCATTTGCGACAACGTGGATGAATCTTGAGGGCATTATGCTAAGTGAAATAAGTTAAGATGGAGAAAGACAAATACTGTATGATCTCGCTTATATGGAATCTAAAAACACTCCCCCCCCCAAAAAAAACCCAAGCTTATAGATACGGAGAACAGATTGGTGGCTACCTGAGGTGGGGGTGGGGGAAGGGCAAAATGAATGAAGGAGGTCAAAAGGTACAAGCTTCCAGTTATAAAATAAATAAGTCATGGGGATAATAATGTATGGTGACTATAGTTAATAATACTGTATTGCATATTTGAAACTTGCTAAGAGAACAGATCTCAAAAGTTCTTATCACAAGAAAAAAAATTTGTAACTACATATGGTGATGGATGTTAACTAGACTTACTGCAGTGATCATTTTGCAATATATATAAATATCAAATCTCTATGTTGTTCACTTGAAACATGTCACTTATACCTAAATTAAAAAAATTAAGTAAAGGACATGAAATAGAAAAAAATATGAAAGGAAGAATGTATCTTAGCTTTACTGACAACTGAAAATCAAGATGCTTCATAACAAAATCAATTATTCAAAGGTGCATTACTGGGAATATCCTGATATTTATATAATTATAAAATTTTCCAGACTATCCTTAGAGAAGTATGGCTACTGAGGATAGTAATAATAATGATGATGAAAGATTTTATTGTCCTTGGCTTTCATTTGAGTGTTTGAATACCAGGCACTGTGCTACATGCTCTGTAAATATTGTCTCATTTAAATCCTATAATAACCCTGATGCAAAGTACTGCTATTATCTCCACTTTACAGATGAGGCTCAGAAAAGATAAGTTACTTACACAGGGATTGGCAGAGCAGGATTCAAATCTAGGATGTCAGATTACACTTGACGCTCTGAATCCATGGATATGGAACCCATGGGATTCGCAGGGTCGACTGTACTATGCCATTTTATGTAAGAGACTTGAGCATCCGTGGATTTTGGTATCCGCAGGGGTCCTGGAACCAACTCCCCACTCCCGATACTGAGGGACAACTGTACAGAGTATAAACTTTTAACCTCTACAGTGTCCTGCCTCCCATTTTAAATAATTAAGAAAAGACAAAATATTAAGCTAGTCACTGAGAAGAGCAGCCTAAGTTAGGCCTCTAGACCTGGTCTCTCAAGATCAAAAGAAAATGTACCTACTCCAGGATTCCCACACGTCCTCACCTGGGAGCCCTCCTCGTTGTAGTGCCTGGCATTCCGGAACATCAGCTTCATGTCTTCTATCATTCCCTCTTCCCCTGCATATTTGTCATTGCGGATGTTATGTTCAATTATTTTCAAGTCCATTGGCTCCAAGATGATTTTATAATAATCAGGATAGTCCTTTTTGGATGGTTTAACCATAAATAGATCACAAAGTCTTCTGCCTGAACCTGGCTCACGAGCTTCAAGAACAACATTGAACAAGATTTTCATTCGCTGCTTTCTAATGTTCTTTTTACTGTTGAGGGGGGAGGGAGAAAAGGGGGAAAATGAGAACAGGTTCAGTTTTCTTGATATAAGGATGAACACGAAATAAAACAAATTAATCTTGTGGGCAGGTGCTTCATAATGATTATAATGTATTGATTATGTATGGCACAAACACAGTAAACATGCTGGAAGCTATAAGCAAATATTAGGAAATTTTTCAGAATAGTTAAAACATAGTGACCCTGGCAGGAGCACCCCCCAAGAACACCAGACAAACGTGTTTAGAATATTTATGAAATGCAATGCTTGAAAATAGATCTTGTCTAATGCCAAAGAAAATGAAATGCTGTTATTAATTGAAATATATTTTTTAAGAACAGAGCAAAAGTGGAATAAGACTGCTGATTCCCTACTAACAGTTCTCCCTTAAACAAACAAACAAACAAACACAAAGAGAAGTGTCCCATCTCCTATGACAACCACTCCTGAACACCTGCATATCCTGAGGGGATGATGTGAGAGGAAGAACTCTCTCAGTCCAGGATTTTAGCAAGTGAATAATAAAAGGGGAATGCAGGACAAAGCTCCAACATCACAGAGCTCCACATCTGAGCAGAGATTAGAACACAGATGACTTTAGCCTTCAAGAAGCCTCTAAAGAAAAATTTCAGAACCTGAATTTGATATCACAGAATTTGGTAACTGGTCTAATAACTGAAATTTACTGCTTTAGGACGTATAACACTTAGAGTATCCTTTCTCCATTTGTATCATTCACTTCAAGAGAGTGATATGTAACTGGTTTCCATCCTCAAAGGCAAGCAAAACTTTTGTCATTAGGGTCAAACAATCTTCTCTGAACTCATCCAGTTTTGTTATTTTATTTACATTTTTCCAGATCCTTACATTGCCTTTGAGACCGAGACCCACAGGCCCATTACTTTTAATCTGACTGCCAGAAATAACTCAGAGCTAAACTTCATATTCTCTTATAACTGTATTAGCCTGGGTGGCTGGTATATTTACTTTATCCTTTTCCAATATGATGTTGAACCTTATTATATCCACACTTTTGAAAGTAACTTTGAAAGACAGCTACCATATTTCCCTATGTGATACTTTCTGGTTACTGTTTTCAATGTCACTTTGATTTTTAGATTCTTCTTTGAACATCCTCTCTTCCTCCCTCAGACTAGTAACTATAAACAGTTTGTTCACTCTTCCCTATTTTGGGAAAGGTGCATATAATTAAATCCCAGACCTTGTAACTGGCATACTCATTCTTTTTTAATCAGCACCTGTAAAGATACTTCGATAAAATACATCTTACGGGGGTTCAAAACCAAGGTTGTTTATCATTATGCACTTAAGGGTGCCATACTTAAGGGGATGTCAATTCAGGTCACAGACACATAATAAATATACAGTTTTAGAAGTTTACAGGAGATGGGCCATAATTGGTTCTGTGCTAACAAAATCAGTATATTACAGCAATTTTCCAATAAATGAAAGTCAAGAGAAATGGGTGCTTTTCCTAATTTGCACGAAGATTATGAGCTAGTAGGGGCTTCGCTCTGAATCCCTGATTTTCCAGGACCACCACCTGACCCCTAAACCCAGCCTTAAACACTGAAACCAATGTCACTTTTTGCTTCTCTTAGTTTATCACCAACTCCTAGAGGACCTCCATAGCGCTTTTAGATCTGATCTTTCCTTTTAATTTTTCATGCCATGGTGTTAGTCCTAACCTTCATAGTTTGTGGCTGACCACTTTCTCAAATGTCCTTATCATTATCCTTCCTATGAAGCTATTATTTATTATGTATGTATTTGTGTTTGGATATACACACCAGATTCCTATTTATAGTTACAGCTAACACTTCTACCACATGCCAGGGACTGTGCTAAGCACTATCATTTAATCTTCAAACTCTGAGAACCAGGTACAATTATTATCCCAACTTTGCAGATATAAAAACAGAGGCTTAGAGACTCAAGTGAATACCTAAGGCCATAAAGTGACTAATCAGAACTGAGACTTGAATCAGCTGATAATCACCAGACTACTTTTATCATGCAAGTGGATGATAAAAAGTTAGCTCTTACCAAGGGCCTCTCTAATCAAAGTCAACCCTGCTCACAGGCTTCAAAGTCTCCCAGCATTTAACTCCCTGGCCCTAGACCTTCAGTGGTGCCTACTGTGAAGCTAAGTAAACCCAAAGGTTCCTTCTTTTACAAGGCTTTCTATATTTCATCTGCAAGTCTTCAAGGACTTTTTTACTCACCTTTTTAAGGATTTTCCCAGACTAGTAACATCTGACTAAAAACAAAATGAAATCTACCATGTCTTGATGCCAGCAGGAAATACTGCCAGAAAATAATCAGAGTGAGTACATTTAGTGAGTACTCACTGCATCCAGGCCCAGTTCCATGGGCTTTAAACATACTAAGCAATCAGGTCTTCACAGCAATCCTATCCAGGTAATGTCATCAACTCCTTTTTCAGATGAGGAAATTGAGATGAGGCTCAGAACACAGCTGATAAGAACAACTGGGATTTGAACTTGGGCAGTAAGGCTCTAGCGCTCAGGGTTATAACACTACTCCACGATGCCCCACATTTCTATTTCTTCTACTACTACCCAGAACCAGTGCCATATACTATGAATGATATAAAAGAAATACAATCCATGGTCTTTTCCTTAAATTTACTATCTAACTAAGAAAACTTTTCTTAAGGAAAATATTAGGAAGAAGATAATAATACAGTAATTTTGTAGAGTGGACTACATATGGTAGCAACATAAAGATAACTTTAGAACATCTAACTTTTAAGAAAAAGCATGATAGGGAAATCACATTTCCTAAAGCTATTTGGGCAATCACACAACACTTCCATACAATTATACAACTGTGTACCTTAAACAATTATTTTACTACAGTGATCACACATAAGTTCATTTGTTTTTAACCTGCCTCTTTTCCTGGCCAATAAATTCCTGGAAGGTAGAGGTGATGACTAAACGTTCTCCTTTATGACCTGTAAGCAGAGTCTGGTGTTCTGCAAACAACTGACACTCCATGAATGCCAGATGGCAAAGGTGAAAATAAAAGCACCACACAATGATTACTAGGACCATAACATGGCAACTTATGGGCTGTTTTTAAAAATCGTAAGTAACATGCAAAAGAATGGATGCTTTTAAAGAAATAAAACATGGACAAGATCAGAGACTGAAGAATGTATTTATGCTCAAGAAGCACTAACCCAATGCATAGGTGCCAACATAGACTGACATCACTTGGATTGTCAACACTGATTAAGATCCCTCCACCATCCCCCAATCTGTAAAAGACAATCAGCACCCGCCAGCCCCTGGACACTGGCAATGGTACCATATTCTCAGCCTCTCTACCTCTGCTGCAGAAGCACAGCCACAATGACTGCTGTGGGGGCTTACTGCCCCTGGCAAAGCTGGCAACAAATTACAGCTCCTGAATATATCTAGGCTAATTCTCATTTTACTAACTATACTTCTAAACTATACTGCTTTCTTTACTCATAAAATAAACTGGCATCCAAATAAAAACCATTATTCACATGCTTAAGGCTGCACTTTTCACCTAATTACTGACCATGCCATAAAAGTTACACTTTAAAAAATATGTTTATGCATAAAAAAGGACTGCACACCTGGATAGCCTCCTGAGACCCAACATCTCACTGTCAAGAGTGTTCCTGGGAAAGCAGAAACAAACATTACATGTGAAGAGGAACAAAACAAGCAACATTGGATGTCATGTACAAACCAAATATGGTTGAGAAAAAAGAGGATTACTCAATCCAAAGGATAAAAGGTTTTAAGAATACTTGGAACATTTCAACATGGAAGATAGCAGGTGGATTTTTGGGTAGAGGGTTTGGGGAGAAGAATGCATTCCCAGAATGAAGAGAACATACCCGCAGTAATTTTTCTCACAATCTTTGATACGAAAAAAATAAGGCAAAGACAGAATCATACACAATACTTAGGAGTCAAGTCAAGCGGTACTTGAAAACTTGGCCCTGACTTCTCTGGATAAGCTTAACTTAACCTACTAGGCTGTCATGTTTGCCTGAATTCTGGAGAAGTCTGTTTCTTATTACCAAAACCTCTTAACATAACTACCTTCTAAAAGGCTGGTTATGTTATTTCCTTTGTCACAGTCCAAAGTATAGGACTTGCTTCTGTCAACCTCTTAATGTGTGCTCATGCCTGTATTTCAAACCCAGATATGTTATTTTATTGCTTTAGCTATGATTTATATTTGTTCTTCTCTTACTTGTATTTTTCACTTCATTAAACAAAACACTTCCTAAGAAACCTGTGCACAAAAAGACTTTTTGTCTAAAGTGGGATTTTATTATTTCAAGAACATAATGCTTTTCTTTTTATGGGAGGTTTTAGAATAATAACTTTCATTTAATCTATTTGGGTTGTCCCACAAAGTACAAGCCACAGATATTTTTTTAAGGCTCTGGCCTGGGCTAATGCGTCCTTGGAACTGTTTTCTTAACACTCAACTAGTTTAAGATCTCTCTTTTCATTCAGTGTTGGCACTAACTGTACCATCACTTTTGCCTCCATTACCTTCTTTTGCCTGAGAAGTTTTTATCTTTGATTGGTGACTGATCTGGAAAACACAGGTGATGCTGTAGTAGTTATATAATTACACTCAAAGATGTTCTTGATTTGATGCCTCTGATCTGGTTTCACATTTTTCCTCCGTTGTCCCTGGTATAACAAGGAATTAAGAACTTGGAAGGATGAAATTCATAGGCCAGTAATGGAGGAGACTCACATCTCAGGGCACACCAATCAATTTAGTTACCTTGGCATAGCATAGCAAAGTTATTTTCAAAGCTAAAAAAAATTTCCCAAATGCTATTTATAGGGAAAAACAAGACAGCTTGTCTTTTCTAAACCACTTTTTAAAATCCTCAGGTCTCAGTGGATCTACTAATACATGAACAGAACTGTATTAATAGTTACTAATGATTTCTTCACTCAATTATGAATCTGTCAAGCCCCGCTATTAGTGATGGAGCTTATTCCTTGTTTAAGGTATCCTCCCTGCTGTTACAAAGATGGTGAGACAGTTAAGGCTGAGGAAGAATACGGTGTTCCACAAAGATCAGGCCAGAGAAACTCCATGTGGGAGGCGCAGACAAAAGAGATGGTCTTGCATGATTCTTTACAGGAGTCCAACTTCAGAATCTCACAGTAAGGCCCCCCTCCATAAAACCCGTGAGAAAAAGGAAGGGTTAGGGAAGTTGACAGAAAGGTTAGAAAGAAAAGAAAAGCAAATATCTAGCTTAACCTTTTATGAACTACAAGAAGTTATGACTTGGTATTTTACAATCTGACATCCTTAAAATGGCAAATAAAGATCAGATTAACAAGGAAAAACAAACGGGTAAGAATAATGACTTACTTCACTACAGTGGTAGTACTGATTTTTTTTTTGTAATTCACCGTGTAGAAATTACCTAAATTAGATTTAAGGAGCATTCTTAAATGCCACATTAAAACAAAATAACCTGTACAGCAAAAAGAATAACATGTTTTGCCAAGCTACATAAGTAGTTATTTTTATCTATGTTATCTAAAGCCAATATGGTACAAAAAAAGCACTAATCATACAATTTACAAATGAATTTTTAAATGTTATAAAATAGTTAAAGCTTATAAGATAATTCATACTTGACAGCTTAAAGAAACTGTACTTTTCTGCACTTAAATCTAAAACAAAATAAAAAGAAACTGAGAAGATGTCTCCAGCTATAAGAAGAGTATCTACCTTTTTCTTTTGGCACTACCAGTATCAGAGGTTGCTGAAGAAATCATGCTGTCTCCATCCTCAATGTCATCTCTCCTGGCAAGCTCCTTCTTCTTTGCCTAAAACAGAGCAGACCCTGGGAGTCAAGCTCACTCTGCCGAACACTTCTAGAATATATAAATATTAAAAGACCCATGGCCTCAGATGCGCTCCAAGGTGTGCCCTCAGAAAGGATTCAATAAACTCATGGACACTGTACAATGATTAATTAGCCTTAAGATGTCCCTTCTCCTAGGACCAACCCTACCTTAACAGAAACAGAGTCTAGAACCAAAGAAATAAAATCTAAATGACAGAGTATCATCTGTGATTAGAGGGAAACTGCCTGACATCCCTAAAATTACTCCCCAGGGACAAATCCCTGCTTCTTCCACTCACAAAGCTAAACCAGTCTAAACTATTATTTCTACTCTACATGGTCCTGAAAACTCTTAAAAAAATATTCAGCAGTACTTGTGGCTGAAATGAATGACGTGATATTGCTGGAGGAAAATCACGTATCTTAAAAGAACACACTCAAAATGTGTAAAATTATTTCAATTATACATACAACAACTTAGCAAAACCAAGAAATCATACCTGCATGACTTGCTGCAGTTTTAGAACTCGCTTGTAGATGGCTGAGTTGGGAACATTATAGCGTTTGGCATTTTCAAACATTAAATTCAGATCACACTCCAAATGATCTAAAGTTTCATATTCTTGATTCTTTAGCTTTGTTCTGTGAAAGACAAACACATGGCTAGAATCTTCCATTATGAAAATTATGAAACACACTTCCTGAAAGTCCAGTGCAAAAATCCTGACAAGCACTACAAGGTATCTTTACCAGTGATACTGATTAGAGGCCTAGAAGTGACAATTTCAAAATATAGAGTGAAGACGCAAAAGCACCATTATATTTAGACAATATGACAATTTAACTGAAAATCCAAAAGAATAAAACACTATAAGAAGTAATAACAGAACCTAGTAAGGTGGTCAATTATAAAGCAAACATATTAGCAAAAATCCTAAGAGAAAAATCCTGTTAGTGGCTAACATGCAAACCCTAAGAAGAGATAAAAATCAGGGAGGTTTTAAGCTACCTTAATGAAGAATCATGGTGATCTACACATTTTAGAAAATAAAGAGGCCATTCCACTTGATGAGGGTTAAAGAAAAGAGAAAGTACTGGCAACTCCATGAAGGAGCGTTTAGAATAATACACATTTAACCTCCAGGCGAGTTGCATATGGGCAATGAAGAGCGGTCCTTTTTGTTTTTTGGCTGCGCTGCGCAGCTTGCGGGATCTTAGCTCCCCAACCAGCGATTGAACCCGGCCCCAGCAGTGAAAGCGCTGAGTCCTAACCACTGGACCGCCGAGGAATTCCCTGAAGAGCAGTCTTAAGATAATAAATGAGAGGCAGATATGTCAGAGTCCCTTCACTACTCCTCCTCCAATACAAACATTTGTAATTAATTACGATGGCTTAATATTGAGGTTTTTACTTACCCTAAGTCTTAAGTATTCTGATAGCTGTCTCAGACACTAAGGCTATTACTAACACCAACTCTCATAAAGTCCCTACACAAAGTAAGGCTTATGTTAGAAAAGTCGAACTTGGAAGAAGGTTGCAGGCAGGTGACTGGGCTGGCTGCGGATTTGCTTCTTTTGAACTAATCTACTTAATTAGACTGAATTTTAAAAGACTGAGGGAGAAAAGAAACTAAGGACAAAAATCAATCAATTAAAAAGGAACCTCTTAACATCTACAAGACTGTCACCATCTTTTCCAAGGCAAAGAGTACAAAAAACAATTTCTAGTCCATTTTCTTAATGAAAGGCAGCCTTAATTTCCATGTTATTGTTCATTTTTATTTTATTTTTTGGCCATGCCACACGGCATGTGGGATCCTTAGTTCCCCGACCAGGGATCGAACCCGGGCCCCTGCAATGGAAGTGCCAACTCTTAATCACTAGACCGCCAGGGAAGTCCCTCCATGTTATTTTTAAGAAGGCCAAATAACTAATTTTCTATAACCTACTCGCGTACAAAACCTCCAAAGTTTGTATTAAATAAAAACACCATAAAACTTTACTGATCAAATAAGGAAAACAGACGTTACAAATGCAAAACCACAAAACATACGTTAGGCCACCTTATTCCTAGAATCCAGCAAGTACAAGGATTTTAATTCCTACTGTATGGAAAGTTAGTTATCTGCCATGAAAACATCATTTAAACACCAGCTTACTCTGACCTTGCCCATTTAATTTTACTTGCGTCTTGCCTCTATCTGGGTATACTACAAAACCTAACCCACATTGTAAGAGTCACAAAACAACATGTTTTATAACATTATTTATTTCCTACTATTGTTAATTATATTGTGGTGGTTCAAGTATTTTGTCTGGCTGAATTCCCAATGATCATTTTAACATTTTCTAAACAGAAAAGGGAAACCACGATGAACCATCTCTCAGGTACTGTTTCAGCTAATGAGTTCTCTAAGAGCTGACAATGCTTATTCTGGAGGTTTAACTACAGATACAAAATTTAAATGCAGATAAACTGTTGTGATTAAAATACTGATAAAAGGTGTAAGAAGAGAAATTCTTGCACAGTTATAAGAAAACGAACAGTTAAATTCTGAGCTGCATGACTTTTTATCATTCATAATCTGACACAAAAATGCCTAGCTGGGACATCTTTTATTTGCCTCTTGACTCTACTGCAGTACAAAGAACATCATTTGTAGTTAATCAAATTTATTTCTCACTTTTATATAGAAGTGATATTTAAGCACACTTTAGACATGTGAAAAACATTTTTCCCTTTATTATCTTTATCCATTTTAGAAAGGAAGATACATGTGCAGGCTCAATCACAAGAAAACAGATTTATACTGAGTAATGTAGAAGATATCTTACCTGATCTGTTGTAGTGATATGGGCATTTTAATTTGCTGATAATAATCAGGGTATTTTTTCTTTGAAGGCAAATGGAAAAAAGGTTCAGCTATTAGCTGCCCTTGGTTATTCCGACAGCTCCTAACTGTGTCGTAAAGCTGATAAAAAGGATTTGAAACATCCATAAATGAAGTAATGCTCTCTGCTTCCGACTCTCCTTCTTCATAACGTGCAGCTACAAAGACATAAAAGATATTTAAAAGGGACAGCAGAAACTAACACAACACTGTAAAGCAATTATACTCCAATAAAGATGTTAAAAAAAATATTTATAAGGGGAAGAAACAAACATTTTTTTAAGCTCGTTTAACAACCTTCCAGATTATGCTATATATGTTTGAGAATACTTGTTTTAAAAGAATAGTCTCTAGGCTTCATAAAGATGCTGTTAGTAATGCTTAGTAAAATTGTATGTTTACTCAGAGAAATGTTACACAGAAATAGAATAGAATGTTACATAGTAAAAGTTATACCATCTTTAAAAGGTTACAAAATAGTTTCTCTGCCATCTTCTGAGACTCCTTGCTTATGTGTGCTTGGACAAGAAAAGGAGCAAGTAGCCATTCTCAGATCTCAGAACTAAAGTGACAGCATGTAGCTTAGGATAGTATAAATGTAGACGGGGCTGATACTGACAGATCTGATTTAGCTTTAAGTCTCTTTGACTCTGCCCCACTGATCTATAGCATCCCTTAGGAATAATGTTTTCCTTTACTGAGAAAATTTTTAGGTAGAAGCTAATCATAGAAACACCAAAACAAAACATGTAATCACTTCTATAGAAATACAAAATATATTGCTGATTTCTCTGAACTCTTAAACAGTATATAACGACCTGATTTAAATTTTTTCTTAATGGATCAGGATAACCAAAATCACTATGTGCTCCCAGGTAAGTATGATAATCACCTATTAAGCACTTAGTTATTTATTAAGAGCTTGATAAGCACCACCCTCAGGTAATCCTAACATCACCACACAGAACAGGTATTGTCATTTCTTTTCTAAATGAGAAAACTGGGCATGAGGAGCTGATGACTCGGCCAAAGTCAGCTAGCCTGTAAAGCAGTTGAGAAGGGATTTGGATTTAGTCATGCAGCTAGCAGGAAAGACAGAATTTGAAACTACGTAGTCTTTTCTGACTCCATTACCTCGAATCTTTTCATAAAGCTCTTGCACATCTTTTATTGAATTTAAACCTAGGTATATGTTTTATTGCTACTGTAAACTGTATCTTTTTTTTTTTTTTTTTTTTATTTATTTATTTTTGGCTGTGTTGGGTCTTCGTTTCTGTGCGAGGGCTTCCTCTAGTTGCGGCAAGCGGGGGCCACCCTTCATCGCGGTGCGCAGGCCTCTCACTATCGTGGCCTCTCTTGTTGCGGAGCACAGGCTCCAGATGCGCAGGCTCAGTAGTTGTGGCTCACGGGCCCAGCCGCTCCACGGCATGTGCGATCTTCCCAGACCAGGGCTTGAACCCGTGTCCCCTGCATTGGCAGGCAGACTCTCAACCACTGCGCCACCAGGGAAGTCCTAAACCGTATCTTTTTAAAAAATTACATTTTCTTTTTATGGCTGATTCCGGAAATGAAGGAGATTTTTTTTCTTTTCTTTTTTTTTTTTTGGCTGTGCTGGGTCTTCGTTGCTGCGCGCAGGCTTTTCTCTAGTAGCGGCGAGCTGGAGCTACTCTGCATTGCGATGTGCGGGCTTCTCATTGCAGTGGTTTCTCTTGTGGAGCAGGGCTCTAGGCACGCAGGCTTCAGTTGCAGCACGCGGGCTCAGTAGCTGCGGCACGCGGGCCCCGGAGCACATGGGCTTCAGTAGTTGAGGCGCGCAGGCTCAGTAGTTGTGGCGTATGGGCTCTAGAGCACGTGGGCTAGGTAGTTGTGGCGCGCGGGCTCAGTAGTTGTGGCGCACAGGCTTAGTTGCCCTGCAGCATGTGGGATCTTCCTGGACCAGGGATTGAACCCGTGTCCCCTACATTGGGAGGCGGATTCTTACCCACTGGACCACCAGGGAAGTCCGAAGTAGATTTCTGTATAATAATCTTACATTAGCATTTTATTATTCTTATTATTTCTAATAATTTATCTGTAGCTTTTTAACTAGAAAACTCAAAAAATAATCTATCAACTGCAATCCTTATAAATCCTTCTTTTCTGATCCTTATAACTTCACTGTTATCAGTGTATGCTGGCTAGTACTTTGACCAAGAGGTAACAACATTCTTAACTTTGTTTCTTATGGTAGGGGGAATGCTACAAATACTTCTCCAATGAAAATGGAGATGCCCTTTATCAAGTTAGGAAAGATCCCCTTCTATTCCTACTTTGCTAAGCTTTTATCATGAATGGGAACTGAAGCATTAATCAAATGCATTTGCTAAGCCAATAGTATGGTTTTGCTCCTTTAATCTACCAATGTAGTGAATAATACTTTTTTCTAATGTTGAACTAACCTAGTATTCCTGGAATAAACCCAACTGTGTTATCATGTATTATCTTTCATATATACTGCTAGATACAGTGTTTATATTTTGTTTAGTTTTGGTTTTATATCAGATTCAAAGAATGAATTGGGGAGCTCTTTTTTATTCACTGCTGAGGTTTATGTATAATTCTGTTCCTTGAATGTTTGACCTGGTGTTTTCTATGCAGGAATATTTGTAATTAGTAATTTAATTTCTTTAATGGTGATATAACTAATCAGCCTTTTTATTCTTGAATCAGTTTTTAGGCATTTATCATTTTCTAGGAATTTATAAATTTTCAAATTTATTTGCATTATGCTGTTCTTACATTCTTTTGTTTTCTCTGTATGCTCTCCCTTTCCCCTAATATTTTTTATTTGTGCCTTCTGTTTCTTTCTTGATAATCTCACTACAGATTTACCTATTAACCACTATAACAGAAAAACTTTGACTTTATTGATCTTTTCCATTATAGATTTCCTTTCTAATGAATTAACTTCTGCTCTTTATATTCTTTTTTCTAACATCTCTGCTCTTATTATTATTTACTTACGTTGGATGCTTATTAGTTCACTGACTTTCAGCTGCTTTTCTTTCTAAACAGAAGCAGTCAGACCTATAAATTTCCTTCTGAAGTATCACTGTAACTGCACCCCCACTGTTTTGGTATGTATTATTTTCATTATTGTTATTGTTCAGTTTCAAGTAATTAAACTTCTATTATAATTACTCCTTTTAAAAATTTTATCTTTGGGACTTCCCTGGTGGTCCAGTCGATAAGACTCTGTGCTTCCAATGCAGGGGCCCGGGTTCGACCCCTGGTCGGGGAACTAGCATGCATGCATGCCACAACTAAGAGCCTGCATCCCACAACTAAAAGCCTGCATGCTGTAGCGAAAATCTGTGTGCTGCAACTAAGACCCAGAGCAGCCAAAATAAATAAATATTTTAAAAAATTAATATCTTTTCATTATTAGTTGCTATCATAGCTGCACTGTGCTCAGAAACATGGTCTGTATAATACCCGATCTTTCAAATTTGTTGAAATTTGTTTCATGGCTAAATACATGGTCAATTTTTGTAATATTCCATGTGAACCAGGCAAGAACATGTATTCTCTAATTGTAGAATACTTGTCTGTTATAATCATCTTGTTGTGGTAGGCTGAATGATAGGTTCCCACATACAACCATGTCCTAATCCACAGAACCTGTGAATATTACCTTATATGGCAAAAGAAACTTTGCAGATATGACTGAGAGGAATTTTGAGTGTGGGAGATTATCCTGGATTAATCTCTGGGCACTAAACATAATCACAAGGGTCTTTATGAAAGGCAGGCAAGAAGGCCAAAGGAGGAAGGAGACGGGGTGACAGATGCAGACTGGAGTGCTGTGTTCTAAATGGAGAGGAAGGGGCCATGGAATACAGGTAGCTCTAGAAACTGGACAAGGCAAGGAAGTGTATTATCCCCTAAAGCCTCCAGAAGGAACACTAGCCTGCCAACAACCTGATTTTAGACTTCTGACATCCAGAACTGAAGAGAATAAATTTGTGTGGTTTTAAGCCAGTTAAGTTTGTGGTAATTTGTTTTGTTTTAGCAGCAATAGGGAACAAATACACTTGTGAGGAAGTGTATTCATGTCTTCTCTGTCTTCACTGTTTTGGCTGTTTATCTAGCAATTGAGAGAAGCAGGCTCCCACTCTAAGGGCAATGTTTTCACTTTCTCCAAGAAGTTCCATTTGTTTGTTTCATGTATTTTGAGCCCTTTTATAAATTATCTTTCTCATGCGATAAACCTTTTATCATTATAAGGTGAATCCATTTTATCTTTGGAAATGCATTGTTTGAAAGTCCATTTTAAGAGAAGTCAATGTAACTACCCTTTGGTTATTATTTGCCAGGTGTATCTTTTTTCATTCTTTGACATTCAACTTTCCAGTACACAGTTTTATATTGAAGATGTATCTCTTGTAACTAGCATAGAACCTGATTTTTTAAATATCCAATCTGGAACTGTCTTAATTGGAAAATTTAGGTCACTAACACTGATTGATTGATTGATTGATTGATTGATTGATTTATGGCTGTGTTGGGTCTTCGTTTCTGTGCGAGGGCCTTCTCTAGTTGTGGCAAGTGGGGGCCACTCTTCATCGCGGTGCGCGGGCATCTCACCGTCGCGGCCTCTCCTGTTGCGGAGCACAGGCTCCAGACGCGCAGGCTCAGTAATTGTGGCTCACGGGCCCAGTTGCTCCGCGGCATGTGGGATCTTCCCAGACCAGGGCTCGAACCCGTGTCCCCTGCATTGGCAGGCAGATTCTCAACCACTGCGCCACCAGGGAAGCCCTAACACTGATTTCTGATATAATTTTTGGAGTTGTTTCTCTATTTATCCCACTTTTTCTATGTTTCCTTTTGCCTTCTTGCCTTATTTTGTGTTGGTGGGAGAAGACTGCAAGCTTTATCTGTTTTTTCTTTTTCTATTGCTCACTTCATTCCTCTTCTTATAGTGACTGTGGATGGGTGCTCTTCTCCACCTCCTTCTCCACCCCCTTAGGGATATGCAGTGTGGTTTGCCTCTAAAACAAATCATCTCAAGAGGCCAGGACACACTTTGAATTCTTATGCCTTCTTTCCATCAGCTCTGTCTTGTTGCTCCAAGATCATGAGTTATCCTTTCTTTGCTATTTTCACTGTACCTACCCCTAAGTTGTTTCCAGGAGCAGGAAGTAGAAAACCAAATATATTAAAACCTCAACTAAATTAAGGATAAACAGGTTCTGAATAACAGCCTGAAGGATCTACTACATACAAAGTTGCTTGGCATCTATTTTGTTTTCTTAACACCTGAGGTTACTAAATTAAGAACCCTCTTGTGACAAAGGTACTATTTATTACGGAAAAAAACCAATAAACGCTTTTTAAGAATTTTGTAAGTGGTATGGTCTTCCTTCAATTTGTTATATTACTATAAGGTTAATGAAGTAACCAAATGTTAGAAGGAAACCTAAACATAACATGTGTGTCACTTTTACAGTTAGCACAAAACAAAGATAATGAAGAGATAAATTTTCTTTCACTTTTTGATAAGGCCCGATTTAAGTTAAAAAAAATTTAATTCTGTAGATGAGTGTCAAAAAATTAAATTCATACTCCAGCAGTCTAGAGTAATTATGAAATTCTATAGACTTGGGACTTCCCTGGTGGCACAGTGGTTAAGAATCCGCCTGCCAATGCAGGGGACACGAGTTCGAGCCCTGGTCCAGGAAGATCTCACATGCCGCGGAGCAACTAAGCCTGTGTGCCACAACTACTAAGGTTGCGCTCTACAGCCTGCGAGCCACAACTACTGAGCCCCCGCGCGCCTAGAGCCCGTGCTCCACAAGAGAAGCCACTGCAATGAGAAGTCCGAGCACCGCAATGAAGAGTAGCCCCCGCTCACCACAACTAGAGAAAGCCCAAACGCAGCAACAAAGACCCAACGCCATCAAAAATAAATAAATAAATTTATTAAAAAAAAAAAAAAAGAAATTCCATAGACTTAGTAGAAAATAAGACATAGCTAGAAAAATCTCTTGTGTCACACCTGATTATAAAATCAAGAGAGTAATTTCATAAAATGAATTTTATATCTACATATAAAAAATATTTACAGTAAAATAAAAAAATATTATATCACACTTAGGAGAAAGACAATGAAATCAAATATATCTCTACAGCTGTTCTTTATTACTATTTTACGAACTGTGTACTTCTACACGGATTCCTAGTGCCCAATGCCCTTTGTTTCACCTGTTTAAATGAGAATGCTGCTCTGATCATAATTTACAGCTATCTTTAAATCATAAGCTCTAGGTGAGAAGAAATTATAGTCTACTGAAAATATAAGCCTGGAAGTCTAAGATGATGTGAATGTCTCCCTGGGATTTCCTGATGGTGTCACTAGCACTCACTATCATCATAGGTTTGAAACCAGAATCTGCTAAGGCTATCAAACTAATTGATTTTGCACAAGTATTTATTTACTTTGATACATGCTTTAACACGATATAAAGTAGTAATAAGCTCTTGCTAAGTTTGCCAACCAAGAGTGCAATTAAAATGTAACAAAACAGGTATGTACTCCAAAAACAGACAAACTCCCAGCCAGACCAAAATAACTATAATTTTCCTTAACCAGAAGGATCCACTGAGACACCACTTAACTAGTCACAACTTAATGCCTACCAGCTAAAGCAGCATCCTCTTCACTTTCTGAGCCATACTGAAGTGCCATGGTAATTGCTGATAAACGACCCCCTTGGACTGCTCTTTTATTACTACAAGGAAAAACAAGCAATTAGAAGGCAGGGAAAGATGTTATAATAATTTGGTTACTTTATAGGAAGTAATAACTGTTAACAAGGCATTCACATCAAAGAAAGAGTTTCTATTCAACTGCCTCCTCAATTTACTTTGTCCTTTTTATATTCCCCACAATCAATCTTAACCAAGATGTCTAATTTTTTTCTCTTAGAAAAGAGGGAGTGGTGGTAGAAAGCCTAAAGCAGGCTACTTGCAATTTGTTTTTTACTTAAATGCAGCACTACTTTTTTAATGAAAAATAAAGATTCATTCATAATTGCTGGTTAATTCTAAATATGCTCAGATTTTACAAGGAAAACAAATTCTATTATGAACACAAAATCTTTCAGCATTTTACCTCACGTTTTACTGGTAATATTAAACTCTACCTGACAAACAACTTCTGCTTACGTGTTTTCTCAGAGGTGAGGTCAGGCCTACTATGCCTTTTAAGTAAGGTATATGACAACAAATTCTCATAATAACCCAACTACACGCAAAAATATTACTTCAAGATAGTCATCAAGAAAATGCTAGCATGCTTATCCTCATAAACATGGGTCAGCTCTCAGACTAAACACACTCTCTCTCACCGGTAGTACTTGTTAGTGGGATTTCTCTCTTCACCAAGGCTGCCTTTACTGTGCGAAGGACCTGTCAGCCTGGCTGCAGCCAAATTTGATGGAGTCCTATCCAGAGACAAGGTTAAAAAAAACTCAGAAAACTGACAGCTGAAATCAGAATGCTGAATAACAAAAAGGAAACAACCATTTTCTTTTTCTTTTCTTAAAAAGAAACACTCAGGGACTTCCCTGGTGGTCCAGTGGTTAATATTCCACGCTTCCACTGCAGGGACCCCGGGTTCCATCCCTGGTCAGGGAACTAAGATCCCGCATGCCACACGGCGCGGCAGAAAAAAACAAACAAAACAACTCAAATATTTCCGAGCCTCTACTGTGCAGGAGGCTTTGCTCCAAAATCTGGGACTCTGTGGAAAAGGATAAACCAGGGCTGATCCCAGACAGCTTATGGTCACCACAGTGACCACAGGATTTAGTAACACAGCAAATGTCTGGGTCAGAAGAAAGCTTCAAAAGTAGCCACTCAATCTTTCCATTTCAGGTAGGAGGAAATAGAATCCCAGAAGTAAAAGACTTGTTCAAAGTCACAGTCCTAGCACAAGGTAAGCTAGGATGAGACTTCAGATCTCCTGATACCTGGCCATATTCTTACTGCAAATATAAATACATACTACTATACATCATATACAAATGTAATATTACAGGCATACATTGTTTTATCTTGCTTTGCTTTATTAAACTTCACAGATACTGCATTTTTTACAAATTAAAGGTTTGTGGCAACTCTGAATCAAGCAAGTCTTTCGGCACCATTTTTACAACAGCATTTGCTCACTTCGCGTCTCTGTGTCACATTTTGGTAATTCTTGCAATATCTCAAACCTTTCCATTATTATTATATTTGTTGTGGTGATCTGTGATCAGTGATCTCTGTTGCTACTATTGTAATTATTTTGGGGTACCATGAACCACACCCATATGAGACAGCAAACTTAATAAATGTTGTGTGTGTTCTGACTGCTCCACCAACCAGCTATTCCCTCGTCTTTCTCCCTCTCCTCAGGCCTCCCTATTTCCTGGGACACAACAATGCTGAAATTAGGCCAATTAATAACACTACACTGGCCTCTAAGCATTCAAGGGGAAGTAAGAGTTGCGTGTTTCTCGGTTTCAATCAAAAGCTACAAATGATTAACCTCAGTGAGGAAGGCATGTTGAAAGTTGAGATAGGCTGGAAACTAGGCCTCTTGCACCAGTTAGCCAAGTTACGAAAGCAAAGGAAAAGTTCTTGAAGGAAATTAAAATTGCTACTCCAGTGAACACAGGAATGATAGCACAGTAAAACAGCCTTATTGCTGATATGAAGAAACTGTTAGATAGAAGGTCAAACCATCTACAACATTCCCTTAAGCCAATGCCTAATCCAGAGCAAGGCCCTAATTCTCTTCAATTTTATGAAGGCTGAGAGAGGTGAGGAAGCTGCAGAATCAAAGTCTGAAGCTAGCAGAGTTTGGTTCATGAGGTTTAAGGAAAGAAGTCATCTCTATAAAAGTGCAAGGTGAAGCAGCAAGTAGTGATATAGAAGCTGCAGCAAGTTATCCAGAAGATCTAGCTAATTTATTAATAAAAGTAGCTGTAACTAAACAACAGATTTTCAGTGTAGACGAAACATACTTATCATGGAAGAAGATGCCATCCAAGGCTTTCACAACTAGAGAGGAGAAGTCAATGTCTGGTTTCAAAGTTTCAAAGGACAAGCTGACTCTCTTGTTAGGGCTAATGTAGCTGATGACTTTAAGCTGAAGCCAGTGCTCATTTACTATTCTGAAAAACCCTAGGGCCCTTAAGAATTATGCTAAATCTACTCTGCGTGTGCTCAACAAATGGAACAACAAAGGCTGGATGACAGCACATCTGTTTACAACATGGTTTACTGAATATTTTAAGCCTGCTGTTGAGACCTACTGCTCAGAAAGAAAGATCTGGAAAATAGTACTGCTCACTGAAAACGTACCCGGTCACCCAAGAGCTCTAATGGAGATACACGAGATTTGTGTTGTTTTCATGTCTGCTGACACAACATCCATTCTGTAGCCCGGGGACCAAGGAGTAATTTCGACTTTCAAGTCTTATTATTTAAGAAATACATTTCGTAAGGCTACAGCTGCCACAGACAGTGATTCCTCTGATGGATCTGGGCAAATTCAATTGAAAACTTTCTGGAAAGGATTCATTATTCCAGATGCCATTAAGAACACTTGTGATTCATGGAAAGAACATGAACATTAACAGAAGTTTAGAAGAAGTGGGTTCCAACCCTCATGGGTGACTTTGAGGGGTTTAAGACTTTAAACTACAGATGGGGTGGAAACAGCAAGAGAACTAGAATTAGAAGTAGAGCCTGAAGATGTGACTGAACTGCTACAATCTCATGATAAAACTTCAACAGTTGAGGACGTTGCTTCGTATGGATGAGTAGAGAAAGTAGTTTCTTGAGACGGAATCTACCCCTGGTGAAGATACTATGAAGATTGTTGAAACAATAACAAAGTATTTAGAATATTACATAAACTTAGTTGATAAAGCAGCGTCAGAATTTGAGAGGACTGACTCCACTTTTGAAAGAAGTTCTGTGGGTAAAAAGCTATCAAACAGCATCGCATGCTACAGAGAAATCATTAGTGAAAAGAAGAGAGAACTGATGGGGCAAACGTCACTGCTGTCTTGTTTTAGGAAACTGCCACGGCCACCCCAGCCTTCAGCAACCACCACCCTGACCAGTCAGCAGCATTAACAGAGGCAAGACCCTCCACCAGCAGAAAGACTACAACTTGCTGAAGGCTCAGACGATGGTTAGCATTTTTAAGCAATAAAGTGTTTTTAAATTAGGGCATATACACTGTTTTTTTAGACCTAATGCTACTGCACACTTAACTACAGTATACTGTGCATATAACTTTTATATGCACTGGGAAACCAAAAAATTGTGTGACTCACTTTAGTGTGATATTCACTTTATTGCAGTAGTCTGGAAATGAACCTGCAGTATCTCCAAGGTATGCCTGTACACATATTTATATAGTACACGTTATATGTTTAATATACATTATACACAATATGATATACAATATATATGTATTTGTATAAGGCAATAAAACTATACAGCAGTGTTAAGTCTTAAAAATTGTTTCTTTTTAAATAAAGCCCTTCAGCTGCAATGAAGGGACTGGGTAAGAGTTAACACTACTCTCTTCAGAATCATATTATCAACTGTAAATATAATCTTGAAATGCAACATGCATCTTATTTTCCACTATACTGAGAAAATTCGGCAAATAATAAAGGTACAAGGATTTTAGACATTTTTTTAACCCACCTCATCCGAAGGCTTGACTTAGTCATTTCATGATGTTCAATTTCTGCCTTTTTCATATAAAATATTTTCTTAATAGAATTTGCATCCTGTTAAGATAAAATTACTTGGCTTAGAAAAAGTATAGAGAAAACGGGCAGTTTAAAATGCCCGCAATCATGTACCGGACACTTTCTATGGCACTCCTTCCATCTGGAGTAGACTTCCATTCAATATCCAGAAAGCTGCATCCTCTAACCTTTCCACAAGCCTCCAAAACATCTCCATAATTAAATACAAGTTGAAAAGCCACCTAGCTCTTTCACAATTAGTCGGGTAAGAGACAAAGACCTAATGCTGAACAGGAAACAGGGAAAAACAGGGATGAAAATACAATGAACTCTACCTGTGTACACTAACCTTAAAACTGAAACAAAGGTACACTTCTAAGATTAAAGATAAGGCATGTAAATTTTGGATAAATATACTTGCTTAAATTAACAGCATATATTAAATCCAAGTTTCCCTTCTCTCCAAAATTTAGTTTAGGAAAATTAATCAGACCAAGAAGTAAAATTCTTAACTGCATCAACAAACAATTGGTACTACACAATTAAAATGTCCTATCAAGGATTAATACGAGGATTTCATTCCTGATTTCCACTCAAAGTTTCTTAAAAAGATGCAAGATAAAAGTTAAAATTAACTACCAAAAGAAACTGAATCAGCATTCTGTAAATCTAAATGATTTTACTCCCAAAAGATTTTCTGACCATCCTTTGCTAAGTTCCTGATGATATATTATTAACTCTAGAAATTTCTACAAGCAACTGTCATTACAGTTCATTATGTAGAAGGACTACAAAACTTCTAGGAGAGAATTGCAAAGCAATGAAATAGTCATTTTACATTGTGTACTATACTACATAGATTGATTTTTATATCAGTGAGGTTTAAATGCAGGGACTACATCAATATTTAACTACAAAGTGGATCAAAAATAAACCTTGTCTGGCACAGAGAAAGACATACAAATGAATGGATTAGAACCAAGAATCCAGAAATACACCCATACATCTAGAGTCAACTGATTTTCAACAGGGTTGCCAAGACAATTCAATGGGGAAAGAATAGTCTTTTCAACATAAGGCGCTGGGACAAATGAATACCCCATGGCAAAGGAATGTGGACTCCTACCTCACGCCTACCTCATGTATATAAAAATTAATTCAAAATGGCTCAAAGATCTAAATGTAAGAGCTAAACTATAAAATCCTTAGAAGAAAACGTAGGTGTAAATCTTTGCAGCCTTGGATTAGGTAATGGTTTCTTAGATAAGACACTAAAAGCACACGCAACCTAAGAAAAAACAGACAAACTGGACTGAACCAAAATTAAATACTTTATTAAAATTAAAGACTTTTTTTTTTTTTTTTTTTGCTGCACCACTCAGCATGAGGGATCTTAGTTTCCCGACCAGGGATGAATCCCATGCCCCCTGCAGTGGAAGCGCAGTGTCCTAACCACTGGACTGCCAGGGAATTCCCAAAATTAAAAACTTTTGTGCAGCAAAGGATACTATCATGAAAATGAAAAGACGATCCATAGAATGGGAGAAAATACTTGTAAATCATATGTCTGGTCTAATGTCCAGACTATGTAAAGTACTCTAACAACTCAACTTTTTATTAAAAGACAGATAACCCAATTAAAAAATGGGCTAAAGATCTCAACAGACTTTTTTTTTTTTTACAGAAGACATATGAATGGCCTATACGCACATGAAAAGATGTTCAACATCACTAATCATTAGAAAATGCTAATCAGGGAGTTCCCTGGTGGCCTAGTGGTTAGGATTCCGGGCTTTTACTGTTATGGCCTGAGTTCAATCCCTGGTGGGGGAACTGAGGTCACACAAGCTGCATGGCACAGCCAAAAAAAAAAAAAAAAAAAAAAAAAAAAGCTAATCAAAACCATAATGAGATAGTACTTCATACCCACTAGAATGGTTATAATAAAAACAAAACCAAAAATAGAAACAAGCATTGGTGAGGATGTAGAGAAATTACACTTGCACATTGCTAGTGGGAATGTTGGTGCAGTGGCTTGAAAAACAATTTGGTGGGGACTTCCCTGGTGGCGCAGTGGTTAAGGATCCGCCTGCCAATGCAGGGGACACAGGTTTGAGCCCTGGTCTGGGAAGATCCCACATGCCGCGGAGCAACTAAGCCCGTGCGCCACAACTACTGAGCCTGTGCTCTAGACCCCGTGAGCCACAACTACTGAGCCCACGCACCCTAGAGCCCACGTGCCTCAACTACTGAAGCCCGCGTGCCTAGAGCCCGTGCTCCACAACAAGAGAAGCCCACATACCGCAATGAAGAGTAGCCCCCGCTTGCCACAACTGGAGAAAGCCCGAGTGCAGCAACGAAGACCCAACGCAGCCAAAAAAAAAACAAAACAAAAAAACAAAAACACAACAATTTGGTGGTTCCTCAAAAAAGTTAAAAATATAGTTACCATGTGGCCCAGCAATTCCATTCTCAGGTATGTATTCAATAAAAATAAAAATATATGTCTACATAAAAACTTAGACATGGGGCTTCCCTGGTGGCGCAGTGGTTGAGAATCCGCCTGCCAATGCAGGGGACACGGGTTCGAGTCCTGGTCCGGGAAGATCCCACATGCCACGGAGCAACTACGCCCATGCGCCACAACCACTGAGCCTGTGCTCTAGAGCTCACGAGCCACAACTACTGAAGCCCGTGTGCCTAGAGCCCGTGCTCTGCAACAAGAGAAGCCACCACAATGAGAAGCCTGAGCACCACAACGAAGAGTAGCCCCTGCTCGCCGCAACTAGAAAAAGCCCATGCGCAGCAACAAAGACCCAACAGTCAAAAATAAATAAATAAAATAAATTTATTTAAAAAAAAAAAAACTTACACATGAATGCTCATAGCAGCATTATTTATAATAGCCCCAAAGTGGAAGCAACCCAATGCCTAGCAACTGATGAACGGGTAAATGAAACATGATATATACATTTAATTGAATACTATTTGGAAATAAAAAGAAATACATGCTACAAAATGAATATCTTGAAAACATGATGCTAAGTGAAAGAAGCCAGTCACAAAGGACCACAAATTGTGTAATTCCATTTATATGAAATGTTGAGAATAGGCAAATTCACAGAGACAGAAAGTAGACTGGTGGTTGCCTAGGGTTAGGGAGGTTGGGAGGAAATGGAGAGTGACTGCTAATTCATTGTGGTGATGGCTACACAACTTGGTGAATATACTAAAAGCCATTAAATTATACACTTTGGGTAAAATGTATGGTATGTGAATTTTATCTCAATAAAATTGTTATATAAAAATACTGGTCTCTACTCTTATCAATGAAAGCAACAACAACAAAACTAACCTTGAATACTTGAGAACCAGGCTCATTATAAGTTTTGGCATTTTTTGCTAGGAGATCTATATCTTTGGCCATTGCATGAACACTCTTGTAGCTTCCATTCTATAGTAAACAACAAAATACAGCAGTTCCTCTTAAGCAACATGACCTTTAAAAAAAAAAACTCTACGTAATTTTAAACTGTCACCATATTCTAAGACTTCATTGAAAAGTACACGTGTGAACAATATATAAAGTCATCTTCTCTTTTATAAACTATTACTATGGTCCATTTACAAAAAAAGTTTTTGAGATAGGTAACAAAACCAGAGCTACACTATTCTCATAAAAACAACTTATACTTTCTAAAAAATCAAAAAAGGTAAAAGTTGTTTTATTAAGCAAACATATAGTGTTTACTGTGCCAACCACTGTTCTAAATGCTTCAAGAATATTAATTCATTAAAGAGTATAGACTTTGGAGCCAGACTGGATTCAAATCCTAACTTTTCTCATTAGTTGATGACTCAGGCAAGTGACTTACCATCTCTGTGCTTCAGTTTTCTTATTTGTAAAATCGGAATAATAACAGTATCTACCTCATAGAGGTGTTATAAGAATTAATTAGCTAACACATAGGAATTTTATCTAGGTGAGTGTTACTTGCTGCTATTACTGCTGAAGACACAGGTAGGGGGGCACTCAAAGAGAACAAAGTCTCTGTTTTCACTAACCTTACACTCTTAATGTCTGTTGTAGGTAACTTTTACTCTGAGATATCCTAAAACTATTTGGAAGCAAATAAAAATAAACAACAAAGCTTTTGTTCCCAATGTACCTTTCACAATCAGAAATGGCGATGACCAATGCGCTTTAATTTTTGTCCTAAGGTCAAGATTTACTATGCCAATGAAAATTTTCCTTTCCTTCTTACAGAAAAAAATGCAAAAGGGACGCTGAGTTTACTCCTCCAACGCTATACTCAGTAACATCTCTAATTTGTTTACATTATATTGCTAGTAACTCCTTATAGAGATACCTGCTTCTCTGTTTTTTTAAAAGGCCCTAAAAAATGACCACAGGCCAATCTGCCCTAAATGATGTTATTTTTACATATGGTCACCTTCATACCTGTATCCTCTGGGCAATGGTCTTGAGGTCTATAGGCTCCTTAATTATTGCATAATAGTCTGGATATTGCTGGAAGACAAAACCCAAGCATGCTTAATAAGTTAAAGTATCCAGCTAATGAGAAAACAAGGAAGTATACTGACTATCTGTTAATCAATTGAGCAGCTTTGTGAGATTAAGGCTAAAGACACAGTTATACAGCATATTGTTATATTTGAAGCAGAAAGCATTTGATTTTTACAAGCTTCATGAGATACCCAACAGCATGTTGTAGGACTTTACAGTTAGTATTTGGTAATTTACATTATATAACTAATACACCACAATTTAATGTTTTTAAATTTTCTAAATTCACAGATCACACAATTTTAAATTTAAGATCCCAAGATATCTATGCCAGGAAATGAAGCAAAAGAACGTTTTTGAAGGGCTTATTATAAGCTCTTTTAATTTAGCAATCTAAATAGCACAATTATATCCTATTTCATATAAAATAGTAAGAATCTACAAGAAGGGCTTCCCTGGTGGCGCAGTGGTTGAGAATCTGCCTGCCAATGCAGGGGACACGGGTTCGAGCCCTGGTCTGGGAGGATCCCGCATGCCGCAGAGCAACTGGGCCCGTGAGCCACAATTACTGAGCCTGTGTGTCTGGAGCCTGTGCTCCGCAACGGGAGGGGCCGCGATAGAGAGGCCTGCGCACCGCGATGAAGAACGGCCCCCACTTGCCACAGCTAGAGAAAGCCCTCGCACAGAAACGAAGATCCAACGCAGCCATAAATAAATAAATAAATAAATAAATAAATAAATAAATAAATAAATAAATAAATAAAAAAGAATCTACAAGAAGTCAGGTTGCAAGATTTGTTAGCTTCATGTCTAACTTAATGCTTCTACTTATCTCAGTCAAAATAAGTTTTTTCAAAATAAAACACATTTTCAATGAAAATACATTAAAGAATCAAAGCAAAATTATAAACAATTTCTGATTTCTTATCAAATATTAGCTCAACAAAAGAAAAAGAGTTAAACATGTTAGAAGAATATACTCGAAGGGTTTCACAAAGCCTGGAGTTCATTCACTGCCCTGAGTCTTTCCTACAGGTTTTATTCCTTGGAGAAAATAATTGAAGTTAACCAAAAATCAAAAGTTGGTCTCTTCAGTGGGGGACAAGTGTCGAGGGAAGTCAGACTGTGCTCTCCAGGCTCTTCCTACCTGTTCAAATCCTTGGAGCCCAAAAAACAAAAACAACAACAAGAGACCACAGCGTTCACTCAATTACTGCGCTAAAGGGATGATCTCATTTTGTCTGATCCCTCAGCTTACCCCTCTCTATTTTCTTAACCCTACTCCTTTCCTTCCTTAGATCAAACCCCTTGCCTGCCCCTTCTCTTCAACAATTCAACTTCTGAGAAACAATTCAGAAGACAAATTATGGCAGAGACGCCCAGGCTAGGGTACAGCATAAACCAAGCTGTTGGCCCAGGTATTCCCAATCTACCTCTCCCACTTAGCCAGTCTCACTCAGGAAAGATTTATAAAGGAAAGGAAAGGAAAGACCTTCCAGGTCTCAGTCCTTGTTGTCTTTCAAACTGTCACACCCCAAGGGACCAATGGGAATCTGCTTTCCCATATCAACTCCTGCTGCATGGTGTCCCTGAAAACCCTCCCAGAATGGGGGAACTGGGTAGTAATGTTTTAGTCATCCAACTCACCCTTGATGGCTTGATCACTACTGATTGTATTATGCAGAGTAAGAACAAATCCTGAGTAAAGACTGTACTTTTTTCTTATTTCTTTATTGTGGTAAAAATACATAAAATTTACCATTTAACCTTTTTAAGTATACAGTTCAGTGGCTTTAAATACATTCACATTATTGTGCAACCATCACCATCACCCATCTCCAGAACTTTTCATCTTCCCAAACTGAAACTCCATACCCATTAAACAACAGCTATCCACCTTCCCCTCCTGTCATCCCCTAGAAACCACAATTTTACTTTTTCTCTCCATGAATTTGGCTACTCTAAGTACCTCCTAAAAGAGGAATTATACAATATTTGTTCTTTTGTGACTGGCTTATTTAACTTAGCATAATGTGTTCAGGGTTCATTCTTACCGCAGCATGGGTCAGAATTTCATTCTTCTTAAAGGCTGAATAATACTCCATTGTGTGTATATACTACATTTTATTTATTCATTCACATGTAGAGGAACACCTGGGTTGCTTCCATGTTTCAGCTATTGTGAATAATACTGCTATGAACATGGTTGTACAAATACCTCTTTGAGACCTTGCTTACACTCTTTTGGGTATATATCCAAAGTAGAATTGCTGGATCATATGATAATTCTATGTTTCATTTTTGAAGAACTGTCTTACTGGTTTTTTCTTTCCTTGAAATTTTAAATATATAACCAATATAATCATTATATTTTTCTAATCAGATCCATGCTTAGGACAGCAGTGGTCAGATATGCTTTATTTCTAATGTTGTAATTGTCCTACAACTAGTCACATTGTAAATAACTAGTCTTGTTGATGACTGATGGGTAAAGCTGCATGCTACCCATCAGTCAACAAGCACTTCTTGCAAACCTCTGACATGCTGGGTTCCAATTACGTGGCAGGGACACAAAAGAAAATACGTCAGTCCTTGTCCTTAAGAGTTAGATAAAAAAAGAAAATGGTCACAATGGAGTTAAACAAGTGGAGAACTTCTAAAAGTATATCTTTATCTAGAAATATAAGAATGCAGAGGCCATAGAAATTTTTGTAGTTCCAAAGGCTAAAGTGGAACTTTAGCTATGTTAATTGCTTCTTGGATGTGAAGCCACAAGGGGTTCTAACACTTTTAAAGGGTTTCATTGGTCTAGAAACCCTCTTCCTCTTTGGGGTAGAAGAATACTTATTAGGTCTCTCTCTCTTCTTTATCACCAGACGATCAAAGAGAACTAAGAGAGGAAGAACTCATTTATCTTCCTCTCATTCTGTCTCCTGAGTAGAGAATGTGGCTTCTCTTTTATAAATAAAAGGTTTAGTTTAGCTGCTTATTTTATCTTTTTCTCCCCCCTCCCCTATTTGATCATTTAAGAATTACTAATCTTAGAAACAACCCAAATGTCCATCAACAAATGAATGGATAAACAAAAAGTAGTAATATGTGGTATATACATACAATGGTTTCAGCCTTAAAGAGGAAGGAAATCCTGACACATACTACAACGTGGATAAACCGTGAATATACTACGCTAAGTGAAATAAGCCAGACACAAAAGAACAAATACTGTATGATTCCTCTTAAATGAGGTACTTAGAGTAGTCAAATTAATAGAAGCAGAACTGTGGTTTCCAGGGACTGGCAGGAGGGAAAAGTAGAGAGTTATTGTTTAATGGGTAGGAAAATGAAAAAGTTCTGGAGATGGATGGTAGTGATAGTTGCACAATAATATGAATGTACTTAATGCCACTGAACTGTACACTTAAAATAGTTAAAAGGTAAATCTTACGTTATTGTATATTTTACGACCATAGAAACAAAAAACAAAAAGAATTACCAATCAACAAAACAAAAACACAATTTAAAAAAAAATCCACAACCTTTTGCTGAAGTAAAATGACAGAACATATCCTATGTGCTTACTGCTGAGGCCATGAGGAGGATCTCTTGGCTATCTCCAATGCCTTGCATTAGCCTTACTTTATATACTAAGAACTAACAGAATTTCTGAAGTACTTAAAACAAAAAACCAAAAAACACTTTAATCCACCTGTCTTCAACTGCATCACTTACCACTTTAGAAGGCAGTTTCTGAAAAAGTTCGCTAATGAGACGTCCTGATGGATTTGTGGCTACAACTATGGCTTCAAGAAGCTGCTCCAGGATCTCCTTCAAGTAACTTGGAGACGACTGGGAAGAGGCGGTTGTAAGGAATGAGAGAGGGAAGAAATAAGTACCTTGTGAGAGAAATCCAAAAATAAATGCTGATATTAAACAGCTTCTAAAATTTTAAAGTTAATTCAAAAGAGCAACTTCTAAACAATACTTATTTTAAGTACAATTTTCAAGAATACCACAGAAATTCTCTGATGCTGGTCACGAGGGGTTACACTCCCAGGACAGCATATTTGAAACTAATGAGGCCACTCATATTATTTCAGTAACTAAATCCTTTGAATCAGGTCCTTTTACTGAACTCTATTCACAGCAAACACTGCAACAGTGAAGTTAAAGTGCCATATGTGTGAAATGATGGAAATGCATACCTTTCAAGGGTCTGAGTAACTGAGATGGAGAAAACGTGCCCCATGATACCTGGCCATTTCTGTATCTGCTGTTCACATCTACGGAAATCCTGGTATTCTGGTGGAACAACTACATACTTCTGGAACTACATACTTTTAACTATGGGGTGCTCTGCCAGATCTAACAACCGAATTCAAGTTATATCAAAATTGAATGGAGATTAAGCCAATTGATGCAATCACTTCTGCTCTCCACACTGGCTGGTTTACTCCTACCTTAGTCACTGTTTCAATATGGGAAAAGATATGTCCCAAAGAGTAGGTGGCCAGGGAGGGTCTAAGTCTGAAGCCAGTTTCTACAGCAGCAGTCCCCAAGGTTTTTGGCCCCAGGGACTGGTTTCGTGGAAGAAAATTTTTCCACGGATGGGGGCTGGGTGGTCAGGCGGTAATGCGAGCAATGCAGAGGATGGCTCAGGCGGTAAAGAGAGCAATGGGGAGCGGCAGATGGAAGCTTTGCTCGCTCGCCTGCCGCTCACCTCCTGCTGTGCGGCCCGGTTCCTAACAGGCCATGGACCCCTGTTCTACAGTCAGAAATGGGATGTCTCAGTCAAGGTTTATATTAAATAGTACTTTAAGTCCAAACCATGTTTTGGGCATATAAAGTAAAGATTAATGGTTAATTCTGGTTTAAATCATAAAAGCACTAGTATTTTTGTCCTAATCCAACAGAAGTCTTATTTAGTAAAGTCTCAATTTTAAAGTCCAACATTAGGCCCAGAGAGAGGGTACTGACATCTCTTGAACCTACCAGCACAGCACCTGGCAAACAGACACGCAATAAATATTTAACATATAAGATATGTGATTAGCTGAGACTCCCCAACCATCTAAGTAAGCATAGAGAAGAACCAAGATAACACTGATGAAAGCAGACGAAAATACTCGTATTTAAGTCATTTACTTACTAGTTAAAACATGACACCACAGAGTAAGCTTCAAAGAGGTGAGTTATGTCCTGCAGCCAAGATTCCTCTTCTCCCAACCCAACCAGCTACTTTGGAAAAATGTTGCAGATGACAAAGGGAGCAGGGAGTATGAATGCATTCACATAACTTATTCTTTGGGTGTCTTACTATTTAGTTGCAGAAGAGAGATGCAATTCCTTTTACTGTTCTTTTTCCTCTTTTTAAACATGTGTGTTCATTCAGCAAGTATTTTTCAGTACCTACATGTTGGGCAGAGTCTAGATGCCAGAATAGGTGAACAAGGTGATATCTTTTGTGGAGCTATCATTTTACTTGAGGAAGACAGAAAGTAAACACATAAACTAATTCTAAATACGTTATTTCACATATAGTGATAAAAATTATAGATCACAGAACAGAGTGATGTGATGATGGGAAAGGAGGAGCACAGAGCAAACAATTTGACAGAGTGGTTAGGAAAGTCTTCTCCCAGTTTACACTATTTTAAGTGATGTTAGAATAATGCAGAAGACATAGTCACAGGCAGAGTCAAAGGTAGCAGAAGTAAGAGCAACGGCAAAATTCCAGAGGCAGGAACACACCTGGCATGTTCTAGGAACCAGCCTAACCCACAAAAATATTCCTAACTAAAGTGACTCCATCAACTTTCCAACTTTCAATCACAACACTGCCTACCCTTACAAAATATCTCAATATAGCAATATTGGACCAGTCCTTGATAATATGAAGATTCTCTTCTAAAAGTGAGCAGGAAACATGCATTAACGTAAGAGCAATTCATGAAAGCAACCATGCATGTTACATGTAGTGCAGGATGTCCTAGGATCCCTTGTAACTGGAGTGGGGCTCTCTGGTTGCGTGTCCCTTTACTCTCCCACTTACCAACACAACTGCACAGAAAGCCCACCTGCCCACAGTGGCCAAGAGAAATCACAGGCAGGGGCCTTGTCCACCTCCCAGTAGCATATCTATCACCTATTCCAGTGGCACACTTACTCCTTCGGTCACTGTGCCTTGATTGTCTTGCCCATCTTCATCATCATCTTCATCATCTGCTTCTCCTTTCTGAACAAACTCATTTCTTGTTCGAAGGTACAAATCCCAGAGTTTGCAAGCAGCTTTATATTCAGGAGAATCTGGCTGTACATTAGCAAGGAGAAGAGAAAAAAAATATCACTTTAGTATTTTATTATAAAGGCTAATTATTACTAATACACTAAGAAAGGCAATTTAAAGGATAAGACCCAACTTAAGGGATACAAGACTAAAGGACAGAAGCTAATGATTGTCCCGATTATCACTTCTATTTTTAAACTATTTAACACCTTATTTGAATATTTTCTTTTCCTGAAGCATGGTGGGGATAAACTAACTAAAACTTTCCAGTAAGAACAATGCTGGGGGGGCTTCCCTGGTGGCACAGTGCTTAAGAATCCGCCTGCCAATGCAGGGGACACGGGTTCGAGCCCTGGTCCGGGAAGATCCCAAATGCCACGGAGCAACTAAGCCCGTGAGCCACAACTACTGAGCCTGCACTCTAGAGCTTGTAAACCACAACTACTGAAGCCCACGCGCCTAGAGCCCATGCTCCGCAACAAGACAAGCCACTGCAATGAGAAGCCCGCACACTGCAACGAATAGTAGCCCCCACTCGCCACAACTAGAGAAAGCCCGCATGCGGCAACAAAGACCCAACACAGCCAAAAATAAATAAATTAAATAAAATAAATTTAAAAACAAACAAACAAAAAAACAAAACAAAAAAAGAACAATGCTGGGGGACTTCCCTGGTGGTCCAGTGGCTAAGACTCTGTGCTCCCAATGCAGGGGGCCCGGGTTTGATCCCTGGTCAGGGAACTAGATCCCACATGCCGCAATTAAAGATCCCACGTGCTGCAACAAAGACCCCCCACGCCACAACTAAGACCCGGTGCAGCCAAATAAATAAATTAATATTAAAAAAAAGTAAAAGAATAATGCTGGATGCAATGTTAAACAAACAGTAAAGCTTTAAAAATGTATCCATGTGCTGCCAATAAGGAGTAAGCAATGTTCATAAAAGCAAGAATAGAGTAAAAGCAGGAACCCGGATGAGCAAGAACACTGCCCTCACCTATAAGACAAGACAACCTAACCTTTAGTTTTCAAGCCTCCTTGAGGCTGCAAGGACAAGAGATAAAGGCCAGGGTCTGCCCAAAGCTGGGAATCCAAAGGCCATGGATGCAGTGTAACTGGGAATTCAAAACAATTCATTTCTCTGCTGCCAGGGAAAAGGAAGACTACCCACCTCAACCTCCACCCAGCTAAACCCATGGCACTGTGGAGAGAAGAGAGGGATGAGAGGAATCTCCTCTGAGAACTCTTCACCATAAGCTAGCCCTAACGAAGAGAGGCCAGGTGCCTGGGATAAGCAACAAATCTTCTCTAGATGAACCCAACTTCAATCTAAGCCTCAGTCTCCCTATAGATAAAGTTCCAAGAAATAGAAGCTCATAGTCAAAATTCATGAAACACACAAGAATAAGAATCACAAGAGGACTTCCCTGGTGGTGCAGTGGTTGAGAATCTGTCTGCTAATGCAGGGGACATGGGTTCAATCCCTGGTCTGGGAAGATCCCACATGCCGCGGAGCAACTAAGCCCACCCACCACAACTACTGAGCCTGCACTCTAGAGCTTGCGTGCCACTACAGAGCCCACGTGCTGCAGCTACTGAAGCCTGCACGCTTAGAGCCCGTGCTCCGCAATAAGAGAAGCCACCGCAATGAGAAGCCCACGCACCGCAACGAAGAGTAGCCCCCGCTTGCCACAACCAGAGAAAGCCTGTGCGCAGCAACGAAGACCCAGTGCAGCCAAATATCAAAGGGAAAAAATAAGAAAAGAGTCACAAGAGAAAGCTAGCAGAAATGACAGCAAAAACACATGCAAATAATTCAGATATTGAATTATCTGCTACAGAATAAAAAATATGTTGAAAACGTTTAAAGAAATAATAGGATTGAAGACATAAGCAATCCCCAAAATAGAAACTACTTCGAAAATAAGAAAAATATAAACATTAAAATGTAAGAACTCAATAGATTGGTTTAAGAGTAGATTTCAAAGAAAAATATAAGAACTAGGGGCTTCCCTGGTGGCACAGTGGTTAAGAATCTGCCTGCCAATGCAGGGGACATGGGTTCGAGCCCTGGTCCGGGAAGATCCCACATGCCGCGGAGCAACTAAGCCCGTGCGCCACAACTACTCAACCTGTGCTCTAGAGCCCACGAGCCACAACTACTGAAGCCTGTGCGCCACAACTACTGAAGCCTGTGTGCCTACAGCCCGTGCTCTGCAACAGAAGCCACTGCAATGAGAAGCCCGTGTACCGCAACGAAGATCCAATGCAGCCAAAAATAAATAAATAAAACAAATAAATTAAAAACACATATATTAAAAAAATAAGAAAAATATAAGAACTAAAGATATTACCTAAAAAGCAATACTGACACAAAAAAGGGGACTACAAAAAGTTAAGAGAAATGGAAACCTAAGAGAGTTCTAATATAACAACCAGTCAGAGTTCTACAAGAAGAGAGAATGGGGAAAGGGCAATATACAAAGACATAATGGCTGAAAACTTTCCAGAACTGATGAAAAATACCAACCCAAAGATTTAGAAAGATCTACAGCTCCCAAATTCTACAATAATAAGATATTCGTATCTAGACATATCACAGTGAAACTGTAGAATATAGAAGACAGAAAGAAGATACTAAAGAAAGCTAGAAAGAAAAGACAGGTAACCTTCAAAGGAAATACAGTCATACTGACAGATGATTTCTCAATAGCAATACAAGAATGAAGAATAAAGACAGTAATTTGTTTGTACGTAAAAAAACTGACTACATAAAACAGTAACATTATTTTATGGGATTAAAAATTTGTCAAAATAGAAATAAAATACAAAACATCAATAGCATAAATAAAAAGATCAGAGTTACATTATTCTAAGGTTTTGCATTATTTAGAAGGGCATTTAAGATACCGATTTTTTTTTTTAAAATAAATTATTTATTTATTTATTTGGCTGCATTGGGTCTTCGTTGCTGCACGCAGGATTTCTCTAGTTGCAGCGAGCGGCGGCTACTCTTCGTTGTGGTGCGTAGGCTTCTCATTGCGGTGGCTTCTCTTGTTGTGGGCTCTAGGCGCACAGGCTTTAGTAGTTGTGGCATGCGGGCTCAGTAATTGTGGCTTGCAGGCTCTAGAGCGCAGGCTCAGTAGTTGTGGCACATGGGCTTAGTTGCTCTGTGGCATGTGGCATCTTCCCAGGCCAGGGCTCGAACCCGTGTCCCCTGCATTGGTAGGCAGATTCTTAACCACTGCGCCACCAGGGAAGCCCCAAACTCTACACTTTACAAGAGTGTGTGAATTATATCTCAATTAAAGAAAAAATATATACACACAGCATTAAGAATAAATCTAACATTTTTGCAGAATCTTGATGAAAAAAACATTTACAGCTTTGTTAAAAAGACAAATAAATGAAGACGTACCAAATTCACAGACTGGAATAATCAACATCACAATTATGTCAATTCTCCAAAATACAATCTACAGAGCCAATGCAATTCCAATACAAATTCAAACAATCTTTTTGGTGCTTGTTGACTTAACACACTAATATTAAAATGTATAAAAATAATCAAAACAGTTTCTTTGCCAGATAAAGAATTATAAAGCCATAGAAATTAAGGTAGAAATATAATAGCCCAGTTTTAGATAAGCTGGCCAGAACAAAAGGAACAGAATAAAAGGCCACAAAGAGGCCCATGAGCACATGGAATCAACGCCAGCACTAACACCAGAGACAAATGTGAAGCGGATGGCCATTTCAAGGTGCTGCTTATACCTGTGGAAAAAAAATAGATCCCTACCTCAGAGAAGACACAACAATCAACCCCAGCTGCACTAAAGGTTTATATACGAAGGACAAGACAATTAAACTTTTAGAAGAAAATAAGAGAATATCTTTATAATCTTTGGGCAGGAGAGATTTCTGAAACAAGACACAAAGAAGGATAACCCACAAAGTTAAAGACTAATAGATCTAACTATATTAAAATAAAAAACCTTCTGTTCATCAAAAGACACCACTTCCCTGGTGGTCCAGTGGGTGGGACTCCATGCTCCCAATGCAGGGGGCCGGGGTTCGATCCCTGGTCGGGGAACTAGATCCCACATGCATGCCGCAACTAAGAAGTCCGCACGCCACAACTAAGGATCCTGCATGCTGCAACCAAACATGCCGCAACTAAGCCCTGGTGCAGCCAAAATAAATATATAAATATTAAAAAAAAAAAAAAAAAAGACACCACAAAGAGTGAAAAAATAGCCAAACAGTGGGAGAAGATATTTGCAACACACATAACCAAAAAAAGGATTAGTATCTAGAACAAAAAAATTTCTGAAAATAAATATGAAAATGACAAACAACCCAAGAGAGAAACAGGCAAAAGATTTGAGCAGACACAGAAGAAACAAGAATGGGTCATAATCATATTAATCTTTAGTTTTCTTTACTAACAAGAAAAATGCAAACTCAAACTACCAAATGAAAAACCACTACTTATCTACCAGACTGATAAATATTAAAAAGCCATACAATTATCAAATTGAATATCTTCCAAATTTGATGTTTTCTTACCTTATAATAGGCCTTTGCATTGTTAAAAAGCAACTGGAAGTCAGCAGTCAGCAGATTAACATCATCATACTCTTCCATTTTTAGTTTCTGTTGGATTTTCATCAAGTCAATGGGCTGAGAAACCACTTCATAATAGTCTGGTTGATTTCTGTCAATAATGTTTTTTAAAAAGGTATTTATTAATCAAAAGCCCATAAAAAGTTATGTCTCAAAACTCTGTGGTAATGTCCAACACTCCAAGTGACAGAACATACTAGATGTACTCTCATTATTGGAACGGAGAGGGAATAACAAAAGCAAGACGAATATGCATGCCCTTTTCAAAATACATATTGGTGATATAGAAACCTAAATTAACATCTGTGATAGTCTTTTATATGCTAAATATTTAAGATTTAAGGCACCAACACTAAAACCATGTCAAAGGTATCTTCTGCAAATGAAAATGACTTACCTTTCATGGGGTTCAATAATGGCTGAAAACAGGTATGTTCCAAAGCTCTTTATAAACTTACGAAATTGATTATCTTTCTTCAGGTAGTGACCACAGAACTTTCTCTGCCAAGTGCTATCAAGTGCCTAGTATATATGCTGCTCTAACATCAAGTACTAAAGTTACAAAAGAGAAAGATGAGGCCCTTGGCACAAGGAGCTTACCAATGATAAAAGGGCATAAGATATGAACAAACATGACAAAACAAAAAAGGCATGGGAATGATAAACAGAAAATTAAGGATAGTGGTTATCTCTTGGAGAGGAGGGGACACTTTAAAGTAGTTATAATAATTTCTAAAGTTGGGTTTTGGTTCATGGATGTTTATTATTATTCCTTCTGGCTTTTTTTCAAATGGAGTTCCATGAGACAAGTAAACCTTCTGCAAAACTATCTAAGCAACTATTTTTCACAATTCTCCCTCAGGGGTAGATAAAACTCATCCTAGATGTGTAAGAGGGTAAGTTACTACATATGAAGAATGCTGTCATTAAGGCTTTAATCTCTTCTGGGACACTGGCTGACATGTTTTAGCCATGTATGTATGATATATTTAATTTTTTAAAACTTTTTGTTTTAACATAAAAATTGCAAGAATAGTACACAGAATGCTTTTCTGAACCATTTGAGAGTAAGCTGCTTAAGAGTTGTGTGTTTTTCCTACAAAAAAGGACCACAGTTCAATCATCAAAATCAGAAAATTCACTTTGATACAGTCTCACCATCTAATCCTCAGAACCCATTTATATTTTGCCAACTGTTCCAAAATTGTCCTTTATAGCAAAAGGATCAATGTGAATCATGCTGCATTCAGTTATGTTTCCTCAGTTTCCTTCATTCTGAAACAGTTCCTTAGTCTTTCCTTGACTTTCATGATCTTAATACTTTTGAAAATTATAGGCCCGTTATTTTGTAGAGTGTCCCTTAATCTGGGGTTGTCTCTTCTCCTGATGAATAAATTCTGATGATGCTATATTCATCTCACTGTATTCTATCAGGTGGCGCTTGATTTCAACTCATGCCACTACTTAGATGAGGTTGATTTTGGTCACTTGATTATGGTCTGCCAAGCTTCTCAACTGACCAAGTTACTCTTTTACTCCTTGTACTTTATGGAAAGGTAACTCCAGGCTATGTAAAAGCCTGTGACATGGCTATTGTCCACAACCCCTACCCCATACCCCCACCGCTTGTCTCCCTTGCCGATTCCTACCTTGCTCAGCCTCACCTAATGACTTTGAATTCTCCAGGAAGGGAAAGGAAGAAGAGTAAATTAAGTTTTTAAACCCTTATCAACTACTTACGATTTTAGTGAACTATAAAATTAAGTACGAGGGGGTAAAAGGAGTATTCAATCTGCTATTCAAAGAAAGTGTAAGAACATAAAGGTCTCAGTGAGTAACAACAAAGGCCCACCCAGGCCTAATATCAATGTTGTCAGTGGTACCAAGGGACTTTCTCAGAGTGAGCATTAGGGCTTTGTTAACTTGGTATCCTAGATGGCTCTCTCTGCCTGGGCCTGATGGGCCATAGTCCACTGCTCCTTGCTAAAGCTGGGCCTCAGCAGCCTCTCAGGCTTGGGGGATTATCCGTAGACAACTGACAACGCAATGAGGACACATACCTAGAAAGGACACTATCTCCCAGAAGCTCTGCTAGGGGGTTCCTCACAAACATTTTCAGAATTACCATATAGAAAAAAAGGTCAGGATCCCAACATTCCACTCTATATAATGTGGTCAAAACAAGGTCCCCCCACTTTGAAAATGAAATAGCTCTAACTGATTTTTCCCACTTAAATCAACATACAGAAAAGCATAGAAAAGTAAAAACTGCCCCTATTCATCCAGAGTTAAAAGCACTACTAATATTCTTCCAGACTCTGTGCACACATACACACACACATAGGACTGTGAAGTACATGTCTTAAGAGCTTTTCTCTTTCAACAATAGGTGAGGGCACCCTGCCATAATATGGCCACAGAATAGTCAAAGCATAACTAAGGGTTTTAACCAGAAAAGTGAGAAACACTCTGCCTAATGTGCAGAGCCTGCTGGCTACCCCTAAACCTATTTTGCCTCCTTCCCAAGATGACAGCATTCTAAGCTCCTGCCTGGGTACTAAAGGCCAAATTCTTAGCCACGTTGCAGCTAAGTTCTGACCAATGCAAGAGCTGAAATGTACCATGTCCAGGTCACATCCTAACATGTTTCTTTTTTCCTATGGGCCGGAAGGTAGTTGTGGTGGTGAGCCATCTCAGACCATGCAGACAAGGGCGATACCCCAAGCACAGCAGAATAAAAAGACAGACAGTATCTCGGCCCTGAAGACCTCACAGAATAAGACTTGTACATGAGAGAAAGCAATTGTTCTTGTTTCAGCCATTGTTAATTTGGATGTCCTAGTACAAGCAGCCTAACATACTAATGAAAACAAAGTCTCAAAAAGAGATTCACAATTGCATGGCTCTGAACAGTACTTCTTCCCACAAGCTCTTGAGAAAACAGGCATTCCACAGAGGAGGAGCAGAGATGCATGCAGGCACAGCACTGGGGGGAAGGCAGCAGTGCTCCTAAAGTACCACGTCATGGAGGCTAGAAGACAGTGCTCCAGCACCAAAGGCCTGTATTTTCTGCCCCTCAGCTGGTGAAAAGCAGGCAGCAGAGGGGCAGTCCTTTTCCATGAGGTGCTTGTGTACTACAATATGATGCTGCTTCTCTATACAACATACTGGTTAAGAGCACAGGCTTTAGAATCAGAAAAACCTGAGTCTGAATTCTGGTTATCCTCAATGGTTCTGAGAACTTGTACAAGTTGTCATCTATAAACTGTGATAACAATATTGCTCAGGTTTAAACAAGATGAGGCCTGCAAAGCACTTAGTGCTGTGTCTAGCATGTAGTAAGCAATAAATATGGGCTTTTATTATCATATGCTAATTAAATGACAACTTTCAAAAGATTGTTACTGATAAACTAACTGAAATCTGTAGACAGATTTCATTAAAAAAAAAAAACTCTTATTTTTGGCATGACTAATTTACAGAGCTCTCCTCATTCAGGATGATGACACTGCATCCTTGGTGGCTCTGCTCTTTGGAGTGAGAGGTTTGCCTTCAGATCAACCTAGAGCTTGTTGGCTACCCACTGCGGCATCAACATTCATGAATGGATCTAAATCTTTAATTAACTCATTGTATTAGTTTCCAACTGTTGCTCTAACAAATTACCACAAAATTAATGGCTTAAAACAACACAAATTTATTACCTTACAGAAGTCCAAAATGGGTCTCACTAAGCTAAAAGGCAAGGTGTTCACATTCCTTCTGGAGGTTCTAGAGAACAATTCACTTCCTTGCCTTTTCCAGCTTCTAGAGGCCACGTGCATTCCTTGGCTTGTAGCCCCGTTCCTCCATCTTCAAAGCCAGGAATACAGCATCTTCAAATCTCTCTCTGACTTACTCCTCTACTTCCCTCTTTAAGGACTCCTGTGATTACACTGGGACCACCTGGATAATCCAGGATAATTTCTCCAATTCAAAGGCAGTTGACTAACAAACTTAATTTCTCTTTGTCATGTAATCCTACATATTCATGGATTCCAGGGATTAGAACACGGACATTTTGGCGGGGCCATTATTCTATCTACCACACTAATGTATGTTTTCAGAACAAAGAACTTCAAATGCCAGAGTCTGAAAAGAACAGTGATATTATTTTGATAGCAAGAGAGGAAGGATGCTCTAGTCAGGGGGAACATAGCCTCCACAGGGAGGCGTGTGCCAGGTGGATATTTGTTTTTGCTTCATTGGACCACAGAAGTCAAGTCCAAAAGTTAGGGAAAAAAGAGAGACAGCAAGGTGAAAATAATCACTGTGTCTTCTGCATATTGTGAAAAACTAATCCCTTTTAACTATGATAAATACAACTTTGCTGCTATCCTAAAGACTATTAAATAATTTTTAAAAATATGTTCCACTCTCAAGGAACTAGAGAAAGAAAAACAAACTAAACTCATAGCTAGAAGGAAGGAAACAATATATAAAGCAGAGATAAATGAAATAGAGAATAGAAAAACAACAGGAAAAAAAATCAATAAAGTTGAGTTGGTTTCTTGAAAAGCTCAACAGAACTGACAAACCCTCAGCTAATTAACTAAGAAAAAAAAGAAGATTCAAATAACATTAAAAATGAAAGAGGGGACATTACAACCAATGCCAGAGAAATAAAAAGAATTATAAGAGATTACTATGAACAACTGTATGCCAATAAATTGGATACCCTAGAAGAAATGGATAAATTCCTAGAAACATACAACCTACCAAGACTGAATATGAAGAAACAGGAAACCTGAATAGACATATAACCAGTATGGAGATTGAATCAGTAACCAAAAACCTCCTGGCCTAGGAGAAAAGCCCTAGAAAAGCCCTAGACTTAATGGCTTCACTGCTGAGTTTCACCAAACATTTAAAGAATTAACATAATTCTTCTCAAACTTTTCCAAAAAACCGGAGGAGGGAAAACTTACTTATTCTGTGAAACTAGTAACGCTCTGATACCAAAGCCAGACAAAGACACTACAAGAAAAGAAAACTACAGACCAATATCCCTTATGGACGTTGATGCAAAAATTTTCAACAAAATACTAGCAAAATGAATTCAGCAGCATATTGAAAGGATTATACACCCTGATCAAGCAGGATTTATTCCTGCAATGCAAGGATGGTTCAACTTATGAAAATTAATAAAAGTAATGAATCATATTAACAGAATGAAGGAAAATAACCACATGATCATCTCAACTGATACAGAAAAAGCATCTGACAAAATTCAATACGCTTTCATGATTAAAAACGCTCAACAACTTAGGTATAGATGGAAACTACCTCAACAAAATAAAGGCCACAGATGAACAGTCTATAGCTAATATCATACTAAAAATGATGAAAGACAAAGATGCTTGCTCTCACCACTTCTTTTCAACAAAGTACTGGAAGTCCTAGCCAGAGCAATTAGGCAACAAGAAGAAATAAAAGGCATCTAAATTAGAAAGGAAGAAGTAAAACTATCTCTGTTCGCAGATGATAAGATCTCATATGCAGAATATTCTAAACATCCCACACACAAAAAAACTTTTAGAAGTAATAGGTGAATTCAGCAAAGTTGCAAGATACAAAACCAACATACACAAAAATCAGTTGCATTTCTACACACTAACAGTGAACAATCCAAAAAGGAGATTAAACAATAAACCTAACCAACGAGGTGACAGACTTTACACTGAAAACTACACAGTCCTGTAAGAAATTAAAACACAAATAAATGGAAAGATATCCCACATTCTTGGATTGGAAAACTTAATATTGTTAAGATACCAATACTACCCAAAGCAATCCACAGAGTCAATGCAAAACCTAACAAAATTCCAACAGAATTTTTTGCAGAAACAAAAAAACCCATCCTGAAAAAGAAGAATGAAATTGGAAGACCATATTAGTCAGGGTTCTCCAGAGAATCAGAACCACTAGGATCTATCTACCTACCTATCTATCAGTAGATAGATAGATAGGTAGGGAAAGAGAGAGAAACAGAGAAACAGAGAAACAGAGAGAGAGAGAGAGAGAGAGAGAGAGAGAGAGATGTAAGAGAATTATTATAGGAACTAATGATTACAGAGGCCAAGAAGTCCCAGGATCTCCCAGCTGGAGACCAGGAAAGCCAGTGGTATATTTCAGTTTGAAAGCCCAAGAACCAGGGGCTCCAACATCCAAGGACAGGAGAAGATGGATGTCTCAGTTCAAACAGAGAACACAAATTCACCCTTCTTCTACCCTTTTGTTCTATTCAAGCCCTCAGGGGACTGGATGATACCCAGCTGCATTGGTGAAGGCGTCTTCTTTACTCAGTCTACCTATTCAGATGCTAATCTCTTCAAGAGACATCCTCACAGACACACCCAGAAATAATGTTTTACCAGCTATCTGGGCATCCCTTAACCCAGTCAAGTTGACACATAAAATTAACCATCACAGAGGACTCACACCTTTTGATTTCAAAACTTACTACAAAACTACAAGTGTGGTGAGGGTGTGGAGAAATTGGAACTCTTGTACACTGTTGGTGGGAATGTAAAATGGTGCTGCAATTATGGAAAACAGTATGGTGATTGCTCAAAAAATTAAAAACAATTACTGTAAGATCCAACAATCCCACTTCTGGGTATATATCCAAAAAAACTGAAAGCAGCATCTCAAAGAGGTATTTATATTTGCACAATCATGTTCACTGCAGCATAATTCACAATAGCCAAGAGGTGGAAGCAACCCAAGTGTTTACCAATGGACGAATGGATTAAAAAAATGTGCTATATGTACACAATGGACTACTATTCAGCCTTAAAAAGGAAGGAAATCCTGTCAAATGGCACCACACGGATAAATCTTGAGGACATTACGCTAGGTGAAATAAGCCAGTCACAAAAGACAGATACTGTATGATTCCACTTACATGAGATACCTAAAGCAGTCAAATTCACAGAAACAGAAAGTGCAATGGTGATTGCTAGGGACTGGAGATAGGGGAAGGGGGAAATGGGGAGTTATTTAATGGGCACAGAGTTTCAATTTTGCAATATGAAAAAGCTCTGGAGATCTGCTGTGTAACAATGTAAATACACTTAACACACATTGAACCGTACACTTAAAAACAATTAAGACTGTAAATTTTATGTTGTATGTTTTTTACAACTAAAATTTTTTTCTTTAGTTAAAACAAAAATTTTTTTAAATGCGCTTCGCTACACCTTGACAAGTGAAACTAAAATTTAGACCCCAGTATCATCTAAGCCATTCCTTCCAAAAGAAAACTCAATTATTAAACACTTTCAACTTGCACCCGGAACCAAACCCCTCCCACTCACCTTCGCTTTGGTGCCCTAATGAAGAGCTCACACAGGAGCCTGCCCTGCTCATCCTTATAGTCTCGGATGGTGTTGTAGAGTTCATGGCACACGGCAATCTACACATAGGAAAAGGAAAAAAATCACCAGAAAAGTGAACAGAAAGTCAGTGTAGGGGTTCTTAAAAAAAAAACCCAACAAAAACAAAACATAAAAGGCCAGTAGAGAAGGATAAATTCCCAAATTCCCACATGGGAACCCAAGTCTAAAGTATGCTGACAGTATCTCTCATTTAAAATCATTTAAATGATTAAATCTTTCATCAGAATATGTTACTGGTGATTTTCTTTTCCTTTAAACAAAATTAGTTCATATCACTCTTGTTTAAAAATCATCCAATAGCGCTTCCCTGGTGGCGCAGTGGTTGAGAATCTGCCTGCCAATGCAGGGGACACGGGTTCGAGCCCTGGTCCGGGAAGATCCCACATGCCGCGGAGCGACTAGGCCCGTGAGCCACAATTGCTGAGCCTGCGCGTCTGGAGCCTGTGCCCCGCAACGGGAGGGGCCGCGATAGTGAGAGGCCCGCGCACCGCGATGAAGAGTGGCCCCTACTTGCCGCAGCTGGAGAAAGCCCTCGCACAGAAACGAAGACCCAACACAGCCAAAAATAAATAAATAAATAAAATTAAAAAAAAAAAAAAAATCATCCAATAGAGGGCTTCTTACCAGTCAGAGAATAAAATCTAAACTCCTAACACAGAGTATGTAGGGTATACTCTGGCTGGGCAGACTTTGCCAGTTTCCTTCTCCCTCTTGACCATCTCTCTGTAATCACAACCCATCAAATCCATTCCTGATCCAGCCCCTCTGCCTGGAACACCCTTCCCCAGTGCTCTGCAGGGCTGCTGCCTTCTGATCACAAAGAAATCTTTCCTGAAGGTATGGGCCAAAACAGCCCATATCATCCAAACTTTTCTTCTTAGCACTCATCACTAGCTGAGGAACTTTATTATTTATTTGTTCATCTGTTTACGTTCTGCTTCCCCAACACTAGCATCTGAGCTCCATGTGAAAAACTAGCTTGTCTTACACATGGCTTTATCCCAATCACCACAACAGTGCTTGGCACATGACAAGCATACATTTACTTGAATGACTATATAATGTGACAAAAATGATATTCTTTATTATTTCATAATATTAAATTACACTATTACTGTAAGACTTCTGACTAAGCATATACTTTTCATAAAAGAAAGGTTAAGAATATCAAGCCAGAGGAAAAAGAAGCTGAGAGGCCTTGCATCTTAACTGCTTATCATTAAAGGAAAGGTAGGGAATTGTGCAGAAGGCAGAAACTGTGATCTGAGTTACTTACAGGGTCTACAGTCGGAAGATTGGAAAGTCTCCTCCTTTTCCTGCTTGGGCCGGGCGTGGACACAGAATGGTGCCCATCGTCAAAGTCTCCGCTGACACTACTGGAAGGGGAGGTAGCTCTTCTTCTCTTGGAACCCATGGAATCCAACTTCTTCTATAAGAAATAATTAGCCATGTTCTTACACTGAATTTTATACTCTGCCACCAAGCCCCCAGTTGGCCACTTGCCACAAAGCTTCTGGTTCACTTAGGAGGATATTTTCACTGTTGCAAAGAAGCTCAACTATGCTTTTTCAATGCAAGTCCTGGACCTTGCTTTAGCCCCTTCACTTACCAGAATGCTACACTTTCAATTTGGATGGGACAAATTCAGCAACAGTATACTCATTTGTATTTACCAATTTTGAATGACTCAACCACTTCTGGCCCCAAATTTACCCTGGACTGGAATTTGGAAACCCACATATAACGGTACACCCACATATAATGGTGTGTTGGAGGTACTGATCCCTCAGCCCCTGAGGCAGTCAGGCAGGCCTCAGGGACAGAGTCCCTAAGGTGGTCACCTCTGGAGTCAGCAGCCTCATCTGTTTTCCCCAGTGTTTCTTATGATTATGATCACTTTTCAGGTGGGCCAGGATGTTGGAAAAAAACAAAAACCAAAAAACAGGAAGCAGACCCTGAGGCAAATTAGTGCAAAAGGGTAAGGGGACAGAGGATTAACCTGCTAGCATTTTAGATGTACCCTAAAATTAACACACTGAAAATGAATTTTCTCCATTCATTAAAGAAAGATCCACAAGGCATACCCCAGAAAACACTCAACATACTTGCCATACCTATGCTAAAGTAGCAAAATTGCATTTTGAAACTTCTGTCAATCCAGACTAACCTCCTTTTCAGTTACATGAGGTACTCTATCCCCATGAATTCACAGCTTTACATTTCACTAGATGATCTTGAAGAGCACCCCAGAAGTGAGGTTTTAGGTCCTCCTTGGCCTCCCAGAAACATGTAAATATTTGCTCTAAGTTTTAGGCAGGCTGCTAAGTAATCTTAACACAGCTTTACAAATATATATATATTTGACTATAACACAAGAAATGCAACCACTGAAATGATCTGCTACAGCTAGAGGGTAAGGGTGCATACCTGAGAAAGTCCTACAATGTTTATACAATTTAAAAACAGTATCAAATAGCATATTGTGATTTCACAGGCCTTTCTCTAAAGCAAAAAGAAAAAACTGATCCCAGTGTCACTCATCAACATTCAGTTTCAGGAAACTAAGACACCAGTAGCTGAAAGAATGGGTTGCCAGTAGTATGGAGAGAAAAATTGGGGATCTCCAGGGAAAAGAAAGCAGAGGCAAAACAAACCAATAAATAAAAAATTCTGGTAACCAACTAACAAAGTCTCTTATCTCTTCCTCTGAATTACAGTCCACATGGTGTTTAAAAACAGAGCCTAATATGTTCCTTCCTCTAGGACTTGGTTTGTTATACAGTGTATTAGTTTGCAATCGGCCACAACTGGCTAAAGCTTCAAAGGGCTTAGGCCAAGGCCAGCCAACTTTTGTTTGTTTTATAAAAGGCTGATAAACTGGTGTCAATTCATTAAAATGAAGAAACTAAGGACCAAGCTTTTGTAAACAATCTATGACAAGGACACAAGTGAATTTGATGAACATAAGGCAGGAATCTTTATGAAAAGGATAACAAAATTTAAGAAAGGTGGAAGGGAAAAGGCAAGGAAGGACAGAAAAGGGAAAGGGTGTAGATGATCAGTAATTTACCAGCTTTACCAGAGCACAACCAGCTCCTCGAAAAGCCAGTCTCCTCATTATGTCTGAAGGCCAAGTGAAGCCAGTGGGAGAAGGCAGGGCTTTAGAAGTGCTGATTCAGTGTTAATATATTCAAAACTGAAAGAGAAGAACAAGGCAGAGACAGGGGAAATAAAAAGAAGGGTCAAAGGAGTAAAAATGAGTACGAATAGACAGAAAACATTCAAGCAGAACTGCTAAAGATAAGAGATCTGGAGAAAATAGGCATATCAGTTTTCTTGCGCCAATCAAACAGCTGCAAAGGCTCAGGCACTAACAGTATCTGACATTTCTTCCATTTTAAAACCAAATGCTTTTCACATGCATAAAGATGCCTCACTGAGGTTCCCCTTTACTCACACGAATGACTGTCAATTCCAGGAACGAAGCATGCCTGCCCAACTGCCCCCTAGTCAATAAGAGCAGAGTTCAATCACAGAGCTGGAATGGAGAGTGAAAACATGTGGAAGGCTCACATGTGACACCAAGTGTTAGCAAGCTGGAACAAACCAAGAATGGCTCACGTGAGCAAAGAGTATGGAAAACTCCTCCCCACCAAAAAAATTCAGAGAAAGACATTTCTTACAAAAGTCCTATCAGCATTGAAAAGATATCACATACAACTTTAGAAAGGTTTAAAAAAAAAAAAAAAAAAAAGCCTTCGACAATTTGGCAGGTCAAAATTACTTTTATAAATAATCCGCTGAAAATCAAATGACAAAAAATGTAAATCACTGGGGAGGGGGGGAATGTTTAGACCACACAATATCCAAAACTCCTTGACTCATTAATTTACTTTGATAAGAAAAAAGATTCAACTTAAGGATAATTTTCAAATATTTTCTCATCCAAAGAACACATTTTAACATGTATTTTGGAAGTTTGGCTAGAAAGGCAATGTGGCCAGGTGGGTGGGAGGAGCAATAGGACCTGAGCTCAGAAGACCAGGATAAGAGACCCAGGTCTTCCACCTCTAATTATCTGTTTGACGTTGCTTGAGTCACAACCTCTCAGATCTGTTTCTTCATTTCTAAAATGAGAACAGTAGTGTACATATCTCCCTTGGATTGTTACGGCAGTGAAAAATGTATGTGAAATCACTTTGCAATGTCAAAACACAACAAAAATGTTGTGTTAAGTGTCAAAACACAACAAAATGTGTTTGTTGTGTTTTGCAATGTCAAAACACAACAAAAATGTGTTAAGTTTTAACTCTAGGATTGCACGCTGTCTTGGGCACAGGAACAGCACTTTATCCATTTTTGTAGCCTGACTTATAGCATAGTTTCAGTGATCAACTTATCTATTTAATAAAACATATTAAAAGTGCACTTAAGTGAGACATTAAAAAAAATGTTTGCATAGTTTCAAAGGCCTGTGAGCATCCATTCAGTAATTCTTTTTCTATAAAGAGAAAAGATTCTGAAACTTAGTTACAAGTTTTTAAATGGCACTGATTACAGTCACATGTCCAAAACTCTAACAACCAATGATAAATTACATTGGACAGTAAAGAATAACTTTACAATGTGCAACTGGGAAAATATTTACTCAGTATAGCCAAATGGTATATTTTGACAGTTTACAGACTTTTAGTACTCTCCTGTATTTCTAGTATTTCTTAGTACTGTAATACACGTTTAAAACAAAAATCTTGGAAAACAGAAGATTCAAAAGGGGAAAAAAATCGCTTATAATCCAACTTCCCAGAGAAAAAGCACCCTTAACGTTGGCGTTCACAGCTTTCAGTATTTATTCTATGCCCTGGTTGCCCTTTTTTAAAAAAAAAAAGAAAAAGCATGAACAAACCACATGTATTATGTTGCAGCCTGTGTTCTAACTTAGGGAATATTCTCCCAATTCAGTGTTCTCTCACATGATGTTGGATGCCTTGAGAGTAGTCTATCATACAGATAGCAATTTACTAATCTTGGCGATTTGCACAGATATGAATATTTAAGATATTTTGTACACTTCCAAAGCCAAAGAAAGTGGTCAAAGCCCTTCCATTTATCCACACGTATTTATTACTGATTTGACATACTTCTTCAAAAGATACCTTCCAATCTTCCTTTGGATCTAAAATATGGGCAATCTGTTAACAGGTGATAAGGCAGAAATTATACTCTTTTGTACTGAGTCCAATTTGCTTTTGAATTATACTTGGGAAAAGAGCTCACTACTAAATGGAAAAAAAATACCTTGAAATCATTTTTGAGGAGTCTTAGTTTGTTGGAAGATAAGTTAATAAAAATGCTTTACTCCAACATGTTTCTATAATTGTAGTAATAATTTCTACATCCACTATATCGTGTATTTGTCATTTGCTTTTCAGGATTTCTTGTACATTTTTGCCAATCTTTCTTCCTCTTTAAGTCACCAATTTCTACCCTGCAATAACAAAACTATGCTTCTTTCTCAGTAAAAAAATTTTAAGAGACGAAAAAATATTAAAAACCAGAAACACACACGATTTGAAAACCTCGATTCTTTGTGGTGTTGCAGATAAGAAACTATACCTGGGCTCCACGATATATACAAGTCCCATTGATAAAAATACTCAGTCTGAACAGAGTCATCCAGAAAGTATTAAAAAAAAATTTTACTAGTTTGTGTCTGAACCGTCAAGAAACGACAACAAAAAAAGGAGGCCCTGAGCTGCGGAGGAAATGAAAGACTTTCCCAACCTGTCACCGGTACGGGGAACTAAGGGAAACGTTGACAGTTTTGAAGCTGCCCGCGACGAGAGCTCGGCCAGCCGCTGGGGGCGGGAAAGCGGGTCGCGGGGAGTTTCCGGGCCGCTGCGCGCCTTTGTCCCGGCCGGCAGGTGCGGCAAGGCTGCCGGGCGCGTCCCGAAGCCCTCCGCCATGCCCCGCCCCGCGCGCCCGGCCCGACCGGCGCGTCCCGACGGCCGGGGCGGGGCCTCCGCCGCTGCTCCCGCCCGCCCGGGCCCACACAAAGGCCCGGCAGCCGGCCGAGAGGAAGCGGCCCCGCCCGCCCCGGGCCCGGCCTTACCCAGCCGCTCCGCCGCCTGCAGCCCCGGCCGCGGTCACCGACCGCCGCGCCCCGCCCCGTGGCCGCCACGGCTGCTGCTATTGCTCCTCCGGCCGCTGCCGTCGCTCCAGCACCCGCCGCCCGCACCGCCCTCACCCCTCCCGGTGCCGCCGCAAAACCAGCCCCGCGGCCGCCAAGCGAACCTGGCTCCGCGCGACACTGCGTGCGCGCGCACGAGGGTAGGCGGCGGCGCGCTTTACGGCGGCAGCGTGGGTGCGTGACGCTCGCCCGTGGTCTCAGTTCGCACGTGGCGCCTGCGGAGGCACTTTGTGGCTGTGAGCGCCGGTGCAACTGCGGGCGCAGCCCTTCCGACTTACAGTATGAAGCGGCCGAGTGAGTGTGGTCAGGGGGCGGGCTTGGAGGGCCCTCTGTGTCTAATGGTCGACGAACCCACCAGGGCGCTCCTCTGCGGCTTGGTCTCTGGGGGAATGGAGGGCCGGCGGGGAGGCCGTAGCCCTGATCCTGCCTAGAACTGAGGGTTGGACGGCCCCACGTGAATCGCGGGCCTGTGGTGCAGAAAGAAGGCTGGGCCCCAAGGGTGAAGGTCGGGCCAGAGTCTCGTGAGGACCCGGTCAGTGTCTGAGCCAGGTTTCAGGCGCAGCGTTTTCCCTCGTGCGGCCACGTTTGATCCGGCCCTGGTGAGATCTGAGAGCCGCCTCTCAAACCCACTGTTAGCTCCTCCTTTGTGATTCGTGCTATTTGACAAGAAGTGGCTGTATTTTTGGATCTTATACGCTCCTGTGTGCTATCCCAGTCTAATCTGGGAAGAGTGGGAGCGGGGAAGTTGGTCTCTACAACGGATCTGTTGAATCAGAGTCTTTGGGACTTGAGTGGTCCGTGTTTATTTTTACCACACACCCCACGATTCTTTTTTTTTTTTTAATTCATTTATTTATTTTTAGTTTTGGCTGCGTTGGGTCTTCGTTGCTGCGCGCGGGCTTTCTCTAGTTGTGGCGATTGGGGGCTACTCTTCATTGCGGTGCGCGGGCTTCTCATTGCGGTGGCTTCTCTTGTTGCGGAGCACGGGCTCTAGGCGTGCGGGCTTCAGTAGTTGTGGCTCGCGGGCTCTAGAGCGCAGGCTCAGCAGTTGTGGCGCACGGGCTTAGTTGCTCAGCGGCATGTGGGATCTTCCCGGACCAGGGCTCGAACCCGTGTCCCCTGCATTGGCAGGCGGATTCTGAACCACTGTGCCATCAGGGAACTTCCCCACAAGATTCTTAAATTAGGTTTCAGAGCCAGTTAATTACTTAACGCAAATATGGATGTGACCCTAGAGCGCAGTCATCAGAAACTAAAAGTGATCATTTGTGGATAAAGTGGATTTTAAAAAACCGTAAATAGGGCTTCCCTGGTGGCTCAAGAGAAGCCACCGGAATGAGAAGCCCGCGCACCATAACGAAGAGTAGCCCCCGCTCACCACAATTAGAGAAAGCCCATGCGCAGCAGTGAGGACCCAACGCAGCCAAAAATAAATAAATAAAATAAATTAAAAAGGAAACAGTAAATAAATTAACTCTTTTATGATATGTTGCTTTGCAGAGTTAAAGAAAGCAAGTAAACGCATGACCTGCCGTAAGCGGTATAAAATCCAAAAAAAGGTAAGTCTTGTTTTTGGAAGAGTGGTACCAAGTATAATGCTAAACTGATTTCTGCCCCACCCCTCCTCCACAAAGAGGTCTGGATTAATATTAGTATGATTTCACCTCAAGAAACAGAGGTTGGATAGACTATGACACAAGCTCTTAAGCATCAGAAGTAATTCAGTGTTAAGAGTCTGCAAATTTTGATCAATATGGTAACAATTGCTGTAAAAAGAATCTCCTGGTGACATTTTCTTGCTGTTTCTTACATAAGTATGTGTGTTCTCTGCATTGTTACAGTTAAAGTTCTATGTTTCTAGGTCATTTTACAGATACAAGTAAACTGCAGCCAGATTGGTTACTCACATGATTTTTGTTCAGTATTTTTGTTAATCAAATTTTATTATGATAGGTTCGAGAGCACCATCGAAAATTGAGGAAAGAGGCTAAAAAACGGGGTCGAAAGAAGCCTAGGAAAGACCCAGGAGTTCCAAACAGTGCTCCTTTTAAGGAGGCTCTTCTTCGGGAAGCTGAGCTAAGGAAACAACGGGTAAAATGCATTAGCTAAAATGTTCAACAAGTGATGTGTGGGTGTGTGTATTTTTTTCAAAGTAAAGTTACAATATCAGGTCACTTTGGCTCTCCCATTTCTCTTGTGGCTTGAACACAGCTTGAAGAACTGAAACAGCAGCAGAAACTTGACAGGCAGAAGGAACAGGACAAGAAAAGAAGACTTGAAACTGACCCTGCTGTTGAGCTATCTAACATGGAACCTGTGAAAGAGGTATGATTACAGTCATGAAAAATGGAGAAATAGGTTACATCTACTGACCTACTAATTTTGTTTCCTTTCCCCTTGTCTTTATCCCCTAGGAATTTGGGCAATGCAAAGCTAAGAAAGCCAAGTCAAGCAAACAGAATCCGAAGAGGCTGTATTGTCAGGAACTTAAAAAGGTATCATAGTTTAGGTTAGTGTCTAAAAGTGGTAATGAGATTTAAAAGACTAGAATTTTTTTTTTCTTTCTCTTCTGACACCAACCTTGTAGAGGTGGAAGTAGAGTTCTCTTGAGCAGGAAGAATTCTTCAGCAAGTTGGCTTACTCTGATATGTTTAACTGAAGGAAATATTCTTATGGTTTTAATTTTTTACATGGGAACAGTTCCCCATAAGTATGATTTACAGAAGTGGCATTTTGTGATAAAATAACATGTTGACACAGTGGCTTTTTAAATAGAAGGAAATACTTCAGAGGAGCAGTACAGAAGTAAGAGTCTCTAAAGTACTCTGCTGAAACCTAAGTGAAGGAGGTCAAGGGGATGTTTTGGTGTAGCACTGCCATCCCCAACACCTGTTTTCCTAAGCTCACTCCCTCCTGTGAATAGACCCTGACTGTGTTTCTCAGCAGCTCTTGGCAGGGCCACAAAGGTCTTTCAAACTACATAACTCAGAATGGGAAGATTATATATTTAGATAGTTGGGAATGTTTCCACTCTTGAAATCCACTTTGATCAGAGGCCACTGAACAAACCTATGTCCTACTGTCATGTAAGAAATAAACATGTGAACATCATTCACACCAAAGTGAAGATATGAGATTCAACTCTGGGGCTTCCCTGGTGGCGCAGTGGTTAGGAATCTGCCTGCCAATGCAGGTTACACGGGTTCTGAGCCCTGGTCCTGGAAGATCCCACGTGCCAAGGGAGTATTTAAGCCTGTGTGCCACAACTACTGAAGCCCGTGCGCCTACAGCCCACGCTCCGCAACTAGAGAAGCCACTGCAGTGGGAAGCCCGCACACCGCAATGAAGAGTAGCCCCTGCTCGCTGCAACTAGAGAAAGCCCACATGCAGCAACGAAGACCCAATGCAGCCAAAAAAAATAAATGAATAAATGAAAAAAAAAATTTTTTTTAAGAGATTCAACTCTGAGCTCACCCTGTTGCAAAGTAGACAACGCCAGTGTACTTATGTGGAGGGTGGTGCCAGAGCAAGGGATGCTGTTCTGATAGCTTCTGCTTTGACAGGTGATTGAAGCCTCAGATGTTGTGCTGGAAGTGTTGGATGCCAGAGATCCTCTTGGTTGCAGGTGTCCCCAGGTAGAAGAAGCCATTGTCAAGGGTGGACAGAAAAAGCTGGTACTTGTATTAAATAAATCAGGTAGGCGAAAACATTGCTCTTTATGTTCCATATGTACTAGTGAGGTATGAGGAAAACATCTGAACAGTCTGATTGTCTCTGAAGACTGATAAGATCCAACTCTGACCTCAACAAAACCAGTGCATATGCATGAGCTTTTGTTGCCAAAGACAGTGCTGGGCAGTGGGGTGGAAATTTTTTTTTCCCCTTATTATATTATATTTTAGTTTAGTTTATTTACTTATTTATTTATTCATTGCTGTGTTGGGTCTTCGTTGCTGTGTGTGGGCTTTCTCTAGTTGTGGCAAGCGGGGGCTGCTCTTCATTGCAGTGTGCAGGCTTCTCATTGCGTGGCTTCTCTTGTTGCGGAGCACGGGCTCTCGGCATGTGGGCTTCAGTAGTTGTGGCACGTGGGCTTAGTAGTTGTGGTGCACGGGCTCAGTTGCTCTGCGACATGTGGGATCTTCCCGGACCAGGGCTCAAATCCGTGTCCCCTGCATTGGCAGGCGGATTCTTAACCACTGCACCACCAGGGAGGTCCTGGAGATGTTTTCTAGAAGCGAGTTAACTGGTTTGTACTGTTCTTTTGCTATTCATTACTTAACCACCTTGTCTTATTTAAGAGTGTAAGCTTTTATACTCAGCTTACTGTGTAGTATATTTCACGTAGGAAATGATGACAGAGTGCCACATTCTCCACACCTGCACAATGTCGACATGTGGCACTATTTAGGTGAGACATGATTATGTATCTGGGTTTGAGCAGCAGGGACAGAAACACCCAGAAACAGAAACCTGTGAAACAGAAAGTAAGGATGGGATCTAAAATTACAGTTGGGGGTCAGTAAACATGGCTGCTACCTGATAGTAAATTCTGGAAACATAGCCCTAAGGTTAGTACGGTAATATTCTAGAGGTTGACTTATTCCTGAAAGGATGAGCAGTGCAGAGGGGAATTAAAGAAATACAGAGGTGTACATACTGAACTCTGTTAACCAGAAGCATGGTAGGGAGCTGACCCTCTCCCCATCTTCTAGTTCAGATACTTTTGAAAAAACTGGGAAAAGGCAAACCTGAATGAAATCCATAGTTTACTAGACTTTGCAAATTCATCTCAACAAAATGACCAAATTGGAACAGTGTTTTATTCCTAATCCCTATCAGATTTGGTACCAAAGGAGAATTTGGAGAACTGGCTAAGTTATTTGACGAAGGAATTGCCAACAGTGGTGTTCAAAGCCTCAACAAATCTGAAGGACAAAGGGAAGAGAATCAAGGTACCCTTAATTTAGTGGTGGGAAATGTGTTTCTTTCATCTTTCAGATGGGTGAAATATGATGAGTGTACAAAATCTTGATTAAAAAATGAAAACTTGTAAGATCCAACTCTGATTTCATCCAGGGATAATCTGAAAGGCAATGGAATGTGGTGATTTTAATAGATGGGCTCTGGAGCCAGATTGCTTGGGTTTTGTCTGGTGGGTTGTCAGAAGTAGTTAAACTAATTATTTAGAATTTTAACTTGTGAAGGTAAAGAAGAAAGCTGCTCCATTCAAAAGTGAAGTCTGTGTTGGAAAAGAAGGCCTTTGGAAGCTTCTTGGAGGTTTTCAGGAGACTTATGGCAAAGCCATTCACATTGGGGTAATTGGTGAGTTTCAGTTCAACATATTTTATGTCTTATCTCAGTAAGTGCAACTCGGCACTATAGGTAATGTTAGCTTCTAAGAGCTCTGGTTTATTTGAATTAATAATCTTTTCCTGCCCTTTCATTACCTGTGCAAGAAATGAAGATGCTAAGAGTAGTCTTAGTGTTGAAGTGAAGACGCTCAGATCCAACTCTGATCTTGCTCTAAACAGGCAGGGATAAAATAAGGGAGTGGAGATTTTATGATTACCAGCATATAATGCCTTTTGTATCTGTGGATTTTCCATTTGTAGGTTTCCCAAATGTGGGGAAAAGCAGCATCATCAATAGCTTAAAACAAGAACGGATATGCAATGTTGGTGTATCCATGGGACTTACAAGGTAAATTGAGTTCCATAATTGCAATATTTCATTATAGATAAGTATGATTTTGTTTATTTTAAGGGAGACAGTTTTCTATTTCTATTTACTCAACTTTCTATTCAGTGAAAGGAAGAGGGTTAAGCCAGTGTTAGGCTTGGGAAGAATTGATTAGAGTAGAATAGTTGCCCACAATCTAGTTTGAAAGACGAGCAAATAGATTCATAGAAGGAAAAGCTGCCTTAGAGGAAGTGATGTTTGAACCTGAACTTGAAATGAATAGAAGTCTGCCAGGTAGAAGAGGGGAGATACGACAGAGGAAACAGCATGTGTTTAGGTCAATATGTATGTAAGCTATAACACGTAGTGTTTTGTCTTTAGAAGAGGAGGGTGTGCTGTTACGGTTTTAGATAAACATGAAGCAAATGATGATAAAGTGGATCTGACAGACTGTGCTGAGTTTGTTCAATCCAACCCTGAGCTTCGTTGTGTCTCTTGGCCTTTAGGAAAACCAGTGCCCGTCAGTTACCATCTTTCTTGTTTCAGGTGCATGCAGGTTGTCCCCTTGGACAAACAAATCACAATCATAGATAGTCCAAGTTTCATCGTGTCTCCACTTAACTCTGCTATTGCACTCGCTCTGAGAAGTCCAGCAAGTATTGAGGTAGTAAAACCAATGGAGGCTGCTAGCGCCATCCTGTCCCATGCTGATGCTCGACAGGTAAAAAGAATCCCCTTCCCTTGAGCTCCATCTTGGATTTCATCATAAGCATTTTTTTTTTTAACATCTGTACTATATCAGATAGATGAGTTTGTTTTTCTTTTTTTAATAAGGTAGTGCTGAAATATACTGTCCCAGACTTTAAGAATTCTCTGGAATTTTTTACTTCATTTGCTCAGAGAAGAGGACTGCACCAAAAAGGTGGAAGCCCAAATGTAGAAGGTGCTGCCAAACTGCTGTGGTCTGAGTGGACAGGGTAAGGCTTCTTTCTGTTGGCTTTTTGATGACCACACAGAATAAAGGAACTGATTTTTGACAAACTTTATTTTTAATACCAGTGCCTCCTTAAGTTACTTTTGCCATCCCCCTACATCCTGGACTCCTCCACATTTTAACGAGAGCATTGTGACAGACATGAAATGGGGCTTTAATCTGGAAGAACTGGAAAAGAACAATGCACACAGCATACGAGGTAAGCACGGCTTGTGTTTACCTACTGTCTTCATAAGCTGACAGGCCAATAAAGGTCTCATCTGTTTACATGGGCTGTTTACCTTTCCTAGCCATCAGGGGCCCTCGTTTAGCCAGTAGCCTCCTTTTCCAATCATCGGGTCTGACAAATGGAGTGATAGAGGAAAAGGACATACCTGAAGAATTGCCGAAACAGAAAGAACGGAAGCAGGAGGAGGGGGGGGACTATGAAGATGTCAACACTGACCAGGAATGTGTTGAAGAAGAAGGTGATGTAAGTATGTTGTGCATGAGTTGTTTAAGCTGAAGTAAGTTTTCTAGCATTACAATGTACAACAGAGGGGAAGGGGCTGAAGGAAGAAATAGAAATTAAATATTTCATGACTTTAAAAAGCCTCGTACAATTTAGAAGTTTAAGGCTTGCAATCATTAGTCTTGATTTTGTGCATCCATTAATGTGTACCTCCAGAGACTTTTTCTGGGTATGTAATTAACTTGGATTAATGAGCACACAAGGGCTTACTAACAAACACTGTTTCTCTGTCCCACAGGAAAAGAGCTCAGACATGTCCCCTGCAGAAGAGGCCTGCGAGGCACTGCCTGAGGACTCTCAAGCAGGTGAGTTGGGTGGAGGGATCTTCTAACAAAGCAGTACAGTAGCTTTTATTTTTGTTTTTAAACAAACACCTCATTTTTCTTTCCAATATAGATAAGCAGTCTGCACCATCTTTCATCTTGGATAAAATGACTGAAGAGGAAGATGATGCTTATGATTTCAGTACAGATTATGTATAATAGAACTTTCTCCTTCTATAATGGTGTTTTGTTGTTGGTTTTTAACATTGTGAGCAGACTGCTAAGCTGTTCTCTGCGTGTGATGTACCGGTTTGTTACAGTATGACATAAGCTGTGTAAATTTTGTGAATGTGTATATAATGATATATTCATTTTAAAAATCAGGCAACTTAGAAAGTGTCTAAGTTCTATAAAAAGATAACTCATCTCTTAAACAGTGAGTGGGTAGAAGTAAAGTTAAAACAGATATCTTATTGAAAAATGTAGTTTTTACTTTATTTACAGATTCGGCCACAGGTCACAAAATTAAAACCAAGCAGCTGTGTTGAACTAGCTGTACCAGCCGTATCTTAAGTCCATTCACCTCTGGTCGTTCAGCACTGTCAGTAAGCAAACTCTTGGTAAGGCAGATGGAGGCATATTTATAGTCTGTCTGGGAAGCTGACTGCCACATGGGGCAGTTTGTCCTCTTTACCCAGCTGAAATGTCCCTTGTCCCTTTGTTGCTGCAAACAGGCATTGAAACCTAGCAAGTGTTACTTCCCACACATACTTTCTTCCAGGATTTCCTGAGAAATGCTTATAGCATACTTATTTACTTTATATTTGAGATCTCCACATGTCTTCGGATTAGGCTGAATTTGCCTGTTGGGTCCGGAATATACCATTTTTCCCAGACATCAGTGTATGAAGCAGTTCTTCCCCATGGCTTAAAGTGCCCATTCCAGTGGAGTAGCTTGGCAGCCTTAACAAACTGGGGTGAATATCGTTTTCCAGCACTGGAACCTTACATTTAGGAAAAAAGAGCCAAATGACTGTACTAGTCAGACACAAGACTGCAGGAAACTTAAGGGAAACAATATATTCCACCCCTGAGGGTGGTCCTTTAGACACTTTATTAGCTTAGGCCCTTGGTTAATTATCTACTTACCAAGGTGGCGAACATTCCACATAGGGTCGATGGTGGAGTGCTGTTGATAAAATACGATCAGCAGGGGTGGTGTTGTGATGCTGCCAGCCAGTGTTCTACTGTACAGCCCTTCTCTTGGTGGGACAGATAACAAATGAAAGCTGTTAGTAAAGAATCCTGACTAATTCCTGTTAGTGAAGACCACCAGGGTTGAAATAACAAGAGTTTTCACAGCTAGGCCAGTTACATACTTACTCTACATTGAGTTTCATCCATTTTTCCAGCTGGTTAGTTATATTCTGTCTTTTCCATTCTGTCAAGTTTGCAACAAAAACTCCAGGATTAAATGAGCAGGTGCTGGCTTTCATGGAAAGCTTACGAATTCTTTCCTTTTTATAGTCAAGATATCCAATGTAATTGTACTAAAAACACAATTGGGATATATAGTATGTTTAGTGCTTCAAACAATAATTTGATAACTGTTCTGCTTACTTACGACTTCTCATTATTAGCAAAGGGCTCTACATAAAGCAAATAAAAGTGACACTTGGGATTGCAAGTTAGACAACAGGAACCTAAACATTAAGCCAGATGTTCAAGGAGAATTAGGTTGTCTAATCCGTGAACCAATCTAGGAAAGCAGCCTTGAGTTTTGGGATGAAATAATTGGTGAATAAAATGTAGCTAAAGATTTAGAATTCCCTGATTTTGCTGCCTCTCCCCATTGACATGAATTATAGGGAGTGGAGTGTCTATTCACGAGGTCTAATAAGTAATTTACCTGGTTCCCTGCTCCACGGATGACAACTTTAGTAGAGGATGAATCACAATCTTCTGAAAATGCAGCTGCATGTCCTGGTTTCAGTGGTGTATTGTACAGGGCAAGAATATCACCTGAAACAGATAAGGTTTAAGATTTACACTGGAAGTTGCCCCAGGATTCCCTATTCCTCCCACTTCTTAGGATGGCCTTTTATAGGATATCATAAATAAGACAACCACTACCGCCCACACTGGACAGAGAGCAGCACTGATGGTGACATTCTTTAGTACCTTGCACAATTACATCATCGTCCATATATATGGCCTTCTTTGCGCTGGGAACCAGAATTGGCAAGTAGAACCTTGCAAAGGTTAACTGGAAAAGGAAAGAGGCATTGGCACAAGACTTGTCAGTGGCTGTGCTTTTGTTTATTAGAAACTCCCAGAATGCTCTCGGTATCCATGCAGAAGACAGCCAAAGGTCTCAGAACTTCCAGGTTTGGTTCCCAGGGAAGTACTAGTACTGTACCCACAGTTACCCAGGTATTCCAATCATTTCATAATACTACCAAGTACAAACAAGGATGCATGGAACTCACTGGTTTCATGGATTCCCCCTGGTCAGGATCCTCCTTTACTTTCCCTTCCAAAAGTTTAGTGTCAAAATTCACAATTTTGTACCTGATGCTTTTCAGGGTACTGCTGCTGAGCCAGGACCTGATGAAAATAAACCACTAAATATCAGTTTTAAGTAATCATGTCCCAACCCACAGCCATATCTCTGCTTTCCAATAAGACCATAATGCAAGAGAAATCCTGAGGACAAAATAGGTGTCTTCAAGCCCCTTCACCTCTGAGCTTTGGTTTCCTCATCTGCAGTGAGTTTACCCACTGAAGTCCCTTCCTGAACCAAGATTCCATGGTGATAGTGCACCCAAAGACTCATACTTTTGATCACTCTTCTGACACTAAAACTGCTGTAAAAAAAATTCATTATGGAATTGAGAAGATCCTTTCACCACATGGATCATTCAACATTTGTCCCTCCAAATACATCAGTGAAGAAAATGAGTCAAAGTATGATGGTAGTGAAAGCTAAGTTATCAACAAAGCTGGTAAATCAGTCTGTTAATCTACACTTATTAATTCACTGTGTTGGCTGAGTAATTCTACCTGAGTCTAAGGTACTGCCTGTAAGAAAAGTCAGTGTTCCCTAAAGAGGTACTGCACATTTTTCCTAGGCCCATTTCACATCAGCGTTTTGTGGATATAATGTTATTTCTGTAGTCTATTCTAATGCAATATTTCTTTCTACATTATTTTAGATGATTTCTTGAGTTTTTAAAGTGTGGAAAAATGATTTGTAACAACTTTCATGAACAACCATGGAGAAAGGTACAAGAACAGATATGTTTTAGAACTTTGACCACTATTAACCTGTTAGATAAAATGTTTCTTGGAATAAACTTTGTAAATCTTAATTCAAAGCATCTTTCAAAACACAGTTAAGACTATCCATCAGATTTTCTATTAATCACAACAGTTACAATAGTAAGGACCATTTACTGAGCGATTATTATGTGGTAGGTGTTTTCATATATTTTTTCATTTACTTGACACAACAATCCTCTAAGCTGGATATTTATACCCCGTACTTACAGATGAGTAAATGGGTTCCAAAGGGTTAGGTAATGTTCCCCACTATGGGCTGAAATTTGGATCAGTGTCTATGCTCACTTCACCATACTACCTTGCCATTGTTCCCATGTCCCTTCCCACTCTAGACCAGAACTACTCAAGAGCATGTTCTTGAAATAAGGAACTTGTAAGAGAATGTAAATCAACACCTTGCTTCCTTCATTGAGAAAGTCTTACTACCAAAAAAATATCCACTTAACTATGCATAGTAACGCAGTTGATTTACATCTTGGCACAGTTTTCTTACATATTTCTGCTATCATGGAGACATGTTTATGGTACAATCACATGGAAAAACAACATGCAGTTTACATGTGGTATAATAATTATATAGGAAAAATGTAAACATTGAAAAAAATAATACTGGATTGGCAGCTGGCCTGCTCTTAGAGCATCCCCTAGAAGCAGAATCATCAGGCAAGCCGAGCTCACCGGAGATGGTCTGCTGTACCGTTGAGTGTAACAATGTAGAAAATCACATTGGAGCGAGTGTTGTGCTGAATGCTGTTTATGGCTGCAATGGCCCCCCCAAGCCTATCTTCAGATGCAGCAATGACCACAGGAATCTCCTCTTGTCTCCCGTCTACCGCGTGTTGGGGAGCATTTGGGACAAAGTCTACAGGCTGAAGCCCCACAATTCCTGAATCTGCAAAGAACACACACAAAGAAGGTACTGTGATACAAACACAATCTCAAGAGCTTTTGATACAGAGCCCAAGACATGAAAAGAGGTAAGCTGAGAATTATGATACTTACACCTCATTCTGCCTCATTGTAATGTGAAGCATATAGCCCAGAAATTGTGTTTTCCTATATGTAACCAGGCCTTTGGAAAAGCATTTTTAAAAAATAGGCAGACAATTCTGATACATTACTGGTAGGAATATAACAATCTTTTTAGATTGTATTTGGGCAATTTGTATCAAGAGCCTTAAACAGGTACATGGCCTTTGACCCAATAATTCCCCTTGTGTCTCTTAAGGACAACATCTGAGAGGTAACCAAAAGTCACAATTTTATTTACAATTGTGAAAAACCTAGAAACAGACTAAAAAACAGTTTTTCAAACTGAATTGTATCCCACAAGTAGGCATGAAATCAATATAAGTGGATCGCAATCAGAATATGAGTAGGAAAACAGTTCCTGAATTGGAATAGAACAGTGACTTAGAAAAGAAAATATCAGAATGCATCACATACAGCAACTGCAAGTACTGTTTTGTAAACCTTCTTGCTTTTTATAATACGTTCATTTACTCATTCATCATGCAGTGAACACTGAGCGCCAGGCAATATCTAGGCACCGGGGTTACAGCCATGAATAAGATGGTCAAATCTTTACCATTGTATAGGGCAGATAGACAATAAATACATGTATGTGTCTGCTGTATGTAACACATTCATTATTGTGGGGTTGCCCTCAAAAAAATCTGAAAGTCATTGTACCAAAAGACTTTTTCCTATGGCAAAAAGTAAACTATGTGACATTAAATTTACATATGAAGTTTTGTCATGGTGACGTGCTTAGGATATAATTATGTGAAAAACCATGTCATGTGTAGTTTATATATAGTATAATCTCAACTGTATAGAAAAAAATACAGAGAAAAAAAACCTGTAAGGTACTAACACAAAATTTTAATAATTATCTCTAGGCAGTGAAATCATTTATTCAATGAATATTTAGTAAGCACCTCCTATGTACCAGCCACAACTGCCCTCATGGAGCTTGAATGCTATTTTCTTTTTTATATATGTTCCCACCAGAAGCATGCATTACTTTATGTAAATATGTATGTATAAAAATACACACACATATATACACTATTATAAAAACATGCTATCAGAGCACTCAGTGAAAGTTAAGGGAAAGCTATTAGTCTTTTCTTGCTCTGGTCAAGTACGGTGGGTGACAATCCAAAAATGATTTTTGACAAACACTGAAGCCTCAAACATCCCTCAATACCAAGGCAGAGCAGTATGAACAACTAATCTAAAATAACTGGCAGCGGAATTATACAATAGTGGTCTTTTAAATCAGTTGACAAGGCTTTGTGGTTTTGTTTTACTACTAAAGACCTGCTGATATGGTTTCATGTGTTAAAGCAGAGTAACAGGTAAAGTAACTAGACTGACACTCTAGTGAACAGAAGAGGCATCAAACACCAGCAACACTCCCCTGTCCCCACATTCTGAAGCCCTGCCCTACTGAAATGTCTGTAGATAACAGCCCACAGTGGCTCCTTTCTCCAAGGCCTCTGATTTGGTAAAAAGGAATCTTCTGTGAGATCAAACCCTCAGCAAACAACTGCCCAGCAAGGAGAAGGGGACAGGCTGCAAGAGCACAGTGAGTGCCACCTACCTTTCTCAAAGTCTTTAGTAGCTTCTATAAGGCCAAGAAGAAAGCCTTCTTTTCCTTGAATCTAGTGATGTAACTTAGAATGTGGGACACAGGGAATTCCAGGTCCTCAACACATGCCAAGGCATTAGTCAGGGTTCCCATACCTGAAACCTCGTTCCTCAGCAAACTGCTCAGGCCGAGGAAGTTATGGTGCAAAACCAGTAAGAAGAGAGCAACAGCCAGGACCAGGATGATAATATTTACTGAAACAGAGGAGAATGCCCATGTTACATCTCTTCACCTTTTGACCAGGTATAAAACAACATAACTGTAGAAAGGACGTACCTTTACGGAATGACATCTTTCTCTTCTGTCTTATATAAATATTAGTTATTAACCCTACGAAACAAAAACAAGCCCCCAAAGTCAGTAGGTACATTAGAATGGCCATCAAAATGCCTACACGCTTTTTTTTTTCTGGCTGTGTGCGGGCTTTCTCTAGCTGTGGCAAGCCAGGCTACTCTTCGTTGCGGTGCGCAGTCTTCTCATTGCTGTGTTTGTTGCGGAGCATGGGCTCTAGGCACGCAGGCTTTAGAGCGCAGGCTCAGTAGTTTTGGCACACAGGCTTAGTTGCTCTGCAGCATGGGGAATCTTCCTGGACCAGGGCTTGAACCCGTGTCCCCTGAATTGGCAGGCGGATTCTTAACCACTGCGCCACCAGAGAAGTCCCGCCTACACACTTTTATTCAGGTTGAAACAAGAAGTGCATACGGTGTTTTCTGCAAGAAACTCGTTTTGAATTAACAGTTTCCAAGAACCCAATTTGGGATCTGAATTTTTTACAGTAGTCATAATAATAAAATACTTCCAGTAACTTATAGCCTTGTATACCATATGCCACTAGGTGAAAAGCAAAAGAAATTCTACCAGGAGGAATACCTGGAGTCTAACCACTATGGAAATGTTTTCTGAATGAATTTCTACTTAAAATTCCTAATTAGACATGGACTTCAGTTGTCTATGATCAAGTAAACCAAGGTCAGCCTTGTTGGTACAAACATCCCTGTTCCAAGCTGTATTCCATTCATCTTTAACTGGAATTAAAGAAAAGAGAAAAAAGAACAGTTCCCAAATTCATTTAAACTATAGCAGAGGGACTTCCCTGGTGGCGCAGTGGTTAAGAATCCGCCTGTCAATGCAGGGGACACGGGTTCGAGCCCTGGTCGGGGAAGATCCCACATGCCACTGAGCAACTAAGCCCGTGCGCCGCAACTACTGAGCCTGTGCTCTAGAGCACGCGAGCCACAACTACTGAAGCCCGCACGCCTAGAGCCCGTGCTCCGCAACAAGAGAAGCCACCACAATGAGAAGCCCGCGCGCAGCAACAAAGACCCAACGCAGCCAAAAATAAATAAATTTATAAAAAAGAAAAAAAAACCTATAGCAGAGAAACAAAGTTACAAAAATTCACAAAATCTAATCTTGCTATCAAAAGTTTAGAGCTCTAGTCTCAAAAAATTAAAATCTGCTAAAAGAAAAAATTAGCTTCTTCTGGGGGCTTCCTATCTGTTGGTTAACTACCCATTTCTTATGAAAGTGGTGTCTAATACTGTCACTCTGCCTGTGGTTTGTGCTCCCCAGCTCATCTGAAGCCTTCACTTTTTCAAAACAAATAATTCAATGGAAACAAGACTGTAAGTGGGGCTAAATTAAACAATTAGGTTTCTACAACAATCTTTGGGTAATGTTTCATTAAAAACATTTTATACAGCCTGGATATTGTGATCCTACATTTGAGAACTTTACCCTTTTCTACTTCATCTTCCCCTGTGGGAGTACCTAACATTTACATAAAGGCTATTAATTTTACAAAGCACTTTCAAATATAGCATATTTCTAAAATCAAAGTCAGTTTGAATTAATTTCATCTTAAGTGAAGTGTGTGCCTATCAGGCACTTGATTTCTCAAGGCCTTTGAAAAGAAGAAGGGCTGTTTAAAAAACTGGGGATCACAGGCCAGATTACAAATTTGGGAGAACATAATTCAGACTCACAAAGAACAATCTAAAATACACACACACATTCTTTCTCGCTCACTCTCATTTCTTTCTAGAACAGTATATGTATATTATACCAACAAGCTTACTCTCTAAAGACTACACATCGTTATATACCCTGAGCCATGTGTCTCTAGCCATGTGTCTCTATCTCCTCTTGAGGACTGAGCCTTACCTATAGAAGGTGGCAGACTGGGGGCTGCTCAGACAGAGTTCTAACATCTGCCTGCTTGGAGCCAACTTCCACCAAGACTGGAGAAAACTATCTCACTTTAATAAATCTCATTTAGTTAATGGTATAAGGGCCAATGGTTTAGCTCAACAATGTCCACTAACAATTACTTACAGGTGGTATGTTAATTGAGAGGCACAAGTATTTTGTGCTATTCCAGCTAGCTAGAAGAAAAACACAATCCCAGCAGGTATTTGATGTACTTAAGTAGATTCGCATGGCAGAAACCACCTACTCCTAAAACTTCCACAGTTATCTACATGCAAAATGCTGATTATTATGGAGTGTGTCTGATCCATATATCCTTTCCTGGTGCAATTCCTGGTAATGGAATTCACTGATCTGGTTAGAAAGAATTCTCAAAACAAAACTGTATGTACATCCCGGATGTGCAATATTGGCTATATTTTTGCAAGAGTACACAACTGTGTACAATTCGATCAGTAATATTCAATTGTTCACTATGAAAAGTAGTATTTTGTTTAGAAATTATAAGACCTTCACATTCCCAAATCATTCACAATACACACACATAGCAGGCATTCCCAGAAATATGGGTGAAGAAACCTTAGGGGGCAAGAACACTTTATGTTTTCTAACTTGCTAGCTACCTGCAATAGTACCCACATCTCAGTGGCCTTTTCTGCTTTTCTTTCTACTGCTATATATTCCCAAGGAAGGCCATTCCACTCATGCTCTGCAACCTATCCTATAATTGTTTCCTTGGTGCAGCATCAGAAAACTCTTTCCCTCTCTGCTGGATCACACACTTAGCAGCATTAATTACCATGCTCTGGTATCTTCCAGTTAATTAAAAAATAAAAAAGACACCACTGGGGGCTTCCCTGGTGGCGCAGTGGTTGGGAGTCTGCCTGCCAGTGCAGGGGACACGGGTTCGGGCCCTGGTCTGGGAAGATCCCACATGCCGTGGAGCGACTGGGACCGTGAGCCACAATTGCTGAGCCTGCGCGTCTGGAGCCTGCGCTCCGCAACGAGAGGCCGCGATAGTGAGAGGCCCGCGCACCGCGATGAAGAGTGGTCCCCGCTTGCCACAACTAGAGAAAGCCCTCGCACAGAAACGAAGACCCAACACAGCCATAAATAAATAAATAAAAGAACGTGAATTTCTTAAGAAAAAAAAACACCACTTCCCATATCCCAGCAGACCCACAGACCTATTTCTCTGTTCACTCTCACTCTAAAAGCTTGAAAGGATTTAAAGTTTCCAGCTCCACTTTCTCTCCTCTTGTCCTCTATCCTACTTCAACCAGACTGCTGGCTCTACTCCATTCAAAGTGGCTTTGTCGAGGTCACAAAAGACCAAGGTCATCTTTCTGTCCTCTTACCCATCCCCTCAGAGGCCATCAAGAAAGTTCACCGCTCCCCCTCTTCAATTATGAAATTCTCTCATTTATTTGATTTGTTTATTTGTGTCTTCCCTGCTCTATGAGAACAGTGACCCCAGTGAAAAGCGTTTACTGGTGTATCCTTGCCATCTAAAACCGTGTCTGGTAAATGGTAATAGGTATGTGATATTTGTTGAATGGTCTTGTTAATCCAGGAGCAAGGCTGGTTCTCAGTTCTGAAAGGGAACACGATCTTTGATAATAATCATGAAAACAAATTCAAACACAAGAAAAGACATGGATTCCAATGGAGATCTCTCTGAAATTGAACCTGACACGCAATCTCCTTTTCCCATGATTATCTTTATACCTCAAATACCATAAAGTCTCTGCAGCAACTGCCACCCTGTGAAGTGCATTTAAAGAGGGATAACACAGAGGGATACATCTATTTCTGCATACAAGGGAAAGTCTGTTTAGTCTCTGCCAGACTGAAAGGTGGAAAAAGCACTAAGGATATACATCCACTTTCTCTACCTCTTCATCTGTCTAGCTCCTACTTGGCTTTCAGGAGTCAAGGGAGCCTCCCCCAAACCTCACATTCAGCTGCATCTCCCCTGAGCTCTCACATCTCCCGGGCTTCGCTACCCCAGAGTAAATCCGGCTTATATTTGTGGGGTTACGTGGCTGTCTCCCTTGACACACTCTGGGCTCTAGGAAGGCAAGCGCCTGGTGTTGGTCACGGCCATGTCCTTGGCCCAATTCATGGCACAAAAAAAGCTGCCGGGAATGTTTGCTGACTGCATGAGGGCGGCAGCCGCACACCACCTACCCTGGAGTGCCTAGAATCCCACCGCCTGTGACCCTGAGGCGCAACACAGCACAGAGGCCAGAGAGCCACTTGGGACCCACAGGCCCAGGTTTCCCAGAACAGATTATCTCCGGAACGTGGGTCTTCCACCTTGCTCAGAGTAACGGGGCAGGGCCTAAGCTTCTGAGATAGATGCCGGCCTTGAGAGGCAGTGCGAATCCTTTGCTGGCCTCTTACGGGAGGCCTGAGGCTGTGAAGACGCCAGTGAAGGCGCCGAGCAGCCTGGAGGGACAAACTGGAGACTCCCCGGGTGGGAGCTCTCTCCAACTGGTGCGAAGGGGCGGGCCAGGACCCGTCCCTCTCCGAGGGCATTCCCTTTCTCTGGATGATGGGTTCTGGGGTACTCCCCTCTAAATTCTGGGGGTCAATAACGTTTAGGGGTGTTTCGCAATGGGTGACGCTCCGGGGGTTCCCCCCACCCCCGCGGCCAGCCGTTTCCCTCGTACGCTCCCCACGGCCGCCCTTACCTGCAGCCCGAGGAGGAGGGGCCGCTGCCCACGCCCCGGCCCGCCCCGCCAGCTCAGCGCCCCCGCCGCAAGCCCCGGGGCCCAGCCCGCCGCCGGGCCGCCCGCGTCCCCTGCACTCCGGACCGAGCCCGCCTGCCCACTAGCTCCGCGGCCGCCGCGCAGTCCCGCAGTCCCGCAGCCCCCCGCCCGTTAGCCGCTCGGTCCGCAAAACCGTCGCGCGGAGCAGGCGCCGCCGGGCAGCCCGACCGCTGGGGTCCTCGCCGAGAAATGTCCATCGCCATGGAGACGGGGCGCGCGCAGGCCGCCGTTAAGCCGCGAAGGCACAGCCAAGGACAGTTTGGGGGACCTGGACCGCCCTCGGCACCCAACAGCACTGACGGCGAACCCTTCACGGGCGCGTGATGCCTCGGCTCGGCTGCCACCGTCAGCATCTCGGCCCTTGCGGAGAGGGCGCCGGCCTACAGCCAGCTCCGAAAGCGCTGGTCGCCTAGCCAGGGCACGGGGCGGGGCCTCGGGCCGACCGGGTTTGTGGGAGACATCCGCTTCCGGGGCCGCGGCCATCGCGACCCTCGGCTCGACAGGCCCGCAGAGCTGTACGCAGGAGCTGACCCCGGCCCCTACTGTCCCTGAGTCCCGGCCGCCTTCGCTCCGCCGCCCGCCTCCTGAGCCAGTCATGTTGGAGCATCTGAACTCCCTGCCCACGCAAATGGTGAGGGCGCTGCCCGCCTCGGCCCCAAGATTCCTACACGCCGCTCGCGAGCCTGGCAGCTCCGCAACCCTTGTCCGAGACCCACCCGGTGCAGCGCGGTTCCTACCCCGGATGGCTACTTTCTTCCCCGAAATGAATCTCCTGGGTCCCCTTCTCTCTTCCCGCGCGAGGATGCCCCAGTCCGGGTTCCGTGAGGATGCTTTAATTCCCCGGGAAACCCAGAATGTCATTCCTTTAAGTTCTTGGGGAAGCCCCATATATTGGGATCGCCCTGTGCCAAAGATGTGAGGCCAGGGCAGGAATGTACCTCTTCGGTGGTAGAACCAATTCCTGCTTTGCTCTCCTTCACCTCTAGGATTACAAGGGCCAGAAGCTAGCTGAACAGATGTTTCAGGGAATTATTCTTTTTTCTGCAGTAAGTATTGGTTTTGCATAATCTTCTCTCCCCACCCCCACCCCACCCCCAGCTTGACTGTATTTAATATACTTTCTTTGTCTTTAGATAGTTGGATTTATCTACGGGTACATGGCTGAACAGTTCGGGTGGACTGTCTATATAGTTATGGCGGGATTTGCTTTTTCGTGTTTGGTAAGAAATTTATGGGTGCTTGGATGTTAGTGGCAACTTAGGTTTTCTGAATTGGGTTGTTTTGGTTGGCCCTAGTAGTGAGAACCGGCACCATCGTTTCCCTCATCCTTCCCTTGCTATCATTGGAAAAGTAAATGCCAAATAGGATCAGATGAGGTTAAGTTACATAAAGCTCATTTCTTTTGGCAGGCGATCCAAGCAGTAATCTTAAAGTCGGACTAGACCTTAAGACCTTACAGTCTTCATATTGCTCCCTCCTCACCTTTCTTTTAGCTCTTAAAGCCATGTGTAAACAGTGAGGCTTGTTCTCACTTAACAGTATCTTGTCTGGGTGGTGGCACACAGTTTTCATAGGAATGTCAGTTTCATTTTTTTTAACCTTTAGCATAGGAGTCATTTGGGAACCAGGCATTATACATAATGCTTTTAAACTTTTAATGGCCATAATTGATGCATTTTCTCTGTTGTGACCCAGCTGACACTTCCTCCGTGGCCCATTTATCGCCGGCACCCCCTCAAGTGGTTACCTGTTCAAGACTCAGGCACAGAAGACAAGAAACCAGGGGAAAGAAAAATTAAGAGACATGCTAAAAATAATTGATTGGGGTTTTCATGATTGAGCTTTACTACTGCACCTGCTTTTGTTTCGTGTGACATGAGTTAAATTGTTTTCATATCCAAAACATGAGCTAAAAACACCTATGCTCAGCTGTGTACAGATTTTGTTCTCTCTATATTTCACTTCTCTGTTGGGTTTTGATTTATAAATATTTTAGACCTTCTCTTCACAATCTTCCTCTGAAATGGAGAACAGAAAACACAAGTATGCAAAGTTTCTTTCAGGTCTACAAAATAATGAAGAATAAAAGCCTCATAAATGATAATACAATTTAACTATCAGAGTTTTATAATTCATTATGAGTTGTCAGGCTGTTTTAATGTTTTCAAATAAAACTCACAGTGCAACTCAATGTCTAAAGAGTCTTTCGTTTATTGTTCTGCAAGCATGACTACTAGTAAAAGCCAAAATTAGAAGTTCGTGGTTCTGAAAGTGTAAGAACCATTTCTATTTTCTGAAGCTACAAGTTCCTAACATACTTTTTTTTTTTTTAACAACAGCAAGCACCTATAAAAAAACTTTTGCTTTATACATTTAACATCTTATTCAATGCATGATTCATATGTGATATCTTACAGCTATGAAATTTACCACAAATGTAAATTTGTGGTAAAGTAGTATCTTGGTACCACTAAAATAAGCCTATTGCCAAGCAGAAAACATTTAATCCAGGCTTTACCTAAGGTGGTTCAAAGTGGAAACCCATAAAACTGTAAATTCCTTTAAAATTTTCCAGAGGGCCGAAGAGAAAAATGTTCCAAAGGCCTTGTGGCAGGGATGGGAGTGGAAGGGTTATTACAGGTAATATTCTGTTTCTCAATACCAGGATATAGGACTTCCAAACTATGAGTTTAAAAAAAAGGGAGCAAAGACCTTAATATAGCAAAAGTCAGGAAAGGATTCTAAAAAAAGGGAAGAAAAATAAAAGATGGCAGAAACAAGAACAAGCATATCAATAAGTATAATAAATGTGAATATAAAGTTAAGAGGTCCCAATAGGGTTAAAAATCACGTCACCTCATGTTCTCAAAATGACACCCCAAGGTTGAAAACAGGAGCAAGGATATATTAGGCAGATGCAACCAAAAAGGAGTGGTAATAGTGAAAAAGAAATATTTAATATCAGAAAGCATTAAATGGGGCAAAGAGGGACATTTCATAGCTGTAAGATGTCACTTACGAATCATGCATTGAAAAAGATGTTAAATGTGTAAAGCAAAGATTCTTACATATACCGGAATTTGGCAAAGCTGCACTCTTGGTAGGAGACCAACACTCTACCTTTCAGATTTTGATAGATCAAGGCAATTAATATGAAGACTTTTGCACTTGTTCCACATACCTGGAACATCTTCCTTCGGATATACATGACTTGTCCTCTCCTTTCATTCAGGTTAGGTGACATTCAGATGTCACTGTAAAGAAGCATTTCCTACTACCCTGTCAAAGTACGGGTATGCCCCATCATTCTGTGTCTACTTCCATGGCATTTAATATATCTCAGTATATATTTGTTAATTGTCCTCCCTAGAATATAAGCTCCATGGGAACAGGAACCTCATTTTGCTCAGTGCTGTTTGCCTAGTACCTACAACAGTACATGACACATTATAGGCACTCAGTATTTACTGAATGAATGATACAGAGCTGTGCTGTCCAATATGGTACTACTAGTCATGTGTGTCTAAGTTTAATTAAAAATTGAGTTCCATTGCAAGAGCTCATCAGTGCAGATGTAAAACATTTCCAATATTTAGTAGAGAAGTGATTCTGCCTATGCATGAGAATTCACCTTTACTGAATGCACATAGGGCCATTCCAACGATGGATCATGTACTGAACTACAGGGAAAAACGACTCCAAGAAATAGGGGTTGTACAGGTCATATTCATTAACAACACTGCAGTGTAGCTGGAGCAAGGAGACAGAATTTCCTTGGCCTTCTAAAGATACGGAAATTTAGAAACTTTTAAAAGAAAAAATCATGGAATCTAAAAAAAAAAAAAAAAAGGTTCTGAAAATGCGAGGTGCAGGACAGGAATAAAGATGCAGACGTAGAGAATGGACTTGAGGACACGGGGAGGGGGAAGGGTAAGCTGGGACGAAGTGAGAGAGTGGCATGGACATACATACACTACCGAATGTAAAATAGATAGCTAGTGGGAAGTAGCCACATAGCACAGGGAGATCAGTTCAGTGCTTTGTGACCACCTAGAGGGGTGGGATAGGGAGGATGGGAGGGGAGACTCAAGAGGGAGGAGATACGGGGATATATGTATATGCATAGCTGATTCACTTTGTTATAAAGCAGAAACTAACACACCATTGTAAAGCAATTATACTCCAATAAAGATGTTAAAAAAATAAATAAGAATATTCAGTAAGTGAAAAAAAATAAAAGAGAAAATCAAAACCAGATTTACTATTTAGAAACTAACCTCAAAAAAAAAAAAAAAGTCTCAAATGTGGCCAAAGATATGTTGAGAGGGAAATTTATAGTCTTAAAAATGTGTTTTATAATTAAATAAGAAAGCTGAAAAATGATTAAGCACCCAAGAAAAAAGCACCACAAAATAACCAAAGAACAGTAGGATAAAAACTGAATGTTTAAACAAAAATATACAGAATGGTAATAAAAAAGGTATGGAGATTTTTTTTATTCTAAGAAAATAATATGTATAACTTTATACCAATAAGTTAGAAAACTTTAGTAGAACTGATGACTTTCCAGAAAGATGTGGATTTCTAAAACATGCAAGAAACGGTAAATAGCTCAGGAAGACCAACCATTTGCCAAAAATTTGTCCTCAGCTGAGCACTAGGACTAGATGGTTTTAGAGTTAAGTTGTTAAAAACCCTTCAAAATAAAGAAATTTCAGAAATTAGGCCATGAACCCGGGCCTAGCACCTGGCACATAGTAAAAACTAAATAAAAGTCTTTTATGTGGACTAGAAAGGGAACATTTTATTATTTTATGTGTGTGCATAATTTTCATAAAAGGTAAGACATATTTTTAACTGTAAAAATTGAAAATATTTCTGGAGTCATATTCATGTTTAGAGTCCCTCAAATGCAGAAGTTAAAATTTACTAATCAAAACTTTTATTTTATAAAAACTATTTGCTAGATGGGTATTGCCCCTTATTAAACAACTAATAAAATATGTGATATACAATTATACATTTAAAACATGGGAAGACAATATCTTGATGTATAAGAAGACAAATTTCAGTAGACAAATATGTCCAACATAACTAAAAGGATCTGGACTTTACTTAAAAACTGCTGAATTAGAAAAGGAATTAGCGTTTAAGGAATGTTTTTGCTGATGGAAAAATAAATCTTAAAAAGAAAAAGAAAAAAAAATCCAGTATGTAAAAACATATTGATTTACTAGCCCAAAATAACTCCTAGTTTCAATTCTTGTATACCCTGAATGAGGTCCATATTAAATGGAAATAAAATGTTAAACATCCATCAATATGCAAAAAAAGGAATTCAATGCTCAAGTACTATATATAATGCCATATCTTTAAATCTACTCCCAGAATTATAAAAAAAATAATTTATCAACTTCTACTTAAGGTTATTAACAGTAAAAAGTAGTATCACTGGATATATGTCATTTATTTCTCCTATTGCTTTCGTCACTATAGTATAATATAAAACTTCCAATCCAGTATGTTGTATCCCTGTATTCAAGCTAATAAGTACCTTAAAAAAAAATAGTTCTAGATATCAAGTTGGTTTAAGGCTCAGTAAACAGTAACCAAATAAACATTGTACAACAGATTTTCCCTCATAAAGAGAATAAGATAGCCAAAGGTTTTTTTCTTTTGTAATAAGCTTGCTTCATATTACTCTGTCCAATTTTTTTCTAGTAAAAAAAGGCCCAACAAAATACAAGGATGGTGAATGGCCTCCAGTCATTATTATAGGTTTGTTTGTTTTTGTTTACGCCAAAAACCTTTGAAAATAGTTTCATTCTGGCAGCAGATTAGGTAAATTATCAAAATTTTACATTATCTTCAAAAAATTTTAACTGGCGAGCTTTCACATTGTAAGTCACATACTTTTCACCCATGTGCTCCCGCAAAAGTACCTATTTGGGAAACATAAAAAAAAAAAAAAATCAGTATATAGTAGAAAAAAATATTTCCGTAACCTTAAAAGGGCTATTCTAAGCATGATACCAAGAGCAGAAACCTTATGGGAGAATACTAATAGTTCTGTTTACATAAAAATTTTAAATGTCAAGATACCAAAAAATAGTCATAAGAAATTAAAGAGCAAACAATAAACTAAGGAAAATATTTGCTACATGCCAAAGAATTAATACCATTAATGTATAAAGAGCTCTTAAAATCAATAAAACACAGCAATATTAAAATATTAGATTGTAAAGCAACTATACGCCAATAAAAATTAAAAAAAAAAAAAAAGCCACCAAACACCTGTTATCCTTATCAGAAACCTAGACATTCCATTGCATATCACACACGAAATGGAGAAAATAAATTAATTGAAGGCAAAATAAAACAGAATATTAGAATTGATAAAACAAAATCAATCCCATAGATAACTCAGTAAAGGCATTTACAAAATAATACAACCAATTAACATAAAATTCAAACTGACTAGTAATCAAAAAAAAAAAAAAAGAACTATTTGATACTCAAAGTATGTCTGTTGAAAGAAATGCCTGAAATTGAAATAACATTTAATAATATGTTAAACAGATGTCATGCACTTCCTGATACAATGAACTGAGAAGGACACAACATCACCTCTGTGGTATTCCTACCAAAAATGCATAATCTGGATCTATTCATGAGGAAACATCAAACACACCCAATCTGAGGGGCATGTTATAAAACACATGGCCTATACTCTTCAAAAACGTCAAGGTCATGAAAAACAAAGACTCAGTAACTGTTCCAGATTAAAGGAGACATAACAACTAAATCTAAAATGTAATCCTGGGGCTTCCCTGGTGGCACAGTGGTTAAGAATCCTCTTGCCAATACAGGGGACACAGGTTCGAGCCCTGGACCGGGAAGATCCCACATGCTGCGGAGCAACTAAGCCCATGCACCACAACTACTGAACCTGCACTCTAGAGCCTGCGAGCCACAACTACTGAAGACTGTGCGCCTAGAGCCCATGCTCCGCAACAAAAGAAGCCACCACAATGAGAAGCCCACGCACCACAACGGAGAATAGCCCCCGCTCACTGAAACTAGAGAAAGCCTGCGCACAGCAACGAAGACCCCATGCAGCCAAAAATAAATAAATAAAATAAATAAATTTTAAAATAAAAATAAAATGTAATCCTAATTGGTTCCACATCCAGCATGACAGCGTGAGAAGCTCTGCAGACACCTCTTCAGTGAAACTGGTGAAAATATTTAAAAAACCAACCATTTAAAGTCTCTGGAAATGGTCATAAGGGCATATAGCAAATAGGGACCCTTTTTTTTTTTCAAGAAAATCTACTAAAACTCAGTTAAAAACAGTAAAGCTACTAAGAACAATGAGAGTCAGTGAACTGAATTAAAATGAAATGTCTCCCTCCCCACTCCAGCTCAGTGAGACAAAAACTTTACTACACTGGTGAAGTCAAGAAACTTCTTTCCCCCTAACTCCTAGTTGGAAGGCTATCTTCCTGGGAGGGGCAGGACATCGGCATATTTCATCCTGCCCCCAATACCTGATGGTGACAGTAAGCTTTGGGAGAGTGCAGCCAAGAGGTGGTAGCTTCTTTTTTATGCCCAGCTCAGACATGTAGGATAGAGGCTCTATCTTGGGTACAGGGCCACTGAAAATACAGGGACCCCAATCACCTTTGCCCCAGACCATAAAGTGAAGTTTCCATGCTGGGTGAAGCATGCCAAGAAGACCAGATGCTACTGCCTCTCACCCTCTCTGAGCTTCCAAAGTGGGGGTATCGCTCAGAGACAAGCAAGCTACTGTTCCCACTCCCAGCTCCCGAGCTGTGCTCCCAGATTTTGCCTGGGGGTAGAAGCAAGACATAAAATAAGCACCAAGTCTTTAATGAACCGACTTCATTTGGAACAGAGTGTGGAGAATTCAAGCCTAAGGGTGCTCTCAAAAACTGGAGGTAGTGGTGAAAGGCAACTGGGAGGAGATTAGTACTAGGTGCATTGGATATATAGGCTAAACTGTACGCCAGCTACTTTAAAAGAACCAAGAAGCTGGAGGGGCCCTGCGTTCAGAACAAATCTCAAACACTAAGCTTGGGAACTACCTCTTCAAAGGAGCTCAGCTTTGATTGGATCAGCCTATGGATCAATGTAGCCCCAGGGCATTACTGAGAACAATAAAAGCGATCAGCTGGCAACCAAAAAACATCTGGGTGAGGTCTGGGAAAGGGAGCATCAAGAGAGCTCTGCCAGGGACTTCCCTGATGGTCCGGTGGGTAAGACTCCATGCTTCCAAGGCAGGGGGTTTGGGTTTGATCCCCGGGGTCGGGGAACTAGATCCCGCATGTGTGCCGCAACTAAGAATTCTCATGCCGCAACTAAGAAGTCCGCATGCTGCAACTAAGACCCAGTGCAGCCAAAATAAATAACTAACTAAATAAAGAGAGCTCTGCCAAACCCACTGTCATTCCAAGGTAGTTGTGAACATACCCAAGGCTGTACCCTAGGGGCAACATCAGAGGCTTTACATTGTGGGGACCAGGGTAAGGGGTTCATAGACTTTACTAATATAATCCAGCCAATCACTAAACAAATAAACAAGCAAATAACAATAACAACCCCCCACCACTGGAGGCCAATACTCAGACTTGTAACCATTTATTATCTAAAATGTCTAGTTTCCAACAAAAAGTTATGAGACATGCAAAGAAATAGAATAGTATGACACATACACTAGAATAAAAGCAGGCAAGAGAAACTGCCTGTGAGAGCAACCAGATGTTGGATTTAACAGACAAAAACATCAAAGTAGGTATTATGAGCATGTTCACAGAACTAAAGGAAACCATGATTACAGAAGTAAAGAAAGGTATGATGACAATGTCACATCAAACAGAGAATATTGAGGAAGAGAAAGAAGGCATTAAAAAACCAAATGGAAATTCTGGAGTTGAAAAGTGCAATAACAAATGAAAAAATTCACCTGGGAGGCTAAACAGTATATTTTAACTGGCATAGAGAATAAGTGAGCTTGGAGATAGATCAACAGAGATTATGCAATCCAAAGAACAGAGAGAAAAGAAAATGAAGAAAAATGAACAGTTTCAGAGAAATGTAAGACACCATTAAGCACAACAGCACATGTATAATGGGAGTACCAGAAGAAGAGGAGAGAGAAAAGGAGCAGAAAAAATATTTGAAGAATATTGGCTGAAAATTTCCCAAATTTTAAAAAAGCAATCTACACATCCAGGAATCTCAATGAACTCTAAGCAGGATCATCTCAAAGAGATCCACACATGGACACATTAAAGTAAAAGTCCTGATGCTATAATGCATACATAAGTCAAAATGTAAGGTTGTACACATGCAACTTATATAATGTTATAAACCAATGTTATCTCAATAAGAAAAAATAAATTTAAAAAAATAATAAAAAGCAATATTCCAACAACAACAACAAAGTAAAAGTGCTGAAAGCCAAAGGCAAGGAGAAAATCTTGAAAGCAGCAAGAGAAAAATGACTCAGTACTTACAAGAGAACCCCAATAACATTAACAGCTGACTTACCATAAACAATGAAGGCCAGAAGGCAGTGGGATAACATATTCAAAGTACTCAAAGAAAAAACTGTCAACTAAGAATTGCATATCCAGTAAGGCTATCTTTCAAAAATGAAGGCAAAATAAAGATATTCCCAGATAAACAAAAACAGAATTTGTGACTAGCAGACTTGCCTTGCAAGAACTACTAAAGGAAGCTCATCTGGCTGAAAGCAAGAGACCCCAGGCAATAATTCCAATTTACATGAAAACACAAAAAGCACTGATGAAGGTAATTATGTAAATAAAAACAATATAAATACAAATTGCTTCTCCTTTTCTTCTCTGAACTGATTTTAAAAGCATTGTGTAATACAATATGTATAGAAGATGGTGGAGGAGGAAGAAGCACCAGGAATCTATCTCCTCACATGGACAAAAATTGCACTGGCAGAATCTGCCAGATGTAACTATTTTGGAACTCTGGAGTCTATTAAAGGCTTGAAATATTCAGAGGAAGGCTTGGATGGTAAATTTTGGTTAATTCCAGTCAATTTCAGCTCTTAGCACCCCCCTACCTAGAGGCAGGTAGCTGTCCAACATTCCTGGGGCAGCCTGTAGATAGCTTATAGGAGCCAGGGTAGGGTAGGCAATAAGAATCTTGTCTTCCAAGTACTAGGGATCTCTGTACTGACAGCTGATTGCTGCTTCTCATCACAGAGGGACAGACACAGAGGCAGGCAACCACTGTTGCAACGCTCATTGACATTGTTACAAACACCATAGTCTCCAGCTGCAGCAACTTCCAAGGGATTTAAAGGGACTAACATAGGTATTGTGGGAGTCCCAGAAGAAGAGAGAAAGAGGAAGTGAAATTATTTAAAGAAATAATAGCCAGAAACTTCCCAAGTTTGATGAAAGACACGAATATAAACATCAAAGAATCTCAACAAACTCCAAGTAGGATGAACACAAAGAGTTCACATTCAGACACATTATAATCAAACTGTCAAATGCCAAAGACAATCTTGAAAGCAACAAGAAAGGAGCAGCTCTTCACATGCAAGGGATTCCTCAGTAAGATAATAAGCAGATTTCTTATCAGAAACTTTGGAAGCCAAAAGACAGTGGGATGATATTTTCAAAGTGAAAAAAACTGTCAACCAAGAATCCTGTATCTGGCAAAAATGTCCTGCAAAAGTGAAAGAAAAAAGAAGGAAATCTTGCCATCTGCAACAACATGGATGGACCTTGAAGGTATTATGCTAAGTGAAATAAGTCAGAAAGAGAAAGCCAAATACTGTATGAGCTCAGTTACATGCAGAATCTGAAAAAAACCAAACTCATAGAAAGAGACAACAGACTAGTGGTTGCCAGAGGCGGGGAGTGGGGGTGAAGGAAATGGGTAAAGGTGGTCAAAACGTAGAAACTTCTGGTGAGTTTTGGGGGTATAATATACAGCATGGTAACTATAGTTAATTGTACTCTATTGTACATTTGGAAGTTGCTAATAGTAGATCTTAAAAGTTCTCATCACAAGAAAAAAAAGTTTATGACAGATGATAGATGCTAACTAAACTTATTGTGGTAATCATTTCAAAGTATATACATATATCAAATCATTATGTTGTATACCTTAAACTAACACAGTGTTACATATCAATTATTTCTCAATAAAACTGGGTGGGGGAGAACTTAAGACATTCCCAGATAAATGATGAAGAAGTTTATTATCACTAGACCTGCCCTGCAAGAAATACCAAAGGAAGTCATGCAGGTAGATATGAAAGCATACTAGACAACAACACAAAGCTGTATGAAGAAATAAAAGTCTCAGTAAAGGTAAATACATGGGCAATTGTCAAAGCTAGTATTATAACAATGGTTTGTAATTCCATTTTTTATTTTCTACATGATTTAAGACACTAATACACTAAAAAAAAATTATTAGTCTAAAAAGTTATTAGTCTAGTACTAATGTAACTTCGGTTTGTTCCACATTTTGTTTTCTTCAAAATTTAAGAGACTAATGCATTAAAAAATAAAACCAATTACTAGTTTATGTTTTTCGTTACACAATACATAAAGATGTAATTCTGTGACATCAATAACCAAAAGGGGTGAAGACAGAGCTTTAAAGCAGCAGATTTTTTAAGTTAAGCTGGTATAAATTCAGATTTGAGTATTAAAACTAGGATGTTAAATGTAATCTCCATGGTAACCTCAAAGAAAATAGTTATAGAATATACACTAAAGGAAATGAAAAGGGAATTAAAATGTTTCACTACAAAAAAAAAGAAGTACTAAACATAAAAGAGGGCAGTAATACAGGGTATTAGGGACAGAAAAAGCTATAAAGCATATAGAAAACAAACAGCAAAATAATGGAAGTTCCTCCTTATCAGTAATTGCTTGAGTGTAAATGAATTAAACTCTCCAATCACAAAGACGGAAATTGGCAGAACTGTTAACAAAACTATGCTTTCTGGGGCTTCCCTGGTGGCGCAGTGGTTAAGAATCCACCTGCCAATGCAGGGGACACAGTTCGAGCCCTGGTCCGGGCAGATCCCACATGCCGCGGAGCAACAAAGCCCGTGTGCCACAACTACTGAGCCGGGGCTCTAGAGCCTGTGAGCCGCAACTACTGAGCCCGTGTGCCACAACTACTGAAGCCCGTGCGCCTAAAGCCCGTGCTCCGCAACAAGAGAAGCCACCGCAATGAGAAGCCCACACACCGCAACGAAGAGCAACCCCCACTTGTCGCAACTAGAGAAAGCCTGCGCATAGCAACGAAGACCCAATGCAGCCAAAAATATAATTAATTAATTAATTAATTTTTAAAAAAACTATATGCTTTCTACAAGAGACTTTAGATCCAAAACAGATTGAAAATGAAAGGATTGAAAAAGATATCCCATGCAAATAGTAACCAAAAGAGAGCAGGGGTGACTATACTAATATCAGACAAAACAGACTTGAAGACAAAAAAGGTTACAAGACACAATGACATTATACATTAACAAAAGGATCAATACGGCAGGAAGATATAATAATTATAAACATTTATGCACCTAATAACAGACCATCAAAATATTTGACGCTAAATTTGACAGAATTAAAGGAAAAAATAGACAGTTCTACAAATAATAGTTGGAAACTTCACACTCTCAATAACGGATAGGACAACCAGACAGAAGATACGAAAACAGAGGAGTTGAACAATGCAAAAACTAACTAGATCTAACAGACATATAGGGAACACTCTACCCAACAATAGGATACACATCCTTCTCAAGTGCACATGTAACATTTTCCAGAAGAGATATATATATTAGGCCACAAACTAAGTCTCAATAGATTAAAAAGAACATACAAAGTATCTTCTCTGACCACAACAGGATGAAGTTAGAAATCAATGACAGAAGGAAACTAGAATATTCACACATTTATGGAAATTAAATAACACACTCCAATGCACCAAAGAAGAAATCACATGGGAAATTTAAGATATTGAGAGACAAATGAAAATGAGAACAATATACCAAAACTTATGAGATGCAGCAAAAGCAGTGCTAAGGGGGTAATTTATAGCTCTAAATGCTTATGTTAAAAAAGAAAAAAGATTTTGGGACTTCCCTGGTAGTCCAGTGGCTAAGACTCTGCGCTCCCAATGCAGGGGGCCTGGGTTCAATCCCTGGTCAGGGAACTAGATCTCACATGTTGCAACTAAGAGTTCACATGCTGCAACTAAAGATCCCGCATGCCACAAGGAAGATCCCACATGTGGCAGTGAATATACCACTGTGCCGCAACTAAGACCTGACACAACCAAATAAATAAATAAATATTTTTTTTAAAAAAAGAAAAATGATTTCAAGTCAACAACATAACATTGCAGCCTAAAGAAATAGAAAATAGAACAAATTAAACCTAAAACTAGCAGAAGGAAGGAAATAATAAGATTATAGCTGAGATGAATATAATTGAGAACAGAAAAATAGAAAAAAATCAATAAAAGCAAAAGTTGGTTCTTCAGAAAGATGAACAAAATGGACAAACCTTTAGCTATACTAAGAAAAAAAAAAAGACTCAAAATACTAAAATCTGAAATGGATTTGGGACGTTACTGCCACTCTAATAAAAAGAAATAAAAAGGATTCTAAGAAAGTACTATGAACAATTGTACACCAACAAGTTGCATAACCTCGACAAAATGGACAAATTCCAAGAAACATAAAACCTACCAAAACTGAATCATGAAGAAATAGAAAATCTGAATATCCCCATAACTAGCAAGGAGACAGAATCAGTAATCTAAACCTCCTAACAAGCAAAGGCCCTGGACCTTTGCTGGTGAATTCTGCCAAACATTTGGACAGGAACTGATACCAATCCTTCTCAAACTCTTCAGAGAGTTAATGAGGAAGGAGTACTTCCTGGCTCATTTATGAGGCCAGCATTGCTGGTGCTAGGGCCAAACAGGGACACTATAGGAAGAGAAAAATATAGACTAATCTTCCTTATGACCACTGATGCAAAAATCTTCAACAAAATACTAGATGATTAAGGTGTTCATGAGAGATACTGGTCTCATGTTTTTTTCATGTAGTGTCCTCGTTGGGTTTTGGTATCATGGTTGTTCTGGTCTTATGGGGAGAAATGGGAAATGTCCCTTCTTTTTCTGTTTTCTAAAGAATTTGTGTAGGATTTGTGTTATTTCTTCCTTAGATGATTGGAAGAATTCACCAGCAAAGCCATCTGGGCCTGAAGTTTTCTTTACGGGCGAGTTTTACTTTTCCTAGATGCTGTGTTTAGGCTTTGTATCAAGGCTTAGAGTAGTTACATTCATACACACAGAAATTAGAATGGTGGTTGCCAGGAGCTGGTAGGAGGGGTAAGTGGGGAGTTTTTGTTTAATTGGTACAGAGTTTCAGTTTTGCAAAATGCAAAAAGTTCTGGAGATGGATGGTGGTGATGTTTGCACAATAATGTAAACATACTTAAGGCCACTGAACCAAATACTTAAAAATGGTTAAAATGCTAAATTTGAAGTTATGTGTATTTTACTGTTAATTTTAAAAACCAGCATGTATATAATACACTGTTGAACCTATAAAATAGAAAAATGTAATATATTTGTGCAAATATATGTGGAAATTAAACAATACACTCCTAAACAACCAACCTTACAGAAATAAAAAATATTAAAAAGAATTTCTATTAATAATTGTATGCCAGTGTGTGGGCCCTGAACCAAGATGGCAGAGTAGAAGGCCGTGCTCTCACTCCCTCTTGTGATAACACCAGAATCACAACTAGCTGCTGGACAATCATCGACAGGAAGACACTGGAACTCACCAAAAAAGATACCCCACACCAAAAGACAAAGGAGAAGCCAAAGTGAGATGGTAGGAGGGGTACAATCACAGTAAAATCAAATCCCATAACTGCTGGGTGGGTGACTCACAGACTGGAGAACACTTATACCACAGAAGTCCACCTACTGGACTGAAGGTTCTGACCCCATGTCAGGCTTCCCAACCTGGGGGTCCGGCAACAGGAGGAGGAATTCCTAGAGAATCAGACTTTGAAGCCTAGTGGGAATTGATTGCAGGACTTCGACAGGACTGGGGGAAACAGAGACTCCACTCTTGGAGGGCACACACAAAGTAGTGTGTGCATCGGGACCCAGGGGAAGGAGCAGTGACCCCAGGGGAGACTGAACCAGACCTACCTGCTAGTGTTGGAGAGTCTCCTGCAGAGGCGGGGGGTGGCTGTGGATCACCGCGGGGACAAGGACACTGGCAGCAGAAGTTCTGGGAAGTACTCCTTGGTGTGAGCCCTCCCAGAGTCTGCCATTAGCCCCACTAAAGAGCCCAGGTAGGCTCCAGTGTTGGGTTGCCTCAGGCCAAACAACCAACAGGGAGGGAACCCAGCCCCACCCATCAGCAGTAAAGCAGATGAAAGTTTTACTGAGCTCTGCCCACCAGAGCAACAGCCAGCTCTACCCACCACCAGTCCCTCCAATCAGGAAACTTGCACAAGCCTCTTAGAAAGCCTCATCCACCAGAGGGCAGACAGCAGAAGCAAGAAGAACTACAGTCCTGCAGCCTGTGGAACAAAAACCACATTCACAGAAAGATAGACAAGATGAAAAGGCAGAGGGCTATGTACCAGATGAAGGAACAAGATAAAACCCCAGAAAAACAACTAAATGAAGTAGAGATAGGCAACCTTCCAGAAAAAGAATTCAGAATAATGATAGTGAAGATGATCCAGGACCTCAGAAAAAGTATGGAGGCAAAGATCGAGAAGATGTAAGAAATGTTTAACAAAGACCTAGAAGAATTAAAGAACAAACAAACAGAGATGAACAACACAATATCTGAAATGAAAACTACACTAGAATGAATCAATAGCAGAATTACTGAGGCAGAAGAACGGATAAGTGACCTGGAAGACAGAATGGTGGAATTCACTGTTGTGGAACAGAATAAAGAAAAAAGGGTGAAAAGAAATGAAGACAGCCTAAGAGACCTCTGGGATAACATTAAATGCAACAACATTCACATTATAGGGGTCCCAGAAGGAGAAGAGAGAGAGAAAGAACCCGAGAAAATATTTGAAGAGATTATAGTCGAAAACTTCCCTAACATGGGAAAGGAAATAGCCACCCAAGTCCAGGAAGGGCAGAGAGTCCCATACAGGATAAACCCAAGGAGAAACACGCCGAGACACATAGTAATCAAATTGGCAAAAATTAAAGACAAAGAAAAATTATTGAAAACAGCAAGGGAAAAACGACAAATAACAAACAAGGGAACTCCCATAAGGTTAACAGCTGATTTCTCAGCAGAAACTCTACAAGCCAGAAGGGAGTGGCATGATATACTTAAAGTGATGAAAGGGAAGAACCTACAACCAAGATTACTCTACCCGGCAAGGATCTCATTCAGATTCGATGGAGAAATCAAAAGCTTTATAGACAAGCAAAAGCTAAGAGAATTCGGCACCACCAAACCAGCTCTACCACAAATGCTAAAGGAACTTCTCTAAGTGGGAAACACAAGAGAAGAAAAGGACCTACAAAAACAAACCCAAAACAATTAAGAAAATGCTCATAGGAACATACATATCGATAATTACCTTAAACGTGAATGGATTAAATGCTCCAACCAAAGACACAGGCTTGCTGAATGGATACAAAAACAAGACCCATATATATGCTGTCTCCAAGAGACCCACTTCACACCTAGGGACACATACAGACTGAAAGTGAGGTGATGGAAAAAGATATTCCATGCAAATGGAAATCAAAAGAAAGCTGGAGTAGCAATACTCATATCAGATAAAATAGACTTTCAAATAAAGAATGCTACAAGAGACAAGGAAGGACACTACATAATGACCAAGGGATCAACCCAAGAAGAAGATATAACAATTATAAATATATATGCACCCAACATAGGAGCACCTCAATACATAAAGCAATTGCTAACAGCTATAAAAGAGGAAATCAACAGTAACACAATAACAGTGGGGGACTTTTTTTTTTTTTTAATTTATTTTATTTTATTTTTATTTTTATGGCTGTGTTGGGTCTTCGTTTCTGTGCGAGGGCTTTCTCTAGTTGTGGCAAGTGGGGGCCACTCTTCATCGTGGTGCGTGGGCCTCTCACTATCATGGCCCCTCCTGTTGCGGGGCACAGGCTCCAGACGCGCAGGCTCAGTAATTGTGGCTCAGGGGCCCAGTTGCTCCGCGGCATGTGGGATCTTCCCAGACCAGGGCTCGAGCCCGTGTCCCCTGCATTGGCAGGCAGACTCAACCACTGCGCCACCAGGGAAGCCCCAGTGGGGGACTTTAACACCTCACTTACACCAATGGACAGATCATCCAAAATGAAAATAAATAAGGAAACAGAAGCTTTAAATGACACAATAGATCAGATAGATTTAATTGATATTTATAGGACATTCCATCCAAAAACAGCAGATTACACTTTCTTCTCAAGCGCGCACGGAACATTCTCCAGGATAGATCACATCTTGGGTCACAAATCAAGCCTCAGTAAATTTAAGAAAACTGAAATCATATCAAGCATCTTTTCTGACCACAACGCTATGAGATTAGAAATGAATTACAGGGAAAAAAACGTAAAAAACACAAACATGGAGGCTGAACAATACATTACTAAGTAACCAAGAGGTCACTGAAGAAATCAAAAAGGAAATCAAAAAATACCTAGAGACAAATGACAACGAAAACGCAACGATCCAAAACCTATGGGATGTAGCAAAAGCAGTTCTAAGAGGGAAGTTTATAGCTATACAAGCCTACCTCAAGAAACAAGAAAAGTCTCAAATAAACAATCTAACCTTACACCTAAAGGAACTAGAGAAAGAAGAACAAACAAAACCCAAAGTTAGCAGAAGGAAAGAAATCATAAAGATCAGAGCAGAAATAAATGAAATAGAAACAAAGAAAACAATAGCAAAGATCAATAAAACTAAAAGCTGGTTCTTTGAAAAGATAAACAAAATTGATAAACCACTAGCCAGACTCATCAAGAAAAAGAGGGAGAGGACTCAAATCAATAAAATTAGAAATGAAGACGGAGAAGTTACAACAGACACGGCAGAAATACAAAGCATCCTAAGAGACTACTACAAGCAACTCTATGCCAATAAAATGGACAACCTGGAAGAAATGGACAAATTCTTAGAAAGGTATAACCTTCCAAGACTGAACCAAGAAGAAATAGAAAATATGAACAGACCAATCACAAGTGATGAAATTGAAACTGTGATTAAAAATCTTCCAACAAACAAAAGCCCAGGACCAGATGGCTTCACAGGTGAATTCTATCAAACATTTAGAGAAGAGCTAACACCCATCCTTCTCAAACTCTTCCAAAAAATTGCAGAGGAAGGAACACTCCCAAATTCATTCTATGAGGCCACCATCACCCTGATACCAAAACCAGACAAAGATACTACAAAAAAAGAAAATTACAGACCAATATCACTGATGAATATAGATGCAAAAATCCTCAACAAAATACTAGCAAACAGAATCCAACAACACATTAAAAGGATCACACACCATGATCAAGTGGGATTTATCCCAGGGATGCAAGGATTCTTCAACATATGTAAATCAATCAATGTGATACACCATATTAACAAATTGAAGAATAAAAACCATATGATCATCTCAATAGATGCAGAAAAAGCTTTTGACAAAATTCAACACCCATTTATGATAAAAACTCTCCAGAAAATGGGCATAGAGGGAACCTACCTCAACATAATAAAGGCCATATACGACAAACCCACAGCAAACATCATTCTCAATAGTGGAAAACTGAAAGCATTTCCTCTAAGATCAGGAACAAGACAAGGATGTCCACTTTCACCGCTATTATTCAACATAGTTTTGGAAGTCCTAGTGTCAGCAATCAGAGAAGAAAAAGAAATAAAAGGAATACAAATTGGAAGAGAAGAAGTAAAACTGTTACTGTTTGCAGATGACATGATACTATACATAGAGAATCCTAAAGATGCCACCAGAAAACTACTAGAGCTAATCAATGAATTTGGTAAAGTTGCAGGATACAAAATTAATGCACAGAAATCTCTTGCATTCCTATACATTAATGATGAAAAATCTGAAAGAGAAATTAAGAAAACACTCCCATTTACCACTGCAACAAAAAGAATAAAATACCTAGGAATAAACCTACCTAGGGAGATAAAAGACCTGTATGCAGAAAACTATAAGACATTGATGAAAGAAATTAAAGATGATACCAACAGATGGAGAGATATACCATGTTCTTGGATTGGAAGAATCAACATTGTGAAAATGACTATACTATCCAAAGCAATCTACATATTCAATGCAATCCCTATCAAATTACCAATGGCATTTTTTACGGAGCTAGAACAAAAAAATCTTAACATTTGTATGGAGACACAAAAGACCCCAAATAGCCAAAGCAGTCTTGAGGGAAAAAAACGGAGCTGGAAGAATCAGACTCCCTGACTTCAGACTATACTACAAAGCTACAGTAATCAAGACAATATGGTACTGGCACAAAAACAGAAATACAGATCAATGGAACAGGATAGAAAGCCCAGAGATAACCCCACGCACCTATGGTCAACTAATCTATGACAAAGGAGGCAAGGATATACAATGAAGAAAAGACAGCCTCTTCAATAAGTGGTGCTGAGAAAACTGGACAGCTACATGTAAAAGAATGAAATTAGAACACTCCCTAACACCATACACAAAAATAAACTCAAAATGGATTAGAGACCTAAATGTAAGACCGGACACTATAAAACTCTTAGAGGAAAACATAGGAAGAACACTCTTTGACATAAATCACAGCAAGATCTTTTTTGATCCACCTCCTAGAGTAATGGAAATAAAAAGAAAAATAAACAAATGGGACCTAATGATACTTCAAAGCTTTTGCACAGCAAAGGAAACCATAAACAAGATGAAAAGACAACCCTCAGAATGAGGGAAAATATTTGCAAACGAATCAACGGACAAAGGATTAATCTCCAAAATATATAAACAGCTCATGCAGCTCAATATTAAAAAAACAAACAACCCAATCCAAAAATGGGCAGAAGACCTAAATAGACATTTCTCCAAAGAAGACATACAGATGGCCAAGAAGCACATGAAAAGCTGCTCAACATCACTAATTATTAGAGAAATGCAAATCAAAACTACAATGAGGTATCACCTCACCCCAGTTAGAATGGGCAACATCAGAAAATCTACAAACAACAAATGCTGGAGAGGGTGTGGAGAAAAGGGAAGCCTCTTGCACTGTTGGTGGGAATGTAAATTGATACAGCCACTATGGAGAACAGTAGGGAGGTTCCTTAAAAAACTAAAAATAGAATTACCATATGACCCAGCAATCCCACTACTGGGCATATACCCAGAGAAAACCATAATTCAAAAAGACACATGCACCCCAATGTTCATTGCAGCACTATTTACAATAGCCAGGTCATGGAAGCAACCTAAATGCCCATCGACAGATGACTGGATAAAGAAGATGTGATACATATATACAACGGAATATTACTCAGCCATAAAAAGGAAAGAAATTGGGTCATTTGTTGAGACGTGGATGGATCTAGAGACTGTCATACTGAGTGAAGTAAGTCAGAAAGAGAAAAACAAATATCGTATATTAACGCATATATGTGGAACCTAGAAAAATGGTATAGATGAACCGGTTTGCAGGGCAGAAATTGAAACACAGATGTAGAGAACAAACGTATGGACACCAAGGGGGGAAAGCGGCAGGGGGTGGGGGTGGTGGTGTGATGAATTGGGCGATTGGGATTAACATGTATACACTGACGTGTATAAAATTGATGACTAATAAGAACCTGCTGTATAAAAAAATAAATAAAATAAAATTCAAAAAAAAATTGTATGCCAATTAGATAACTTAGTTGAAAAGGACAAATTCCTAGAAAGACACAAATTTTAGAAAGAGAAGAACAAATAATCTGAATATAGTAAGTAAAGACATGGAATTTATTATCAAAAAACTCCCCACAAAGAAAAGCTCAGGTCCACCCAGATGCCTTCATTGGTGAATTCTAGCAAACATCTCAAGAAGAATTAATACCAGTTCTTCACTAATTCTTCCCAAAAAAGATGAGGGAAACTCCCCAACTCATTCTGAGGCCAGTATTACCCTGATAACAAAACCAATAAAAATATCACAAGAAAAGAAAACTGAAGACCAATATCTCATGTGAACACAGACACAAAAACGCTCAACAAAATACTAGAAACATGACTCTAGCAACATATAAGAAGCAGTATACACGAAGACCAAGTGGGATTTATCTCAGGAATACAAGGATGATTTAACATCCAAAAACCAATTAATGCAACACACCATACCAACAGAATAAAAAACAAAAGCCACGTGATCATCTAAATAGAAAGCATTTGACAAACCCAACACCTTTTCATGATAAAAACACTTAGCAGGGCTTCCCTGCTGGTGCAGTGCTTAAGAATCCTCCTGTCAATGCAGGGGACACAGGTTCGAGCCCTGATCCAGGAAGATCCCATACGCCGCGGACCAACTAAGCCTGTGCACCACAACTACTGAGCCTGCGCTCTAGAGCCCGCAAGCCACAACAACTGAGCCCGTGTGCCACACCTACTGAAGCCCACATGCCTAGAGCCCATGCTCCACAATAAGAGAAGCCACCGCAATGAGAAGCCCGTGCACCGCAACGAAGAGTAGCCCCTGCTCTCCACAACTAGAGGAAGCCCACGTGCAGCAATGAACACCCAACGCAGCCAAAGATAAATAAATAAATTAACTAATTTTTTAAAAAGTGGAAACAACCTGTTTATCAGCTGGTGAATAGATAAACAAAATGTGGTATAGCCATACAATGGAATACTATTCAGCCATATAAAAGAATGAAGTACATGACATGCCCTACAACATGGATGAATCTTGAAAACATACGCTAAATGAAAGATATCAGTCACAAAGGACCACATAGTTTTGTATAACTCTATTTAAATGAAATGTCCAGAATAGGTAGATATAGAGACAGAAATAATAGTGGTTGCTTAGGGGTGAAAGGCCTATAGGACAATGGGGAGGGACAGTGGGTACAGGGTTTCTTTTGGGGATAATTAAATGTTCTAACATTGATGTGGTGATGGTTGTACAACTCTGTGAACATATTAAAAACCACTGAATTGTATATTTTAAATGGGTAAAATGTATGGTATATTAATTATATTTCAAAAGGCCATTAAAAAAATTCCATAGCATAAGCAGCTGACACAGCTAATGGGACACTCACCTCTCTTTCCAATTCATCCTCCTCTTCCAAAATATCATACACCTGCTCTAAAAGCTGAATCCCCAGGCCCCGAATTACATCAGCTCTCAAGACTTCAACTATTCTTCTGATTTTTTCAGAACCTGGCACGATAGCTAAAAAGCAATAACAACAACAGGGAAAAAGTAAACACTTTCACCACTGCAGCAAGAAGAACACAATTTATTTTTTCTTTTTTTTCCTGGTAATCTTGTCATGTTAAGATTCTTTTCACTTTGACAAGAGTTTAGTTTAAGAGTTCATGTATTTTTAATGACTAAAATGTATATATGAACTTACGCTTCATGTCTCATCACCATCTCCTAAATCTAAAAACTACAAATTGTCTAATTTGAAGAAAGTCCACATGAAAAATTCCAAACATGTTTTTATTTACATTTATTTTTAAAAATCAATTTTCATTCAACTTTTCAGGAATACAACTGTTACATAAAATAAGATATATTTTTTTATGAAGATATCCAAATGAAATAATTTAAAAAACCAAAAAAATTTGCAAGCATTAAGCTCCTTAGTTTGATACATTTCTCCAGTAAACATATGCTCTCCAGCTTGGTGTAAAACAATAAACTGACCACCTGAAGGTAGCTCTTTAAAATGGAGTTCCTCCGCCCCCTCTGCAACTTTCCCATGAAGTATCAGTGTGTCCCGATACTTCCGATGAAGTTTAAATTCTGACACTGGCTCTGGTACCGGGAGATCTTCATAGCTCTCTTTAGAGTCCAACTTCAGGGTCTGTGTCATCAATTGTACCAAGTCACTCATTTCATTTGTATGACCTTTCCTGAAAAAGAAAAAATTCTCTTGTTATTAATTGGCTTCATGAGAATTTTTCATTAGAAATTAGATACAAAACAACCTTTAGGAAGTTCTGCTTTCCAATGAGCAAGTAAGCTCCTACAGACAGAACCCTTCCACAAATAAGTATACACTCTGGACAAAATACAAAAATCAACTATGTGAAGGCAATGAAGAATGTACAAAATTTGCAAACAGATTCTGGAGGAGAGTCAACACCTTTAGCCTAAAGGCAAGCCATAGGCAGCTAAAGTACAACAGAAAACCCACAGTCTTTCTTGCCTGCAAAACCAAAGGACAGAGTTCGAGACCACCACTGCCACTAGAAAGTGAGAGAAGAATCTTGGAAAGGAGAGAGTGAGAAAGACAAGGTTCCAGATTTTGCGTATAAATTCCACCCAACTATTTCTAAGTAATTTAACTATATCCAAGTACAAAGTTCAAGAATATTTAAAGAAATATAAAAATATCAGCACTTAATGGGATAAATTGACAATGTCTGGCATCATGTCAAAAATACCAGACATGCAAAGCAGGAAAATAGCACACAATTATGAAGAGAAAAAAATCAGTTAATAGAAATAGATCCAGAAGTGATATAAGTGACAGAATAAGTAAATAAGGACATTAAAATGGTTATTAAAAATATATTCCATATGACCAAGGTAGAGGAAACACCAACATGTTAAGGAGAGGCAATGAAGATATAAAAAGGACCCAAATTGAACTACAAATGATAAGTACAATGTGTTGAATATTTGGGATGGGATTAACAAATTAGATACTGCAGGAGAAAAGATTAGTGAACTCAAAGATACAGCAATAGAATCTACAAAAAATGGAACAGATGGGAATTCCCTGGCAGTGCTGTGGTTAGGACTCCACGCTTTCACTGCCGAGGGCATGGGTTCAATCCCTGGTCGGGGAACTAAGATCCCACAAGCCACGCGGTGTGACCAGAAAAAAAAAGAAAGGAACAGAGAAAAAAAGACTAAATAAAAAAAAGAATACTATTAGTGACCTGTGGGGTAACTTTAAGCAATCTAATATACATGTAATCAGAATCCTTAGGAGGGCAGGAGGGGGTCCAAAAAAATACTTGAAGAAATAATGGCGAAACTGTTTCCACCAATGAAAACTATAAACCCACAGATCTAAGAAGACATTTTATAAGAATTCTGACTGAAAATCAGATGTGTTCATTAAAAGAGAATTTTAGCTCTTGCATATACCAAAAACCATTTACAACATTATCAATGACAGTTCTACAGGTCTGAATGCTACTATAAATGTACATTTAAAATTAATTCATAAACAAATGGGACCTAATCAAGCTTATAAGCTTTTGCACAGCAACGGAAACCATAAAAAAAAAAATGAAAAGATAACCTACAGACTGGGAGAAAATATTTGCAAACAATGCAACTAACAAGGGATTAATTTCCAAAATATATAAACAGCTCATACAATTCAATAACAACAACAACAAAAAACAACCCAATCAAAAAATGGGCAGAAGACCTAAATAGACATTTCTCCAAAGAAGACATAAAGATGGCCAATAGGCACATGAAAAGATGCTCAACATCACTAATTATTAGAGAAATGCAAATCAAAACTACAATGAGGTATCACCTTACATGGGTCAGAATGGCCATCATTAAAAAGTCTACAAATAATAAATGCTGGAGAGGATGTGGAGAAAAGGGAACCCTCCTACACTGTTGGTGGGAATGTAAATTGGTGCAGCCATTATGGAAAACAGTATGGAGGTTCCTCAGAAAACTAAAAACAGAGTTGCCATGTGATCCAGCAATTCCACTCCTAGGCATATACCCAGACAAAACTATAATTCAAAAAGATACATGCACCCCTATGTTCATAGCAGCATTATCTACAATAACTAAGACATGGAAACAACCTAAATGTCCATTGACAGATGAATGGATAAAGATGTGAGATAGACAGATAGATAGATACACATACACACACATACATATATATACACATACATACAATGGACTATTACTCAGCCACTAAAAAGAATGAAATCATGCCATTCGCAGCAACAAGGATGGACCTAGAGGTTATCATACTAAGCGAAGTAAGTCAGAAAGAGAAAGACAAATACCATATGATATCACTTATTTGTGAAATCTAAAGTATAACACAAACAAATATATCTGTGAAACAGAAACAGACTCAAAGACATGGGAACAGACTTGTGGTTTCCAAGGGGGTTGGGGGTGGGGGAGGGAAGTATTGGGAGTGTGGGATCAGCAGATGCAAACTATTATTTATAGGACGGATAAACAGCAAGGTCCTACTGTATAGCCCAGGGAACTCTATTCAATATCCTGTGATAAACCATAATGGAAAAGAATATGAAAAAGAATATATGTATAACTGAGTCACTTTGCTGTACAGCAGAAATTAATACAACATTGTAAAGCAACTATACTTCAATAAAATTTTTTAAAGTAAAAAAATAAAATTAAATTAGAATAAAATTAATTCAAACAGAAATAGCTTATGAAAGGAGATAGAAAAATAAGAACTTACCCTTCCTTTGAATCCCCATTTGATTTATCAGTTGAACTTGTAGAAGAACTTAACTCATCCTCAGAGAGACAATGGGTGAGTTTCCTTTCCTATTAATGTTTGGAAAAACAAAATTCCACATGACAACACAACCAGAATGTAATACATGAAACAGTCTTAGATGCAATGCCTAGACACAATGTGCACCTAGGTCCAATTTAACAGAAGAACTATGGATATAAAAATTGAAGTTACTTTACCAAATAATGTCCCAGTTCACCCATGAAGTTCATAAGTGAAGCCTGAGGAACATCAAAGTGAAGTTTTATAAGGTCCTGGAAAGTCTCAGCTATGAAGAAATTTCCTTTCCAGAGGAGAGCAGACAAACAGTTCTGGTGTTTGAACTTCTAAGCAGAGGGCTGGTACCATAAGGAATGTTGGCATTTTAAACTAGACAGAATGCCACCTAAATAAAAAGTAACCTCAGTTTGCTCACCCACGATACTCATTGTTAAATGCTTTAAAGGATTACCTGATATAATTACACACAAATGTTACAACTTTGGAAAATAAAGAGGATCATCTTAATTAGTGAAACAACTAAATCACACACTATTGTTAAAGGAAAAAAATCTTCATTACTTTCAAGGGCAGGAAGTTTCTTTTTTTAAAAAAGTAATTATATGCTCCTAGAAATGATGTCAAAAACTGGAATACAGAAAACTGAATAATTATTCCCAGGGTATTATTACACAAAAAAGTGAACGTGGTTAAAACCTTGCAATTATCTATTTAGCCACCAAATGGTGCCCCTACATTATCCCTGGGTCGAAAGGTAAGGTACTTTGATACAAACACTAAAATCTGGCCAGGTCGTTTGGTATATTATTAACACAGCAGAATAAGCAAAGTGTTGCCTAGTGGAAGCCTTTTGGAAGTCTTGTTTAAAAGACTTCCTAAGAAAGATATTAACTAGGCTGCCAGTTGTTTACAAGAGTGCCTGAAAAGTCCATTCCCTTAATGAAGAAAACAAAATCCTTTTAATTATTATTGACCAGTTCTTTTTCTTATCAGAGGAAGTGTGAAAAGTGTAACTTAAGTCAGTGCTGTCCCAGGAACAAATAGAGCTGGCATTTATGAGGTTTACCATTATTAGGCTTGCCAGATGTAGACATGTCTACCTTTTACCTTAGGACTATGTAATGTACCTGAGCAACGCTGTAGTCAGAAGACAACCATTGAGCAGGGGTAGGGTGGCCTTCCTCTTGTGGTTTCCCCGGCCCTGCTGGACTCAGAGAAACTCTCCTCACTGAAGGGCCTGAAAAAGTGACAACCCCCAGCAGTTGTTTATGGTGGGCTGGCCTCAATAGAAGAGGGCTTTGCACTGTTTATGGAAGATACCCCAGCGAGGGCCAGCCTAGAAGGAACTCAGACAGCATATTCATCATCACTCTGGTGTCTGACACCTCAGTTCAAATCTCAGGTCTAGGTCTACCAGCCCTGTGACCTTGGGCAAGTTACTTAACCCCTCTGACCCTCAGTCTCCTCCGCTGCAAAATATGAAATGAGATAATGCCCTTAAAATACTTAGCATAATGTTTGAGACATTGTCAGCATTCAATAAATGGAAACTGCTAGAATATGTTGTCTTTAGATAATAGTAATAGGAATGATCACAGCCCTCAGCCCAGGGCAGTACCATTCTCCTGGCTTCCTCTCTCTGTTCCTGAGAAGAGAGCACTTCTCTGACCAACAGACTCTGAACACGGAAACAAACTAAACACTCGCCTGACTGCTTTCCTGTCTGAAATCTCCCAGGAGTTACTGTCACTCAAAGCTCTCTTGCTCTCTTTTTAGAGTCCTCTTTCTCTAATAACACAAGCTTCAGATCCAATACTATGCCAATTTTGTAAAAGGCTTGACTAGGAAATTTCAAAAATTCTTCTAAATTGGTTTCCCAAATGGATTACTGATGCTGGAAATTCTTAACACCTCACAATCAGTACCAATGCTATGTCCATGAGCCATACCAATAACCTCCAATAGATGAAGGAAAGAGAACAACTTTACCTGAGGGGAAGATCTCTTCCTGTGACTGCTTTAGTCGCCTCCTCTCTCTTGCTGATAATGGTCGGTCCTTTTAAAGAAAGTCAGTTACTTCCATTCTTATTCACTGTTCTTATAATACCTACAATGCATGACATATCATCCAGCACTACAGGAAAGGCCCTGCACAGGTCTTTAAAGGAGTGTCCACTTGAAACCAGTTCACATCAGGCTTACAACTCCTAGCTAGGATGATCACAGCCCTCATTTCTAGGAAGAGCTCATCTTTGGAAGGGCAAATAGGGAATTCTGCATTTCCTACATTCAGAATCCACTTGGTCTCCTTAATTAACTGGAAGTGACCAGCCCTGAAATGATAGAATCTGTCCATTTCAATCAAAGCTTCTGTTGAGAATCACAAATTTGCGCTTTCCAGTGTCTGGCAAAAAGCAGGGCTAAGATGTTTTAATACAAAACTTCACAATATATGCAGGATTTACAACCAAAAATCTTTATAATAAAGCTTAAAAAAATCCAACATAGACTCCTACAAACCTTTGATGATGATATCTCACTATTCCTCGAATTGCTCACAGACCCAGTGACCACTCTACTTTGGTTTTCAGCATCTTTTTGTGTTGATGTGACATCCACTTTTCCAACAGTAGAAAGAGAAGGCAAAAGACGAGGAGGAGTCTCTTGGAACTTCCATAATTAACAAAGAGGGGGAGATTATCAGTGTCATATACATCTACCTCCAAAGGTCCCCCATCGGTAAATCTATGTATTTGTCAGTGATTCCCTCTCAAAAACTTTAAAACGTTGCATTTGGTGGGGGGGGGGGGTGGCGGAGGGGAAGAAACTCTGCCAAAAGTGAATGACCACTTAAGAAGCTTATAGAGAGGGTGCCTGTGAAAGTTACTTCCAGAAATGAGGGGTTGCCACGATCTTATGCAGAAGCTGAGGGAGAAACTGTTCATTAATATGACATAAGAGGAATCAGAGATTTACCTTTGTTGGCCTGTTCCTTTAACTCTCAAAATGAGCTGTCCATCCTTGCTGGAGAAGATAAAATCCTTACTCTGCTTCCAACTCACTGACATTTGATAACTAATATTTAGCATTTCTACCCTTCTTTATATGTTCCTTGCATTATGTATGTGCCTTTTTAGCACATCATTCTAAATAGAAATGAAGCTTCCTAAAGTCTGTCTCCCAAGCAGCAGCACAATGACTTATTCCAAAGAGATCTCTGCTGACCTGTCTCTTTTCCCACTATGCTCAGTATGCTCAGTATGTTCTCTTTTCTTCTGCCGCTGCTGTTGAGACAGGAAAGGTTCAGACCCAGAGCTGTGTGGCTGTAAAGCTGGGTGGATTCTGTCCTGTTCACTTTAAAAAAAAAACCACTTACTATAAACCTACAGTAATTGTGTTACTGACAAACGGACAGAAAAATCAGTGGTACAGAATTGAGAGTATAAAAATAAATCATCATGTTTAGGGTCTACTGATTTTCAATGAGGGTCCCAAGAAAATTCAATGGGAAAAGAATAATCTTTTAACAAATGGTACTGGGACAAGTGGATATCTGCATACAAAAGAATGAAGTAGAACCCTTTCTACACATCACACACAAAAATTAACTCAAAGTAGATCTCAGACCTAAACGTAAGAGTTAAAATTATGAACTCTTAGAAGAAATTATGGGAGAAATCTTCATGACCCTAAAAGCAGAAGCAACAAAAGAACAAATAGACAAAACTAGATTTCATCAAATTTTAAAACTTTTATGCTATAAAGGACACCATCAAGAAAGGGAAGATGGGGGACTTCCCTGGGGGTCCAGTGGTAAAGAATCCGCCTTCCAATGCAGGGGACGCAGGTTCGATCCCTGGTTGGGGAACTAAGATCCCACATGCCGTGGGGCAACTACGCCTGCGCGCCACAACTACTGAGCGCACGTGCCTCAATGAGAGAGCCCACGTGCTGCAAACTACAGAGCCCACGCATTCTGGAGCCTACACGCCCTGGAGCCCATGCGCCACAACTAGAGAGAAGACCACACGCCACAACGAAAGATGCCTCATGCGTCAACGAAGGCCCTGCGTGCTGTAACTAAGACCCAACGCAGCCAAAAAAGTAATAAAGAAAAAATAAATAAATAATTAAAAAAAAGAAAGTGAAGATGGGACTTCCCTGGTGGTCCAGTGGTTAAGACTCCGCACTTCCAATGCAGGGGGCACAGGTTCAATCCCTGGTCAGGGAACTAAGATCCCACATGCTGCATGGCGCAGTCAAAATAAAATAAAATAAAAAACACTTTAAAAAGAAAGTGAAGACAATCCACAGAATGGGAGACAATATTTTTGAATCTTATATCTGATAAGGGACTGACATTTGTAATTGATAAAGAACTTCTACTACTCAACAATAAAAAGATAAATAAACCAATTTAAAATGGGCAAAGGATTTGAATAGATATTTCTCCAAAGTAGGTATAAAAATGGCCAATAAGCACAGGAAAAGATGCTCAACAACATTAGTCATTAGGGAGGTGCAAATCAAAACCACAATAAGATACCACTTCTAGGATGGCTAGAATCAAAAACAAAACAAAACAAAACAAAAAACACAGAAAATAAGTGTTGGTGAGGATGTGGAGAAATTACAACTCTCATACACTGCTGATGGGAAGTAAAATGATATAGTTGCTTTGGAAAACAGTTCTGCAGTTCCTCAAAAAGTTAAACATAGAGTCACCATATGATACAGCAATTCCACTCCTAGGTATATACCCAAGAGAATTGAAAACATATGTCCACACAAAAACTTGTACATGAATGTTCAAAGCAACTTTATCCACAGTGAAAAGTGAAAACAACCCAAATGTTCATCAACTGATGAATAGATAAATAAAATATCAAATATACATATAGTAGAATTTATTTGGCAATAAAAAGAAATGAAATACTGGTACAGGCTACAACATGGATATAACCTTGAAAGCATTATGCTAAATAAAAGAAGCCAGATACAAAAGGCCATATATGTATGATTCCATTTATATGAAATATTGAGAATAGGCAAATTCATACAGACAATGGTTGCCAAGGGCTAGAGACAAGGAGGAATGGAGGGTGACTAGTATTGAGTATGGGGTTTCTTTTTGAGGTGATGGAAATGTTCTGGAAACAGATAATGGCAGTGAATGTACAACTTTATAAATATACTAAAAACCACTGAATTGGCACTTTAAAATTTTTTTAAATAATTACGGAAAAACATAAAAGAAGCGAACTTGAATATAATTTGACAGTCAAGCAGAACAAGCAGGACACACATCATTTTATCTATAAAGTACTAAGGATTCCAGTGTCCAGAGAAAGCTTAAGACTAAATTTTGGTTTCAATTCAATGAGTTTAAATGAAAGGAGCATCATACTTGTACTTTTCTATAAAAACAAAACCTTATTAAAAACATTTGAGGGACTTCCCTGGTGGCACAGTGGTTAAGAATCCGCCTGCCAATGCAGGGGACACAGGTTCGAGCCCTGGTCTGGGAAGATCCCACACACCGTGGAGCAACTAAGCCCATGCGCCACAACTACTGAGCCTGTGCACTAAAGCCCACGAGCCACAACTACTGAGCCCAAGTACCACAACTAGTGAAACCTGCGTGCCTAGAGCCCGTGCTCCGCAACAAGAGAAGCCACCACAATGAGAAGCCCGTGCACCGCAACGAAGAGTAGCCCCTGCTCACCGCAACTAGAGAAAGCCCACACGCAGCAACAAAGACCCAAACAGCCATAAATAAAATAAATAAAAACATTTGACTATAGACGTATAAAATAGTTATATATATTTATATAAAAGTGTTAAATATGAAAATGTATGTAATATATAAAGTTTAAATATATATAGATTATAAAAATATAGTCAATATATACATTAAATATATTCTTTAAATATTTTACAAATAAAAATGTAAAGTTAACCAAATGTTCTGGCTTTCTTTCTAATCCTTAGCTATTACCATGCTTCATCTAATTTAGGCTTCTTTCCATGTTCAAGTAGAAGATACCCTTTAAATTTACTCAGAATAGTCTCTCAGTATCAAAATCCTTTTGTTCCGTTCCTTTTCTTCTCTTCTTCCTTCTCCTTTAGTTCCAACACATAAAATATGTTTTTTTAATTCCTTAACTTAAAAAATCAGACAATCCACTAACTTTTAAAAGCAAGAAGGAATGTGATATTACCTAATTGTTGGAACTGCCCATCCACTTGGAGGACTTACAAAAGAATGATGTAGAAATAGGAAAAAACACACTAATGGCAAATGGCAAGTACCCTACACCAGGGCACAGAAGGGATCTAAGAATTCCTTGGGTCCTATCCTTTGGTTCTGTCATGTTTAAACTGTTATATGGGAACAACCGATTTTCCTAAAACCACAACTAAAAGCACAACCAAAGAACACAACCCACACCTTTGTAACCACACTTTCCAGTCTTCTTTCTGAAACCAATACCTTGTGCATGTCACTCACCTGGTCCTTTGATAAATTTTGGTCTTTGTTTAGGGGCTGCAGAGGCTTCACTGGGTCATTCCTTTCTCCAGTGACATAGTCAATGGACCATGTGGGAATTCGGTTTCCAGGTTGAGCACTGGATTTAGTATTATCCTGCAGCCTCTCTTTCACTTGAGAAACAATACATTTACCTTCTAGCTCATTAGAGGCATCTAAGTGTCTTCGTTGATTCTCTTGAACTAAGCTGTTGTTCACTGAGTTCCTCCTTTCTGCAGGTAAGATGTCAATATTCACCCTACTGATCGTGGCTAGCGATTCTGCAGTATTGCTTACGTCTGGTTTGTAGGTGTGGCCTTTCAGACTTGCAGGTGTCTTCAAGGGGCCAATGACTATGGGTTTCTCCTGGGACAAATATTTGTCTTCACCCTGAATGAAAACATGCTTCCAAGTTATTATAGCACTCCTCACACCATATTAAAAAATTAACTCAAAATGAAATAGCAGGTTCCTCAGAAAGTTAAACATGGAATAATCATAAGACCCAACAATCCCACTCCCCGGTATTTGTCTCAAGAACTAAAAGTAGGGACTCAGATATTTGTACACTAATGTTTATAGCAGCATTATTCACAACGGCCAGAAGATGGAAACAACCCAAATGTCCATCAGCAGATGAATGGATAAACAAAATGTGGTATATACATACAGCGGAATATTATAAAGCCATAGAAAGGAATGAAATTCTGATACATGCTACAATATGGATAATGTCTGAAAACTTGCTAAGTGAAATAAGCTAGACACAAAAGAACAAATGTTGTATGATTCCACTTATATGAGGTACCTAGAACAGGCAAATTCAGAGAAAGTAGATCAGAGGCTACCAGGGTCTGGGAGTAGGGGCAATGGGGAGTTAGATCTTAATGGGTACAGAGTTTCTGTTTGGAATGATGAAAAGGTTTTGGAAGATATGGTGATGGCTGCACAGCATTGTGAATGTAATTAAGACCACTGAATTGTATGCTTAAAAATGGTACAAAATGAAAATAATTAATTAATTAATTAATTTAAAAATGGTACAAAATGGCAAATTTTATATTACTTATATTTTACTATAATAAAAAAATTTTTAATGGATCAATAACCTAAATATAAGAGCTAAAACTATAAAAATCCTAGGAGAAAACATAGGCATACATCTTCATGACCTTGGATTTGGCAAGGGATTCTTAGATATGAGCATGGGCAACAAAAGTAAAAAACAAATAAATTAGACTTCATCAAAATTAAAAACATTTGTGCATAAAAGGACGTTATCAAGAAAGTGAAAGGACAACCTACAGAACGGGAGGAAATATTTGTAAATCATATATCTGATGAGGGTCTAGTATCTATAATATAGAAAGAACTCTTAGAACTCAATAATAAAAAACAAAAAACCCAATTAAAAAATGGGCAACGGACTTAATAGATATTTCTCCAAAGAAGGCATTCAAATGGCCAACAAGTTCTATGTCATTAGTCAAATGCAAATCAGAACTACAATAACATACCACTTCACATCCACTAGGATGGCTAGAATCAGAAAAACAGAAAATAACAAGAGTTGGTGAAGTTGTAGAGAAACTGGAATTCTCAGGGATTGCTGATAAAAGCATGAAATGGTGCAACCACAAAGGAAAAACAATGTGTTCATTCCTCAAAAAGTTAAACATAGAATTACCATATGACCCAGCAATTACTCTCCTAGATATTATACCCAAGAGAACTGAAAACAGATACTCAAACATTGTACATAAATGTTCATAGCAAAAGCTAAAAGGTGAAAACAACCCAATATCTACCAATGAATGAATGGATAAACAAACTGTGGTATATACATACAATGGGGTATTATTTAGACTTAAAAATAAATGAAGTATTGATATATGCTACCTGGATGAACCTCAAAAACATGCTAAGTGAAAGAAGCCAGACACAAAAGGTTACATATTGTATGATTCCATTTATATCAAATATTCAGAATAGGCAAACCCATACAAACAGAGAACACTGGTGTTTTACAGGGGCTGGATGGAGGAGGAGTGACGACCTAATGGGTATGAGGTTTCCTTTTGGGGTGATGAAAATGTTTTGGAATGAGATAGAGGTGATGGTCGCACAATACTGTGAATATACTAAATGCAATTAATTGTTCACTTTAAAATGGTTAACTTTATGTTATATAAATTTCACCTCAATTAAAAAAAACTTCTTAAAGTTATTACAGCACTGACTTCATGAACATTTTAATAGGCACTTTGAATACTTCACCAGTATTCCTTCTTTACAATACAAAATTACTTATACAACAGAAATCTAATGAAGCTTAGTCATTTCACATAGAATAACTAGCTTAGGTAACCTATCATTTTAATACAGTTTCTAGAACACATATCCTTTAGAATGAGACATACCATTACATATGTCTTGGAGCCCTCAGAAGAATGTGGTTGAGGGGGAACGGCTTCATGACTTAATTCAGCCTTTCCAGAAACCACTGTAGCCACAGGCTTGGATTTAGAGTCACCATTTTTAATATTATTTTTGGAGGTTTTTCTTTATGAGGAAGAAAAGAAGAAAAAGTTATTATCAATACAGTGAAGGTTAAAGGTTTCTATATATATGAGGAAATGTGCATATATGTTACACTCCCTCTTAGAACGGCTCGTTTTCTTTCTTTCTGTCTTTTCTTTTCTTTTTTTTTTTTCTTTTTTGGCCGTGCCATGTGGCTTGTGGGATCTTAGTTCCCTGACCAGGGATTGAACCCGGGCCCCCTGCAGTGGAAGCGTGGAGTCCTAACCACTGGACTGCCAGGGAATTCCCATAGAACTGCTCCTTTTATAGAGAACAGTCTTCTAAAAACCAGTGGGCGTTCTACAAAACACTTGACCAGTAATCTCCAAAAACAATCAAGGTCATGAAAAACAAAGAAAGTGAGAAACTGTCAGAGACCCAAGTTGACTAAGGAGAAATGAGGAGTAATATGGTATGCTGGACTGGATCCTGAAGCAGAAAAAGGACACTAGTAGAAAAACTGCTGTAAGCCAAGTGAAGTCTGGATTTAGTCAACATAAGATACTGATGTTGTTTTCTTAGTTCTGACAAATGTACCATGGTAACATGAGATGCTGATAGGAGAAACTGGGTGAGGGTTATACAGAAACTCTCTGTTCTATCTCTGCAACTTTTCTGTAAATACAATATTATTCTAAAATTTAAAACCTATGAAAACTTGCCTCACAATTAGAAGCACCAGGATAATTTTCATCTTCAAGTTTCACATTTGTAATAATACCACAACTGCTTTGCCAAGTTTGAAAGTAAAAATGATTGGTATACTCAGCCTTGACTTGCAGAATAAATGTATACAGGAATAATATCCCCAACTGTTTAAGTGTGACATTTTCCAATGGAGCTAAACCTCTGGAGAATTCAAGGGGAGCATGAAGACCAGAGCTGCAGAAGGCCAAAGGTCTGTTGGTAGGAAATTATAGGCAATGTAAACAAAAATATGATCCTTCTTTATCCCCCAGGGCCTCTCTAGCATTGCCTCCCAAATTTAACACGTCAAAAGACAGGGAGTGTGAAGGTCTTGTCCAGCTCTAAGTCTCAGATCCTGGAACAGCTATTTAGCGAAGGTAGGACCTGAAAGTCAAAGAAGGAATTCTATCCCCTTGAGAAGTTATATGAGTAAAGAGGGAACCTTATAAAAGCCCTCTGAGATTTGAGTATTATTTTTTAAATGTGACTATTATCTTACATAGTACATAATGTAATAATAGGCTTCTTAGATGATCTCTCATTTTAATATGATTTCTAAAACATACATCCTTTTAAAAGAATCGTACTCAATATGTCTTGGAACTCTCAGAGAAATGTGAAAGTGATTCCTCCAATGGTTCTCTAGATTTCTGATTTTAGCAATTAAGCAAATCTCAACACTTGTTCTAATCATGCAATTCTACTTCATGTTTTTAAAAAACCCACCATAAATTCTCACACATGAAAATTATAAAAGCCACCCTCTTTTATTCCATCTATTTAGCTGACCTATTTGCAAGGGAAATGTCTTACGCCTTCGTGGCCTCCAAAAACAAGGATATTTGGCGCTTTATGTAAGGCTGCCTTAGGATGCTCCTCACAGAAGGTCTTTCTTCAGGCCTTTTGCTCAGCATGGTTCTTATTATTTCTGCCAGCTCTGGGCTGTAATCTTTCGGCATTGGTGGCAGCTACAAAGAGAAATAATACCATAAGTATGACTAACAGTCTTGCGAAGAAAAGTAAAAGAAGGTAGAGGTTTCCCAAGATATATTTTTTAAATCATTATCCACAGCAGAAAATAACCAGCATGTTAGTCTACAGGAAGCGTATCTGGCATCCTGGTTATAAAGCAAGTTGTAAAATTATAAAATATATCCTTTAAACCAGCAGTCCCATTTGAGGACCCTCTCCTTCATAAATAAGAGCATGAGTTCCTAAAGATTTATGTACCAGGATATTCACTGCAGTATTGTTCTTGTCATAGTGAACAAATGGAAACAATGTAAATGGCCATTCATAGGGTACTTGTGGAATAGAGTATGGTATACCCTTCTAATAAAATACCAGGCAGCCTTTAAAAAAATACAAGACTTACAGGTACTGACCTGGAAAGATGTCCCTCATTTATTAAGTCAAAAAAGCAGGTTGTGTACCAGTGTGTATAGCCTGATTCCATTTCAGTTACTTTTTTAACATACACATCCAGAGTTATAAAGACAGGGAAAAGCCAGGAAGGTTATGCACCAAACCATTAGCAATGGTTATCTCCAAGGGATGGAAATGGATGGAAACAGGGGAATTTCACCCCTTTCTTGTTTGATTCTTTAAGAAGTGGAATTATGAGCAAATTTTACTTTTTCTGTGTTTTTTGATATTTTTTCAAATTAAAAAAATAAATGAGTCTTGGTATAATGTTAAAATCAGTAGGTGATTTATAGCCTTAAAACTTAATGGTGTGAGGATGCCTGACACTGCAGGGGGCAACTAGCCTCATGAAATTGACACATAAAGTTGGTCACTCTAGCATCTATCATACACAATGCTTTCTGCAATTTTTAACTGGTTACTAGTGATTGTGATGATTATCAAAGGAGCAACAAGTTCAAACAGAGTAGACTCTTTTTTTTAAAATAAATCTTTTATTTATTTTATTTATTTATTTTTGGCTGTGCTGGGTCTTCGTTGCTGCACACGGGCTTTCTCTAGTTGCAGTGAGCGGGGGCTACTCTTCGTTGCGGTGCGCGGGCTTCTCATTGTGGTGGCTTCTCTTGTTGCAGAGCACAGGCTCCAGGTGCGCGGGCCTCAGTAGCTGTGGCTCGCGGGCTCTAGAGCACAGGCTCAGTAGTTGTGGCGCACGGGCTTAGTTGCTCCGCGGCATGTGGGATCTTCCCAGACCAGGGCTTGAACCCGTGTCCCTTGCATTGACAGGCGGATTCTTAACCACTGCGCCACCAAGGAAGTCCAAACAGAGTAGACTCCTTTTAAACAGGGCTCATTTAACCGCTTAGGTGAAGCTACCAGTAGCCTCAGGGCACCTGCACATCCTGTGTCTATAAGGTACTGGTTTTCAAGAAGCCAGTTCTTCAGAGCCATTAAGCCATTGATCGTTCCCTTCTCCTCCAGTTCAACCCTCCCCACAGACAGGACCCACCATTCTTAACTATCCACCCAACATGATTACTCCCTTTTCTCAGTAGCTACTTTCAAAGCTGCATTAAATTAACCTTGCTCCAAATATTAAAAACAATTAATTCCAGAATATTCTTTACCTTTCCTTCAATAATCCGATAAACTAAAGAATTCATGTCTTTTGCATTGAAAGCATGTTTCAGGGTGGCCATTTCATAAACACAGCATCCCAGAGCCCAAACATCAGACTAGGAAAAAAAAAATAGTAAATGGTTAAATGTCAGAATGCCTTATTTACATCTCTCCTCTTAAAAAAAAAGAAAAAAGACATTTTCCTTAAACCAATTCACAGAGAATTCTTCTAACTTACTATTCTGATGGGTTCTAAAATTATGAATACTGCCGTAGAGACAAGGTGAGCTGGCAAACACAGCCGAATCCTACCTTATAGTTGTAGGGTTTGTTTGAGAACAATTCAGGGCTCATGTAGTAGGGTGTGCCAATGAGGGTGCTAGCCATGTCACAGTGGTTCTCAAGCACTCGGGCAATTCCTAGGTCACCCACTTTGATGATGTTTGTTCTTGTTAGGAAGACATTTTGAGTTTTTAAATCTCGGTGAAGGATGTGTTTTTCATGTAAATACTGAAGAAAAATAAAATTTTATTAAATATAAATATTTAATACCTGACTTATTTATACCTGACTTCTTATATACCATCAACAACTGTATAAGTTAAAGAGCCTTACACTCTTAGATGAGCCTTACCTACACATCAAAACACTATTGTTTTATAATCTCTAAATAAAAAGTCTAATTTACAACTTTCCAAAGTAAGAAATTAAGTTCCATGCATTAATTTGCCCAGCTTCCTTCAAAATTGTTCCCTGGTGACTTGACAGTCATACCGTCTAACATTATAAGGACCCAGTTAAAAAATGTGCTTACAAACTTTCACTGAAGGTAGAAAGACAACTTATACAAGGTCAAATGCACATTCCTCTCAGACTCATGAAATCTTCAGCTTAATAATATTTTCAACTATAACAATATCACTTTTATTGTTTAAATCCTAAGATACATTCTCTAATATCAGAGTGATATTCCATAAACAGTCTCACTTTTGAATATGTGTATATTAAAACACAAACATGTTTCACATTTCTACTCACTCTGCCACAGCAGGGTTAAAGCCCAAAGCCCCACAGTTTAGGCAGATTAATTAGCCCAACCACCTTTCAGTATGATGCAGCTGACCAACTGATAACAAACATGGTCATTCTTTGCTCTTTGTCAATTCAGGGCCCTTAAAATGGATTTTGCTATAAATATTAAATGAATAGAGAATTGTCTTTCCCAGCAATCAGACCAAATCCATGTCTGCTTCAATACAGATATCACTCATTCAGAAACACTTCAGTGCTACAGAAAGAGGAACTAAGTCCACTTCATAAATGGATTTTTAAAAGAATTTTTTTTTTCATTAAGCATTTGGGGAAGCATTTTCCTAAAATCCACCAGGCATCCCTCTGTCACCTTGGAGCAAGTGGGATGCTGAGTCCTGACAGTACCTGCAGAGCCATAGCGATCTGAACAAACCACTCCACCACCTGACTCTCGGACAGAAGCCTCCCTTTCTGCTCTTTGAGCTTTCGGTACAGATCACCTCCTTCGCAGAAGCCCATGACGATGTACAGCAGACCATCCCCTCCCTCCCACGACTCCTTGTAGGTGACAATATTGGGATGCTTCAACTGAGACAAGAGCTGAGCTTCCTGTTCAGCAGCTCGCCGCTCTCGGCTGGAGGCATTTCGGAGGTTCAGCTTTTTGATGACATACTACAAAAAAAACACATGTTTTTACAATATGCAAACAAACATGCAGTATTATAGATTCAAAAGTATTTAAGGGTTATCCTGAGTGTCCTCAAAAACCAACCTTCTGGAGACTGCCACATAACCTATTCATTTTGTTATTCACAAAGCACAAAACTGGGAAAAAGACTTGTTACCACTAATGATATTTTTTACAAGTTAGACTTACAGCAGGGTAGGGGGGTCACAAAAAAATTATACTTTCCATCTGCATTTTACAATTTCATTAATGGCTAAAAATGAGTCAGTGTTAATATACCACTGAATTAACCAAAAAATCTGTGGTAGAGATTCTTTAACCTCTAAGTTCCCCTACAAAGGTGCATACAATATGACTTGAATATACACCTGCAGACAGAATGGGTCTGTGGATTCCATTACATACTCAAAGGGATCCAAGGCCCAATAAGGCTAAACATCACCTATCCTCAACATCCAAAATAATTCTCACTTAAAAAAAAAAAAAAAACAACATCCTCCAACACCTAATACATTGCCCTCAACCAACTGACACACCAAACAATTCATTATTCAACAAACACAATCATAAATGTGTTTTGTAACAAAGCATAAATGTGCTTGGTAAAATGTAAACAAACTACTGCTCAAATGTGAGGGACTATTATTACAGCTAGCACCCCATCCTCAGCTCAAAAAAATCCCCCCTCCCCATTGACCACTGAATAAATCTCTTATGCCTGAGCTTGTGTTCCAGGCAGTGACCAGCATCTGAGACAAGGCAGAATAGGTGAGAGGACCTTATACTTATGGGGCCATCTCCTCTCAGTTTGTCTGGGGCAGTCCCATTGTCCTGGTGTAATATAAATAGTGTCTCCTTTCAGTTTCCAAATTGTCCCAGTTTGTACAATACATTATATGGTCACCCGTTTATAAACCACATTTAAGAATTGGTTTATTATCCTGAGGCTAATGGGATAAAGTGCAACATTAGAGGCACGTTTTAGAAAGATCACTGAGACTGCAATGAAAGTGATGAATTGGAGAAGGGCAAGTCATGTGGCAGGGAGGACAAGAGGGAGGCCATGGCCATAGCTTAGCTAGAGACTATGATGTCCTGGATGGGGGAGGTACCCGTGGAGATGAAGAAGAGGCCAGTTGGCTTAGTGGACAGACGAATAAGGGGGTGGGAGTGGGGGAAGGTAAGGGGGGGATCCCAGAACGACTCCCAGGTGTCCAGCTTGGGCAACTGGCTGGTTGGTGGTGCTACTCCCTGAAATGGGGACCGTGAGAGGAGGTTTGGAGGGAAGGTGATGAGCTGAGTTTTGAGCGAGTCCAGAGGTCTCCAGGTCAGACGGGGTATGGGGCCCTTCACTGAAGGAGGAATACTTGCCAGGCGCCGCCGTTAGGTCCTGGGAGTGTACGCTCTCACGGAACTGTCGCGAGTGCGGGGAAAGTGTGCAGATTAAGCACACCGATTACGACTACAAAGAGAACGCCAGGGAGTTCGGGGCGCATATGACAGGAAGGCCTGGCCTACTCTTGATGGTCTGGGACGATTTCCCTGAAGAAGTGCCATCTGAGGTGCGTCCCCTTCAGAATATCTGGGCCCAGCCCTTGGACGGCGCCCTAGGCGAACCCCTGCCTGCCCCCATCCCCTGCCGGGCCCCAGCCCCGCCGACCTGCCTGCCGTCCCGTCGGTGCCTCACGAGCGTCACCTCCCCGTAGCTGCCCCTGCCCACGACACGCAGGTAGCAGTAGGCGGTCAGGGGCATGATCCCGGAGCGGGCCCACAGTCGGGATGCGGCGGCAGCGGCGCGGGGCGCGGCGAGCGGCGGCAGGAGGCCCCGCTCATTCCAAAGAGGAAGTGGTGCCGGCGGCGTCTGAGGCGGCCCTGTCAGGGCGCCAGCGCAGAGGCCCGACCCACCGCGACGCCGCTGCCATAGCGATCCCCGCAGGCGCTGCCCTGCGCATGCTCCGCGGCCCGGAGGACCCACCACAGAGCCGAGGCGACAGGTGGCCAGAGCGACCACGCCGGGCCTGCGCGCGCACCCTCGGCCTCACTTCCAAGGCCGGAACTTGCGGGTTTCCCGCCACAATAGACTTGTGAACGCTTCCCCTTACTGAGCGCTTACTTGTTCTTAGTGTTTTGCACGTATTCGCTCCACAAATATTTACTGACTGCTTACCCTGTGCCTGGCCGAAAAAGTCCCTGCCCTCCGGGAGCTCACATTCTAATGGGGGACTGGGGACAGACTAGATTCTACAAGTAACATTTGTTATATTTACTTTATCATATGGTGGTTAATGTATGCATGCAGCAATCCATCTTATTTTTCATGCATTGCAAGATAAATTGAAGGTATCAGTGCACTTCACCCCTAAACAATTCAGCTTGCATATTGAGAACTGCAAAAACTCTCAGAAGGACTCCATTCAAACCCCTGCACTAAGTGACTTGACCAAATTTTGGCATGGTTTTTAACAGCTTAAGGCAGTGTCCCCAGAGTACCTGCCCACCTTAAATGGCCTGCCTGTGAAAGCTCAAAACTGCCAAAAGATTTATCGTTTGATCCAGCCAACAACTCCCTTTCCTAGGACATATACCTAAAAAGCTTAAAATTATAAATCCAGTGGGGCGGGGGGGCGGGGGGGTGTTGTATTCCTACAACCCCAGAATGTCTTTCTTAAGGTCATGAAATCCATCCCATTGAAATGTAAGGTTTCTTGGCCTATATCCAAGAACCAATTTTTGCCCAGTTTGGGGGGTGGAGTTGATATTGCCCCTGTTGAGAATGCATAATATAGAGCATACTATTGGGGGTTTTTTAATATAAATTTATTTATTTTTGGCTGCATTGGGTCTTTGTTGCTGCGCGGGCTTTCTCTAGTTACGGCAAGCGGGGGCTTCTCATTGCGGTAGCTTCTCTTGTTGGGGAGCACGAGCTCTAGGCGCGTGGGCTTCAGTAGTTGTGGCACACGCGCTCAGTCACTGTGGCTCACGGGGTCTAGAGCGCAGGCTCGGTAGCTGTGGCGCACGGGCTTAGTTGCTCCATGGTATGTGGGATCTTCCCAGACCAGGGATCGAACCCATGTCCCCTGCATTGGCAGGGGGATTCTTAACCACTGCGCCACCAGGGAAGTCCCTAGCATACTATTGTTGAAAAAACAAAATTCAACTGAGTAAAATTTAAAGATCTTATAGTCTTTTTCTGCACTCCCAATGCATGGGGCCTGGGTTCCATCCCTGGTCAGGGAACTAGATCCCACATGCCACAACTAAGAATTCGCATGCCACAACTAAAGATCCCGCATGCCGCAACGAAGATCCCACACGCAGTAATGAAGATTCCCATAAATATTAAAAATAAATAAAGATCTTATAGTCTTTATTCAGCATGAATTCAACATGAGTTGGGCAGCAGCATCCCATTTAAGCAGAGAGAAAGGAGCTCTGAGGAGCTACAGAAAATGAAAGACTTTTATAAACAGAAGAGCGTGGGAATAAGGAGTTATACCAGCAAAAAGTGGATTTGTTGTGGCAAGGTCACCTTCCTTTAGGGGATGCAGGGGTCTATCAGGCAGATTACCTCACTAGTGCCAACCAGGTGATTCCCGATCGACTGGCTTAAGATTACATTTCTGGGAGAGGCTGAAACTATAAGTCTCAATTAGATGAAATGGGGCTTAGCATGAGTGACTCCACTTGGGACCTGTTGTCTTGTTTTTAACAATTCCCCCCTTTTAATCAGGCTCTCAGCCTAACTGAAAGATGTGATAAAAATTTAAGACATTACTGCCACTCCCACCTACCGCTCTGAAGTTCTCCCAGTTTTTGCTGATCCTGTGTGGTATTCACAGGTCGTGACATCTTTTTGCTGAATCTCTCTGTGGTATAGAAATATCATGACTTTGGGTTCACATTCTTTACGTCAATCATTCTCTTCATTCCTTTTCTGATGTTCTAGTCTTAGGGAGATCATTTGTTGGTGGTTAGCAGCTGCAAACATGCATTTAAAGCTATTGAGAGGGGATTCCCTGGCGGTTCAGTGGTTAAGACCCTGCACTTCCACTGCAGGGGGCACGCGTTTGATCCCTGGTCACGAAACTAAGATTTAAAAAAAAAAAAAAAAAACTTTTGATAGAATACATCACACCAGGGAGACAACTATGAGTATTATAAGCAGAATAAATTCCCAATGTCTGGTGTGCACTTTGGAGCCATGGTCTCCAAGCTCCAAACCAATCAAAATCAAATAAGTCAAAGAAAGACTGACCCTGTGGAAGAAGGAGTCACTTTCTTAAGCCAAGTGGCTTGCTCAATGATCTTATCCCAGAAATGTTAATCTAGGTGCAGCAAGTGGTGTTGGCCACAGCACAGACACCTCCCTGGTCAGCTAAATGATAATCAAGAGCTATCATATCACCAAAAACAACTTTGACCACAGAATCTAGGGATTTTTGTTGGGCAGTTATTGCTTTAGCAGCAGATTCTGCAATGTCTTCAAGAGTTAAAAGGAGGTTCCTGATCATAGCCTCATGTGCACTTGCTCCTAGCCAGGGGAGTTAAATGAACGTAATTTTGACTTATGAATGCCTCCTGGTAATTTCCCTTTGAGTCTGTGACTCAGGACTGTAAAGGTGACAGCCATGGAGACCGGCAAAATTTAAGGGTCTGTAGACCACACAGGTGGTTTTATTCTGGATACCCTTGCCTTGTGTCCCTTTCTTTGTGCAGAGCCTGGATGCAAGGTTCCCCATGTTTGGAGTTGTCAATCAGAGACAGGGAAATGCATCCCCAGGGTTAAGGAGTCTGACATGATAGGGAGGAGACTGAGTTTGTTCCAGAAAAACTGAGGCATTGGAAATCAGAAGGAAGTTTGTGACAGGCAGAACTACAGAATCATCAGCATGTGGCAAGTCCAACAGTCTTTTGGAGGTTGGATTACCTCCCTTTGAAATGGCCTGAGATACAAAGGTGGTCAAAAGAATCACAAAGACCTTCATCATGTAAGTATTAGGAAAAGGATGGTCAGAGAGAGAAGAAGGAATGAAAGAAACATTCTTGATCCAACGTCTTGGGAGGAGGCAGTCTACCTCTATGTTGGCTTCTTCCTTTCCTAGTCAATTTGATTTTGAGGTCTCCAGCTGGTGTGCAATTCCTAGAGTCTGAAGGAACCCTTTTTAATTGGGAGATGTGGACCCAAGGTTCAAGTCCCTGAAGTTTGGCTGCCATCTGGGTAGTGAAGAGGACCTGGTATAGTCCCTTCCAAGGAGATTCAAGGGCAGTCTTTGTTCTTAGAGATTCCAAATCAGAAGGGTGGGAGAGAACTGGAAACATTAGTTTGGAGATTCACAGCCAGATATTTGAGGAAAGTAGAAGAATTCAGGATCCAGTCCAGTTTACAGGTATATAACAAAACCTCAAAGACAATTAACAGGACCAGAATCTAGTATCTACCAAAGTGCAAACATAATTTTTCTCTCTACAATCACAAAGATAATTTACCGAAGATAATCGCAGTAAAACTAATATTTTTGCATTAAACTTGGCATGATTATTTACATAAACAAGACTAGCAACTGACCATATAAGCTCTTTTAAAGCTTGCTTTACTGAAATTTCATAAGGAATCTCAGATTGAACTCTTAAAATCCTCTGAGGCAGGAAGCCAAGCCAAGAACTCACCATCAGATTTTACCTGCAATACTTATGGTTTGGGTGAATTCCTCTCCTGACGTTCTTGGATCTGCCAGGAAGTGACCTTCCTTACTCACCTGGTAAGGCTACCAGGAACGCTAGAAGCAAGGTACCAGGCCAATTCTTCCAAGCAGTCCTTAAACTGTCTTGTCATATTTGAATGCACATCTCTCTTAAATGTAACAGTCCAGCCAAAGCCATGGTAATATAGTCACTGGTTTCCAATTGTGTCCTGTTACAAGGAGAACAGATTTTTATTGAACTTATGCAAATAACTAATTATATTGCCAATCATTCTACTTTCTTTTCCTTTTTTTTTTTTTTCCTTGGCTGTGTTGGGTCTTCGTTGCTGTGTGCGGGCTTCCTCTAGTTGCAGCAAGCAAGGGCTACTCTTTGTTGTGGTGCACGGGCTTCTCATTGCGGTGGCTTCTCCTGTTGCAGAGCACGGGCTCTAGGGCACGCAGGCTTCAGTAGTTGTGGCACACAGGCTCAACAGTTGTGGCTTGCGGGCTCTAGAGCGCAGGCTCAGTAGTTGTGGTGCACAGGCTTAGTTGCTCCACGGCATGTGGGATCTTCCCAGACCAGGGATCGAACCTCTGTCCCCTGCAGTGGCAGGTGGATTCTTAACCACTGCACCACCAGGGAAGTCCATCTACTTTCTTTACCTACTTTTCATACACAGTTGTTTCCTTTCACCCTTATTATTTCTAAGTAGTTTCAATTACATATGTTAATTAGAATTCTTAACCCTTAGAATCCTTAATTTCTAGTGAAAACTAAGAAGTGAGTAATCGTGGACAGTCTCTTACACTAGCATTCTGTGGACTGGCAGACATAAATACATTCCATAATTTCTAGGAGTATATTCTTCCTCATAGTAAATTTTCCAATGTAGCAGAAAAGATTTTTACTAATAGACCTAAATATATTTAGGCTCTTTTTTTTTTTTTTTTGTAAAAGGAAACCAAAAGTGGATAAACTTATGTTCAGTGATTAATGTTTCAGTATTTTATTTTATTTGAAAATGATCTAAATATTTAATAAATGTCCATTATTTAACTTATCTCAGTATAACTTTAAGGTTTCAAGTAACCAGAAAGATTTTGGAAACTATTTAAGTAGACATGCCATAAAATAAAATCATTGCTGAAGTGTTTGCCTGAAGACTCTTATCCCATTTGCGTCTATTTAATTCACTTTTTCTTTTTTTTTTTTTTTAATTATTTATTTATTTATTTTTGGCTGCGTTGGGTCTTAGTTGCGGCAAACGGGATCTTTCATTGCGGGGTGCAGGCTTCTCTCTACTTGTGGCGCGCAGGCTCCAGAGCACACAGGCTCTGTAGTTGCGGCACGTGGGCTTAGTTGCCCCGCGGCACGTGGGATCTTAGTTCTCCAACCAGGGATCGAACCAGCATCCCCTGCATTGCAAGACTGATTCTTAACCACTGGACCACCAGGGAAGTCCCAATTCACTTGTTCTTAACATGAAAATTTCATCATACCAAGTCGTTTTTCTTGCTAACAAATTTGGTAACAGAAACAACATGAACTTATTTAGCTAGTGTACTCAGGTGGAATAAAAGTTGTATTCTGCATTATTTTTAATGATAACTCTGAAGACATACCTATTTTAATTAAACCAACAAACTTAAACTAGCTTTAATTTACCAAAGATTACTTCAGATCACATGAACTTGAAATACATTTGGGTTAGTTTTTATATTTCTGAGAGTTTTAGGAATCCTTAATTCATGTAAGTGCTTGTGGACAGGGAATTTTGCCTGCCATTCCAGTGAACAATGTTGCCCACCATCCCAGTTCTACAAGGATCCAGCCGTTAGCTACAGCAGCCCACGGTGCTCCCTGAGGGTAATTCAGGATGGGGAAAAACAGGAGGCATTCTGCGCTTTGGATATTGGCATTAGATAGTTAAGATGCATTTCTAAGGCATAATTTCTATGAACCCAGATTCTTGCGTCTTCCCATACGTAGGAAAGCACTCCAATCATTGACCTGAGGCGTCTGTTCCTTGTGATTAGCAATAATCTTTTGACGTTCTGAGGCAGGAGATAGATGGGCTCCAGGTTAGACATTTACAGCCAGCCTCCTGTTTACACTTCCAGACAGAAATAACAACAGGAACAGGGCAAATAGCTGGACTTTGCCTCTAGTGACCTAGAGATTGTCATACTAAGTGAAGTAAGTCAGACACAGAAAGACAAATATGATATGATATTGCTTATATGTGGAATCTAAAAAAAAAAAAAAGGGTATAAATGAACTTATTTACAAAACAGAAGTAGAGTCATGGATGTAGAAAACAAACTTATGGTTACCAGGGGATAAGGGGGGGAGGGGAGGGATAAATTGGGAGATTGGGACTGACATATGCACACTACTATATATAAAATAGATAACTAATAAGAACCTGCTGTATAGCACAGAGAACTCTACTCAATACTCTGTAATGGCCTATATGGGAAAAGAATCTAAAAAAAAAAAAGAGTTGATATATGTATATGTACAACTGATTCATTTTGCTCTTTGCTGTACACCTGAAACTAACACAACATTGTAAATCAACTATACTCCAGTAAAAATTAAAAAAAAAAAAAGAAAACAGTAATGGCAGGGCCAGAGAAGAGCTGAGTCCTGCCCAGATAAAAGATAAAGAGGGACTTCCCTGGTGGTCCAGTGGGTAAAACTCTGCACTTCCAATGCCGGGAGCCCGGGTTCAATCCCTGGTCCAGGAACTAGATCCCGCACACATGCCGCTACTGAGAGTTCACATGCGGCAACTAAGAAGTCCGCATGCTGCAACTAAGAAGCCTGCATGCCGCAACTAAGAGTCCACGTGCCACAACTAAAGATCCCTCAGACCTCAACAAAGATCCTGCACTGCAACTAAGACCCGGCGCAGCCAAAATAAATATAAATAAATAAATAAAAAATTTAAAAAAAAAGATAAAAAGCCCACATATTTCTCATTCTCAAGGTCAAGGAGACCTCCCTGACTATACATGCGCAGAAAGGCTCCTCAGGGATCAAAAAGGGAGGGGGCACCACCCCATAGTAGGTGATGTTGTTACTGAGTCCAAGCTCGCTCTGCTCACCGCAGGACAGGCCAGTAAATCGGGAGATGAGGTGTTGAGGCAAGGAGTAGAGACTTTATTCGGAAAGCTGGAGGATTGAGAAGATGGCAGACAAGTGTACCCCAAAAAACCGTCTTATCCGGGTCTGGATGCCAGTTTCTTTTATAGAACAGAGAGGGGGAAGAGGTGAGGAAGTAAAAAGGCCATTTATCTTGCAAAATATCTCCTTGCTTGCCCCTCATCAGGAAGGGGATGTGTTAATTTCTTCTTTTCTGCAGCCATTCACAGGTGGGCAGGGTCAGAATGCCTCTCTGTGAACTGAACAAAGGGACTTTAGTTTAACAGTCAGGCAGAGGGGCAGGGTTCCCTGTGGCAGGCCATTATGTATGCTTACAGCTATAGACAGTGATTATAATAACAAAAGCAACAAAAAGCAAAGGTTAAAGTAAAAGAAACAGATGCAACATGGAGTCAGGATTTGCTCTTCCCTGTTGCGATGTCAACCTACCCATAGGCCTCTTTACTAGACTCTATCTTGGCTAAGAGATGCGCACGCACACAGGGGAGGATCCTGAGATAAACCAAATATGGACTCAGAGCCGGGCAAAGCAAGATGATTGACCAGAGGAAACCTGGAAGAAATGCCCCAAACTACCATGGGGGCACGACTCTCCCTCTCTGAGCCTGCCCATGCGTGTCTATTCACACGTGCTCTTTTTCCTCCTAATAAACACTACTTGTTTCACTACTTTCCATCTCTTTGTGGAAATTCATTTCTACAAAGCCAGTGGGCCAGGGCCTTGTCACTGGCCACTGGCCCTCATGGTCTAGTGGCTAGGATTCACCTCTTTCACTGCTGTGGCCTGACTTCAATCTCTGGCTGGGGAACCAAGATCCTGCTTCAAGCTGCTGCTGGCCGAGGCCACCAGAGATCAGTTCAACTACATGTCTTTTTTCCAGCAGAAAATGTCAATGTATCCTGGCTCCTCCCTTACCTCTTCAGAACAGTTCCTCAGAGCTGAGAGGCTGTCTCCCAGGCTATGGTCCTCAATAAGATTCCTCAAATAAATCTTAAACCAAGGCACTTCCCTGGTTGCACAGTGGTTAAGAATCCATCTGCCAATGCAGGGGACACGGGTTCGATCCCTAGTCTGAGAAGATCCCAGATGCCATGGAGCAACTTAAGCCCGCAGGCCACAACTACTGAGCCTGCGTGCCACAACTACTGAAGCCTGTGTGCCTAGAGCCCATGCTCCTCAACAAGAGAAGCCACCGCAATGAGAAGCCCTCGCACCACAACAAAGAGTAGCCCCTGCTCGCCGCAACTAGAGAAAGCCTGCAACGAAGGTCCAGGTTGTGCATTTTTCTTCAGTCAATGTGCTTAATTTTCTTTAAGCCAATTAAATTGAATTTTTTTACAAATTAATTTTGGCAATACCTTCTTAATGTAGAAAAATACCACACATCTACAGCATATGTATGTAGACACATATAAAAATACAGACTGATGCAAACAGAGAGCTCATAGCTTTTTTTTTTTTTTTGGTTGCATTGGGTCTTCGTTTCTGTGTGTGGGCTTTCTCTAGTTGCGGCGAGCGGGGGCTACTCTTTGTTGTGGTGCGTGGGTTTCTCATTGCGGTGGCTTTTCTCATTGCGGAGCATGGGCTCTAGGCGCGCAGGCTTCAGTAGTTGTGGCATGTGAGCTCAGTAGTTGTGGCTCGCAGGCTCTAGAGCACAGGCTCAGTAGTTGTGGTGCACGGGTTTAGTTGCTCTCCGGCATGTGGGATCTTCCTGGACCAGGGATTGAACCCGTGTCCCCTGCATTGGCAGACGGATTCTTAACCAGTGCGCCACCAGGGAAGTCCCAAGAGCTCATAGCTTTTGTTCTAAAATTTTAGCCATGAACTGGGTACAAAATTACAAAATTCACTAGTTGTAGAATAAGCTGGATCCAAATGGTTTTGGCCGATGGAGTAAGTTAAGGTTACCTGCTCAGATGGCTAAAACTTTTTACTAATATTTGTGGAGAAGACACTTAAGATTTTTACTTGCCTAAGTTCCAAACAACCTTTCCCCCCTTTGTTTTCCTTCTGATAAGAATGGTCTCTCTGAAGTTTGCATTTCAAAGAGATGACCTAGATAAGAATTCTGGAGAAGACCAAGTAAGAATATTTACATCTCAAAGGCACAGGGAAAAAATGCAAATTACTCTAAGGACTTTTGTTTTCTAAGGCCAGAATTTTTACCATACTCACAAGCCTTTTAAGATAAATAGGGGAGGTTTGGGGGTTGGTAAAAAGGACAGGTGGACTTTGAATTGTTTCTGGAGCTGCATTTCTGGCTTTGCAAAGATTTGTAAGGTAAGGACAGTTGCTTTTAATTCCTCAGGGGATTAGGTTGCAACTTAAATGACATTATAGATTGATCCACCCATCCAACTACATTTTTCTCAATTTGCTTCTTTGTATCAGGGAGAAGATCTTCAACTAAGATGGAAATCAAAAAGAGTCCTATGTTCTAGATTTAGAGCTGTATGTCTTTGAAATGTTTTAGTAAATCCTTCCACAAAGGCTTCAGAAGGTTTTTTTGCTTGTTTGTTTTCTTCTTTCCCTCTGGGTACATTTAGCTTAGAGAAGGCCTAAAAAAAAATTCTTACCAGACTCTGAATATCAGCTTCCAATTTGGCCAATTTCTGGCCAAAGAGCTACCTTGGGGGAAAAAAAAAAAGTCCTTTCAAAAAAATCTTGTTAATTTTCAGCCAGGACAAACAGTAAAGGTAGGTACAATATCAAGTTTTATTCTCCTCTTGACTGGGCACTACAGACAGAGATTCAGGAGAGCTGAAACTGGTTAGAATTCTCACTCTTCACTGGCTTTACCAGTTTTCCCAGGATCCCATATTCAGGCTCCAATATCTACCAGAATTTCTCAAGGTTATCCATTAATTTTAATTTTAATTTCCCTAGGCTGCTTAAGGAAATAAAATAGCTGTTTACCAGAAAATCCCTCAGGAGGCCCGTCGACACTGGGAGGGGCCCACACCAGGGCCATCCTTTGAGGGTAGATATGGGGACATCTGTAAGGCCACTAACTTGGTGGACTTTTGTTTATGGTCTTGTAGTCTCTTCAGAGTGGAAAGACAATTCAGACAGAGGATTACTAGAATGAGCACTCAAGTAAAGGAGGATGGCGGGGAGCAAAAGGAGTTGCATCAGTCTCATATAGTCTTTTCTTTTAGATGCCTGTGTGTCTTTAATTTTTCATTAGCCTTTTGCAATGAATCTCTCAATGAAGCTATTACAGAATTCTGAAGGCTTTTGGAGGTTTCTGCATGCCAATTAAAATAGGTGTCCCATTCTGTGTGTTTGATTTGGGAACCCTTGCTTTCAAATGCACTTCTTAAATAAATGCTCTTGTCTAACTGGAACCTTTCTCATAACAGCTATTGTAAGTCTAAATTGTCTTTGTAAGATTTTGCCATTTTTGTAGATATTTACAGCTTCCAGGACCACAGTTCTTGGATATAAAATAAGCAGTTGCGCCAGAAGGCGACGCACTCAATTATTTGAAACTCAATCCCATTTCTTTAGCTAAGTCTTGGGTCTCTTGGAGCCAAATTAATACCTGAGAGGGATGTGCTGCCAGGTTGGAGTTTGTGTGGTGTTTTACAGTGGATCTTGTTGCACAGAAATTTTCTTGCGGTTGGTAGGTGACCTAGTGTCAACCTAACCCTTTCTGAGACCAATTTATATAATTACTAGGGTGTTAGAGTTAGGTGGTGAGTGCTCTAACAGCTTTTAAGTGCTCCACCTGTGCCCACCAGTTTTGTGGCTTTTGGCTTCCAAGATTCCTATTAGCAACAGCCTTGACCTCATGTGCACATTAACAGAAACTAACAGTAACCTGGCCAAGAAAAGGCCTTGTGTGCACCACCAGCAATTCCAAATGTGGAACTGGGGACTAGGGAAAGGACTGAACCAGAAGACCCCCAACAAAGGGGACCATGGACTGGGATTCCAATCAAATAAAGAGCAGTGGACGAAACCAAGGGCTAGAGGCTTGGGTTCTGGGTGGAACCATCTGCTAGCTCAAGCTGACCTGCCCCGGACTGGAAAGCCAATTAAATCAGAAGTTTGACACAACGAGAATGGAGCTCAGAACCAGGAGGAACTTACCCATGGCCTTTGGAAGTGGCGAGAAAGAGAACTCAGAGGATTTGAGGGTACCAGTGCTTGTGTTTCTTGTCCTCAAAGCCCTCAGAAGTTTCCTTTGGATCCCACCACTGCCACCAAATCTGTTAAAAAACAAATTTCAACTGAGTAAATTTTAAAGATCTTACCGGCTTCATTCAATGATTCACGAATTGGGCAACATATCCCATCTAGCTGACAGAAAGGAGCTCCAAGGAGCTGTACAAAATGAAAGATTTTTATAGGCTGAAGGGAGCAGGAATAAGGAAGTTATACTAGCAAAAAGTGGATTGGTTGTGGCATGGATCAGGAAACAGTATCTATAGTTGAAGCTGTGAGACCCAAAGGGCCATGGGCTGGGTGAGATGGAGGTCAGCAGGGGTCAGACCACTCAAGACCTGGAAGTATGTTAGACAGGGAAAGGCCTAGAGCAGATCAGCCTTTTAAAATAATGACTCTGGCTGCTGCCAGGGGGTAGACTGTGGGAGCAGAGTGGAAGTAAGGGGAGCAGCCATCTAGGTGAGAGATGAGGGTGGTAGACTCGGTGGTGACTGGGGATTTGGAGAAAAGTGAATGGACCAAAAAGATATTTAGAGGGTTGGAGATGGGGTGGGGAGGAGGTTGAGAGTTTAGGGGAGGGAGCCATCCAGGATGCCACCCAGCTTTCTGGCTTGGATGCATGGATGGATGGTGGTGGCCTTCACTGGGATGGACAACAAGAGGAAGAAGACCAGGCTTGGTGGTGGGGGGCAAGGAAGGTCATGAGTTCAGTTTGGATATATCAGACCGAGGGGTCTGAGCAGGTCTGGGCCTACGTGCTGTCCCACAGGCACCAGCAGCACGGCCACCCTCTCAAACCCCCAGGCTCAATCTTTAGCAACTTCAGCTGCTTCCTGTCCACACATCCCCCTCCCCCTCCACACACACACACATCCACAGGGCGAGTCAACCAGTCTTCTTCATCTGTCACATGGGAACAATAACAGTATCCATTTCCTGGGGGTAGCTGTAAGCAGTAAGCGAACTAGGGCACAAAAGATGCTGAGAAGTGGGCCAGGTGCTAGTCACTGTTAGCAGTGCCCATGCCCTTTCTCCCGGCCATGCAATACAAGTGCATTTCTATCACCTCTACAGCACAGGCTTGGAGCTAGCCATCTCCCAACAGCCCAGTCTTGATCTTGCCATGCACCTGCTCAAAATATTGTTAGTGTTTCCTACTCAAAAGACGGGACCCCTGTGCCAGCTGGTCCCAAGCCATTTCCCAGCCTCCTTCCCCACCCTCTTCATCAGGTGCTGCTCCCATCACAGACACCTGCACCTTCCCCAATCATGCTGCACACTTACCCATCTGCTTTTCTCTTTCTCCCCTTCCCACCCGTCCTTCCCAAGTGCCGCTCTATTTGCTAGGCACCTCCTCTGGGAGGCTTCTCCAAGGCCCTGCAGGGGATGAGCTCCACCCCTTCCAGATTTCTACAGCTTCCTCAGGCTCCTCTTTAGCTCTGGCCACTCTTGGGATTCACTGGGCTTCCTTTGACTTGTCTGACTCCTTTTTCCAAGGCATCAGCTCACTGAACACAGGGAGGCACTTGAGCTTCATCACTGTGGTGTCCTAGTGCCTGGCACTGTACCCAACCCAACACAGCGCTTGGTCGATACTGGTGCAGAAAATCAACAGAACCCTTAATGTACAGTTTCATGTTGATCCATCTCATCTCCCGCAAAGGCCAGAAGACAGGCAAGAAGGGTATTCTGGCCTGGGGACAATAAGCCCTTTCCCAGAAGCTGCTCTGTGAGACAAAGTCCAGGACAAGCAAACAGAGATCAAAGAAGCCTCTGGGCCCCCTCACCATATCAGGGTCACAGCAGCCAGTACATCCCAACCAGGGCCACGGAGTGGGTTGACCAGGGGCCATGTCTGCCCAGTGTGTGTGGCTTGTGGGGGACAGACAGGGTTTGTGCATAAAACTTAAGAAACTGCAGCTACAAGATGGGTCTCTTGGATCTTTGACTGCTTCTTCTTTCTTCCTAATAAAGCAGAGGACATTTCTGTCATTACATGATAGGCTTGGGCTTTGGAGTCTGAAAGATTTGGGTTTGAATACCTGCTCTTTCATTTGCTGTGGGACCAACGTCCCAGGGACACCCTGAGGATAAAATTAGATCATAAAAGGCTGAGAGCGACGCATGGCTCGTACTCTGTCCTTCATCATGAAAGCATGGCATTCATCTTTTGTCTCCACTATATCCTGGAATGATGAGGCTTACTTCTGCTCTTTTTTACAAAGCTGACTGGCCTAAAGGGTGTGTCACCCATTACGTATCCCCAGAACTGTCCAGACCGCCTCTGGCAGAACTGCTAGAGTTGGTGCCATCAGAAACAAGGATGCGAGCAGACCCTTTCTAAGCCACCATATCTGCCTCCCTGGCCAAAGTGTGACTGTCTGAAAAGTTTGTTGATGCTTAAAGAATTTTGAAAGAAACACCTAACGAAGTTGAGAAATCCATTTTTAACTGTGGCTTCTTGATGCCTGCCGCAGTATCACTGGTGCTGGCCCTGTGCCACGGAGCCGGGATTAAATGAGCTGTCTGGGTCTTCACAATTCACGCCGGCTGAGTGTAGCTCTAACCAAGGGGCACAGTCTGAGTCTGGTCAGGAGTTTGCACAGCTGGGAATCCCCCTAAGGAGAAAGCTTTCACTGTCTATTTTTCATCCCCCAAATTGTAATATTTGCCTTCACCTTGTCTAATGTTTAATCCATGTTTATCCAGCATTTTATTGATTAATGGTCTGAGTGAAGTGACAGGCAGCAGGAGCCTTGAGACCATGCACGGCACGATGGGGCTTCGGGGGCTGCTCTGTGTGTGCCTGGCGTCCCTGCTCACCCTGCAGGCCATACCCGCTCAGGGTTCACCCACACGCAGTCCCAAAGGCGGCAAGGTATGTGGGTAAACCCCTGGGCCAGAAACAGGCAGCTGAGCCTGGAAGGGGCTCCAGAGACCGGGGCTCTCCCCACCCACCTCGACCTCCTCTGAATGGAGAGGACCTCCCAGCAGCATGGGGGAGGCAAGGCCAAGGCGTTGAGGACACAGGCTGTGTCCCACTCCCATCCCTTAACAGATAGGCCCTGGTCCCCTGAGTGTTCACCCTCACACTTGTCCCGGTTTTGTTTTACAGAAGCGACCGGCTTTGGACACAGTGAGTGAGGATCTCAGCAAAGGGGTCTGTGGTGGGCCTTTATTACAGTCTGTTTCCCCTGGGCTTCGAGGTGTGCCCCTGGGCAGAGGGACTCCCGTCTCCTCCAAATGGGGGCTCGCCCACCCCCCTCATGCCCCATGGCATGGCCTCAGGCATAGAGAACAGCACCTGTGTCAGAGATGGGTGCCGAGGTCTCCCGTGGCTGAGCCCCCATCCCAGCCACCTCCCGCACGTCCCACTTTAGGCTGTCGATGGCGTGGTCATCCGGAGTTTGAAAGTCAACTGCAAAGTCACCTCTCGCTTTGCCCACTGTGTCATCACCAGCCAAGTGGTCAACAACGCCGACGAAGCCAAGGAAGTGGCCTTCGATGTGGAAATCCCCAGGACGGCCTTCATCAGCGACTTTGCCATGTGCGTGCCCCGCCTGCCTCACCAGGCCCAGCCCGAAACCATGGCTCTGAGTGGCCCAACAGTGCAGCCCATCCCCTTGTCCCCAAGGGCCACAGGCCGGCCCCAGCTCTGAAGGACTGAAAAGTCCTTTAGGTCTGCTCTGGGCTCCCATCTTAGAGAGCAAACTAGAGCCTCTGACAGTGTGTTTTCAGCCTAGGGCCCAAGGAGCACAGGCTGGCACCCACGGTTTCTTGCTGGACTCTGTGGCCGTGGCTGCCCACCTCCCTGAGCAGCTCTGGGGGCAGCGGGAGGCCGGCAGGAGATGCCCTCTCACAAGTGCTCACCTGGACAGGGCCTCCTTAGTGCCTGGGCTGGGAGCACCTCCAATATGAAGGCCCTGTGTGGTCGGGGAGGGGCACCTCCCTGAGGGCGTCTTCCTCCCTGTAGCACAGCAGGTGAAAATGCATTCCTCGGGGACATAAAGGACAAAGTGACTGCATGGAAGCAGTACCGGAAAGCGGCCATCTCAGGAGAGAACGCCGGCCTTGTCAGGTGAGTTCTGGGCCCTGCTGGCCCAATCCCTGGTGCTGCCCTCCCCTGCCAGGATGGATGCCTTGGGTGGAGGGCAGCCCAGGCTGATGGGAAGGGAGCAAACTGCCCAAATCCACTGCTGGCACTGGACGAGGCCTCTGGAGAAGTGGGGCCCTGACCCTGGCCAGCCAGCTAAGACAAGGGTGAGGGTCAAGGAAAGCTGGGAGCAGCACGAAAATAAGAGAAACTGACTCTGAGGGCCATGCTTTATGTGACAAGGACCTCCATATCACTTACCATTTGTCTGTTTGTTGTTGCCACTGGTGGCACATCCAGGGCCTCGGGGAGAATGATGGAGCAGTTTGCCATCCAGGTCACCATCGGTCCCCGGAGCAAGGCCACGTTCCGGCTGACCTACGAGGAGGTGCTGAAGCGAAAGCTTATGCAGTATGACATCGTCATCAAGGTCAAGCCCAAGCAGCTGGTGCAGCATTTTGAGGTAGATCGCTGGTGACCACATGCAGGGGCAGGTCTCAGGAGCTGGGCTCCTGCCTCTCCCTCTCTGCAGCTCTGAGCGTTGGTTCGGCACCCACCGTGTGCAGCCCTGGGCCTGAGCACACAGGGAGGGGACTGACTCCTCAGGGTGGGCTCTGATGGCTGTTCGTGGGCAGGGAGCTCCCTGAACCCTCCAACCTCCTCCTCCTTCTGAGCCTTGGCTTGCTCATCTGTCAAATGGGGGTTTTGCGTGTCCCAGAACTGCTGCAAGGATCATGAGAGATATTGAATGTCCAGGGAGTTTGTAAACCAGGAAGTCCTGGGCAGCCTGAGGGGCTGCAGTTGTTACTGGCACCTTAGTGGTGGCCGAGTTGAGGGGCTCAGGCATGCACACTTTCATTTGGCCAATATTTTTGGAGTGCCTACAACCAGGCCCTGTGCTGAGAGCTGGGTGGGTGCTGCACACAGTAGGTGGTCAGGATATACGTTGGCTCTTGGCTGAGACTTGATGATGGCTCCCAAATGGGAGCCTTGGTACAGGAACTGCTTCAATGCCACAGATCGACGTGGACATCTTTGAGCCCCGGGGGATCAGCAAGCTGGATGCCCAGGCCTCCTTCCTCCGCAAGGAACTGGCCGCCCAGCTCATCAAGAAGTCCTTCTCGGGGAAAGAGGTGCGTGGGATGGCTGAGCCCTCAGAGACTTCTCAGCATGGCTGCAGACAAGGGCTGCAGGCCACCCTAAGGGAGAGAGAGAGGGGAACTTAGCACTCCTGATTCTCAGAACCGCTTGGCAAGAGCCTGTGTGCTGAGGCTGGGGAGGGCGCCTACAACGGCTGCCTGGCCTGGGGTGAGTTGCTGGCTTGCTTAAGCCTCAGTTTCCTCTTTGCCTGTCTCATCCCAACGGGAAAGCATTCATGGAAATATAGGGCACATGTGCAAACCTCAGGATTCCAAGCCCCAGTGTTCTTAGAAACATGATGAAGTTTGGAAAGGCCTTTGGCCTACCCAGCCACTTGCCACTTGTCACTTCCCACCCATCTGTGGGAATCCCAGAAGCCCCCTGCTTGCCCCTACCCCAGGTCCTGAGGAGTGTGGCATATGAGTGGGTGATACCCAGCTAGTGCCCTGCTTCCTAACTTGCCCTCAACTGGAGCCAGGAGCAAACTGTTTATTCCCCACCCACCTTTGGTAGTGACTCCGTAACAATTCACTTAAAAGAAATGTTTCCTATAGTTTTGAAGGGGTTCCTTTGAAACAAAATATGATACCCCAGAGTGTTAGCAAACATGCTTGCTTTCAGTAGGGGACCAAGGGGATGGTCTTTGTCTTCCTAATAATTCTTTTCAAATTTTTTTTTAATGAGCATATTTTACTTTTATAACAAACAAACAAAAAGTAAAAATAAAAGCATCTTTAAAGAAAATGTGGAAAGAACAGAAGTGTAGAAATGTATCGAGTACAAACCACCCCCAATTTCCCTGAACACCAGCACCAAGTCCAAACAGACCACAGCTCCCACTCTGGGCTCTTCCTTCTCTTTGTCTATCCAGGCAGGTTTCATTTTCCAGCAAAGTGTCGCTTTTTTCACTAGACAGTGTGAGTTGACCGATGCTTCTCATGCTGCTATTATTCTGTTTTTATTGTGTATCCAAAGTGATGATACTTATAGAAAATCCCAATGATTCAGAAGCATGTGAGCAAAGAAACAGGTCTTCTCTCCTACCACCCACAGGTGTGTACTCTCAGCAGCAGGGCAAGGGGCCCACTAGACTCATTCTTATGCCTGTGCACCACACACACACACACACACACACACATCTTACGCTGTCGCTGCAAACCAGTAATGCCTCACACCTTCGATGGTTCCAGGGTCATGTGCTTTTCCATCCCACGGTGGGCCAGCAGCAATCCTGCCCCACATGCTCTACGACCTTGCTGAATGGGGACTTCAAGGTGACCTACGATGTCAATAGGGACAAGGCCTGTGACCTCCTGGTGAGCTGGAAGCTTCTTGCCCAAGACTCAGAGGGTGGGCAGGGTGCTTGAGAGAGAGGCCTCACTTGTCCCTTTGTGTTTCAGGTCGCCGATAACCACTTTGCCCACTTCTTTGCTCCCCAAAACCTGACAAACCTGAACAAGAATGTGGTTTTTGTGATTGACATCAGCTCCTCCATGGAAGGCCAGAAAGTGAAGCAGGTAAACTGTGGCTCTAAACAGTTAGCCAGCAGGAGCTTCTTTAGCCCCATCACCCATCCCACCCTGGTTTTGCCTCCAGAGTCTGGGTTTGGGACTTCTGCTCCTGGTCAGAGGCAGGGTAATTTAACAGGATATCCCAGTGGTCAGGGGCTCTGGAATCAGCCACTTTCTCACTGTGCAACCGTGGGCAAGTGCATTCACTTCTCCTCAACGGCAAAAATGGGAGTAAAATGCAGCGCCCATAGGGTTGTGGGGTTTACCAAGGGGGCATGCTTGGAAGATGAGACCTGTACCCTAGGCGTGCAGGGATGATTACAGTGGTCCCGGGAGATGGCTTGCAGCAGGGCACAGCCCACTCCCACAGTGCTCTGGGTATCCTGTCCATAGCGCAGTGAAAGCATGGCTGGACAATCAGAGTTTTAGAAACTCAGCCCCCTGGGGTCCTCTGTCTTAATCCTGACCCCCTTGAACTCCTGGTCATTTCCCCTCCCCATACTGGGTCCCTTTGCCTTCTCCATCCCCCTCAAGACATCCCAGAGCTCAGTAGGATGCTCCTCTCCTGGCACCACCTGGCTGTCCTGTCCATCCCCTTCTACTTGCCCACCATGTACCTCTACCCTGTGGACCTCTGAACTGGGTATCTGGAGATGACAGAAGGCACTATCCTGGGGCCCTGCCCCTCCACTGACTGTCCTGTCCTTACAGACCAAGGAGGCGCTCCTTAAAATCCTGGGGGACTTGCGGCCAGGGGACTACTTCGACCTGGTCCTCTTTGGGTCTGCAGTGCAGTCCTGGAGGGGCTCGCTGGTGCAGGCATCTGCCGCCAATCTGGACGCAGCTCGGAACTTTGTGCAGCACTTCTCTCTGGCCGGGTGTAAGGGCAGGGGTCTGGGGCCGCCTTGATGTCACCTCTGTCCCCTCAGATTCAGGGCATACACTGATCTGCTTTCTCTCTTTTGCAGCTACAAACCTGAATGGAGGTTTGCTCCAGGGAATTGAGATTTTGAACAAAGCTCACGGAAGCCTCCCAGAACTCAGCAACCACGCCTCTATTCTCATCATGCTGACAGATGGCGAGCCCACAGAGGGTAAACGCCCGCCCCGAGGGCTACCTTGGGAGGTAGTGATCTCTTCATTACCAAAGGCATTCAAGCTGAACTTGGAAATACAACCAATGGGGATGCTGTCGGGGGCAGAAAGGCTAAGGGCAAAGCCAAGCACTGGTTTAAAAGCAGAGTTCAGATCACAAAGTCTGCAGGAGCTCCAAGGTGTTCTGTCCTGAGTTGGGAAGCTGGGGAAGTTTCTGCATGACACGGGGTTGCACAGGGCCCAGGAGGATGGGCAGGACCCTAGGCTGAGTTTAATGAACTACGGATTCAGCACTAACTGAGTGCCAGGCACAGGACTAGGGACCAAGGAGAGACACTAAGAGAACAAGACACGTCTTTGCCCTTAAGGAGCCCAGGGTCCACTGGGGGAGGCAGACCCAGGAGCAGATGCTCTGTCAAGGGCCCTGAAGGAACAGGGTGCCAGAAGGCCAAAGGAGCACAGACAAGGGGCACCTGGCCCAGGCAGGGTCTCAGAAGGCCTCTTGGAGGAAGTGACCCCTGAGCCCAATCTGGAAGGAGGGGAGGAGAAGCAGGAAGGGATCCCTGGCAGAAGGGACAGCTTGAGCAAAACAAGGTTTGTGCACTGGCAGGGCCTGCCTGGGAAGTGTAGGCATATGCAGAGTAGGTGAAACAGGGTGGAAAGGTCAGCAGGACCTCACAGGCCATGCGAGGAGCCATGGGTTTAGAGCAGAATCAGATCTGCTCATGATGGATCCATGTAGATGGGCAAAGTCTTCGAGGAGCTCTGTGAGCAGCTGTTGCAGTCACCCAGGTGAGCCAGCAAGAGGCGTTGCCTCAAGATGCCAGTGGGGACTGGAGATGGTCTGAGATGGGAGTCTTGGCCCCCAGGGAGGGTGCCCCAAAGTCCCCTCGTGCCCCACACACCTGTGAGCCAGCATCCCATCCCTACCTGGCTGTGTGGCTGCAGGGGTGACGGATCGTGCCCAAATCCTCAAGAACGTCCGAGATGCCATCAGGGGCAAGTTCCCACTCTACAACTTGGGCTTCGGCCATGACGTGGACTTGAAATTCCTGGAGGTCATGTCCCTGGAGAACAACGGACGTGTCCAGAGAATCTACGAGGACCATGATGCCACCCAGCAGCTGCAGGTCTCCTCCTCCCCCTGCTCCCAAAGTCATGTCATGGGGAGCATGGCCTTGGCAGCCACGTACCCATCAGCCCAGAGCAGATAAAGCTCTGGTGTGGGGTTCGAATTAGCTGTGTGACTTCGAACCAGTTACTTAAGCCCTGAGCCTGCAATTCCTTCTATAAAGTAGGGATCCCGACACCCCACTTTGTGAGTGGGTTTCCTGTTGGATGCCTAGGACGACCCACCAGCTCTGAGGCTGCACTCCCCATCCCCACAGGGTTTCTACGAGCAGGTAGCCAACCCTCTGCTGAGGGATGTGGAGTTGCAGTACCCCGGGGATGCCGTCTCGGCCCTGACCCAGCACCACCATAAACAGTACTACGAAGGCTCGGAGATCATAGTGGCCGGGCGCATCGCTGACCACAAACTGAGCAGCTTCAAGGCGGACGTGCAAGCCTATGGGGTAAACAGAGGGCTGCGGAGGGTGGAGAGGCACCCAGAGACTCCAAACCTACGCTGCTCCCCACCCCTGTGCCCCCAGCAGCCTCTCTTTCCCCAGAGCAGTGCCTCACCCCAGCAGGCCACACACACCCCAGGGCTGAGCATTCTTCCAATGAAGGCATCCTGAGGGCAGGCTAGAGTGGGGCCAACAGGGCCTTGATTAGCTGTAGTCCCTTGTATCCAACTGGTCCACCTGTTATTCCTCACATCATTCCTCCCAAAGTGTGAGAGGGTGAGAGGCCAGCCTCTTTCTTCTCAAGTGACAACTATTTCCTGAGCACCTACTGCACATGCAGCTTTGCACCACGGTGCAGGGCCTGTGTGTGTGTGCACACTGAGGTGTGTGTGTTGGGGGGGGTGTCACGGAGACCTGGACTCTAGCCGTGCAGTGTAGTTGAGGGTTCAGGACTCCGGCTCTGAGTGAGGAAAGCTGAGCTAGACCCTGGCTGCAGCTGGGTGACGTTGATCAAATGGGTCCAGTTCTCTAGGCCTTTCTGTACCCTGGGAGTAACAGTGTACTGGAGAGTTGTGTGGAGTAAATGAAATAATCCACATAATAGGCTTATGCAGTGCCTGGTTCATGGGATGCGCTTGGGAAGAGGTGCCCCCATTACTGTAGCTGGGGAGAGAAGGCGCATTTGTGAGCTGTGGCAAGCTGAATGGTGCACGGGGCCGCGGTGGGCATCCGGAGGAGTGAGGCGTGGTGGAAACAGCTACGTGGTGGATCGGCTGGGTGCCTGCTGGCATCCCCCAGAGAGAGTAACTCCATGAGGGCAGGGCCTGATCCTCCATCCCTGGGATGCCCAGGGCCTGGCCCAACTTGGCTCACAGAGTGTGCTTAGCAACTTTTGTGGAAGGAACGGATGGAAGAGGACGAGGAGAGCAGGCTCAGGAAAGGCAGGGGGTAGGATGCTCAGAACGGAGCTGCAGAGACCAGACAACATCGGGCTCCCCCAGAGCCCCTCATGGCGCACAGCCTCTCTCTCCCTCGCCTCCCTCAGGAGGGCCAAGAATTCAAGACGACCTGCCTGGTGGACGAGGAAGAGATGAAGAAACTGCTCCGAGAGCGGGGCCACATGCTGGAGAACCACGTCGAACGCCTGTGGGCCTACCTCACCATCCAGGAGCTGCTGGCCAAGCGGTACCAGCCCAGCGGCTGCCTGGGGGGTGGAGGGGCACGACCACCCCAGAGCACCCCCACGCCCTGGGCCTTTGGACTACGGAGGGGCGGTTCTAGGCCTTGGAGGTTGCAAGCAGGTCAGATTTACTGGCCTCTGCCTTTGCTTCCTGAGTTAATATCAACCAGGCAGTCAGTAGTGTGGTCAGGGCCCGCTGGAGGCACAGGGCAGCCCCTTTTGCCCCCACTGAGCCGCTGCGGGGGAGGCTTCCCTTTACTGCGGGGCTGCTGTGTCCAGACACACTCATTTAATCCTCACAACGTGCCGAGCAAACCGAGGTTCAGAGAGGTTAGACCACTTGCCAGGATCTCACAGCTATTGAATTCTCTGTGTATTTCTGAGGCACATCCCCCAGCCCTGCCAGACCTCCAGGTTTTCTCTGAGGGAGGCCTTTAAATCATGAGGTCCTTGAAGACAGCCCCTGGGCGGGGCCACTGCAGGGGCTTTGTAAACGTTTGTTGAAAGAGTGAACAAAGGAAGGAAAGGACGAGGGAGTGCAAGTCCATTGTCATCCAAGCTGCGGGCTTGGAGCCAGTGTCTGTCTGGCAGGATGAAGTTGGAGGGGGCAGAGAAGGCCAACGTGTCAGCCAAGGCCCTGAAGATGTCACTGGCCTATCAGTTTGTGACCCCGCTGACCTCCATGACCATCAGGGGCATGGCGGACCAAGACGGCCTGGAGCCCCTCATTGACAAGCCCCTGGACGGTATGGGCTTGCAGAGGGGAGGCTGTGGGCATGGGGAGGCTTCTGAGAGCCAAAAATCTCCTGGGCGTTAATTCTCTTTCCTTTCTCTCCTTTCCAGATTCTCTTCCTTTGGGTGAGTTTTTAAATCACATTGATTTTCGCAAGGGGCTCCGGGTGGCTGGGCAAGTGGCACGTGCTCCAGCCGCCGGGCACACAGCACCCTGCCCCCCTGCCCTGCTCCACCCTTTCTTGGTCTCTTCCTTCCCCGAGATGCCCTTCCCTACTTTGCTGCAAACTAGTTGCTGCCTCCTGTGTGCTCGGGGAGCTCTCGCTCAGCTTGAACCCCTCCACTCCCCGGCCTCCTTGGGGGCCCTACGTGTGAGCGTTCATCTACCAGGAGGGCTGGGACCCCCAGGAAGAGGACTGGGACCCCCAGGAGGAGGGCGGGCCCAGGCCTGATTGGCCTCCGGGCCCAGCTGCACTTGGGGAATGAGGTGCGTGCCTTTCGTGTGGAGTGGGGAGGGTGACGTTGTCCTCTATCGTTGTCCTCTACAGAGACGGTGGGACCCAGAAAGAGTAAGTGGCAGCCATCCTGATGACGCAGGTCTCTACCCCTCTACTCCACACATGGCCACCTCTCAGGCTGTGCATTCAGTCCTGAGCAAAGCCTGGGTCATCACCTATCTGCCTGATGAGGAAATGATAGCCTAAGGCTTTCTTCCTCTGCTCCAGCGTTCCTCGCTGCCTCTCACTGGGAACCATCAAAACGCTCCCCCTGACCTGGCCTGGCCTCCCCACCCCTATGCCACCAGCCCCTCCCGGTTCCCAGGACAGGAGACCGAGAGGGGGCCAGGCCACTGTGCTGGGCCAAACTTCCGTTCCCACATCCCGAGAGGCGTCAAAGGCTCTGTGTCCACTCCGGCCCCTGTGGCCTCAGGCCAGCCCGTTTGGGTGGCGGGGGCCTCAGAAAAGGAGGCAGCAGCTCCAGGGAAGGCCCAGCTGCCTCCCTTCTAAGCGCCATTCACTCTTGCCCGTCAGCCTTCGTGCTGTTGGCCTCCCAGCCTTCTCCGACGCGCCCTAGCTCCGAGGTCCAGCAGTTGCCAAACCAAGTGACTGGCGGTGAGTCCTTGGGAGGGTCTGAGGGACACCCCTGCCTGACTGAACCCTTCTCCCCAGCTGGCCCCATGTGCCTAATACTCAGTCTAATAGACTCCATGCTGTGTCCCCAGTGGACACTGACCCCCACTTCCTCATCCACGTACCCCAGAAAGAGGACACTCTGTGCTTCAATATCAACGAGGAGCCTGGTGTGGTCCTGAGCCTGGTGCAGGACCCTGACACAGGTATGGGTGACATCACGCCCTCTGCCAGAGAGGGTGGGGCCTGGGCTCCTCTGTCCTCAACGTTCAGCCATGAACAGGAAGGACGGTGGCTGTGGCCTCCACTCCCCTCACCCTATGTACCCACCACCTGGCTGGACTCAGCCTGCCCCCTTCATGCCCCATCCACCTGCCTGGGCCCTATACAGGGCCTGCTTCTTGGGCATGTGACCTGTGCAGGTGCACAGAACCCTGCCCTTGGAAGGATTCCATGGTTGATTTAATGCTCTGCTGTTGCATCTTGAAATTCTTAACAATTTTTGAATGAGGGGCCCCTCGTTTTCATTTTGTACTGAATCCTATAAATGATGCAGTGGCCCTGCCACACCCCCTCCCCCGCCCCCCACATGGCTGCAGGGGTCTTGGAGCCCACCTCCCCAGCAGGGCTCAGGTGATGGGAGCAACGCCCTCTCCATCTATCGGCCACTTCTCCCCCCCTCCCAGTCCAGGCAGGCCATCTGCTAATATTTGTTGAGCACATCCTAAGGTCTGGGGACACAGTGGGAACCGAGACAAAGTCCTTGCTCTCGTGGAGTTTAGGGAAGGGAGATAAACAGGTGAACAAATTCTTAGCTGACAATTTCCGAGCATGAGATGTGCTGTGTTGGGATAGTGAAGAGAGGGAGGGGGCTTTTGGCTGCTCAGTTCAGAGGAGGCTTCTGTGGAGAGGCCCACCTGCAGCACCTACTGTGACCTGCCCTGTGTCAGGGCCTGGGTCCACAGAGAAGGAGCAGGCCCAAGGCCTGTCCTCGGGGAGGCGACACCTCCTTCAGGGCCCAGAACCGAGGGCTAAGTCTCAGAGAGTTAGTGTGGCGGGAGGGGAGGGAGGCGGTGCTGTGAGTGGCCTGCACCTGTCCTGAAGGCCCCTCCCCTTGGGTGGTGAGGCCCTCAGAGCCCAAAGAGGGTGGGCATGGGGGCGGCAGGAGCAAAGACCGGCTGGTGGGGTTCTAGGGAGAGCTGGGCCGCCCTGACCCGGATGGCCCCTCACCCCACTGCAGGCTTCTCAGTGAATGGCCAGCTCATCAGCAACGAGGCCAGGAGCCCTGGGAAGCATGAGGGCACGTACTTCGGGCGGCTGGGGATCGCAAACCCCGCAACAGACTTCCAGCTGGAAGTGACTCCTCAGAACATTACGCTGAACCCTGGCTCCGGCGGACCCATATTCTCCTGGAGGGACCAGGCCTCACTGCGGCAGAATGAGTAACCGGGCTGGGGCCGGGGCCTGGGAAGGGAGGCGGGGGTGGGTGTGGTGAAGACCAAGGCACGAAGCCCCAGAGCCAGCTCTGCTGCCCGAGCCTGCTGGGCCCCCATTCCCCGAGCTGTGTCAGTGTGTGATGTCCACGTGGCCTCCACGTAGGCTGTGCAGACATGTCGGGCCCCGTGGACCATTCCCCACCCCTGACTCCCAATTTCCCTTGATTGCTGGACACGTGCTCCGGGCCCAGCTGCCTGGATGCCTGTGCTCCCGTGGCACCCTCACCCTGCAGTCCACCCCTGTCTCCGCCAAACCAAGCCGACTCATCCTCCCAGGCCCAGCGCATTGGCCACCTCTTCCCTGAAGCCATCCTAGTCCCTTCCTCTGCTGAACTCCAGCGTTCTCTAGGTTTCTCTTTCAGCCCCTGTCTTAGTATGCCTTGTTTTGTGTTTGTTCCTTCCTTCACTCATTCATTCGTTCAACAAACTCTGCTGAGCACCAGAGCCCAATGCTGGGCAGCAGAACTATAGGAAGAGGTGGGCAGAGTCCGGTATGGAGGACACAGATGATAAGTGGGAGTCAAAGAACACAGACTCATAATAGACAGGCTGGAGTCCAAGTCCTGGCTCTGCCACTCACCAGCTGTGTGACCTTGAGCAAGTTTTTTAACCTCTCTGAGCCTCAGTCCTCACAGGATCAGAGTGGGAATTGAATGATGCAGTTTGCGTGGAGGGCTTAGCACAGGGCCTAGCACATTGTAAGGGCCCCATACACAATAGCAACAAGTGGGAAGGAGCATGGAGCAGGTAACCGTCAACCCCTGCGGGGAGAGGGGTTCATAAGAGCTGGGTCTCAAGGACAAGAGCAGCTGAATGGAGGGGGCGCAGTGCAGCCGCACCTGCCCTCATGGCACCTGGTCCCACAGGGTGGTGGTGACCATCAACAGGAAGAAGAACCTGGTGGTGTCCGTGGAGGACGGGGGCACCTTCGAGGTCGTCCTGCACCGGGTATGGAAGGGGAGTGCCATCCACCAGGACTTCCTTGGCTTCTACGTGCTGGATAGTCACCGGATGTCGGCACGGACACACGGGCTGCTGGGTACGGCTGGCTAGGCGGGCAGAGCTGTGGGGTGGGGTGTTGAAACCAGAGGACTTACCCTGGGTCAGCTTTGCAGCGGGTCACCAGGATAGGCCCACCTCCAACGTGGCCTACAAGGCTCAGAGTTCCAAAGAGGGTCCCGGTGAAGGCTTGTCCCGCAAAAAGGCTGCAACCAAACACAATGAAGCTAAAGGTTAAGTGAGCCTGGGAGCGAGTAAGGAGAGGTCCGATTAGCAAATGGAAAGGTCCAGTGGACTCCCAGAGACCTCCTGAGTGGCATGGGTCATCGGCCACACTGCTTCTCCTTGTGGCCTTCCTGCAGACCCTGTTCTCTACCCCTCAACCCTCTCTCCCCAGCCAGATTCCTTTGGAATTGGTCCAAAAAGACAGGAGGTACAACCACCAGGCAATATATCTGCTTCTTTATAGCAAGTGAACTAAAGGTGGCTTTTGAGGCCAAAATTTATCAGAAACAGTCAAGCCCTTGAAAACCAATTGTTTAAGCAACTCTCTAAGCCTCCAGTGAGCACCTACTGAGTACAAGGCAGCAAGGCCCCCGATGGTAACTGCTGTCTCCCATATGCCTTTCCAGGACAATTCTTCCACCCCTTTGATTATAAAGTGTTTGACCTCCACCCAGGCTCTGACCCCACAAAGACAGACGCCACAATGGTGGTGAAGAAACGCCGGCTGACGGTCACCAGGTGGGTGGGCTGCTCTCCCAGCATCTCTGCCCTTGGCCTTCCCCATCGTTGCTCCAGGCCTTCCTCCAGGTGTCACAGGGTTGAGGTGGGCTTCCTGGGGCGGTGCAGCCCTGTCAGACCCAAAAGGTGACCCCAGCTGGCTTGTCTCTCCTCAGGGGCTTGCAAAAAGACTACAGCAAAGACCCCCGGCATGGGGCTGAGGTGACCTGCTGGTTCATCCACAACAACGGGGATGGGCTGATTGACGGTGTTCACACTGACTACATCGTCCCCGACATCTTCTGAGCCCCCAGCCAGCACACCCATCCTCCCTTGGGACCATGGCAGAGGAGGAGCCTGAGCTATTGCCCAGGCCACACCTCCCTGTCCAAGCTGGTCTCCTATGTCGAAGCACTCATGACTTCCATTAAAGAGAGGCTATGTCCAGCCCAGGCTGGCTGCTTTGGGGGAGGGGGGTGTGGCAGGGAGGCAACCCAAGATGTTGCTCCTCAGAAGGGCTCAGGAGTCACAGCAGACCAGGAGGCTGGGTGGGAGCCAGCACCAACTCTGCCCCCACCCCACCCTGTTCTCTGCAGCTGCCTGGCCCCATGCCCTCTGAGTGTCCTGGGTGTCCCGTGCACACAGCTTCCCCTACAGGTCCAGAGACCAAAGGACACTCCGGCAGCACGTATAGGAATGACCCGCAACAGCTGCAGCTGCCCCAGTGCTTCCTGTAGCCAGGAACTGTTCTAAGTGCCTTTGTTGAATTAACTAAATGTATGCTCCCAACAGCCCTGGGGGATACTTTTATCATGACTACTTACAGCCGAGGTTAGGTAATTTGTCCAAAATCACTCATCTTTTAAGTGGCGGAGCTGGGATTTGAACCCATGCTATCTGGAGTCAGCATCTATGTGCTTAACCACCTCATGTAAATACTCCCATCAGGCTGGGTGGCTGATGGCCAAAGCCTGTTGGGATTTGGTTCTGGATATCCCAAATTATCACTTAACACGAACATGTGAAAGAAATACATGAAATATATATGGACTTGGGGTCCTGAAGAAGTCCTGCCAGGAGCTGTGGGTCACCTATTGGGGTCAGGGCCTCAGGAGGCAGTTCCCAGGCCTCCATCCTCCACTGGATTTCCCAGCTGGGAGTTTGGAACCTCTGAGAGCAGGCATATTTCCCCAAAGCAGAGACGGCCACTGCCCAGAAGCTGTGATTTCAGGGGCCAGGAATAGCAGCCCACTGCCTCCTCACACTGATGCCTGGAATTACCCCTTCAGAACGCCTTCCCTGGGCCTTGTCTAGGGGCCCAGTTAAAATGTGACGTTACAGGGCGTGTGGAGATGAACTTGCACTTTGGGGAGCCACTGGCCCTTTCGGCAAAGGTTGATGGGCCTCCACCCACTCCTTTCCAAGGGGTTTCTGCTTTTTCTGGCTTCTGTCCAGCTCCCATTCCAGATGAGGCCCATGAGGGCTCAGATCAACAACACAAATGCTGAGGTCCAGAGCTGCCCCAGGCCCAGGGACACAGAGCCCTGAGGGGCAGCCAGTGGAATTCCAGAGCCCAGCCCACCGTCTGGAGTATCCTGGGCTTCTCAAGGGAGAGCCACGGGCTGCCAGCTGGCTGGTCACCCTCAGCAAAGTCCGCCCAACTGGGGCCTCCTTTTCCCGTCCTCTAGAGTGGAAATGGGGTGAACCTGAAGATTTCCTAGATTCCTTTAATTCGAAATTCTGTATGATGACTCTGGGTCCCTCCAAGTCCCCAGCTGTCCCTCAGGGGCCTCTTGAGCAACCTCAGAATTTCCTACTTTGAGTTGTTCGTCCCACAAAACTCCAAGTATTGGGGGATGAGGTGGAAGTCTGGAGGAGAGGGGCTGGGGAAAGCTCCTCAGGCGGCTGTAGGGCCGTGAGGAGGAGCCACTGGGCAATGCTGGCAGGACAATAGTTCTGCCACCCCTGCCACAGCCCCAAGAGCCCAGTGGTCAGCGACCATAGACGCTGAAGATGACCTCATGAACTAGATGTCCTGGGAGCCAGACTGCAGGGCCCTTCTCTCTGCTCCCAGGTGTCAGCCCTGAACTCGGTGCCCGCCGGCAGTGTGGGTCAGGATTCAGGAGGCCTGAGGAGAGCAGGGACCCCCAGCCGGGCCTCAGCAGCTCCCTTTGTCGATCCGCTATCGTTGTGCTGACTTTGCAACTCTCTGTCATTACTTCTGTGGCTCCTGCCACTTCCACTCACTAGTCCACTCTTTCCTCGTGGCTTCTGCTGCCTCAGAGCTTCTGCTTTCTGTCCTCTCACTCTGTTTCTCTGCCCTCAGCAGTCAACTCTCTCTGTACATCTCACAGTCAAGTGCACTCTTGGCTTTCAGTCAAGACCATGGTACGATCCATAAATTAGCTGTCCTGTGCTCAGGCATCCTCATCAACACTGTTCAGTAGTGGCCGAGTAGAAGGGTCACTGGGTCACTTTGCTCAGAAGAACATGGGTATGGCCGGCACATGGTAGCCACTCTGGAAAGTCTAGGGGCTGGCAGGGCCCTGGGATGGCCCAGAAGGACCCAGCAACCACTAGGAGGGGATAAGACCCTGCCTCTGAGGCTCCCATTGTCCTGGATAGCAGAACTCCAGCCTCACTGGAGACTTTCAGGAGAACCACTCTCCAAGAGGCCGAGGGCAGCTGAGTTCCTGGCCAGACTGGGAACACAGGGATGAATGTGACACATGGCCTGGCCCTCCAGGTGCTCAGAGTCTAGAGAGAGTGATCAGATCCAAACATGCGAACCTCAACCAAAGGTAACGACAGAATGTAGGCCCTTCGGGAGCTTGGAGCCTGGAGCAGGGCTGTTTGTGGTCAGCTAGGGGACAAAAGAGGAAGACTTCTGAAGGAGGGACACAGGCTGGCAGAGATAAGAGATGTGATGTGTAGAGAAGGGAGAGGTATGCCAGTGGGAAGAGAGTTAAGTTCAGAAAGCAAGTTGGAGCTGGACCACAGGACGTGGGGGTTGTCCTTTTCAAGGGGTTGCGGGAGACAGAGAGTAATGAGCAAGGGGTCAGCCATGGAGATCTGAGCCTTAGGGGGATGGGTCTGGTTTGGTGCCCTGGCTGCCTCAAGAAGGGGGGGTGACTGTGATCCAGGAGGCCAGACCAGAGGCCACGTCTGCGGTGCGGCGACAATGCTGAGATGCTGTTTGTGACTCCATATCCCATTGCCCCCTCCCAGGGGGTCTCGGGGCCCATTTGCCAACACACGGCTTCTGCTTTCTCCGGGGGCCTCCTTGTCCCACAGCCGCCGGGAGTGAAGTCCTAACACTGCTGACGATACCCACGGGGCCTCCTTGGTACAGGCAGATCCAGGCCCATCACTCCACCCATGTCCAGCTTCCTGGGGGATCCTCCCGCCTCCCGCTCCTCCCGCCCACACTGCAGGTCGATGACCCCACTTGGGAAACACTAGGCTTGCTCATATAAGGAGCCCAGGCGCTGCCAGTGTGCTCAGCGATGGCGTCTGCTCGGTGGCCCTGCCTCATCTTGGCTCTGCTCTCCGGTGTGGCGGTCTCTGGCTTCCCTAGAAGATTATGCCGGCTACTCGGGGTAAATCTGCCCCCTCTTCACCATCTGGCAGAGAGAGGGGCCAGGCCGGGCGGTCCTGTGTGTAGGGTGAGGAGGAGGCAGAGGCTGGGCAGTGAGCTGCAGGGAACAGAGCTGGTATCCGGGGAACTGGGCTCCAGACCTGCTCCCTAATCCTGGGCAAGGCTCTTAAATCTCCTGGGCCTCTGTTTCCCTACCCGTCAGGTGGGTGATGCAGCACGATCAGCTCACCTCACTGAGGGGCTGTGAAGGTCCACGTCTGAGACAAGGGTAGAGGCCCCTAGGAATGGCCGAGCTGAGCTGTGTGGGGTACAGTGGTGGTGGGGTCTGGATGGGGCCTCAGGGGCCTGGGGCCCAGGGAAGGGCAGCATGAGTCAGGGTATACGGGGCAGGTGAAGAACTCTGGCTTTGGTCCTCCCTGCCCTGATCCCCCGGTGAACTGGAGATCTCCCTCCCTGCACCTCAGTTTCCCCGTCTATTCAAGCCCTTCCTACTCTGACATGTGGCTCTGGGTGGGTCCATGTCCAGAGGCCCCTCAAGGTGTGTGTGTGGGGGGTCACTGCTGAACCTTGGCCTCAGCCCAGAGCCTATTGCCAAGCCACTGTAGCCTTGGCCTTGGCCTGACCCCTGTGTTTGTCTTTGTTTTTGCAGAAACGGAGCCTCCCGGAAGGGGTGAGAACTTTCACCAGGGATGGGGCAGGGCAGGGCAGGACGGAGCTAGTTGCCCAACAGCGGAAGGAGTGGGCCACAATGGCAGGTCCCTCCAGCTGGCAAACAGCTTATGGCCCCCTGCCTTCGCAGAACCCCGCCGTGACTCCAGAACCCTGGGAAAGAGCACCACAGAACCATGGCCCTCGGACCTGCTGATAGAGCAGAGGACCGCCCTTCCACGAGTCCATCTTCCCACAAACACTTACCGAGCACTTGTCAGGCCCCATGCACAGGGCAGGAGACACACAGTGAATGGCCCCGTCATGCCTTCACGAAGCATCTTCATATCCATGTTTAACCCAGACGTCTCCCTAGAGCGTCCCTTGGTCCATCACCCCGTTGGAAAGAGGGTTTTTGGGGGCATGAAGGCCCTCCCCATGCACTGCCCTCAGATAGGAAACAAGGGCCTATTTGGGAGACAGAAGCGGGCAATTACCAAAGGACACAGGGGGCGGGCTGGGGTGTGTGTGGACATGCTCTTCCTAAGCTGAGGTGTGGAAGACGAGCAGGAAGAGCTAGGACCTGGCATGGCTGGAGCACGGGATGAGCAGAGGAGGCAGGACCTGCCTGGAGGCCCCCAGAGCCACGGGGAAGACTGTCCTGAGGGCGGTGGTGAGAACGGGAGGGCTTCAAGTGGCAGAAGGACAGGGTCAGATTTGGGTTTTTATACCATTTCACTGGCTACAGCTGCATGTAAACAGATGATAGAGCTAAGGATGCAGAGTGACCATCAGAACAGTGGTGGCCAATTAAAGGCGGCAACCAAGGATGCTGCCCAGGCTTCTGACATGGGTGACTGGGAGACTGGAGGGGCCACTTACCAGGCAGGAGCTTTGGAGCCCACAAAGGGGAGCTTGAAGGGGAGAGGCCAGGAGGAAGACCTGGTTTCCGGGTGCCTCAGGCTGGCTGGTCACCATCTGCTGATCACCTCTCCCGCAGGTGGTCGATGGCATCGAAGTCTACAGCACCAAAGTCCACTGCAAGGTGACCTCCCGCTTCGCTCACAGTGTCGTCACCACCGGGGCCGTCAACCACGCAGACACTGCCAAGGAGGTTTCTTTCGATGTGGAGCTGCCCAAGACAGCCTTCATCACCAACTTCACCTTGTGGGTGTCACCACGACTGCTGGCTCTGGGCTGGGAGGGGAGTCTGGCTCAGCATGAGTCCCCCAGCAGCTCTCTATCCCTGCAGGACCATTGATGGTGTTACCTACCCTGGGAGTGTCAAAGAGAAGGAAGTTGCCAAGAAGCAGTATGAAAAGGCCGTGTCCCAGGGCAAGACAGCTGGCTTGGTCAAGTAAGTGTGGACCCCCAGGCCTTGGGGAGAACGTCAGGGCTGTAAGGGCCCTCAGAGACACAAACAACAGAACAGCAGCTATTATTATCATTTTATGGCAAAATGCGCTGTAATTCTTACGTTATCTCATTTTAAATTTGAGGCAACTGAGGCTCAGAGTGGGTAGGGGTCTTCCCCAAGGGTAAGGGACTTGAACCCAAGGCCCAGGAATGATGGGCTGGTGCTGTCTTTGGGGCAGTCATTGTCTTGCACCCCCATTCAGGGCCTCTGGGAGGAAGCTGGAGAAATTCACGGTCTCAGTCAATGTGGCTGCAGGCAGCAAGGTCACCTTTGAGCTAACCTACGAGGAGCTGCTGAAGAGGCACAATGGCAAGTACGAGATGTACCTCAAGGTCCAGCCCAAGCAACTGGTCAAGCACTTTGAGGTAATCAGCTGCTCTCCTGCAGCCCCTGCTGAAACTGCTGGGGGCAGGGTGCTGGGAAGGGTCCCTGGGCAGACCCCACAGCAGGGTCAAGAACACAGAAACCCAGGTCCCACCACTTGGTTGAGGAGGCACGGGGGAATTACAGTGGCGCTGGCTACAGCACCTGGGCCAAGGGGAGGAGGCTGGGCGGCACCTGGCAGATCCAGGTTGGGTGCTGGGCCCTTGGGGGCAACATCACAAAGTGTCTCTGTAATGCTTGTAACTGCTTACATGGGCATTTTACCTACATCAGAGTGGAAAGCCAAAGGAAATGCTTTAGTGGTAGAATCTGGGGCACCATATGGCAGGTAGTAGAAGAGTTCTGGGGTCAGAGTACCCACTTAAAAGCCCTTGTGGTCATTTTCTTGGTGGGAGACAGCAGGCTTGGCTGTCACAGAGTTGTCCCAGAGGCTGCTCCCTGTACCATCACTGACCCATCTCCTTGCCCTTGTTGTCCTGAGGCTGGGCTCTGCACTGTCACTGAGTGACATCTCCTTACCTTTCGCCATTTCAGATCACAGCAGACATCTTCGAGCCCCAGGGCATCAGTATGCTGGATGCTGAAGCCTCATTCATCACCAATGACCTCTTGAGCAGCGCCCTCACCAAGTCCTTCTCAGGGAAAAAGGTGGTGTAGATGCCCCTCAGGCCTGGGGGGCAGGTGCAGGAACACTGACCCTAGCAGGGCGAGTCTGAACCTGGGGATTTGGCTGATGCAAGGGAGAGAGAGAGAGAGAGAGAGAGAGTGTGTGTGTGTGTGTGTGTGTGTATGTGTGTGTGTGTGTGAGGGGGATAAGTCTGCAACATCCTCTTTCTCCTAGGCCCCCTGGGTCAGGAGTGAGGATGCTGGAGGCAGGGGGCTGCTTGCTGATGGTGACCTGCCGGAGGAACTGGGGTCTCAACTGCACTGGGGGACAGGGAAGCCATTTATATAGCCTGGTCCCATTCTACTTTGGGAAGTAGGCAGGGCAGGTTACTGGTCCCTGTTTTACAGATAAGGAGACAGAGGCCAGAGGGAGTTTTTTAGATCTGATTCCACATGAGGGGTGAAAGAAAAAAGGGAACTTTATTTTTGGTACTGGTGGTTGGCTCTGGGCCCCAAGGTCCCCAGCAATTCTAGGGGCCTTGCTGATCATGGGCAGTGGATGAATAAATGTTTATATGGACAGCAAACCTCAGTCAGGACTCCCAGGGTGAGGCCCGAGGAGCATACGCTCAGAGGGCTGCTGGCCTCTGCAGGCGGTGCCCTCACCCAGGGCCCTCTCCCCATTCCCTACTCTGCTCCCTTCCCCCTCCTCTTGGCAACAACACATACAATACCACCCAACATGAAATTCCTTTTCATGGTGCAGAATTCCCCTCCCAAAGTGGCTTCTTAGTGCAGGCAGAGCTAAGGGACTTGTGGGCCCAGTGAGCAGGAAGAGTGAAAGGCTGGCTCAGATAAGGCCCCTGGCCTCCAAGGAGCTCCCGATCTCCAAAGGGGAGAGAGGTGCTCAGAAAGGCCTGAGCACCCCAGAGGGTGGCAGGACTGCCCAGGCACCTACCTACAGGCTCCTTGCCATGAGGACTGTACCTTGCTCCCCACGGCAGCCCCAGGCTGAGGTCTGCAGAGGGCAGGCCCTGGCCAAGCTGAGCAAGGCTGGCCATCACCCTCCCTCAGGGCCACGTGTCCTTCAAGCCCAGCTTGGATCAACAACGTTCATGCCCAACCTGTAAGGACTCCCTCCTCAAAGGAGATTTTATCATCACCTATGACGTGAACAGAGAGTCTCCAGCCAACGTGCAGGTAGGTACCCACCGACTGGCTCTGCCACGCTGGTAGATTCCCTACCATGGTGGGGTGAGGGCTGATGCGGGGAGGGGCTGCAGCTTCATCTAGTGAGACACCCTTGATCCTCAGCCCAAGGATGAGTTTCCTGCAAGGCGTGGGGACGATGGGTAGTCCAGAGCCTTCGTGTGGCACCCCTGGAGGGGTGGAAAGGACATCTTTATTTTGGGCTGGTTAACGGCTGCCTTCTATTTGCAAGGGCAGCCAACGTGAGGTTGCTGAAGGGACACTGGCCTCCCCTCTCTCTCTCCCCTTTCCAGATCGTCAATGGCTACTTCGTGCACTTCTTTGCACCTCAAGGCCTTCCGGTGGTGCCCAAGAACGTGATTTTTGTGATTGACGTGAGTGGCTCCATGCACGGTCGGAAAATGAAGCAGGTACTCTCCTTGGTGCAAGGGGGTGGGGGTGGGACGTGTGGGAGGGAGAGAGAGATTTTTAAAAAGTGGACGAAGCTAATATTTCCAGTGAAAGAGGAGAAAGGGGGACAGGATTCTAAAAAGGCACAAATCATCTGCCCCTTTTCTTGCAGATGGCATGGGCCTCACCGCCAGCCTAGGCTGGGAAGACATCTTCTTGTCTGCTTGTCTTTCTCCTTCCCAGACAAAGGATGCCCTCCTCAAAATTCTGGAGGATGTGAAAGAGGATGACTACCTGAATTTCATCCTGTTCAGTGGAGGTGTGACCACTTGGAAAGATACTTTAGTTCAAGCCACTCCTGAGAACATCCAGGAGGCCAGGAAATTTGTGATGAATATTCGTGATCAAGGAAGTAAGAACAGAGGGGAGGGAGCCACATCCTGCCACTCCTCTCTGCCTGAGCAGGCTGTTTCCCTCCTGCCGTGGGGCAGAGACTCTGCTGGTCCAGGCCCTGCAGCCCCTGGCTCGGGGTAGAAGTGGGAGTGGGGAGTCCTCAGGCTCGATACTGGGGTGTCTTCTCTGTGGTCTACGGAAACCCATTCTTTCTGTTTCTAACCTGTGATCCTGGTGCCCCACCAGCCCCAGCAAGATACCCTTATCCATGGCAGTTTTGTATGAAAGATGACAAGTGACATCTATACTATTCCCCACTCCTCCCTGTGAGAGGAGCTGGGAGTCCATTTGACTGTTCTCCAAATTGCTCTTACAATCACCATGTGCATCTATCCTTCCGGCAGCCCTGAGAGGCTGGTCCTTTTACTCATTTGAAAGACTAAGTCATTCACTCATCACTCACTGAGTCATTCAGTCGATATTTACTGAGTACCACCACATATGGGCAGGCAGGGTCCCTGGGCACGTAAGCAGGGTCTGCTGTCTCGACCTCCTCCACCCTGGCACCCTGAGGACACCCTCCCACGGTGCCGTCTGTCTGTCTGTGTGCCAGTGACCAACATCAACGACGCGCTGCTGAGGGGCATCAGCATGCTGAACAAGGCCCGGGAGGAGTACAGAGTCCCGGAGAGGAGCACCTCCATCGTCATCATGTTGACCGACGGGGACGCCAATGTGGGTGAGGCAGCGGGTGTAATTCTGGCTGCCGCTCCTGGCTCTGTAGCTGGCGTGCTGCAAGACCTTGGGCAGCTCTCTCCAGGGTCCCCCATGGTCTGTGAGCCCCTCAAGGGCAGGGCCCTGTCTCCCTGCCAGGCCTTCCCACGTCTGCCTCTACAAGGGCTGGTGGCCATGACTCCGCCAACTCTGCACGTGTAGGAGTCAGATCTGTCCAGACAGAGCTTCTCCTGACAGCTGCCGGGTCTGTGGCTGGAGCGTGAACACCTCCTTCTCCTGCAGGTGAAAGCAGACCTGAAAAAATCCAAGAGAATGTGCGGAACGCCATTGGTAGCAAGTTCCCCTTATATAACCTGGGCTTTGGCAACAATCTGAATTATAACTTCCTGGAGCGTATGGCCCTGGAGAACCATGGGCTTGCCCGCCGCATTTATGAGGATTCCGATGCCAACTTGCAGTTGCAGGTATGCCTTGTCTTGCACACCTCTGGGAATGAGGCGCTCACTACTTCCTCAGGAAACTGTTCCACTGTGTGACAATTTTGGTTATTAGAAAGAACTTCCTCTTGGGTTGAAATCTACCTCTGGTTATCTCTTACCTATCTATACTGGTTCTGATTTTGTCTGTGGGCTACACAGAACAGACCTGCTTCCTCTGTAGGACTGCCAGATCAAATAGAAGACATCCAGTTAAATATGAATTTCTCATAAAGAGCAAATAATTTTTTAGCAAGCATGCTCCAGATATTGCATAGGACACTGTATTAGTTTACTAGTGCTGCCTTAACAAATTACCATAAACTGGGTGGCTTCCACAACAGAAATTTATTGTCTCACAGTTCTGGAGGCTGGAAGTCCAAAATCAAGGTGTCGGCACGGCTGGCTCCTTCTGAGAGCTGCGAGGGAAGGATCTGTTCCAGGCCTCTCTCCTTGGCCTGTAGATGGCCATTTTCTCCCTGTATCTTCACATCATCTTCTCTGTGTGCATGTCTGTCTCTGGGTCCAAATTTCCCCCTTTCATAGGGACACCAGTCGTATTGGATTGGAGTCTGTCCTGAACACTTCATTTTAACTTGATTACCTCTGTAAAGACCCTTTCCCCAAATAAGGTCATGCCCTGAGGTATTGGGGGTAAGGATTTTAACCTATGTATTTTGAGGGTACACAATTCATCCCATGACAGCTGTAATTATAATAAAAAGTAACTTGTCATTTACCTGATATTCAAGTTTAACTCATGTCCTGTATTTTCATTTGCTAAATCTGGTACCCTCCCCCTCCTCCCTGGCACAGGTGACTGCTTCTCCACCTCTGCAGTGGACCCCCCGGCCTTCCTCCTGTCAGTCTCCGGGTCTCCATGCTCTCACCCCACATCGCCTTCTTTAGTCGGCCTCCACCCTTTCTTCTTACTTTTGCTCTAACAAACATTTCTTGAGTCCTTTCTATGTGCCAAGAACTCTGTCCTTTCCTTTTCTATTCCTCCCAGTCTCTACCTGGGGGGAGGGGGGAAACGCGATGAGGAAGGGCTCCCCCAAACTGAAGGGCACAGTCAGGGCCACGTGGAAGTGGAGACCAGGAGCCAGGACTGGCCCAGCCCGGGAGACTCAACAACCCGCAGAGGCGCCAGTGGGAGCCTGCCCACCCTGTCCTCTCTCTGCCCGCCCTGGTGGCCTGAGATGACCAGGTCCCCTATCTGGACTCCAGGGCTTCTATGAGGAGGTGGCCAACCCGCTGCTGACAGATGTGGAGGTGGAGTACCCTAAGAATGCCATCCTAGACCTCACCCAGAACAGTTACCAGCACTTCTACGACGGCTCTGAGATTGTGGTGGCTGGGCGCCTGGCAGCTGAGGACATGAACAGCTTTAAGGCGGACGTGAAGGGCCACGGGGTAAGCTGGGCCGGGGCCCGGCTGTGCGCTGGGGATGGGGGATCCGCACGGATAGGGCTCCAGCCTCCTGGCTGACGGCCCAGCAGTAGCAGCTCCTGAACAAGGCCCACCTGGCTCCTGGCTCCAGGCCTCCAGCCTCTCACCTCCTCCACCCCTGCCCCAGGCCATCAACGACCTGACATTCACTGAGGAGGTGGACGTGAAGGAGATGGAGAAGGCCCTGAAGGAGCGGGACTACATTTTTGGGAACTACATTGAGCGGCTCTGGGCCTACCTCACTATCGAGCAGCTGCTGGAGAGACGGTGACTCTGGCCCACCCCTCACGCAGCCGGGCCCCGCACTCAGCCCCTGGCACTGCCCCAGCACCTACCTGTGAAGCCCCCTGTGCTGGCTGTGCTCCGGGGGAGCCCACGAGGAGGAAATTACACCCCAGGAAGTGCACCTCCACGCCCACTCCAGCTGCCCTGCCCTCTTCTTGGCCAGGCTCCATGGCCTGTTTTTCCTGGAGTAGAGCCGGGTCCATCATCTGGGGCTCAAGCAGCAGCCTGGGAGCACCTCGAGGGCAGGGGTGGGCGTCAGCATCCTGTTCTCCGCACCCAGCATGGGCCCACAGAGATGTTGACGCTGAACACAACCAAAGGCTGGGACCCCAGCCCTCAGCCACAGGGAGCAGAGCTTGGGCCCATGCGAGAGGGCCATGTCAGCCTTCCGTTAAGTGGGCTTGGCCAGGAAAGCCGCTGGCGCTCAGCATGTGAACACTATCATGACTGATTGTTGCAGTGGCCATCTTGAGCCCCTTGTATTTTTCAGGTGGGGAAACTGAGGTCCAGAGAGGAATCAGGGCATGTCCGTCTGTCCCAGGGAGCTGGTGAACCAGTTTTTTCTGAGTGCTAGTGGGCTCTATCCTGGGGGACCCCATTGGGAGGGGTGGAGGAGGGTCCTGGGCTGACCCTCCCACCCCGCCCCTCCCCACAGCAAGAATGCCCATGGCGAGGAGAAGGAGAACCTCACAGCCCAGGCCTTGGACCTGTCCCTCAAGTACCACTTCGTGACTCCACTGACCTCCATGGTGGTGACCAAGCCTGAGGACAACGAGAATAAGACAGCCATTGCCGACAAGCCCGGGGAAGGTGGGCACGGAGGGTGGGGGCCAGAACTCAGAGGCCTTCTTCCAGGCCCCTGGCCTTAGGTGCCCTGAAGAGAAGAGGGCCAGGCTGAGGAGACCAGACCTGCTGAGAAGCGCAGGTCCTGTGGGCATGGAAGGAAAACTGGCCAAGGGATGGGGAGGGTGTTGTAGAGGGAGCGAAGCCATTAGTGTGAATAGGAGCCTCGAAGTCTCTAAAAGGGCACAGTGCCCAGGGTCATTTCCTCCAGGAAAGGGACTTAGGCTGCAGCATGGAAGGGTTCAGTTAGACAAGAAGAAGCACTTCTGACCTAAAAGTTAGGCCTGGAGCAGGCGCCTGGGGACTGTGAGAGAAAGAGGCCCTGAGAGCTGGAGGCTGGGACCAGGCCTCCTCAACCAGACCCCAAGAGGGGGGTCCTGAGTGTCCCTGCAACTGGCACGGGCGATGGGGGATTGGCACTGGGAGGTAAAGAGCCGGTCTGGGCCAGGCCTCTGCCTCCAGGAGCTCCTGGTTCCTGCAGAGGGCACACGACGCCTGGGGCTGGCTGGCTGGCCAGGCAGTAAGGTGGTCACATTGGCCCTGACACCAGGAGTCTGTGGCCTCTAATGCATTTCTCCTCTTCCTCCCTCCCAGGGCCTGTGGATGCAGAAGGTGAGCTTTAGCCACAGCTGGGTGGGTGTCCCAGGAGGACGACAAGAGAGGACCAAGGAGGCCTTTCCAATCATGCTGGGGATGTACTGCCTGGGGAGGGGCCCTCAGGACACCTGGATTCAGCTCCCAGCTCTGCTGTGAACTCACCAGGGGCCTGGGGCTGGGCTCTGTTCCACTCTGAGCCTAAGGGTTCTCGTCCGGTAGCCTCCCCCGCCCAAGGAGGGACAATCAGTATGAAAGTATTCTATGACCTACAAAAATTAGCAACTCAGTTAGCACTCGACTAATCCCACAGCAATCCTTTAAGGGAGTCCTCTCATGGTTCCATTTTACAGTGAGGAAACTGAGGCACAGAGAGGTTAAATCTATTTGCTCAGTGACTCAGTCAACAGGAGGCCAAGCTGGGACTTTGGCCCAGGCAGCCTGGTTCCAGCACCTGTGCTGGAATTCACAGCACTTTGCGCTTCTCTCATTGTAAAATTTGACCATCACCCCCCACAAACCCACCACCACCAGGCAGGGCCTCCCCAGCCCCTACCGGCCTGCCTTGTCTCTATCCATACAGGCTGTCCTAGCCAAGCAGTATGTTTGGAATGGGTCATGGCTTTGCCCTCTGAACAGGCCTGTGAAATGTAGTCACGGTGCGTGTGTGTGTGTGCGCATGTGCGTCTGGGTGGGTGTTTTACTACCAAAGACAACAATCACCTGTGAGCCTCATCCCACCCTGGGGGTGGGAGTTCAGGGGTGGGGGACGGCATTGCTCCTGACAGAGAAACTGACTACCTAATGGCTTGCATTTTAGCTACGTGGAAGTGCTGAGCCCCAGTATTAACATTACACCCATATTACCCACCAGCCCTAGAAAGGAGTTCCCTGGGCATGTCCCATTTCTAAAGCCTAAACTTAGGGGGTCATATTCCCACCCTCTATCTGTCAGCGTTGGGGCCCCACTGGGGACCAGCAGCCCCGAGACAGGCAGAAGGCATGGGGTTGGGGGGAGGGAACCCCTAGACCTTGCTCACGCCTGCCCTTTGGCTTCTTTTTTCAGTGATCCCCTCCATGGCTTACCTGAGTGAGTATGTGCCAGCTGCCACAGAGCGTGGCCCTGTGCCGTCCCCCTCTGGAGTCTTTCCTGAATCAGCTCTCTGGGACAGGCAGATGGTTGGGGGGTCCTAAGGAGATGAGGGAAGGTGTGGGTTTAAGAGCATTAGGGAGCAGGAAGGGGAGAGGCATGAACCGAACTCTGGGTGGGGGTCCTGGACCCTCCCCCGCCTGCTTGTTTAGCTCAGCCCTCTCTCCCTTTGCGTCCACAGCCAACTCCCAGCCTCCCCAGACACCCTACTACGGTGAGTTCCCCAGCCTCCTCCTGGGGCGAGGCTCAGGGCCCAGGGCTGAGCGCCTCCCACCTGTCTAGGGGTCCATCCCACGGGGACTAGGAGGCAAGGGGAGGGCCCCCAAACAGTGAGAGACCCTGGGAGCCAGCCCCTTCTCTATGTGCACTCAGTGGATGGGGACCCCCACTTCATCATCCAAGTTCCAGAGAAGGATGATGCCATCTGCTTCAACATCGACGAAGACCCAGGCACAGTGCTGCGCCTCATTCAGGACCCTGTCACAGGTGGGGACTGCGGGCTGGGGCCAGGGTCTCTTCCTGGGAGGGCCTGGAGTCCCTAGGATAGGCACATGGACTAGCTCCTCACTCTGCCCATAAGTCACCCGTCTTATACTCAGATTGCATCCTGTAGGGATTACAGATTCCACCCAGAGCCACAGGCTCACCTAGTGCCCCCGGGGCCAGTGGTGTTGGGGAGATGGTTAGAATTAAGTGCAGCCTGGGTGTGCAGGCAGGACCCAGCCTGTGTGTAGGGAATCATTTTTTCTCTCAACAACACTGGCCCAGGCAAGGGGCAGATCCACAGAGTGGGCCCTCAGCCACTAGCGTGACCCCCATGTGTCTAGGAACAGATAGGGTTGGCTCTGAAGTCCTGGTTTCTCAATGGGGCCCCCACTGGGCTACCCCTCAGTAGGTCTGGCTGAAGGGGAAGGTGCGTCCCTAAAGACCAGCCTGGACTCAGAAGGTCTTGCTGGTCTCTTGCTACCCTGCCCCTCTGGCAGGCCTCACAGTTAATGGGCAGATCATTGGTGAGAAGAGAAGCAGCCTGGACTCCCAGACCAGAAAGACTTACTTTGGCAAGCTGGGCATTGCCAATGCTCAGATGGACTTCCAGATTGAGGTGACACCAGAGACGATCACCCTGTGGCATGGGGCTGCACAGAGCACGTTCAGCTGGCTGGACACAGTCATGATCACACAGGATGGGTAAAGCCCCACTACTGGGTCTCTGAGAGGCGCCATAGCGCAAGGGTCTAAGGAGGGATTTGAACAAATCGCAGGACAGAAGATCCACAGGGCTCACAGGAAAGACCAGTGGCCTCAGAGTTCAGCCCCTGCCTAGGGGAGGGTGACCACGGTGGCCCCCCCACCAACCCCTGGGGCCCCCATCAGAGGCAGTATTGGTAGCTAGACAGTTCATAGGACTGACCTTGAGGGAAGGGCTGTGTGGACGAAAGCATTAGGTGGACCTGGCAAGCAAGCTGATAGCGACAAAGATCCCTACATGCATCGTGTCTGGCTGAACTTGCTTGTTCTCAAACTCCTCAGCCTCTCCTACGTCTTCAGATCACCCCAAGCTGGGTGGGCAGGGCAGCGGTGTTAGTTCCACGGAGGCTCAGAGACGGGCAGAACTGGCCCAATGTCGCACAGGAAGCCAGTGGTCGAGCTGGGGTTCAATCCCGGGCCTTCAGACCCCCAGGACAGCCCCCTCTCCTGCTTAGAGAGGAGCAGGGACCCACTCAGTGGAGTGAATAGTCAACATGCATGAGCGTCTTCTCTCCAACACCCCTGACATAGTTTCTGGAGTCTGTGTGCTCTCAGGTGTCATGTCTCCTGCTGAGATACCCTTGATTCAGATGCCTGGTGTCATGGCCACTAGGCCTCACTGCTGACCTCCTCTTCTCTCCTAGGCTGTCTGTGACGATCAACAGGAAGAAGAACATGGTGGTCTCCTTTGGAGATGGGGTTACTTTTGTGGTTGTCTTGCATCAGGTGTGGAAGAAACAACCCATCCACCATGACTTCCTGGGCTTCTATGTGGTCGACAGTCATCGGATGTCAGCACAGACACATGGGCTGCTGGGTGCGAAATGTTCAAGCCTCAGGTTGTTCAGGCCACATGGTGGAGGGAAAAAGCCACGCAAAGGGCCAGCCTAGTCACCCTGGACCCAGGGCTCAACACCCCATCCAGCCTTTGCATTGACCTTGGAAGGCCAGTGGCCATGTCACGTATGGTGGTGGCAGGGCTGACAGTGTGAATGTTTTTATTCCCAGGACAATTCTTCCACCCCTTTGACTTTAAAGTGTCTGACGTCCACCCAGGCTCTGACCCCACAAAGCCAGATGCCACAATGGTGGTGAAGAACCACCGGCTGACGGTTACCAGGTGAGGAGACTCTACTGACGTCCTCACCCTGCCCTGTCACAAGACAGGAGGAAGGAGCTCTCTCTGCCCACGCACATCAGCCCAGCTGGCTCTTGTCGTCTGTGGGGCATCCTTGTTTCCCTCTGGGGTCTTGGCCCCCTCTAACTGGGAAAAGGCCAAATTTGACCCCCTAGAAGGAGTAGCCACAAGACCTCATTCTTGACCAGAGTCTGGACTCTTAGAATTGGCAACTTCACACCCCTTTTCAACCTTAGGTCCTTGAGCGCAGCAGCCATCTTGCCTACCCCGTGTATCACAGCATCTCTCTCCTTTCTCCCAGGGGCTCCCAGAAGGACTACAGGAAGGACGTCAGCGTTGGCACAAATGTTGCCTGCTGGTTCGTCCACAACAATGGGCAAGGGCTGATTGATGGCGTCCACAGCGACTACATTGTCCCCAACCTGTTCTGAGTGGAAATGCCAGCTCCTACTGAGACCGCTGGCAGGGCTTGCCTGGCATCTGGAACAGAGGCACAGAGTGGGGCCTGATGGAGGGCTGTGACAGTAAAGGCCAAGGAGAAACCGGACGGCTACCAGTGTCTGCATGCTTCCATGAGCCCCTGCTCCAGGGGACAGGCAGCTCGAAGTAAGGGCTGGCTGCTAGGAAGGCAACTTCCTGGGCCTCTCCACTGATGCGGCTGAAAGACGCAGTTGGTTGGGGTGGTACTATGGGGAGTCAAACACATGACGGTTGGGGAAGGAAAAAATCAAGAATTGACTCGGGAGCAAAGAGGCTCTGAGAAGTCGGGAAGGACTGACTGCATTTCAGAGTTCAGGAGGGTCAGAGGAAAAGTCAGGGGTCATGGCTCACAAGCTCTTATCAGGACCTTTAGGCCTGAAGCTCCTTCTATGACTCAGCAGCAAAGAGTGCTCCAGGGCAGACCCAGCCTGCAGCTAATTGTGCACGCCCCCCACCCTTCCACTCTAATCATCTCGCCATCCATCTGCCCGCCCATCCCCCGCCCCACCCCCCAACAACCCATCTATTCAGCAGGTAAACCCAACATTCTGGGCTAGGATCTGGGAGCACATAGTTTAGTAACCCAGGTCCTGCTTGCATGGGTGCCCAAGTTTCCTTTCAGCTGGGCTGGGGATCCCTGGGATCCTCCAATCACTCCTCATGGTGACCACCTGCTGCACCCTCACAGTAAATCCTGGGTGGGGTGGGGGTCAGACAGAGGTTCCTAGAGAAGGGGCTCTGAGGGCTCTCAGCCTGGACAACCCTCTCCCACCCGGACAACAGCAACTGCCCCTCCCCAGCCCTCCCGCTTCCAGTGAGAGCTTTTTTGCAGTGCAGACCTGGTCATCATTCTCTGCCTGAAACCCTAAAAATGACATCTCCCACCCAGGGTTCTTGGGACAAAGACAAAAGTCCTTCCTGCGGTCTCTCCAGCTTCATCAGCCCCCCACGCCAGGTGCTCCCTCTCACTGTCTGTGTTCCAGGCACACAAACTGCTTCCACTTCTGCAAACACAATCCCTCCTTCCCCAGATCCTTTGCCTCTGCTGTTCTCTCTGCCTGAGGGGCTGAGGGCACGCTGGGCGGAAGGTACCCGGCTGAAGGAAGCATTGGGTGGCTTCGCTTACGGCAGAGCAGGGGACTCAGCAAGACTGGAGGAGGTTGCAGTCAGATTGGGAAGGGTCTCGAATGCCAGCGGGGTGGGGTGGAGTGGGGTCTGGCCATGGCTCACCAGGGAGTTCTGCTACCTCCCCCCTCCAGGGGCCCCTCTGTCTGAGCCAGGACAGGGTTGCCCAGGGCCCGCACTGGCTTGGGGGCCTGGAGAGGGCTGGAGAAGGGCAATCCAGGAGGGAACATCCGTCACCAGAGGAGCCCCCGAGGCGCTGTTACTGCTCTAGAGAGAGGGCCACATGAGACATGGCCCCCGACTGAAAGTGGCAGAGGTCCAGGCTGGGCTGGCAGAAAGGGCCCGGGCCTGGGATGCGACACCCTAAAGTGGGCAGTCCCAGGTCAGCTGAGGAGCCACGTAGCTTTAAACCAGTCATCTTGAGGTCAGTTTTCACGTTTATGCAATGGGGAGAAGGATCCTGCCAGACGGAGCGTGTGAAGAGGCACCGGCACGGTAGCTTCTGGTCCTCCTGAGGTGCCTATCTTTGTCCTGCTGCTCCAGCTAGCAACCAAACCCAGCGGGCTGGGAGGAAGGCAGCAGGATGTGCCCAGCCCAAATGTTGCCCCCTCCTCCAACACATAGTTAGGGAGGTCTGTCCTCTGCCCAGTCCCACCTCGTCTTGGCTGTGCCTGTCCCTGCCTACAGCCTCTGAAGGCTCCCTGGGCTTTCAGGATAGAAGCCAAGCTCCATGGCTAGGTGTACGCAGCTGGTGCTGGCCTGGGGCTGCTTCCCCACCTCGCCAGCAACCCCTCCACCTCACCCCACGGCACTGCTTCCCTTTACCTTCCTGGACTCAGTGCAGTGTCCTGGCTCTGGCCCTTGTGTCCTTGCCCTCCTTTTCCACTGGGCTAACTTTTCTTTATTCTTCAAAACTCGACCCCAATCCAATCCCAACCATGACACTACCAGGAAGCCTCCCCTGATAATCCTCAGGTTGGGCAAGATGTCTCCCTCTGGGCTCCTTGTGGCACCTGGTTGTTCTCTGGGTGGCAGCTGTGTCTGGCAGGTGCCCAATGTGCCTGCAGCACTCGGCCCAGGGCCTGGACCAACCAGGTGCTGGAAAGCATGCAGTGAACAAAACAGTGACGTGCACGGACCTACTTCCAACTGTTCACAGAGAACTCACGCACTTCAGGTGCTGGCTGGGCCAGAAAGTCACCCAGGACCCTGCTGTTGTGGCACAAATGCCACAGCCCAGCCCAGGTGGTGGTGTCTCGTGTCGGTATGTCAGGGCCAGCCCCACAGCAAGTCCAGCGGAGCCCCCGAAGCTGCTCCCTTGTCTCGCTGAGCTCTTGTCTGAGCCCCTCTGAGTGACCCTCACAAAGTGACTCTGCCTGAGACCCCTGCCCGCCACCCAGGCTTGATGGGGAGGCAGCGGTGCAGGAAAGAGTGTTCCTGAGTGTTGGGCAAACCTGCTGCTGGAGACCCCTCCCTCCCACCGGCCTCTCTTCTACCGTTCTAGAAAGACTCACTCAGCAAACACCCTGTATAGCTCAAGAGCTGGGAAAAGAATGTTCTCCCTGATCTGATTTGCTCCCTCTTAGCAAGCAAATGAACTCATTTGCTGCCTTACCCTGGCTGCCAGGAAGCTCAGAGCAAAGCTTTTTTGCTGCTACAGCTTCCCCTACCCTGGTGTCTCTGATTTAACTCTCCTCCTGCTTGGCTCTTTTCTCTTATTTTCATTCTCATGTTTTTTGGTTTTACTCTCTTTATGCTTTTTATTTGTAAGCCAAAGACTTGTGTCATTTTTGAAGAAGTAGGTGAAATAATTATAAATGTTTTGAAAGTATGCTTTGCCTGTGCAAGAATTGGGTGGAATCTTTGGGGTGCCTAACCCTGGGGCACAAACAGGAGGGGAGACCCTCAACAGCCCAGGCTCCTGGGAACAGACCCTTGCTTCCCTCCTGGGACTGGGGCCTCATCTCTGTCTCCTCTGTCTTCCACTGCCAGCTTCTCTGCAAGGTGGTGAGAAGACAGGCCTGTTCCTGAGCACAGGTGTGAAAATCAAATTATGTCTGACAAATTCCACTGCAAAAGGGCCCAAAAGTTTGCTGAGAATGACGAACTTCTACCCAGGTCACTTTTTTCTTTTGAGTCAAAACTGGTTTTCACGGACCATGTCACCATAAAGCAGAGTGAACGCTGCTCCCAGGAGTGTTCTCCTGCCCTAGGCCCCCAGCAAGAGCAACGTTTTGACTGGGTGGTTTAAATCTCTCTAAATCTTAGTTTCCCTGCCTGAGAAATGAAGGGACCAGACTGAAAGCTCTCCATGGGCCTTCCTGGCCACAGGCCTTTGAGGGGTTGATGGCGGATGATTCTAATGTTACACAACGCTACGTGTCCAGGACGTGATCCTGAGGCTCTGGGATTTGGCCAGATGGGACCAGAGATGCCCACTCCCTGGGTTCACACTACCTCTCTTTATTTTAATGAGCATAAATACCTCTCCCCATGATGTTACAGGACCCACAGGTGGCCCTGTGGTCGCAGGGTGGCAGCCATCTGCACCCAGCAGGCGGCATGGGGGGTGGGCATAACTCCTTCCATCAGAACTACAGCTCCACAGACCAGCAGGAAATCTCTGTTCCCGGGGGCCCCTCTTGGTAATCCAGCTTGAGCTCTCTGGGATGGACAGACAGACAGGTGGTCAGCATGTCTCAGGTTGGGTGGGAAGAGGGAGACAGCTAGGGATAGGAATGTGGAAGGTGGGGGGTCTTGGGGTCCCTCAGAGTTCCCTCCAGCACAGGCTGACAAGGCCTGGCCACCCAAGGGCACCCAGCTATGTGTGGTCTCCAGGGGCCAGGGCTCTGGGAATTCAGGGGGAGTTTTCTACTGCTACCAACTCACTCTAGTGATCTCTGGGCTGGTATGTTTTCTGTGGGTCTGAGTTGACCACCTTTTGTGGGGCCACTGAAAGCTGGGTCAGACTTGTCTAGCCTGACACCTGACTGTCTAGTTCCCAGGCAGGGACAGAGGAGTGGGGGTCCCAGAGCCCGGCTCCCAGCCCCACCCCTGGCCGGGCTCAGTGGCCTGTTGTGCCGAGTCACCTGGTGGCAGAATGGTCACGCCCCTGCACCTTCAGTGTTCGCTTGCTGTCATCTGCTGCTGCCAGGGGCTCCCAGAGCACGTCCTGGTAAAACTGGCCTGAGATACAAAGGGCGGGTCAGCGAGGAATAAAGACGGAGGGAGGCTGGGGGACATGCAGAGGTGATGGCACCGCCTGTTCACAGGCAGAGGCGGCTTCTGATGACGTCCCGAGCCACGTACCAAGGGTCCCACTGACGTGGCTGGAGAAGCGGTCAGTGTCCCGCAGAAGGAGCCGGAGCCCCTCCCCAGGGCCGTCCCAGGACAGCAGGCCGATGGTCACTGTGTCAGGGCTGCTGAGCAGCAGAAGCCCCGCCTTGTCCATGGTCATCTTGAGACTGTGGGGAAACCCGCGTCCTGAGCAGGAAGGGGGGCAAGGAGGTGCCCGCAGGGGACCTGGGCAGCAGCGTGGCAGTGGGCAGGGGCTGCCCTCCCGGCCTCAGGATCTCCTAGTGTGGCCTTTGGTGGGAGGTCCCTTCAATCTTCTGGGTTTCAGTTTCCTCAGTCAACTGGGACCGATGTTAACTTACTGATACCTGGTTATCCCAGCATTTTATATATATATATATATATATATATATATATATTTTTTTTTTTTTTTTTTTTTTTTTTTTTTTTTTTTTGCCCTGCCACACGGCATGCGGCATCTTAGTTCTCTGACCAGGGATCAAACCCATGCCCCCTGCACTGGCAGCGCAGAGTCTTAACCACTGGACCGCCAGGGAAGTCCCCTATCCCAGGATTATTTATAACATGAGATAACGGTTCGTCTCCCTCTGGTTTTCTTAGATTTGGTTTCTCATGAATTATATGACTTAGGGGTTCAAGGATACATTTCCTCTGTCCCTTTTGTTTTTATGGCTAGTGCCTCTTTCTTCTGATGATCAATGTTTAATCATGTGTTTTAAGGTCTAGAAGGGCAAGTCCTTCTCGAATGCCTTCCTTTTTTACTTAAAATAATCTTTGAAATTATTACCACTTTTGTTTTCTTAGGAACGTTAGACTCCTTTAAGCATGTCGAATAAGACCCTGCTGTGACTCTGAGCTTATTTTCAATGGAAACGCCCTAAACTTCCACCGTCTTGTTGACAGAGTTCAGTGTAAAAGCCGTGGTCTATTTTTCTTTATGTGCATCTTCTGTAGCTCATGAAAGTATGTGGATGTTCAATCACCACGATTGATAGGAATCCTTTATTCCATCTTCTAGTGTGTATGTCCAAGGCACAGAAATGCTATTGATCTTTGTCTACCAGATAGCAGGAAACTAAGATCTTTTATGAAATTGGGAACTTTTCAGGTGAGCCCCTCCGATTTGCCAGGTGTGCACTCATGTATCAAGTGGGAACCAGTCTCTTCAGAGGGGCTGGGTGAGAGGGAGCGGACAAGGCTCTCCATACTCAGCACAGGCTGGGGGCTCAGAGAACACAGCTCGAACAGGGCCAGGGTCCTTGGCTTTTCTCCCAGGCCCCTAGTGACTCCCAGAGCAGGAGAGCTACCTCTGCAAGGCTCCACACAGGGAAAGCCCCACAAGAAGAGGTCGCCATCCTTCTCCACTACCCACCAGCTGCCCCGTGTTGATGTCAGAGGGACCTGTCTCTCCTCAATAGAGCTTCAAAGTTAAGGATGACAACTGTAACCTCCCCTGATGGACAGCACTCTCCAACCTCTCGTCGTCAGGGTTACCTCACCACGTAGAGAGCGCACCTTCCCGCATGCCCAGTGGGCACCGTACTGTCTGTGGGCAAAATGCTCCCCGACCACATTCTCTCACTGGACCATCCCCTCAGCCCTCCGACTCAGGGCCGAATGATTATCCCTAGTTAGAAGTGAGAGGGGCTAAGCAGCCTGCCTAGGGTCACTCAGCAGAGCAGCTCCAAACCACACCGTGCCCTGCACAGGACAGAGACCTGGGTTAGGTGTGATGGTAGCCAGGTCCCTGGGACAACCCCTTGGCACCCTCCAGAGCAGGAGGGGTATGTACAGGGCTCTGTGCATCTCTGCCCCTCCTGTGGGTGCGGCCCACTGCAGAGGACTCATGCCCAGCCACTCCCTCCCCAGGCCTGCGGCGTCCCATCACCAGCTAACGTGGGGTGAGGGGTCACCGCTGGTCCCCAGCCTGTGGCTTACCCTGGCATCACCGAGTACAGAGTTTTCTTCCACTTGTATGCAGAGCTTCTTCGGTTCCGAGTCACTACCACGTGCTCAGGGGATGCACGAACCTGCAGCTGGGGTTTCTTGAAGGTCACCTCAATCCACGAGAAGTGGGCCTTCTCTGTCTCATAGTGGCCAGTCACCTCAATCCCTGAGAGGGCCGGGAGCAGAGAGGTCAAAGCTGTGGTCCCAGCTGGGCACTGGCCTGAACAGGTGGTCCCCCCCGCTACAACCCCCGGAGCCGCTCTTCACCCACTCACCTCCGGTCCCCTTCCCCAGCCTCCCCTCACACCGCGGGCCTGCTTCCCACAGTCTTTCCACTCATCCCTTGGTTCCCTATGGCCTTGGAGGGGTCCCCGAGTCTTGGGTGACAGCCATCTTCAGACGAGCCCTCTGAGGAGGGAGGTCTCGTGTGAAGTCAGTAAACGCGCGTGAAGCCCCTGCAGTGTGCCTGACCCTGAGCTGGGCACCGTGGCCAAGAGTGGGAGGGAAAGTCAGTGGTCCCTAGCCTCAGGGAGCAAACCGACTCTGGGCCTGGCGTGATGAAGCGGGAGACAGTGTGTGAGGGTCTGGGGGAAACGAGGGGGCCGCAGATGTTCGTTGACTGTGATGGCTCTGCAGCTGTGCATTTGAGCATCTCGAGTGCTGTGTGTCCCCACGTCTGACCTGACAGCTCAGCTCCACCCTTCTGGGGACTTGGGGGCAGGTCTGGCCAGCGCACCTACCTCCTCCCCCCATTTGTTTCCTCCACACCCCCTTCAGGGCTCTGTGCTTCTGCCTACCCATTCCTCTACCTTGTGGACCCCCCACTTCTCTGCCAAGGCCCAGTCACCCCCATATGACCCTGTGCAGCCTCCCCTGACCCTAGGACAGCTCTCATCTCCTCCTCTGGGCTCGTCTCCACGGTGCTCTGGGCACGGACGACAGGCCCCTGTGCTGCTCTGTGCCCAGGTCTGTCTCCCCACACCTGAAGTATGGCAGTGCCTGGGGGCAAGCCCACATCTGGTCACCCTGGGGTGCAGGCCACCCAGGCCTGCATATGTGGTGCCCAGTGAAAGGTCTGTGGGGAAGACGTATGAGCACAAGTGTCGGTGCTCAGGGGCGTGGCCACGTTACCACCTGGGACGAGGACTGCCCGTGAGTCTCTGTGGGCAGGTTTCCCACCGTTTTTTTCCGGGGTGGGAAGTTGGTGCCCGGGTCTCTCTGGGTGTATGACTGGGTGTGCACCTCTCACCTTGGCCAGGGTCTGAGAGCAGGTTCGTTGGTCCCTGAGAGCGCTTGAGGTCCACACAGAGCCGGTCCACGCTCTGCCCAGGCAGCGGCAGGATGATGGAAGGAGGCTGGATGGGGGCTGGGACAGCAGGTGTGGTTCTGGGGGAAGGTAGAGCAGGCTGGGGGTGAGGACGGGGAGGGGGGCTGAGGGGAGCTGGCACTTACCGGGGTGTGGGGCTGCCGTGGTTGTTTCTGAAAGAAGAAATAGTCTGGGTTTAGGCAGCCCCTTCCTCGGGAGGGGCAGGCTGAGGAATGGAGTAGCAGATGGGTGTGGCAGGGCTCCCTCTCCATCGAGAAACCCACGTGACAGGTTTGTAGAGCTCCCCGGGCTCTCCCCTCCCAGGGTCTCCCTGCTATAGGGCCAGAATCTATTGCTGCCTGGAGGTACCTTTGATTCTTAAGTCCATGTCATGAGACACTTCATCAAGAACTGAGGTAGCTGATGGCCCTGACGCAGGCGTTAGTGCAGGAACAGCCAGGAACAGAAAGGGAGAAGGCAGTCAGGATTCAAAGCAATCGGCAAGCCCTCCAGCCATCACTGCCACCTGCCACCCACCAAGCTCCAATCCCACAACCCCTGCCACACGTACACCCAATCTGGAAGAGCCTTTGCAAAGAGATTTTTCAACCAGAAGAGCATGCTATTAGGGAAAACGCTGAGGAGACAGGGTCCAGCCTGGCCCTGTGGCTGTGTCTGAGTCCAGATTTGGAGATCAGAAACAGCTCAAGGGACTACTCCTGGCTTTGGGAATGGAGGAAACCTTCCCTTTCTAGAACGTTCCATCCTGAGCCAGCCTCCAGAGTGTAATGAATCCAATTCAGTAAAAATAAAGGACACGTTATTTAACATCATACCTTACAGCAACTCCCCCTGGTCTGTGCCTAGCCCTGTGCTTGGTGCTTTATCTCATCCAACTCTATGGGGAGGTTCATCTTGAGGAAACTAGGCCCTCAGAGGGTCAGAAAGCGGCTTACGTGACATCACGTCTGGTAGCATTGGTCCCCAGGTCGTACGGTGGGATGGATAAGGAAGATGAGGAGGATGAAGAGGTCCAGGTGGTCCTAATCTCGTTGGGAAGCTGTACAGCTTATCGAAAACTCCAGCTTTGGAAAAGTTGACACATGCAGTCTTTTCTCAAGCAGTGCCATGGGTCCCCACAGCCAGGGCTCTGGGACCCACCCCAGAAGAGGGACGTGGAGAAGGCAAATGGCTCCCCTCCCCACACCCGCCATTCTGGGAGAAATTCAAAGCTGGAACAATGGACCCTTCTTGAACTCCTCCCTGCTGGGATATCGGCCCCCCTTGCCCCACTCTGGCAGTGCCCCTCAAACTACCTTGTCCTCTCCAGCCTCTTCTTTTAGAAAAGACAGGGTCTGCACTGCTGCCTCCTAATCGGACACAACTGGATTTGAGTCCCAGCCCTGCCACCAGCTAGGCGAGACAAGAGTCACTCCCCCCCACAGCCAGGGCAGAGCCCAGTCTGTGGCCAGGGTCAAGGTTCTGTCAACAGCCCCTTCCTCTATCCTCTCCTCTTTTGCTACCTGTTATTCTGGACGCTCTGTCTCCCATGGAATGATGTCTGAAGAGAGTGTGACCTGGAAATCAGAGAGACCTGGGTTTGCTTCTTGGATGTGCCTTTCTGGGGCCCCCAGTGGGATGCGGGCCTGTGTCCCTAGTGCCCAGGACAGGGCCTGAGTGGCAACCAATATCTGAATGAACAGGTAACTAAATGCACCAGCGTGCTTGGGCAGATGACACCCCCTCCTGAGCAGGGCTGGGCTGGAGAGGCCCCGGCTAGCAACTTCATGGTCGCTGTACCATAGGCCCTGTGTCAACCAATAGTCACCCAGGCCAGCCTTAGAGGGTATTAGGCCCTTACCTGAGTGGACGTTCCTGTGTCTGTTTTCTGGTTAAGACAAAAAGAGGGAGAAAGAGAGAGATACACTGTCAGGGTGGTTTTGATAAATTTGAAGTGCTTCTGTTTAACCTTGCTTCCCAGCCCCAGCACTACACAGGTGCAGTGAACATGCAGGGGTCAGGAGACTGGCCTCAGTTTCCTCATCAATGAAATAGGGTAAGTCTCCTGGGAGTCTGTGGGTGGCAGGGGTGGCATCTTAGTCAGGATGTGGGGAGGGGCTGGGGAGAATGCTGGGTCAAAACTCTGCTGCCACACCCACCATTTTCCACGGGCTTCTCAGCAACCTGAGACTGCTCTTGACCTTCCGGTTTGGTGATCACCATGGACGTGAGCGGGGTGACAAAGCTGTAGCTGAGCGACAAGTTCAGAGCTCGGGCCTCAAGAGCCTGCTTCTCAGCATCTAGCGTGGAGACTCTGCAGGCGGAGGAGACCAGTGGCTCAGCAGGCCCCCGGGTGCCCAGTCAGACTCACCCTCCCTTCCAGACCCCTCTAGGGAGCTCCCACTGGGAGTCTGGAACTCAGACACGATACCGCCACCCTGTCCCCATGCCTAGCGCCAGCTGTGCCTGCCCCACCGGTGAAGAGCCTGGGGAAGTGCTGAGACCATGTGTGGCCACCCCAGTGGGCCCTGGAGGGTGCGTGCACCCACGTTTGCTCCAGCAGTTGCTGGATGGTCAGGTACGCCCACAGTCTCTCCATGAAGCTGTGGAAGATGTATCTGGGGCTCCGGAACGCCTCCTCCTGCTCTGCCACGCGGGACTCCGTTACAAAGGTGATGTTCTCCATGTGCTGGAAAGAGGGGCCCAGCCAGGGCAGGAGCAGTGAGGGTGTGACGTCTGCACCCGGCCTGGCGCTGCCCAGCACTGCCACGAGAAACCTGGCGGGGGCAGCGTCGGCTGCAAGGCCACATTTCCTTTGAGTAGAGTGGAGAGTAGGGAGTGTGTTTAGGGGTGTGAGGGGCTCAGCCACAGAGCCTCCAAGGATGACAAGGAGGTGGAGATAAAAGGGAGCAAACTATCCCAGGTGCTACACAGCAGGCGCAGAACCAGGAGCTGCATGAATTTTTGCCTTCTCCACACATACAGCTATTTGTTTGATGGTTCTTCTCCAATCAACTTTAAATAGACTAACACTCTTGGTCTTGACCCAAGCAATAATACCTGTGAAATCTTAGGTCTGTGGTTCGAGTTATTCTTCAGAACACATTAAAATAAATACATAACTACTAAAACAAAGACATGTTTGTTTGTAAACTACTCCAAGTCACCTTGGGTTCTGCACTTTGGGAACCCCCGGCCTCCAGGATATCAGCAGCTAACATACATGGAGCGTTTATACCAGGCGAGACCTTAATCCCCACTGCAGCTTTACCAGTTGTGGGCGAGGTGACTTATTTTCATTTGTATACAGCAGGAAACTGAGGCACAGGGAGCTTAAGTGCCTTGCCCCAGGTCTCACCTCTGGGAGATGGCAGAGCTGGAGGTGAAGCCGGGCAGGCTGGCCACAGGGCATGCCCTGCCCATCATGACACTTGGCTACTTCTCCTGAGATGAGGCCCTGGGCCCCCCATGCCTGCTTGCGTAGCCCACCTGCTATTCTCCCCACACATGCTGCCTGCCTGCCACGCAAGCCTGGAACATTCCTCCATCCCTCCACCATCTGGCCTCCGCCACCTTCTACTCACCTCTCAGTCTTAGCTGAGCCTCCTCTGGGAAGCCCTCCCTGATCCCCAGGCCAGGCTGGGGTTCCCAGTGCTGCTCCCGAGTCCCCGAATTTATCCAGCCTGCAGCTCCTTGTTTGTGTGACAATTTACCCATGCTGTCTCTCCCGTGAGGGCAGTAACCCCAGGGCCTAGAGAAGTGCTGTGTTTCTCTTCGTGGAATGAGAGGGCCTCCCATGGCACAGAGGCAGGGAAGGCTGGGCAAGGACAGGACGCCACATGGTGAGCTGGGTTCTTGACCCGGCTGCAGTGGGGCCCAGGGCAAACCACCTGCTCTGCCTGGATGTCAGGCTGCTCATCTGTGAAATGGGAGCAGTCCTCCCTGCCTGACTGTAACCTCAGAGGGCTGGTGTGAGGACAGGAGGGGATGCCAAGCACCTGGTGCCCTTGGGAACAGCAGCAGCAGCACTGACTGACCGTTGAGTGTCTGCCGCATGCCGGCCCCACACAGGTGCTCTCGGAAAATCACATCATCTCACTGAACCTCTACCAGGAGCCAACACGGTGGGGATGCGACATCCGCAAGTGGCAGAGGGCACTCTGTAACTTGCTCAAGGTCAACCGGCTGGAGCCTGGCAGGGCTGGGGTTTGAACCCAGCCGCTCTGACTGCCTGCCCCGGCTGCCCTTCCCCTCCAGGATGGCTGGCCACACCTACCAGCTGCCCCCTGACTTTGGCTGAGAGCACATCAGGGTTCTGGTCCCGGAGCTTCCCGGCCACAACCAACTCGGAGCCCTTGAAGAACAGCCGGAAGGCGTCCTGTGTGACCGCCTCCACGGCGTTGCTTGGGTACTCGAAGGCCACCGATGTCATCAGTGGGTTGGCCACCTCTTGGTAGAAGTCCTGCACGGTGGGGGTGTCATAAGGGCTGTGCTGGGGTCTGCCCGCCTGTCAGTGCCATCCCTCGCTCACATGGCCCAGCAGGGGCGCACGGGCACCTGGAGCTGCAGCGCGGAGTCCGAGTCCTCATAGATGCGCCGGGCCAGGCCGCCGTTGTCCAGTGCCAGCTTCTCCAGGAAGGCGTAGCTGACGTCGAAGCCGAAGCCCAGGCAGAAGAGGCTGTGCTGGCCATCTATGGCTTCCTGAACGTTCTTCTGGATCCTTGAGGGGTTGGTTTCCCCTGGACCCAGTGGTTTGGGAAAGGGGTGAGGAAACAGTGATTTGCTCAACAGATATTTCTGGAATCTCAGAGCCAGAGGGGCCTCAGAGATCCCCCCTCCCTGCCCCAGGTCCCACAGCAAGCCGCGCTGGAGCCCAGCTACTCCCTCTGGGCAGCATGCCCTGGGGCTGCTGGCAGTGCCTCACCCGCAGTGGGGTCACCGTCGGTGAGGAGGATGATGAGGGTGACGCTTCCCGCGGGCAGCAGCTCCTCCCGGTTGGCTCTCTCTAGCAGCTGCACGGCCATCAGTATCGCATCGTTTATATTGGTCCCTGTGGGGCACACACTCTTAGGGTGGCTCCCAGCAGGGTGCCCCAGGCTGGGCTCAGTGTCCTGGACGTCACGACCGTGCAAGGCTGCAGAGGTGCTCACCTCCCTGGGCCTGGATGCCAGTGGCGTAGCTCTTGGCCTCATTCACGTTCTCAGCCGAGGCTGGCACTAGCTGTGGCTTCCACTGGGCTGCTTCCCCACTGAAGCTGATGAGGTTGAACTGGTCACGGGGACCGAGGTCACCCAGGATCTTGATGAGGGCTTCCCGGGTCTGGTCAGGGGAAGGGGACACAAGGTGGGTGTCTCAGTGGGGCCTCCCTGGGGGCTCATGTGCCCTTGGGCTGCACCCCCAGGCTCACATCTGCAGTGAGGACATGGTGAACGCTCTAGCGGCAGGACCTGCCCCAAACTCTGACCAACCTCGATCCATGGGAGCCCCCTAACTAGGAAGATGGAGGAGGGCAGGTCTGCCTGCTGGACCAGAGCTGATGGTGTGGGACATCTGTGAGTTTTCAGGACCCCGCCTGGCCCATGGGACCCACCTGCTGGATTTTCCTGCCCCTCATGGAGCCGCTCTTGTCAATGACAAAGATCACGTTCTTGGGGATCGTGGCCAGGTGCTCAGGGGCAAAGTAGTGCACGAAGTAGCCATTCTCGATCTGTGACCAGAGTGAGACACACCCAGGTGTAAGAGCTGCAGCCCTGCCCTGCCCCTAACCAGCCTCCTCACCCCCAGTCCTGGGGTTCCTCTGTTCTCTTCATTCCATCCCCCTCCATCCCTGTCCCACCATTAACCTCCCCAAATCCTTGCCATACTTTAGGGTTTAGTCCAGCCCCTCCCTTGCAGAAGGCTTCCCTGCTCATGCATGGCCCACCAGAACTCTACCCCTACTTTACCTCTTACTTGTTTTAGTATTTGAGGCAGCTTATACTAAAAGGTTCAGACATAATAAACCTGAGATCCATCAAAAAAGTGAAGAATCCAAAAACAAAGTCCATCTATGGCTTCCTGCATGTTCTTCTGGATCCTCGAGGGGTTGGTCTCCCCTGGACCCAGTGGTTTGGGAAAGGGGCGAGAAAACAGTGATTTGCTCAAAAATAAAGGGGAAGCACAATGATGCCAGAAGCTTGTGTGAAAGAAGGTACTGTAATTGAGCATAAAAGTGAACTGTGAGTCTCCTGGCAGCCAAGGCTACAAGGGAAACCCTGCAGGGCAGTTCTTCAGCAGAGACAAACTTTCTTCCCTCTGAAAGAGAATTGTTTCAGGGGCAACACAACTAAACTGCCTGTTTGCCGTCTGTGCTGCCCCTGGTGCATACAGATAACTAGGGGTGGTTATTTTGTCTTTTCTTTTAGAACTCCCAGGCTCAGGTCCTTGATGGTAGATGGACTTTTTGGGGGCTCAGCTCTTCTCTGGAGCCCACACACCTGAATGGAACCCCCGGAGACAGTCCGGTCCACATCATAGCGGACGATGAAGTTGCCATCCAGGACTGTGTCCTGCTGCTGCTCTGGAGACTTTTGCTGCTGGGACAGTGTCGGCTTGAATCGGACATGAGCCTGGAAAAATGACCAGGTTGAAGTCGGGAGGAGCAGCAAGGCCATGTCAACAACACCCCTCACCCCCATCTGAAGAGAGAATTCCAGGAGGCAGCCTTGGGTCAAATTCCAGAGAACTTTCTCTCCAGCTGAGCTATCGGATAGACTGCCTCCACGTAGGGGAGTGGGTACAAGGGAATCCCCTGCTCCTAGATCTGTGCAAGCAGAGGCTGGGCTCAGGATGTGTACGGTCCAGTCAGCTCCTCCTCCCTACCTGGTCCTGGGACCCTGACATCAGTCTTCTCTCCCGATCTCAGGGTTCAAACCAGCACCCACCATCCTTCCCTAGGCCTTGCCCTCCCCATCTGCCAAATGACAGCATGGACACAGGAACCTCACAAGTCCCTCTAGCTCAGAGATTCTGCCCAATGGTCCCACTCTCTGGAAATCCAGGCCCATAGAGCCAGCCTGAAGACAGGCCCCTGGGAACTCCCACCCGCAGACTATAGCAGGCCCACCTTGGTCTTGTTCTGTGAGGTGGTGAGGGCCTCTGCCAGTTCATTGGTCATGAAGGTGCTCTCTGTCTCCAGAAAGCTGATGCCCTGAGGCTCGGAGATGTAAATGTCCATCTAGAGGCAAGAAGTGGGTTACTGGGTCTGCTGGGGTACAGGGTTGGCCCTCACAGGAGGCAGAAGGGCAAGTAGGGGCCGCCCTCAGGAGAGTGAGGTCATCTAGGAGGACTTCTAAGAGGAGGCGGCACCAGGTACCTGCAGGTGCTTGACTAGCTGCTGGGGCTGGACTTTCAGCAGCAGCTCGTACGCTCCCAGGTGCCGCACCAGGAGCTCCTCATACACCAGCTCGAAGGTGACCTTGGCAGCGGGCGCTACACTGACTGACACCTGGAACTGCTCTGTCTTTCTCCCAGTGGCCCTGGGGGAAGAGGGCATCAGGTCTGCCCCTCAGACCAGGGGTGGCTGAAGGCAGGGGCAGCCCCCACCCCCACAGGGTCCTCCCCACCCCGTTGGGCTCACTTGACGAGGCCGGCGCTCTCTCCCCTCGCCACAGCCGCGCTGTATTGCTCCTGGGCTGCAGCCTTCTCCTTGATGTTACCGGGGTAGGTCACACCATCAATGATCCTGGGGCAGGAGGGAGAGAGTTGTTGAGAGCCTGGTGGGGGAGCCCCCCTGCAATCCTGCCTCCTCCGGGACTTCACGTGCCTCTTGACAGACTGACTCCCATCTTTACCTGAGCCCACCCATTTATTATGCACCTACTGTGGACACGACTCTGTGCGGGGCCCGGTGTGGATGGGGGCTCTGCAGGCCTCCGTCTACCCTGAGACGTGCATTGTGTCGGCAAACATGCCTTTTACTGAACAACTGGGATGAAGGCTGCAGGGGAGGCAGGTCCCGGCCTCTCTTCTCCCTTCCTGTCTGGCTCCACGTCCCAGTTGCCCCTTCCATCCCACAGACTGTTCTCAGAGGAACGGGTCAGCCACCAGCGAGATCTCTGAGCCACAGTTCACTCAGCCCCGTGGGGCAGACTCAGCAGGAGGGAGATGCTGGCTCCCAGGCCAGTGGAGACACGGGACTGAAGGCTCTGACCCCTCTCCCCCATGGCTGCCCCCTCTTCCAACACCGGACAGGCCACTCTGCAGAGAGGTTGGCCTTTGGGGAAGGAAGTTTTGGACAACTGGTGGACAGGGCTCCTTGGGGCGTGCAGACAATCCTAGCAGCCATTTCTGGGGACTGAGAGTGAACTGGCAGGCAAACATAAGCCTGCTCTGTCTGGGGGTGGTGTGAGAGGGTGAGAGTGTACAGGGGGGAGGGGGGCAGCCAGGACCTCAGGACCAAGTGTCCTTCCTCCACACCTTCCTGACCTCCCTGGTCACAATTTAACTCTGGGCTAGGGATTGGGCTGCTGCTGGGCTGCAGGGCTCCTCTTCCCAGATGCCCAATTTGGGATTCCAAGCAGGTTGGGGAGCAGGGCACCCTGCCCACTGCTTCCCTATCTCATGCAGCAGCAGGAGCTGGGCCCAGAGAGGGGTGCAAGTCCAGGGCCCTCAGCAGATGCGATGGGCCTGAAACCTCGTAACTTGCTGGCCGTGGCACCCACATGGGAGGTGGGGTGCAGCCTGTGAAGCTTATGCTGCAAGTTGGGCAGCACAGGCCTGGCTCCAGGGTGAGGAAATCAAGGGCTGCTGGAGGCGGTGTGGGCAGAGAGATAAGGAGCCAACCACAGGGACCGGACCCCCACCGCAGGTTTTCAGAGGTCCCAGGGTGCACTGGGGACTCCACCTGAGATGCTCGCTCTCTGCCCCACCCATCACCCTCCCTGAGTTTCTGGGATCAGCCTCTCTCTGGCCTGTCCTCAATCACTGCCTCTCCTGTGGGGCCAGGGACAGAGAGTTCTCTTGCATTTAGCAAACATTGCAAAACTCGGTCGGGAAGGGTGGGGGAGGACAGTAGAGACAAGGTGAGGATCATCACCTGCTCACAGAGTCCACAGAAACCCCAGGGGCCTCCCAATGCAGCTTCTGACCCAGAGCAGAACCACCCTCTGCAGTATCCCAGTTGGGGGTGTGGGGGGATGAGCCTGGCTTAGAACTTCTGTGACAAGGAGGTGGTCCCCCTCCTTGAGGCACTGCTTCATTGTGGGGCAGCCCAGGGGTTAGGAAGTTTTCTGTATTCTGAACTGGAATCTGCCTTTTGGTGACTCCCTTCTGCCTGGGCTTGGCCTCAGGATGCCCCAAGTCTGTACTTCTCAAAGGCAAAGACACAAAGATACCGTGGTTCTCCGTCTGCCACCTGGGCAGCACTCAGGGAAAATGGATGAACAGATGGAGAGATGGATGGCGAGAGGGACCAACGGAGGGAGGGATGAAGGGACGGCGGGATGGATGGAGGAAGGGAGGAAGGGATACAGGGAGGGAAGGAGGGAGGGAGGGAGGAAGGGAGAACCGGAAGGACGAAGGGATAAAAGGATGGAGGGAGGGAAACGTCTCTGAGAATGCATGAAGTTCCTGGCTAAAGCCTCTGGTCCCTGTATTGCCTACAGGTGGAGCACACACACCTCAGGCATATATCCTGGCACATCTCACATCAGGAAGAGGCCCTCTCTTCCTGATCCGGCACAGGGACCGACCATGGTGTCACAGTGCTGGATTGGGGAGGGGGGACGAGGAGGAGAGCAGGAGGGCACCTACATGGAGAAGTTGGTGATGAAGGCTTTCTTGGGCAGCTCCATCTGGAAGGTGATCGCCTGCAAAGTACTGGCCTTGTTGACCACCCGGCTGGTGACGACTGTGTGGGCAAATCGGGATGAGACCTTGGAGTCTACAGTGAGGCTGTAGATGTCGATGTCATTCTGGGCCAGTGGAGGAGGAAAGGAAAGGGTAGGACTGTTCAATGTTCTTCAAGAGTGGGCCTTGGCCTTGGTCCCAGACCAAGCCCCCAACCCCAAGCGAGACACTGATCAAGTCTCAGGCAAAATTCCATGAAGCATTTCATTTGTGAACTTTCATCTCAGATCAGAGGCAGCTGTGTGCTTCATCCCCCATCCTACAGTGCCACGGGGCAGGGATCAGTCTGTCTTGTTCAGTGGGGGCCATAGTGCCCCTCGGAGAACAAGCAGGCAAGGGGTGGGGGGTGGATCCTGAGCCCCACTGAGTCTGCGAGGAACTTACTTATCCTTGGGGCAGAGGTGAGGGGCACAGGGTCCTGTTGGGTCAGGAAGCTTCCATGCTATCTTAGCTCCGCCCAGTGAAAGGGCAGTGAACAAGTCCTGTGACTGGGGAAAACAGCCCCTGCCAACCTCTCCCCAGGGGCCTGCAGGAGCTGGGAGAACTGGAGGTAGGGAGGGTCCATCTCTAAGGCTGGGCATCTTCTGCTTTGCCCCCTTTTCCCTGCAGCATTGGGCCTCTCCTGTTGCCCTGTCCACAGGGCACTCCCCCAGGCATGTGTGTTTCGCTCGAGGTCTGCGGTCTCCAAGGAAGGGCATGTGCAAACAGGCAGAGCCTACACATCTCTCGCCCGCCTGCATGTGGCACACCTGTGCTTAGCACAGAGGTGCGCGGCGGGCCGTGTGGCTTGTTTACACGTGAGTGTCTGCTCCATGCCAGACACTGTACTCAGCATTTTACAACACTATGGGTTTCCTCTTCACCACAAACTTCTAAATAGTTCTATTACTACCTTGTTCTACAGATGAGGAAAAAGAGACACGGAAAGCATTAATGACTTCCGAGAGGTCACGCAGCCAGGAGGCGTAAGCTGGGCTCCTGAGGCCCATTCTTACCCACCCCACCCACTGCCGCCCTCCAGGGCAACTTGTTAGGCTGCACTTCCTCCCCGTGAACTGCGAATACCAGGATCACCCCTTCTTGTAAATGGGGGACTCTCCATAGAGCCCTCAGGGTAGTGCCTGGTGGATGGGCAGCGCTACTTCTCTGCACACACACTGACCCGTGCTCACTTGCACACACCGAGGCTCTCCTCCCCTTCACCCACTTGTCCCACTCACGCTCAGGTGCACACATACAGGAACCCGGGGACACCCGCTACCTTTTGGGCCCTGAGGGTCTGGAGGGTGGCCAGCGAGAGCAGGACCAGCACGATGCCGCAGGCGCGGCCAGGGGCTGGGGTCTTCATTTTGGCTCTGGTGCCTGGCAGGCCGCTTCTGAGCTTGAGAGGAAGAGCGGAATGAATTAGTAACTTGCTCGCTGCCCCGCCCCTGTGGGGGCAGGTTCTGGGAAATTGGGATCTGCAAGCCAAACACCGCAGTGGCCTCAGATAAGCAGGCAAACTGCGAATGTCCTGTGGACCTTGGCTGGGGATGGGAACACGTACTGAGCAGGAGCAGGCTCAGGGGGGAGCTAGGTACTGGCGCCCCTTCTGAATGGTCCAGAATCTGACCAAACCACCACCCCCCCTTGCACCACTCATCTCGCCGACAAGCTCCCTAGGGCTGGGGGACATAGCAGTGAACTGGCCTGCTCTCCATAAGCCCAGCCTGGGAGAAGCACAGGCGTGGTTGGGAAGAAGAGGGCCAGAGGGTGGTTTGCAGGTGGCAAGGGCCTGGAAGTCAGGTCAGTGTGACTGGGCAGTGGGATCCCGAATGCACCAAGCAGCCCTTGGGGTGCCTGAGTTGGGCAAGATCTGCTGGGGCCAAGGCAGGATGGATAACACCTTATTTCTGGGATGAGAGAGCTAGGTCAAGGAGCCCCCCTTCTCTCTGCTGGGGCCTCAGGATGCTGTTTGGGCCCCATTATTCTAGCCAGGACTCTTGGTGCAACTCCAGCAAGGCCTCCGAAACAAGACCTGCACTTGGCAATACAAACTGAGGGCCATAAAGATGCCCACACGTTGTGGCCCAGAAGTCCCGCTCTGGGGAATCTCCTGAGAGGGAAGCATGGAACAGAGAAAGCACAGAGCTCCTGAAGGGGACGATTCAGGGTGGTGGCGTGTATGCTCACGTGGCCTACATGGAGGTCAGTCGTACCAAGGGAGCCTGTGAATCATGCCTGGAGAAAAGGCAGAACGCTGATCTGTCAGCACGCCAAGGCAGTGCCGTTGTCGTGGGCTCAGACTACAGGAGGGTGGCTGGAGGGCCTGGGGCAGGATTACAGATGATTTTTTTTCAATTTTCCTTTAATAAAGTTGAAAGACTGCTTTCACAACAAGTAGCAATAAAGCGAATAAATACTAGGGGATCTGGATGCAGCTGGTGCTTATGTCCCTGTGGCTCTGGGAAAGCTTGGCTCCTGAGTCTGGGGCCACATATGGGATAAAGATGCTTCAGAAAAGTGGCCAGGTGCCAGATCCTTGGTTGGGGAAGGAGGACTCAGTGACACTATCCCAGGGGTGGGAACTGGGGAAGGGTACCATCTTCAGGGCCTACTTGGGACCCTGGGGCAGTGACAGGTTTGCAAGGGCCGGGAAGGGGGCTCCTCCATTAGCCCTGCGTCGGTCAACGCCAGTAGCATCTGCCCCAAGGGAAGGGAGCTGGGTCTGTGGCTACAAGTAAATATTCCCCTTCCTTAGCACGACTTAGCCAGAAGCCTCACCTCTGGGCGTATCTATACGGCTCTCCCTTTGACTATGGATGTGATTGGGATTACTCGGGAAGACATACCCCTTCAGCAATATGGGGGAAGAGCCTCCCCAGGAGCCCAGTGAGCAGGCCCAGGCCTGGTCGCCACAGAAGGTCTGCTCCCTTGGGGCACAGAGCATGGACCCAGCCTGGAAACAGCTATATAAGGAGGCTGGCTGGCCAGGAATGTGGGAAAGGCTCCATACAGTGCGCTCCACCTGCCCAGGGGACAGGCGGGACTTCCCTGTAGGCACTGGCCCCGAGCCAGGCTCTGTAAGCCCAGACCCTGCCAGTCCATCCACAGACTGTCTGTCGTCTTGCTGTCACAGCTGGACAGGCCTCTGCAGTCCCCTGAGTCTGACAGGCCCATGCGCACAGAGACACTGAGGCCTGAAGCGGGAAGAATCGCACGTGAGCGAAGAACCTGGTGTTCCATGCCTCAGGCAGAGCTGTGGGAGTGGCAAGGGGGAGGCTCACCCTGTTTGGGAGAGGGGACAGTAGCTCAGGAAGCAGACTGCCACTGGCCAGAGAGGAGCCTCCACCTGGCTTTGTCTTTGAGGGGATGCGAGCTGGCAGGGAGGCAATATGAACAAGGGGGAGGGGGCTTTGAGGATCCTGAGTCCCTCAGAGCCTTGGGGTCCTTGGAGGCATCTCGATGGCTTCTGTGAAAACCAAGGGAAGGGTGAGCCCCAGGCCCCCACCTGCCTCACTCTGAGCAGTGTGACTATGGCCTGTTTTGCGCAATAGGCTCCCTTGCCTCATACAAGGGGAAACAGGCTCAGAAAAGGAGGAGAGACAGTCTGAAGTCACACAGATCAGCGCCAGGTCTCCACACCCAAGGTTCTTTCTAGTATGTGGCAGTGGCCATAATGGCACCTGCATTATCCTCTGGGGCCGTCCCAAAAGCTGAGAAGTGTACAGAACATGCCCCACACCCACCTTGCCCACCCCTCCCCTGAATTTACTGGCCATGGCCAGTGACCAACCAACACCCTCCAAATGCTGGGGCCACTTGGGCATCCTCTTTATTGGTGTTGCCCAGGTGCTGATGCAGAGTCCCTGGGCTCAGGGGCCAGGGTTGTCGGGGAGGGTGCCAATCCCAGAGGATGCGGGTGAGAAGCTATGTTCTGGCATAAAAAAAGAGTTCTTGGGAAAGGCTCCTGTGTCTAGGTGTTGCTGACGGTGAGGGGCGTGGCGTGCACTTCTCAGTCAAAGACACTCTTGGCGGGTCCGGCTTTGGGCTTCTCAAAAACGGTCTCGGTGCCAGTCCGGGCAAGGCTGAACACCGATGGGGCGGCAGAACCAGCTTGCTCTGTGGGGAGCATGGGGAGGAGGTGTAGTCAGGGGCATGGCCTGGCTTCCTAGGGAGGAAAGGCTCCTTTTGTGGGGAGCACCCCCCCTGAGCCCACAAGCTCTGAACTCTTAGAAAAAGGACCCATGGGACCTCCCCCCCAACCCCATCCTCCCTCCTATTGACACACATCTGCGCCCCTGGCCCCCATCGTCCCAAGAACACTCACCACACTCCCGCATGACCTGGTAGGTCTTGGACTTGATCTCCTGGTTCGTGGTCAGCTTCCCTCGGGCCCCCTTCAGGTCCTCCTCCTTCACAGGGGGGCGCTTCTTCTTGATGGGGGTTTCCTGAGTGCCAGCCTTGGAGAGCCCAGAGCCTCATCTTACAACCCGAGGCCTCGAGGCTGAGAGCCCTTTCCCACCACTGTGCCTTGGCCGAGACCCCTCTTCCCTGCTCACTTAACTCAAGCCAATTCAAGGCCTCACTCCTCTTCCAGGAAGCCTTCCCGACTATACTTCACAGCCCCCTACCCCGAGTCTCTGCCCTTTTCCCACAAACTGGGAGCTCTGGGGCCATGGCTGTCGTAGACTCACACCATCTGTGTGCCTGTCCTCCCCGAGCCCCGGTCTTCCAGGAGAGGCAGAGCCTCCTGTGTTTATGCCCAGAGCTCAGCTCAAGACACAGCTGCTAAAGATGACAATGTCCATCCTCCACCCCCACCCCCTGGCACGAGCAGGGCCTGTGCTGGGCCCTCCTACCTGGGACATGGTGGGTGTGGGGAACTGCTCCCTGGAAGGCAGCGGCTGTGAAAGAGATCTGAGCGGCGCCCAACCCTCTGGGGCTTATATAGTTGGCTTGCCTGTCCCGGGAAGTCACTCCCCCTCCTCTGACAGCTCCCTGATGATTCAGATCCACACAGCCGCTGGCTTCAGAGTTTATTCTTGGAGATGATGGGGGCTCGCTGAGCACTGCTGCTTGGTGGGCTGCAGTTCTGGTGAAAGCAGACAGCTGGGGAGACCCCGTACCCTTGAGAACAGCTGCTCTCTGGCAGGCGGGAGGTGCTGGGCCTGGCAGCGACTCGCGTTTATGAACGTAGGTCCTGTAACGTGCGTGTGGCACTCCGAGCTGTCCATCTGTGATAGTCCATCCCAGCGTGGGGGGTGTCCCGGAGGAAAGACAGGGCCCTGAGCCAGGGTGGACAGCTCTGAGCTTGTTTTTCTCTCTCTTCTACCCCTTCCCTGGATTCCAGAGGAAAGAGACTTCCCAGCCCCACATGGCGGCTGGGCGGAGGGCTTCCTGCATCTGGCGCTGGGGAGCACGTGCTCACACCCAGCTCGCTGGGCCCTCACAGTGGACTCAGAGCATGGGGGCTACCCCTGGCTCACAGGTACAGAAGCTGCTGCCAAGGGAAGCCTGGGAGCCACTCCATCCGCATTTTTGCTGATGCCCCTGTCCTCTGTCCAGCTCCCAGTGCAAGTTTAGCAACAGGATGAAGGAGGGAGCAAAGCAACCAGGAAGGGCCGGGAGGAAACTATGCTTTGTGGTAAGGGTACCGGTGAGCTGAAGGCAGGAAACAGCACAGAGCCTCTGACTGAGACGAGGTCACCGAAGGGCATGTGGCCCAAGGACATTTAGGTTGTGAGAGGGTGGGCAAGAGTGAAGCCCACTCAAGGCATGGACAGAGGCACAGGCTCCCTGAAGGTCACTTAGCTCTCCTCTGCTAGTTCCTAACACCCCATCCTTGAAGGGAAGACCCCCAGGGCACAGGGCAAGACTCCGAGCCTGAGGTGAGGGTAGGAGTGGATGTGGGTAAGAGGTCAGGGTCCGCCCCATTGGATCAGACATGCCCAAGCTCCTTGTCAGTTTGTGATGGAGAGTATTTTTATCCTTGAAGGCTCCAGGCAGATGAAACCCAACCAGGCACTGATGTCTGGCTGTCTGGAACACCACTCCGCTGCTGTCAGACCTCATCCCACCCCGATCCCCCCTGCCCGGTCCTGGCCCCAAGAGGCCAATGCGAGCCCTGCCAGGCTCCATCTGAGACAAGTGCTGACATGAGGAATGCCTCTGGACGGGCACAGACCCAGGGCTCCAAACAGGGGCCAAGAGGCACTGAGGGCAGGCCTGGCCTGTGAGGGCACTGCTGCTGGCTCCCAGCACTTCAGCTCGGCCCCCACAGCCAGCTCTGCCCAGGGGGGCACCTGCCTTCCAGTCCTGTGGCCTCAGGAACAAGGATGTGGGATGCTCACTCCTCACACTCCATCTCTCCGGCACCCTTTGCTCCTCGGGGGGCGGGGGGCAGGCAGAGTGGCTTTTACTCGCATTAACAGGGAAGTGGAAATGGCAAGAGTATGTTTGGTTTTTTCCCCTTGGCAGGTTTTGGCTCCCACATCTGCCATAAGGAGATGTCAGATTCATTCTCGCTCTGTTTTCTGGGGAGAACCTTCTAACTCACTGGGGCCATTTTCTTGACTCCCACTAAGCTGTTTCAACTTCACAGAACACACAACCAACAACCACAAAAGTGATGGTTTCTTTTTTTAAAAAATTGTAATGTCAAACTTTATTGTAAACCACTTTACAATGTAAGTACATCATCTTCCCTTTCATTTCAAAAATGTGTTTCTGTGAATCGTAACACCACAAATTTAACCACCCCCACTGGGAGGGCAGTGGAAGTCGGTCATGGTTTGCTCACATAGGTCTGACTTCTAATAAACTTCATGAAAAGAGAAATCAAATTAAACCAACCCACCCACCCACTCAGGAGCTCAAGGACCCTCCCCAAGAGCAAAGCCCTTCAGAGCTGCCAATGTTTCACAGGGTAAAACACAGAGCTCTCCACTCCTAGTTGGAAACGTGTGAAACTTCTAAAGGCCGGCCCTGTCCCCTACAAGGTGGCTGCTCTGGCTGACGGCAAGTTCCCAGAGCCGTCTGCATTTGCCTGGCTGCAAAAAGGCCAGTGAATTGCAGTCTGGAAGGCAGAGTGAGCTGCTGACAGCAGCTGCTCCCTCCAGGCTCCTGGGGCAGCCTTCAGACGGGGACCCCGGGCCCCAGCCTCCAGGCCCACACTGACAAGGGGAAGAAACAACCTGAATTTGAGCCTTTCTATATTTTCCCTTTAAAGGCATGACAGGTCAACACTAACCCATGACTCCTGTTGTCAGGAAGAGGCACAGGTTAAAGCTTGAGGCAGGAGGCCACCAGTGTGCCCGAAGGCTAATTGACGGGCCTTCATGTGGCAGGTCTTTGGGCTGAGCAGACCAAGAAGCCACTGCCTGGGATCTCACCAACATCCCTCCTTGCCATTGTCAATATCCCATTGTCAGCGAAAGGAAAAATGGGCAACAACGATCTCTTCCATTCAGATTTGACAGTTCTACCTCACCGGGTTATTTCTACCAGTTACAAAAAACTCGTTCATGGCCTTGACTTACAAGTTTCCATTATGGGTGGCTTGGCTGAGGTCCAGATTAGGACAAATCAGACGGATGGCGCACAATACCCAGTTGGTGTCCCGTGGTTTCTCAAGCACAATGATACTTGCCATGTGGCAGGTGAAGAGCTGCACCTCATAAGGCACCTTGGAGCAGGTGGTGAGGAAGCTTACCCCAGGGATAAGGCCAAACACATCAGGCCACGCCGTTTAGGCCCGCACGCTGACAAGGCCCTGTACGATCAGACTCCCTGTTACACGTCCATGTCCTAGTTAGCCAGCTATACAACTGAGGCTCAGAGACTAAAGCCCTTTCAAAATCAGGATACAGGGAGAAACCACTGATCGCTCGCTACCTCTTTGCCCCCCAAACCCACTGCCCAGCAGGCGCTGGGACGAGCCTTGAGATGAGTAGATCATCTGGGGTCTGTATGACACATAGTTTCCATCCTTCACACCTGTGGCTTCCCCACCCCCGTCCCCAGTTTGGAAACATGAGGAGCTCAAGACTGAAAGTGAAGCTCAGATTCTGGGCTCAGGGAGGTGCAGGAAACAGCTGCGGCCACAGGTTATTCAAACCAAGACAAAACAGGAGGACAGAGTAAGGCAAGTCAGCGATGCCTGCCACCTACCAGGACCGATGTCAGTCCTGGTCTTCCCAGTGGGGAGGCCCCCACTAACACAGCCGAGGGTGGGAGGGGGGAGGAGCATAAAATGAGAGCAAAGCTAAGGGAGAGTGGAGATGGGCTCCAATCTCACCCTGCTCTCCTCTCCAGCTGCAGGTGCCCACCGTAACAGAGTCGCCGCCCACTGCAATTCAGGTCCCAGCTCCTCTGGCCCTCTGGACTCCTACAGGACGACAGGCTGAGAAGGCCTCTGCAAGGCTTGTCCCTCCATGACCCACACAAGGTGAAGACTGTGGGAGGCAGAGGACAGGCCCAGGATGCCTGGTTTAACAGCGTGGCTCACATGTCACAATTCAGACCCAATCTGCTTCAGTGACACGTTTTTATGTAGGTTTTTAGGTAGGAACCTAAAAAGAAGGTTCTGGGTGGTGTGACCTCCCTGCACTGATCTCACTTCCAGCTCGCACCTTAGCCATGCGGTTCTCTATTCCTAAACTTCCATGACTGCCTCTGGGCTGGGACAAAACATTGGGCTGCTGCTCCCACAGCAGGGCAAGTACCTGGGTCAGCCCATTCCACTGCCGGGCAGCAGACTCCCAAAGCCACGGGGCCTATGCCCATGCTGGGGAGTGGGGGCCACAAGCTTTGAAGCACCTCGTCCTGCCTGTGGACGCAGAGAGCAAGCTCGCTCACCTCCACCCGCTGGTCTGGAGGATGTGAAAAACAGGATCACTTGGTCAGACAGGCATTCTCTAGAAGATGAGTCGACAACACTAAGCTGACAGGCAAGGCGTAGCCTGAGAGGAAGTTCCCAGAGCTGGGTCCAGAGCCTGGTTCTGAAGGCTGCACCATGGGAGGCAGGGAGGCCGAGACTGTGTTTTAAACTTCAGATCTGGAGGCTCTGAAGAGAGGCAGGGAACAAACAGGAGTGGCTCGGAGTCTCAATTTCTCTGGACACAACATCCTCTTACGCTCCTTTTTCCGGCATGTTTCACTAAGACCTCTAACCTGCCAGCAGAAGCGCCAAGGAGCTGGTGGGCCCTGGGCAGAGCCCTTCCTGTTCCACCCTCACAGGGCCCTGGATCCACATTTGGACCGGCCACTTCCTGCTCAGGCCTGACCTTTGCAGAACCACCGGGTTTGTTGTTTTCAGATGAGGGCCCACCTCCCTTCCTACCGGAATCATTTACCTCATCTGATCGTAGATTACCTAACAATGTTCCAAATAAAAAATTCCCGACTTTTTCCTCCCACCAGTTCACAACCCATGAAAGGCAAACAAACCCATTTCTTTGGGGATTAAAAAGAGTTTTTAAATACAATAGTATGAAAATATAACTTAAAAATATAAAAGTTAACAGCATACGGAAGACTTAAAAATCTATGTTTTGCCCATGAGTCCCATAGGAAATAAACATATACTCAAAAAACATTAACACTGTGACAGCTCATAAAACCAGCTATAGAAATCAATAGTTACAAAAGCCATTTCGAGTAAGAAAGCGTTGCGGTTCCAACCTGGTCAATGTGTAACTTTTAGCCCCCAAACGTGTTACGTCTTCACATTCCCCTGAGCCTTGGCGAAAGGCTCCACCCACGGTCTGTGTGCACGTGAGTTCTCATCCTCGAGGCCACCCGGCCAGACGCAGAACAGGGCTTCTGGGTCCCTCACAACACCGCTTGGGACGACAACACACAAACAAAACGCCTCGCTTGCATATTTGGTCAGTGTTTGTAGTGCAACTGAGTGGGGACCTCCAGCTGCCACGCTGGGCCAGCGGCCTCCCTCCCTCGGGTCACAGTAGTCTAGGAGTGGGCAGAGACCGTGGGAGGAGTGGAGGTAGAAGAGGGGCAGAGAGAGGAGGGAAGGGAAGACGCAGCAGAGCGACCCTCGGCCAACCGGTGGCTGGCCGGGCCCCGACCCGACCCCAGCTCGAGGATGCGTCATACAGGCAGCCCGAAGCGGTGCTTCTTTTTCTTCGTGGGCTTCAGGGGGGTCAGTCTCCGGAGGTCCTCCTCCACATCGGACTCCTCCATCTCATCATCGGCCGAGATCAGGATCTGAGTGGTGGAGAGGCGTGGCCCTGAGTCACTGCCTGCAGTGCCCTCTTCACCTACCCACCTTGGACCCCAGCACAGAATGCCAGCCTGTCTAGGAGGCCTCAAGTGTCGGGTTTCTTTAGGAGAGGGTGACGGGGAGGCCCCCTTTACAGAGTGAGACAAGCTGGCCCACCCCAGACTTTTTTTTACACCACGTGCATCCGCGGGCTACTGATACCAGTGCTGAGTCGATACGCCTCCCCTCTGCTCGTGCTCCCGCTTCTCCATCCAACCTCCGGCTGGGACCGAACCCCCGTCAGAGCAAACTTAGCCTACGGTCATCCTGGCAAAAAAGCCCAGTCTTCACACATGGAGTCTTAGGTCCTTGAAATTGGTTCAAATACAGCAAAAGCAGACTGAAAAGCCCCGTTTTGAAAGGAAAACACCTGTGGGGCACAACATAAAGCATGGAGATTTCAGAGTGTCTGCTCTGAGCCAACCTGGTAAACTTCTGAAGACAAATAGAAGCCCTCTGCTCTTCTGAGCCCCCAGAACGATGCAGCCACGCAGCTAGGGCATCCGGGGCAGACACTCATTCACTGCCCACCTGCCTGGCTCCACAGACCTCAGAGCACCGGGGAAGGACTGGCACAGCCCAGGTCAGGATGGAGAGGCCCGAAGCGCACCTGTGCAAGAGGAGCTCATTCTCCCCCCGGGCAGGGCAGTCTCACCACCCCTCCCTGCAGGGCTTCCTGCCTCCAGTCTTGGTCCCCTGATCGAACACTCTGGCTCCCTACCTGCCGCACAAGCACATTCCCATTCCTCACCCTGGATCACAAAGCACCTTGCCCAGCTAGCTCAGACCTTTGCCCGTACCTACTTCTTGTCATTCCGTCCTACCCTCCGGAATATATGCTACTCTGGCCACAATAAATTTCACATTAGTACCCAAATGCCAAATCACATGACCACAACGGCTCAGGAGCAGCTGCTTCCGCCTGAAACGCTGTTCGTCATTCACCTAATGTTCACTGCGCTCTTACAACCCGACAGGCCTTGTGCCAGATTCTAGGGACACCTAGAGAAGCGACGGGCTTCCCCTCTGTCCTCCATCTAGTCAGCTTTCAAAGCTCCCTCCAGGACGCCCCCAAGAGCTAAACCAACTGTTCCAAGTCCTCACAGGGCTTTGTCAATGCCTCAATCTCAGAATTTATCGCAGAGTGCTACGATGGGCTGTGCAGGCTGTCACCTTCCTTGCCCACAAGTCTGAAGGCCTCAGCCATTTCTGTAGCCCCCATCCCACAGCGCAGTGCAGGTGCAAAGTGAGTGCTGTGGGCTGCCTAGGACACAACCTTGCCTCCAGCCTCCTATTTATGACCACCAATCTCCCTGAAGTCCAAACATTTGAACTCAGGAAACTTGAAAATAAGGGGAGGTGAGGTTCTCCCTGGGAGGTCTGGCTACTCCTACAGAAGTTTCTTGGTGGCTTAGCCAACACTTCCCTTGCTCTTTGGCGACAGGCAGGGATTCAAACGTTTTGATGCTTAAAGGTCGACGACCAGGCCCACACGTCCTTGACAGCTTCCCTGGAACAAGGCAGCTCCTCCCTTTCCTGTCTTTCTCCACTGACAGAGGGGCTACAGGAGGCGAGCTACCCCCAACAGATGCTCCAGCTCCCGGCCCTAGGAAGGCCCATGGGACAGCAGGAATGGGTCCAGGCTGGATGGGAGCTGTCAGCCTCCTCTCCCTCCCGCTGGCTGGCACTGTGACTCAGCACTCAAGAGAAGGACAGATGCAAACACGAGACCAGACCCCTCCTGGGTCAGCGGCACGAGGGCTCGGCCCTACCTCAGACTCCGACTCCTCGTGGGACGCGGCCCTTCGGTAGCGGACCTTGCTGCCATTCCTCGAGTCCTGGTTGGCTCCCCTTTCTTCTAGTTTAGCTTTCGTCCTTCCCTTTCTCATGAGGAAATTGTCCACTACCCAAAACATCAGAGCCTGGGGGAAGGAAAATGCAGGTTACTCCGGGATAAGCCATTTGTGAAACCAAGCTGAGCAGCCCCACACCCATCCTTCTCACCCCTGCTCCAGATCACAGCATCGAGAACCAGGGAAAGGAAAACATCATCCAGGCCCCCTGCTCTCTCTCTCAGCAGTCTACGAAGAGATTCCCAATCTCTATGTCCCTTCTTCTGTTTCACCCCAAGGGGTTCTGTGGTGGTGACTGATGGGGACAGCCTGCCCCGGTTGCCGCAGCAGTTGGCAGAGCGGGGCCTGAACCAAGGTCTCCGGACTCCTGGTGGGGGCTCCTCCCCTGGGCCGAGCAGTTGGCCGGCACACCTGCCACATCTGTCATCCCCAGGTTCCTTTACCGTTTCTTTTCTTATTTCTTAATTTCTAGCCAGAGTGCTCATGAGTTTCTCTTGGAGCCCTGCGGTCAGGAATAAACGACGGGGGTGAATTCCTGACGATCTTAATCTAGAAGCTGCTGTTACACACGGGGCAGGGAGGGCAAGACAAAGATCCCAGGACCCTTCATTTTGCACAGAGGCCCCGGAGCAGGGATGTGCATGTTGAGGAAGCAATCCTGCCATTTCCAGGTCCGGGGTGGGGATGGGAGGTGGCAAATGCTTGCATGGAGGGACCCGAGGGCTATAATGTGTTTTCTCCATCAGACTCAGAATTCTGACAGACGCGGGAAGGCAGGGGGCAAACGGGTAAAAAATGCAACAAGGCACTGACATTGACAAAGAAGGGGACGATCAGCATGACGATGGCCAGCTTCAGGTCTGGGTTTTCAATGGGATTCAACAGGGCCACCTGTAAAGAGAAGCAGATTCAGTGAGGGCAGGGGAGACCCCAGAGAAAGTTCGGGGCGGGGGTGGGGGAGTGGGGGGGGTGATGCGGCACTGGAAATCACCCACGAGGCCTTGTGAGGGGGCTTAGCTTAGACACTCCCCCCAGAGCCCTGATGAGAACAGCACCTCACACCCAGGGCCGCACAGTCCCCAGACCTGACTGCTAACAAGGGACTTACCCCCTTGGAGACCACTAGGAGCAGTTAGTGCTTGAGCTCCAGTCCTGGTGCGGACTTGAGAAGCGAAGCGACACGGGGATGGGGGACAGGGGTGGGGCGGGAAGCACTTTACGAAGCAGGCACGGGGTGGGGTTGGAAGTGTGAGGAGAGAAGGAGGTCGGTGGGCGCTCATCACAGCTACTAGTAATGAGGTGCCGACCACTTTCTAACAGAAACCCTGCACCCCAACCGCCTCCTCAAGGGCAACAGCTCCCAAAAGCCTTGGTTTATTTTCTTAAAAAAATAACTCTCAGCCACAAATAAAACCAAAGCAGGCCAAGATCTGAGTTACTTGTCCCCGAAGTCTCTTTGGCTGGTTTCCTGTGGGCAGTGGAAGCTTAACTGCACAGCCCTGGGGCCAGAGGGCAGGGTTAGGAACCATGGGAACCTGTGACCACCCACTGCCTGTGGCACCAAAAGCCTCGACTAAACCACTGGCCAAGACAGGTGTATGAGGAAGCACCTGCAAACGTAGAGAACACCCGCTGACAACACTTACAGTTAACCGACCACCGTAAGCAAGCCCAGGGTGGGGACTGTATTTTCATGGGCTTTATATATGCCAAGGCTTAATCTAGAGCAGACATGTATGGCCGAAGTGGAAGGATGCTACGTAAAAAACTGACAAGTTACTGCTCTTGATAGGCAGCCAGGAGCTGCCCCATCAGAACCAATCCAGGTGCATTCATGGAGTTAAAAAAAAACAACAACAACCAGTTTGGTTTCCCAGTAGGGCTGGGGTGGGGAAATACTGTCTTGCTTAGCGTCTCGAGGAGCTGGTAAAGAAGGGAACGAGAGGCAAACCTTCTTCCACTGAAGTATGAGGAGGACAATGAAGACGACAGATTTTTCAAAAATCATGATCACGATGTAAAGGGCACACTGTCCAACCCAGGCTCCGCACTGCAGAGGGTCTCCTGCAGGGAGAGCGGGCTTGGTCACGTGGGGCGCAGACACCAATGCCCCGCCCCCCCACTGCCCACAGCTCCTGTGAGCCCTCACACCCCACCCCACCCCAGAGCTCCTGAATGAGCCCTCCAGAGCACCAAGAATCAGCTCGGCCGAACAAACAAATGTGGGTGTTTTAAACAAAATCAGAGAATTCCTAATTTGGAGATACCAAAGTGGCCTTTCTTTCAAGACAGCCCAAGATATAATTACAAAGCACTAAAGTTAGTAAGTGCCCACTGCTGGAGCTCAGAAAAGCTGGCTCTTTTTGTCCACTGGCAGCTGAGGCTGTGTTAAGCAAGACTGCTATTATTATCCGTTGTTGATTTTTCCAGTGGCTGTAGTGCTACCCATCCTTTCCCCCGTCCATGAGCGGGCTGAGGGTTTGAATCATGAAGGCAGCAAATGACCTCTTTGTTTGTCTCTTACCCCCGGCCCACCCACTCTCCCGGCCATTCCTGTTGCCCTCAGCCCTGAAAGCAGAAACCTGACTCTGGGGAAATTCAGATTCTGTCTAGGGGGGCACCCCAAAACACCTTGGGCTGGGGACATGGAAGAAAAGAGAGGAGCCTCCAAGGTGAGGAGGGGCTGTGACAAAGGTCCGTCTGTGATCCCACTGGTCACTGCTTGAGAAACAGCACAGCAATCGCAGGAATCCAACAGTCTGCACTGGGGGACACTCAGTGCCTCCAGAAAGTTTCAAAAGGGACTTGATGCAGGGTGGAGGACCCCTCCAGGGAACATCCTACATCCTCAGTGACAGGCAGAACCCATGGGATGGGTGAGTCCCTGGGGAGCCACAAATACCTCCAGAGCGGGAGACCCAGGGGAGAGTGGGGGGGTGGGGGGACGCCGCCAGGGGCCACTCTGGAAGCCCTGCCGGAGCTGTGTGACCACGTTGGCCCGGAGGGGGCTAGAGAGTAACACTGCAGGGGAGACAAAGGCCCCAAGCCAGGCTGTGAGGAGAATCTGGCCTCCAGAGGAGCCTCCGGCGTCTCATTGGATTCTGCAGTTTCTGCAGCAATCCCTGTCCAGCATGGGCGCCAGAGGCCCGCAGCCTTGCCAGCTGCGTGTGGTGGAGCCCCAGTGGATACCTCCCAGCAGCTGTAATGGACACAACCCCAGGCCATTCCCTTTTCTGGAAAACCTCTGGAGAAGTGCACAGAAAACATGCAGAAAGACATCACTGCCTCTTCTGCGGTGTCCTATTTACTTTCACATTTGAGCCAAAAAGCCATTTCAGAAGTGCAATCTCTCCTAACTAGATTTTTAATGGAGTTTTGTAATCCTTTCGGTAAACTACCTGACGTTATTGAGGAAAGTCCTCAAAAACAGCAGCTGAAAATACTTGTTAAAAACCGTTAAGTGAAATGGGGGACAGTCAGACAGAAGCACTGGTAGGATTGGAACTAGTGTGTCTGAAAGTCAACACAACGAGTTAACATTTAATATCAAAAGAAAATACACTTGCTCAGAGCATGCTCACTCCATTTGCTCCAAGTTTTAAGTGGCCGACAGAAAAAGAAGATGCTTTTCCTTCTCAGGGGGCCTCACACTGCCCCCTGAACTCCACTGCTCTGAGTTTCAGAGCCACAACTTAGAGGCAGCTGCCTCTGTTTTTCACGTAGATGCTTGAGTAAGAAAGTCTAAAAACACAGTGAGGACTTCCCTGGTGGCACAGTGGTTAAGAATCCGCCTGCCAATGCAGGGGACACGGATTCGAGCCCTGGTCTGGGAAGATCCCATAAGCCACGGAGCAACTAAGCCCGCACACCACAACTACTGAGCCTGCGCGCCACAACTACTGAAGCCCACATGCCTAGAACCCGTGCTCCGCAACAAGAGAAGCCTCCACAACAAGAAGCCCGTGCACCACAACGAAGAGTAGCCCCCACTCGCTGCAACTAGAGAAAGCCCATGCACAGCAACGAAGACCCAACACAGCCAAAAATAAATAAATAAATAAATAAACAAACAGATAAATACATGGTGGAAAAAAAAAGTAAAAAGTCACATGTGACCCCACTCTCACACACCGTTTCCTCCAAGCATCCAGCCCTCGCAGCCACAGCTGGAGTGAGCGCACATGCGCTGGTTTTCTGATTTGTTTCATTTGAGAGCCTGTCCACAGCCTCGTCTTTTAAGGACAGACAAGCCAGGCATTCTCGTGTGCTCTGCTTTTTACCACACTGGACACACTGAGGTGCGTGGGCGTTTGTTTTTGTTGGATTATTTCCTCAGGATAAATCACAGGGATGGATGGGACCAAAAGGACGGAACACTCTGTATCTAGAGAGGCCTCCGGAGGGAGTACAGGGACAGGGGCGGGCAGCAAAGCCCACACACCACTGGTGCCCAAAGGACAGAGACCTCGTTTTCAGGGCTTCTGCCTAAGGAAGAGCAGCCTGGTCTTCAGACTGCAGACACCACGTACTCCCTGGACCCTGTCTCGCCCCTCAGGGCTCTGTGGTCTATTCCCCACGGCCCATGTTCTTGTTAGCAAGTTCACCTTCTCTTCTAGGGACCATGGAAACACCTAGAAAACAAGCCCCTTTTCTTCTCTCACCTGAGAAGAGAGCTCTGTGGCCTACCTGGAACTACTGCCTCAAGCAGATGGGCCGGTTAACAGGTACAATAGGTAGAATAATGTCCACAACCTAATCCCCAGAACCTGTGACTATGGAGCTACTGTGGCAGAGACTCCAGGCTGCAAGTGGATTAAGGCTGCTGATCAGCTGACTAAGAGAGAGCATCCTGGCCTATCCAGGTGGGCCCAATGTAATCACAAGGGCACTTCAGAGTGGAAGGGGGCGGGGGAAGGTCAGAGTGATATGATATGAGAGGAACTCAACCTGCATCTGCTGGCCCTGAAAATGGAGGAAGGGGCCACGAGCCAAGGAATGTAGGTAGCCTCCAGAATCTGGAAAAAGCAAGGAAACCGATTCTCCCCTCAGAGACTCCAGAAGGAACCAGTCCTGCTGACACCCTGGTTTTAGTCCGTGAGACCCATGTCAGACTTCTGAACTACAGACAGTAAGATAATAAATTTGTGTTGTTTTAAGCCACTAGTTTTGCTGGTAATTTGTTATAGCAGCAAGAAAAAACAATAGAAATGGACAGAAATAGAAACCAGGTAACTGACATCCACTATCCTTCCTCAGCCTGGGGAGGGAGGACCCAGACAGTCCTCAATAAAGGGCAGCTGGGGAGGGAGGACCCAGACGGTCCTCGATAAAGGGCAGCTTCACGTGGAAACACCCTGGCTTGAAGACTCTGGTTCCCAAAGGCAGGGGTGGGATGACCCAAGGGCAGGGGCTGAGGCAGGCTAAGTGGGTGGAGGAGGGTGGCATGGAAACAAGAGGTTTAAACAACCACTGCCTTCTTCCTTTCAATCTCTCTTAAGGATGCAAACAAAACATGCTGGGAATAGGTGGTACCATAATGTCCAGCGTATCAGGACCAGACTTGGCCTCCACTCCCAGGTCACAGAGCGGCATGACTGGCTATGAGTGGCTCTCTCGTAGCACTGCTCAGCTACAGTTGAGTCGAGAGCCCTGCCTTCCAGAAGGGATCTTAACAGCAAAGAAGAAGCTATGAGCACTGCTCTTGGAGATGGTGGGAGGACTGCATAGCTCAGTGTAGTAGCCAAGAGGCCCTCCAAGCTGTGCACTGTCTGGGTGAGCTTCCTGTGTCACTCAACCCCTGTGGATGCCTATCCTATAAATGAGGATGATGTTGCTTTGGTCCATGTGTGCTGTGGTCCATTTCCATCCTCCAAGTTGAGAAGTCAATGACTTGGAGCTTCTCTGCAGCCTTCCCTGGAGACACAGGGGCAGACGCTGTGTGTTGGACACTATCTTAAGTCAGTGATTCATCAGGCATCAAGTAACAAGGCTAAGAAAAGCCCTCCCCTGAGCTCATCTCCCGTCAATGAAGACAAACAATTACTCAAGATTTCTAGAAATACCCAAGGCACTCACAGCCAGCCCCATGAACCGGCTCCCCTTTTAAATGTCAGTCCCTTGTGAGTCTTCAGCCATGTAGGAGTGAGCGGCCATCGGGCCCAGAGCCATGAGCTCTTTGGGAGGTGTGACCAGGAAAGGACAGTGGGATCCAGAATCCCACCGTCGTTCCATCACAGAATCCCTCCTTCTTGTCCCACATGCCCCTCTCATGGCAAAGACTCCACTGATGTTGTTCCCATGAATGGGAGCTCCTCGCTCCAGACAGCAAGGCCTGTTGTGAAGGTGGGAGACAGCTAAATCCCCAGAGCGGGGCAAGGCCCAAAGAAGCCCCTCTCACCAGCAGCCCCGCTGAGGGCACATCCAGCTGTTTCTCTGGGGGTACCAAGTAAAAGGCACTGCATTTGTGCCCGGAGCCAGCATGAAGGCAGCTTCCTACCCAGGCTGTATCCCACTGGGTGTGACAAGATGGAGTGGGTCAAAGCTGGGTCAGCATCCCCAGGTCACCTGCTTCAAGCTGTGTCTCTGTGAGTTGAGGATTCACCTGGTGTCCCTGGTGACCGTACATGCCAGATGCTGGGGTGGGGGCAGCCCACGGTCAGCAAGGTGACTTGGCCCTGGGGTGGGGGGATGGACACTCCAGTCCTGACCTTGTGAGACCCAGTAGTGGAATGGCCCAGTGACAGGACAAGCACAGACGTGCAGCAAAAAGAGGGGCAACTCCCAAACTGAGAGCCGCCTCCCATCTCTCTAGTGAGGTGGGCAGGTGGTATGAGCCTGGTGGGAAGTGTGGCAGAGTGAGGTGGCCTTACACCCCTGCAGTTGAGGGCTGTGCCACTCCCTGCCTCTAGGGTGTCTCCTGTCTCCTAGGAGCCTAGGCAGCAAAGCAGGCACCCACCTGCCTCGGGCATGTGGCAGGAGGTTGGAGCTCAGGCTCCAGAACAAGCCTCTCCACCACACAGAGGACAAAGCCACCAGCTCTTGAAACTTCTTCGAACCCACTGGCCTGGAGGGCTGTACGGGGCAAGGAGCAGAGCCCCCTCCAGGAAGCCCCCTCCACAGCCCTGGCTAGCGTCCGTGGTACGTTACCATATTCGCCAAAACGCAGGGACTCCCACTGCTGCCACTCCACCAAGACGCTGACGGCGCGCACGCCCATGTAGATGAGCAGCATGCCCACGGTGGCGTCCAGGAGGAAGTTGATGAGGTACCTGTGAGGAGAGGGCACAGTGGCACCATCAGGAAACACCACCCAGGGAGCTGGGCCCACGTGCTTCCAGGGCCAAGGTCAAGGCTGGGGACCCAGCGCTGTTTGGTCCTGTTCTGGGAGGTGGGAGCCTCCAGTGTGCCTGTGCAAGAGGCTGCAGGGCTCACCTCCGGGAGCCCAGGAAGGCCTCACGCCCCGGGACGCTGCACTGCTCAAAGTGGGTGGAGGAGCGACCAAGAAACTCGAAAGCCCTCAAGTGTTCCTGCCAAACGAAGACTGGGACAGAGTGCCTGGAAGCAGCCAAGGAGGCCGGTAGGAAAACAGAACTTAATAGATAAAAATAATTTGTGCCATAACTGTTCACTCCCTGGAGGCCCAGCCCTCCCAAGGCCCCGAGACAGTGCTGCTGCAGCAGAGTTCAGGAAATGGCCCCCGGGGTTTCCTAGACCAAAGAGGGCAGGGCCACGTGGCCCTTGCTCATCCCTGTGCTTCAGAGCCTGCCATAGAAGCAAGCACAAGTAAATATTTCTAAAGAGAGAGCTTAACCTCCCATGGAAAAGGCAAGACGATGGAGGAAGGAGAGGAGGGTCAGAAGAGCACGCCCACCCTGACCTCTCGTTCTTGTGGGGTCTGTTTCCATCTGTCTGACACACACCCCTTCCCTCACCAAGGAAAGGCCCCTGGCTCACTGGCCTTCCCTCGAGGGCCCTGAACACAGGCTGCAGCTCTCCAGACAAAGCAGGAGACAAGCACTCACGGAGTCAGGTGCTAGCCCTCCAGATGCCACATGGCTAGGAAACCCCCCTAGGGAAGCTCCGGATACCACAGACCAACTGCGGCACTGCTGAGTTGCTCAGGCTTGAGACATTTTATGCAGGCCCATGGCCCCAACCCCAAGGCCCAGCCTCAGCGGCCTCAGTGACATGCACAGCACTCTGAAACCTAGGGAGCATGTGCTGAGGGGGGAAGGGGGCGGCTGCCAGTGCCCTGGAGTGGTGAGAAAACCAGAGGGAGGGGACGGCCTTTTCTTTCTGCCTGCCCTTCCTCTTTAAAATCACAAGGGGTCACTCTCGGACCACAGACCAGAGAAGGCATAGCGACTGCTTCCCAGGCAGTTTCTCCAAGTTCACAGCTGAGCTCTGGCCCTAGGCTAAAGCTGCTCTCAGATGCTTAAACTGCACTGGTTTCAAGTGGTTCTGACATCTGGGACCCATCCTGAAAATATCAAGAGAACCTGACACACATGCAGGCATTAGTTCATTCACCCCTCACCAAACATTGATTCGAGCCTACTGAGTGCCAGGCCTTGGGAATAAAGACAGAAAGCTCTAGACTCTATACTCAACACAGGTGAGACTGGCAGCCAACAGGGTATCCTGTGGGTCCCGGAGCCAGACTGGCTGGGTTCAAATCCCCTCTCCATCACTCTTGAGCTGTGTGAACTCAATTAAGTTACATAAATCTCTCTGTGCCTCAGTTCTCTAACTGTAAATGAGAATAATCCAAGTATCTATATTGCAGGGCTGTTATGAGGATCAAACGAGTCAACATACGTGAACAGTGCCTGCCACGTATTAAGTGCTACACAAATGTGCTGTTAGAATCATAGCTCCTCGGATGTCACAAAAGCCAAACTCCCACCCAGAGCAGTATCCCCAGCACAGGGCATCCCTGCAGCCACAGGAAGTTGTTCACCCTCCTCTGTTCATACATTTCTCCTCTCCCTGAACTGACTGGCTTCCCTTCTAGGTCTGTAGAGTACCAAGATGCCCCAGGTCCAGCCCAACCTTTCCCCCATTTGTAAAAAGTCACAGGGCTATTCACGGATGATGGGGCTGGAATGGATCCTGCTGCAGCACTTGCTCTTCCACAGGCCAGGCCCTCTCCACTCTGTGGGGCAAGGCCTGCTCTGCCTGCCTAGTCTCCCCGCAACAGCTCTTCAACCGACTGCTGGAGCTCACATGTCTTTCCTATGTTTTAATGACAATATCCTCTGATTGAGCTATTAACATCTTCATTGGCAAGTGCCTCTATGACTTCCAACGTTGCATGTACTCATCATCTCATGAAACCTTCATGGTGATCCTGGGGATCTGGATGAGGAAACAGAGGCTCAGGGAAGTTGAGCTGCCTTCCCGCTGATTGGCCTCCCATTCAAGGGCTCTTATCACCACACCTAACTCCATTTTGGGCCTTTTCTCCTCTGGCTAAGCACTCGAGATCTGTCAGCAGTCCCCTCTCCACCCCAGCTGTGATTCAGTTTGTCAAAGTCCACCAGTGACCAAGGCGGCACCAGGAGACAGGGTTCCTCACCCCAGTGCCTCCAGGGTGAGCAGCTGGCTCTCAGCATATCCCGCCCAACCAAGACAATCCACCACACAAGCTTGCTGCTGGGCTCAAGGGTTAGAAGGACAAGGCCCTTTCCTAACCAACTCCCCTATGGGAGGATCGCCCTTCCAGTCCCCTGCTGTGGGACTACACCCTAACAGATTACAACCTATCCAGGTCTTAAGGTAAAAAACCCTGGGGAAGGAAGACTTTACAACCTCCTTCTGAATAGGGACCTGAACTAAATCTCAAAACTACAGTCACCAAACAAGAGAAGCTTAAAGGAATCTTCCAGTCCAAATGGTCTTAAATATACACTGAACCTCTTGGCAAGGGACTCACCAGCCCTCCACCCCACTCTCCCTCAGAGGCACGGCAGGGCTGGGGGGCATTCCAGGCAGAGGGCAGTGCGAGCAAAGGCAGAGAAGCAGGAGACAGCTGGTGGGGTTGAGGGCCACCAGAAGCAGCCCAGCATGGCTGGAGCACTAAGTTTGAGCGAGGAAGGCAGCAGATGGAGCCAGGATAGGGAAGGGGAGCATCCTCTTCTACTCCACCTGCTAAGAGTGGCACTGTTCGGGTGCTGTCAGCAAGGAGGACAGGTATCATGGCCCAACTGGGGTTTTAGGCAGACAGCTCTGGGGGCTGTGTAGAAGGCACACTGCCTGCACTGACAAGGCAGAACCACCCATGGTCTTCAGGTCAAAGAGGTCAATGATGGTCAACAAATGGTCAACAATGGCTTTGACCCTGAATGGCTGACACCACAGAGAAGCCCCTATGTGTACTGCTCCAGCACAGACACTCCTTCGGGGCATTATGCTGCTCTGCCAGGGGCTGCTTGGAAACTGGGAGACATAAGGGCACTAGAAGGCCAAGGGACAGAACTTAGGTTGATTAGCAGAAAGCCAGATCACAGGGCAACTGTCACTGGGCAAAACCCTAACACCCAGCACGCACACAGCAATCTCTCAGATGAGCACAGAGACGAAGGGGAGTTGCCCCTTCCCCAAGCTAGAGGGAACATGACTGGCAGCAGAAAGCAAGGCATGGAGGGGCAGGTGATGTTTGCACTCAAATATGGGCCACTTACAGTGAGCAAGGGTCCTCTTCAGTGAGATCTGCTAGGTATACATTTGCAAAGTGGATGAACAGCATTCCTATGGCTTGTTTGGAAGTGTCTAAACACCTGTACAAAATAGAATCAGCACTTGTTATCACTCTGACAGGAGGGTAATAACCAATTTGGGGAAAATGATAAGTCTGAAACAGGAAAAAAAGAAAAAAGCCACTGGGGAGACCCCAAACTTCCAGTTACTAGTCACCTCTTCCTGGGACACTGGGACTAACTCAGGCTTGGCGTTTCAGCCCCCTTTCAAAACCATAACACTGCATCCCTGAAAGGCCACTGATTAATAACACAGATTTAAACACACGAAACACGTTTAAAATGTGTGTTTTCACTTTTTCATTTTTGTTACTTCAAAACAAAATGCTTGAACACAGCTTTGGATGGGGTCCGAGGTGCCTCTACTTTAAAGAGCTCCCAACTGACTTCACACACGAGCTGAATGATGTGCAAGCTTAACGAGACTTGCACTCATCCAGCACTGCCTCTGGAACCCTAAACAACCTTCAGCTGCTGCCGCTTAAACAACGGGCTCGTCTGGGGCAGACAAACTTTTCTGTAAAGGGTCTGAGAGTAGATATTTTAGGCTGCGGGCCATCGTCCTCTGCAGCAACTACGCACTCTGCTGCTGCACTGTAAGAGCAGCCGGTCACTAGCGACCCACTGACACTTTATTTATGGAGACAGACAGCAGTCAGATTGGGCCTGCGGGCTACAGCTTGCCAACCCTTGGACTAGAGGACAGGAGTTTCAGAAAAGAAAAAACAAAGTTGGTAGTCTTTGGGACAGGTGGCAGGAGCACTGTGGAGATAACGTGGGCCCTCAGTTTCTCCTCGGCCGTGAACACCTGGGGACCACTCGCAGTCCGTGGTCGAGGAACCTTTGGATTATGGTCGCCTCTCTTGGCCTTCCAGGCTGGGCATTCAGAATTGGGCCAGGCCACTGACGGGGGTGATAAAGGGGCATGCAGGCATGGGTCTCAGGGCTGGAACAGACCTTAGAGATTATCCAGACCAACCCTGCAACTGAGGCTTGAAAATCATTTCCTAAAATCACGGCAAAGTAGGAGCTGCCAAAGGGGAATGTGTGTAAAACCCAACTCCACATTCCCCCAGGCCCCCCACCCAAGCTAGATACCCAGACTTGAGAGAAACCGACTGGTGGAAAATAAAAACGAATTATCAACATTGAGAAATAATGCACTGAAGATCAATCAAGAATATGCTTATAATTTTATTAAGGGGCCTTCATCACAGAGATTTATCGGAAGTTTCCTCTGGAGGGAAAGTAGCTATTGTTAAGACAGGTGCAAGAAAGATGGCTTCTTTTTTTTTTTTTTTAAAGCCTGATTTCCTTTTTTTAAAAAAATTAATTAATTAATTAATTTTTGGCTGCGTTGGGTCTTCGTTTCTGTGTGAGGGCTTTCTCTAGTTGTGGCAAGCGGGGGCCACTCTTCATCGCGGTGCGCGGGCCTCTCACTATCGCGGCCTCTCTTGTTGCGGAGCACAGGCTCCAGACGCGCAGGCTCAGTAGTTGTGGCTCACGGGCCTAGTTGCTCCGCGGCATGTGGGATCTTCCCAGACCAGGGCTCGAACCCGTGTCCCCTCCATTAGCAGGCAGACTCTCAACCACTGCGCCACCAGGGAAGCCCCTGAAAGATGGCTTCTTGAGGGCATTATGTTGTCCTGAGGAGCTGGCTGTCTCCTTCTAAGTGATTTATTTTTTTGGAGTTTTGTCTTTGGAAGCTATGTCTGAAGCTTTAACCACCATTTCTATGAAGGAAAAACTGCTGCCACAAGGTCATCCTGGGACTAAGAAAGATTAGTTTTGGGGAGAGGGGCATTTACATGGTACATCTGACTTATCTCCAAATTTAGATTATTTTTTTGCTTACGCATAGAGAGTCCAAAGATTTAACATAGTCCAACAACAGGCAGACAAAACTAACAAAGCCTGCAGCATGGACTGATACATCTGTATCATCTTCCACCTCCTAAAACTAGACAGCAGTTATGACAGAATCGCCACCATCTGGCTGTCACTAGCCCTATAGTGGGCTCAACAGTTATCTGGAGAAACAGAAGTGCTTTCATATTATACACAGTTCCTGATGATTAACTGGACTAATGGATTTCAACACTTTATGTTATGTATAATTGCTCACATTCCATGCCCCCCCCCCAAAAAAAAACCCAAATAGTCAAAAGCATTCTAGGAATGAGTTAATATTTAAATACGCACCATATCCTCCAAGGACGTCTTTCATGCTTTGGTTCTCTGAAGCGTTTGACTGAAAGAAAAGACAGATATTCAGTACCTTTCTACAGTGATGAGGAAGTGAAGTGCATTTAACAAGCTGGGGGTTCTCGGCACACTCAGTGTTTAAACCACTGAGTCAGGGTACTTGCTCTTTAACATGGGATGATGTGCAAGAAGCCATGAAGGTCTCAGAGACCCTGTTGCTACCGACCAGTAGAGACTCTTCCGAACTGGCTACTTAGGAAGAATGGCTCCTCACAGCATGTGGAAAATTGTATTTTCTTCTTTGTGACAAGGGTCTCTCAGACAGGGACTGGACACCGCAAAGGGGAATGTAGCTACTTCTAAGTTCAGGATCCAATGACAAATCCATCCATCCACCCACCCAGCCAAACGTTCACAGAGTACCTGCTCCAAGCCAGGCGCTGTGGAGACAAAGGCAGAGGCAGCTGTAGGGGAGGGCAGACATGTACCCGCAAGGGTGGCAAGTGCTCGAGAACAGATAAGTCTGAGGCAGAGTGAAGGCGGGAGCCCGCCTGCCTGCCTGGAGGAAGGGCACCAATCAGGAAGGTGGCCAAGCCCAGTCCTGGGGACTGGGGACGAGGCTAGCAAACGCACCAGGGAGGGGAGAGAACAGCCGTTCTGGACAGAGCACACACCATGAGCTGACAGGTACAGGGACATGACGTGGCAGAGTGTGTGTGGCATAATTTGATTTGGCTTTAATATAGCAGGTAACAAGGGAGACAGGTTGAGCAGCGTCCTGAGTGTCAGGCCAAGGAGTCTGGAATGAATCCTGCTGGGAAGGAAAAGCCAGGGAAGAGACCTAAGCAGAGGCAAAGCATGGTGGGAATGGCGGAAAAGCGGCTCTGAATTGTGTAGATGGTGGGTTTCTGGGGGTGGAGAGGACTGAGCAAGGACGCTGGTTGTGTCCCAGCACCAGGCAGTGGCACTCCCAGCACAGGACAGTGGAGGCGGGACGCTCACTCAGCAACAGCCTGACCACGTCGAATGGCAAAGGGCTCCCCAGACTGACATCTTCACCTCAGGTGGGTCTGAGACATAACTGTTTACACTGAAGGAAACAAAAAAGTTCTAAGTGTCTTGTCCTCCACTGAAGCCCTAGGCAGACTTATTTCCACAACGACTCTATCTACTAAAACAAACAATGCAAGTGCCGCATGTGTGATGTTCTCCCACACAAAAGTACCGAGGAAGAAACAGACATGACGGTAGCAGGCAAGAACAGACTTCTGGCAGAGCCCCAAGCTGCAATGAGGATGCAAGAAGAGGAAGGCAGGGAGAGAGAAACGGGTGCCCAATCAATAAGCCCTACTTCTCTAAATAAATACACGCAGCCCCTGGTTTGCAAAGCAAGGACTGTCTATGCACAGAAATGAAATGTCTGGTGTTTAGAGACATTTTGACAGAGAGACCAAAAAGCAGGTGAAATTGTGAGGAGGGCTCTCATCCCGTTGACACATGACAGATCCAAAACATCAACAAGGCCAAAGAGTCTGGAGTTGAGGGAGGCCCAGAGGTTCTGCAAGCATCCTCTGGGCTGAGGGGCTGGGGGCTCAGGAAGGAGATGCGGAGGAAGCTGGGCCAGGACAAGCCATCTGGAGGGAAAGCCCACAGGCAGGGCCAGAGCGCCTCCTGCTCATGTGTTCTTCTCCTCAGGGGAGTCCGTCCCCATCAGCATAAAATAAAGGACATCAAAACATAACCCAAGAAGAATGTCCTCATTCTTAGGAGATACATGCTAAAGTACCAGAATGGGTACAATTTACTTTCAAGTGGTTTAGGGGGAAAATTATACATTATTTATAATAATTATATATAATAAATATATTATAAATGGTATAACTTATAATGTAATTATAAATAATTACACTATAATTATAAACGATAAATACAACAAATATAAGTAATTATATAATAAATATTTATAATTATATTAATATAATATACAATAAGTAAAGAGAAGCAAATATGGTGTTATGGGCCAAATTGTATTCCTCCTCCCACCCCCCTAATTCACATGAAGAAGTCCTAACCCCCAGGACCACAGAATGTGACTACTTGCAGACAGGGTCTTAAAGGAGGTAATAAAAGTAAAACAAGGTCCATGGGTGGGCCCTAATCCACCATGACTGGTGTCCTTATAAAAAAAGGAGATTAGGACACACACATAGACTGAGGGGTGACCATGTGAGGACACACTGAGAAGACAGCCACCTGCAAGCCAAGGAGAGAGGCCTCAGGAGAAACCAAACCTGCTGACACCTTGACCTGGGACTTGCAGCCTCCAGAACTGTGAGGAAATAAATTTCTGTTGTTTAATACACCCATTCTACACTTTGTTATGGCAGCCTTAGCACACCAATACATGTGGCAACACAGTAATTGATAAACCTAGATGAAGGACATTTGCGTATTCATTAAATTTATTTAGACTTTTTTTTAGGTCTACCATTTTTTGTAATAAAAAGTTGGGAAGAAAACACACTCTAGAAGAATGAACCAGTGCGAGCATTCAGAGGGCAATCCGGCAATATCTATCAAAACTGTTAATACCCACACCCCTTAACCTGCAGTGCACTGCCAGGTACGTGTTGCACAGGTCTTACTGCAGCACATGCCAAGATGTATATAGGTCTTCACTGTAATACTGTCATAACAAGAACCCAGGAAGAAACCATCAATGTGGGGTCGGGTATATACATCACGGTACGAGGCAACACCATGCAGTTACTAGAAACAAGGTAGATCTGCATGGATTAATATGGAAAGACTTCCAAATTATATTAACAAACTGCAGAATAATATGCCTACCATGATTCTGTTCAGACCCATTTTTAAAGAATATATATTTATGCTGGTATTACGCAGGGGTTTTTTCCCTAGGATATGTAAGTGACTGTTAACAAAGGCTTCCTTTGATGAAAGGCATTATGGGTCAGGGAACCCATAGACTTTTTATATCATTCTGAATGGTTTAAACATTCTTCCATGTTCATATTGTTTTTATTTCAAAAAAAAGAGACAAGCCTGTGTCAGACTTGTATTAATGCAGCAAAGTGGGACATGGGGAGAAGTGATGTGACTCACAGCTGGGCTCTGGTTCAAGAAAGGGAGAGGAAGGGTGTGTGCAGGCCGTCCATGCGCGGGAGCGCCCTACACGGGACTCAGAGTGGATTCAGATTCTTCTGAAGAGCAGACGTGTGGCTCCTGCCTTCTCCCTCTCCATGTCCTACCCCCTTTCCCTAGAATATATGAGTCTAAAATCTTTTTTTTTTTTTTTTTAATTAAAGGAAGAAGCAGCATTAAGAAAGCTACTCTAGATCTAATTTGGAAAAGAACAGAAGATCCCGTTCACCCAGCCATGTGTTATTGAGGGGCCTGCTGTGCTATGGGGCCAGTTCCGCAGGAGACGAAATAGACAAAACCCCCCACCTTCCTTACATTCAAGGGGGGAGAGAGGAGTAAACACAGAGCATGTCAGGTAGCAACAAGGGACAGGAAAGCAGGAAAGGAGCGAAGGGGCCTGGGAAGTGGGTTTGCAGGGACAGATGAGGAGGCCCGGAAGGTGAGCATCAGTCAGTGAGAATCACCCGTGTCTGCGGAATAGCCGTCAGGCAGAGGCCAGGGATAGGCGGGAGTATGGGACATGAGGTCAGGCCTCCCAGGCCTTGTGGCCCAGGGAGCAAAGGCTCCCCTTTGCCTGCAGTGACGAGGGGGCAGCTGCAGGGCAGGACGGCTGTGACCTACAGTCGAATAGGCTCACCCCTGCTGCTGTGCTGAGCAGCCTTCAGGGAGATCAGTATGAGAACCCACGGCGAGGCAGTGGTGGCTTAGCCAGCTAGCAGCAGGAGAGGACGACAGGAGGTGGGATCCTGGCTGTATCTTCAACACTAAGCCGACAGGACTTGCCAACAGGGTGGATGGGGGCGGTGTGAGAGGAAGAGAACAGTCCAGGACGACTCCAGAGCTGGGAACTTACACTGTTCCACCGCACTTCTGGTTCTGGTTTGGTGGTGAGAGGTGGGAAACTGGAGAGACACAAGACTTCTCTGCAGGTAAGAGGTGAGGAGCTGCCTCCGGGTCCCTGATGGACGACGAGCCAGGTAACTGTTCCCAAACAGGCCTGTTCCCCACGGGGCTGTGGCAGCTGCTCCCTCGGAAGCTCCAGAGAGTGATTCAGGCTCAGCCCTCGGACAACCAATCTTTTCTCAATTCCTGGTGCTTCCACAGGATGGAGAGAACTCAGACGGCGCAAGAGGGCAAAGCAAAGGGCAATCCATCCTTTCTAACGTATCCACCAACGTCCCCTGAGGCCGGAGGGCTAGTGGAGGGGAAGCAGGCACACCTCAAGGGTAGGTCAGGCCCCTGACACTCCGCGACACTGGAGCTGGAACCCAAGGTTGACGGAGCAGCGCCCAAGAGAGGCCCTCGTGGGACAAAGAAGGGGGGGTGGGTGGGGTAGAGAGTGGGGGACAGACAAGGGGGCCGTTGGGGCGCGCAGCCCTCGGGGGGGGGCTCCCAGCAGGTTGTCTGCCTTCATGCACACACATCCCAGAGACAGGCGTGGGGCCCCATCGCCAGAAAAGCAGTAGTGGCCAATAGCCAGAGAGATGCGCTGTGAGTCCTCTGTTACTATGTGACTTTATGTAAAAAGAAAAAAAGGAGGGGGGCCTCTATGATCTAGCAGGTTGACCTCAAAATTAAACAAGAGAAAACAGGTGGAAGCAGCTGGCACAGAACACGTGCTCAGGAAAGCAAACCACACCCTGCAGGCCCTGTCCTGGACCGTCTTCCCTCTCCTCCCCTTTGTGTCCACTCTTCCCAGTCCTGGGGCTCAGCCACCCCATCCTGGTCCTGGTCTCCGAGAAGCGTGTGACCTAGGGTCTGCCAGCTGCAACCTGACCTCTCCACACCAGCCTCCCTCTTGCGCCTGCAGGCAGCTCAGGGTTCTAGAAGGGTTCTAGGAATCCCCCCATGTTCTGAGTGTTCCTCTGTGGCTCCCTTCTACCTCCCAATGGCTCTATCCTCCCTCCACAGGCTCTCCTTCCTCTGCTTGACCCCTCGGAGAAGCCCCCCCTCTCAGGGTTTCTGTGCCAAGGGTTCATCAGCCTCCTCCCCCAGCCCTGGCCCCCAGTGACCCTCCAAGTGCAGCCTGGTCCCGCAGAGTCGTGTCTCCTGCCCACCCTGCCAGTCCTGCCTGGCTTCCCCGTTTCTGCATAGAATGGAAGTCTCCTCACCTCTGGGGCCTCCATATTCTCCTTCCCTGACTCTGTCAATCTCCCCCACCAACTCTGCAATTGAGGAGTCTTCTGGATGGATCCCTTTCCCCATTTCTACCACTGAACTAGTCCAGGTCCTCATGACTGCTTTCCCATGCTAATGAGACTGCCTCTTCACAGGCTTCCCTGCCCCCACTCTTCCCAGTCGCCTTACCCACCCACCTGCCCACCCATTCCCCTCCCCATCCCACCCACAGCCAGCACTTACTCAGTGCTGGGGATACTAAAATGCATAACACAAACACAGTCCCTGCCCTCAAGGAACTTTCAGTGTAATTACACTGCACATCATTTAACTTGCCTGAAACACAGCTCCCTTCTTTTCCAATCTTACTCATTTTTGAATTAAAATACATCTTTTGGAAGAGGTAAATATACGGAGAGTGTATAAAATCCAGAGAGTACATTCTTTTGGTTAGAACTTGTAGGGTACATCTTTTTCAATCTCCTTTCAACTTTATATTTAACGTGGGTCTACTGTAAGCAACACACAGCTGAGTTCCCCCCACTCCAAATGTGGCTGGCAACTGAAGAGTGGTCCTCAAAAAGGTATGTCCAAATCTTCATCCTCAATACCTGTGAATGTGACCTTACTTGGAAAAAGGGTCTTTGCAGATGTAATTGAGTTAAAGGTCTTGAGAAGAGATAATCCTCAATTAACGGGGGGTGGGGGGGGTCCCTAAATCTAATTACAAGTACCCTTATGAGAGAGAAGAGCGGAGAAGAAGAAGGCTTCGTGAAGACAGGAGCCTAGGAACCTTTGAAGCCACCAGAAGTAGAAGAGGTAAGGATTCTCCCCCCTAGAGCCAGTGGAGGGGGGTATGGCCCCACTGACACCTTGATTCTGGACTTTGGGCTTCCAGGACTGTGAGAGAATAAATTTGTTTTGTTAAGCCAAGAAGTTTGTGATTATTTGTTATGGCGTCCCTAAAAAACTAATTAGGCAATTTTTTTTACTTTAATTTTTCTTTTTGTTTTTGTTTTCTTGGCCGTTCCCACATTGCTTACGGGATCTCCCTGACCAGAGATTGAACCCCGGGCCCTCGGCAGTGAAAGCACAGAGTCCTAACCACTGGACCACCAGGGAATTCCCTTTTTCTTTTCTTTTTTATTTATTTTATTTAATTTATTTATTTTTGGCTGTGTTGGGTCTTGGTTGCTGTGCGAGGGCTTTCTCCAGTTGTGGTGAGCGGGGGCTACTCTTTGTTGCGGTGCACAGGTTTCTCATTGTGGTAGCTTCTCTTGTTGCGGAGCACGGGCTCTAGGCGCCTGGGCTTCAGTAGTTGCGGCACGTAGGCTCAGCAGTTGTGGCACGCGGGCTGTAGAGTGCAGGCTCAGTAGTTGTGGCACACGGGCTTAGTTGCTCCACGGCATGTGGGATCTTCCTGGACCAGGGCTCGAACCCATGTCCCCTGCATTGGCAGGTGGATTCTTAACCACTGCGCCACCAAGGAAGCCCCCCTTTACTTTTTCTTAAAAAAAAAACAATTCAGAATTCAAAACACTCCCTTCCATCTGAAATCCCAGTCCCTCTGTTTCCCTTCTCAAGGCCAACCACTGTCACCTGGATCTTGTGTGTCCTTCCAAAGATGTGCCAGGCGAGTATAAAGATGGGACAGATGTCTTTTTAAAGAGACAGACAGATGGTCGCAGACTTCACAGAGTCGGACCCTTCCTGCTCTCCTTTAAAACCCCCTGGAGCTTCACCTACTGTACACGTGGCTCTACCTCTTGGATTAGAGGCTATGTGGTATCCCGTGGCATGGTAATGTCATCTCTGAGTCATTCTACAAGCACCACTGCAGCGAATGTCCCTGCCATGTGCCATCTCTGCCTGTGTGGGTAAATTCCTAGTGGAAGACTTGTTGCATCAAAGCTTATGTGCAGCTGACTTTGTCACACTGCCCTCCAAAGAGGCTGTAGCAACCCATACAAGTGCCCTTTCCCCACATCCCTGCCAGCACCGTGTTTTAATGAAACTTTTTGCTTTGACAATGTGATCACTGAAAGGCAGCCTCAGCATGGCTGTAGAGTGCACTCATCAAGGCACGTGGGCGCCCAGGAAGCAGCTCAAGTGAGGTTGGCAAGACTCCCACCTGCCCTCCTCTCTGCCCACCTGCTCTGGGCCTCGGCTCACACCCTCCCCTGAGGGTACCAGGGCATAGTGCTCACTCTTCCAGAAGTTTTGTGGTTTTGGTGCCACACAACAGGAAGGCGGTATGGGTGATCAGATTCTACCTGTTTCTCATCACTTGGTTCTGCACACACCTCTCTGAGTCAGCACCTAGAGGGCAGGTACCTGGCAATCCACTTCCCTGTCCTCCTCGGCGCCTCGCCCAGTTGATGCCCCAGGGACTTGCTGAGTGGAGGAAGAGAGCTGGGATTTTATACAGGGGTGTTTCCTTTTATATCACAAGGAAGAAGACATAAGAGGTGGCATTGCAAGTCAAGTCACAGGAATTGGAAGGGAAATAATGTCCTCAAAGCAGCTGCAGTCCTACTTAGAAACTGAGTCATAAAAAGCACAACTGTTTAGAAATTAAACCACACAATTTAAGAGAGCCATGTCCGTGCCGGGCGCACCCTGAGAGAAGCAGAGTTAGACGCATGTAAGGGGCAGTAAGAGGTGCCTGACTGTCTGGTGAAGAGAAAGCAGGGCTCAAGCCTGGATGACAACGGGGTAAACTGGGCTTCAGAAGACGTGGCTACCAGGAGGTAGCAGTCCCTTGAGCCCCTCTTTATCTGACAGCACTTCCCAAACCAGCATGATGAGGGTGTAAAATCACCCCTGCTGCGGATACAGTACAGGAAGGGGCTCGTGAACCCGGGTAGGCTTCTTGGCAGAGAGCTTCTCTTTGCCATGAAAATCCACCAAGGCAATTCAATTACAATGTAAAACATGTGGAACATTCACATTCTTACTACTAAAGTGCAATCTTGAAGCTAGAAGGTGATCACAGACCACACAGCAGCCACTTTAGCATCTGGCATTTCACAAAGTGATACAACAGAAGACACCCTGGATGGTGCCACGTCACAGGCTATGGAAATGAGTCACAGGCTCTTCACCAGTCCCTGTGTGAGATCTCAGGCCTCGGGAAGTGAGCAGATTTCCACCCCCTGGGGTGGGGGAGCTCCAGAGACTATGAGCTCATGTTTTCTTGTTCGGCCCTGGGGGCAAACCCTCTCCTTCCAATGACCTATAGCCAGAAAAAAACCCAGAGTTTTAGAGCCTTCTGCCCAGTGACAGGCTGCTGATCAGGACGACACTCTGATGGCCTCATTTCTCAAGCTGTACCACGGTTCAGTGGCTCATGCAACAGAGGCTTCCTGTCGAGGGTAACAGACTGTTTACCGGGGCAAATGGCAAGCAGCCCCCATCCGTGCCAGCTGGGGATCAGTTCATAAACTAGGCAGTTTGGAATCTGAGTCAGAGCCAGAAGGGCCCTTGAGGGGCCAACCTCCTCGGTGTAAAGGGTGAGGAAAGTGGGAGGGAAGAGCTGATTTGTCCAGGATCACCAGGTACTTAGTAGTGGAGCTGGGGTGAAATCCCAGCCACCTGAGACAGGCCTCTTTCTGTAACTGGTACTGGCTGGGCCAGTGACCTCAAACCACAGCTTGCTGGCTCTGTGTTCCCAGGACCCCAATCCCAAAGGACAGAAACTCCTGGGGTTGAGTAAATCCACCCTCACTGATGGAACCAGCAATCTAGGAAGAACCCAGAAGTGTTTCTGCACTTTCCCTAAATTATAAATGATCATCCCAATATCCAAGCCTCCTTAATGCTCCCTAGTGGTGTGAAAACCCCAGAGGTACTCAGTGTCTTCAGGGCAGGGAGAAAGTTCCAGGAAGACACTGAGGTAGCCTGCTGGTTGCCCCCCAAACCCACTGGCCCCTCTCTTTCTTACTAAGGAAGTCCCTTCGGTAGCTTGCAGACTGTGTCCTCGGCCTCCCCTGCAGCTGGGTGCAGCTGTGTGACCAAGTTCTAGCCTAGGATAGCTGTACACCCAGACTGGGCTGCTTTTCAAGAAGTGAAGAGCCACATGATCCTTATGACAAGGGACTAAAGGCAGTCCAGCTGGGGGTAGTTTGAAATCTAGTCCCTGCTTTATCAAAAGTTTTATTATTTTAAGCCAGTCACTTAACTCTTCCGGGTCTAAGTGTCCTCAGCTGTCTACGTCATAGGGTCAATGTTGGGACAAAAGCAGCTGTAGCAGGTGAGTGGTGTGGCTGCCTCACCACCACCCTTCATCAGGCATTCAATCCAGGATTTTACATCGTTACTTCTCATCTTCACAACAACCGTGAAAGGTATCATCCTTGTTTTACACATAAGGTCAGAGGATCTGCCAAAGGCCAAAAGTGGTACAACCAGCATGTGCATCTACATCTACCTGATTCCAGCGCCCACATCCTCCCCCCACCCCACCCCCACCAGCCAACCTGAGGAAGCCTAATCCAGGACAACGCTGGTTCTTGTAGGGCTGGACCGCAAGGGCAAAGAGGGCCCAGGAGGCTCCCTGAGGTCAGGGCCCACCTCCTCCCCGCAACATGTCCTCCCGACTCTGGTTCTCTTCCCTTAAACACCTCCACACTGCAGCTGGAGTGAGCTGAGATGCCACGCCTTGCTTAGAAGCCTCCAGAGTCTACCCCACCTCCCATCCCTCGGGGAACACAAGTTTGACTTTTCAAGTTGGCAAACAAGGTACCCATGGCCTGGCATCTCCCAACTTAGCTGTCACTGACATTGTCCCTTTGGCTTGGGAGGGCCTCCACATTTCTTCTCCTGGAAAACTCTTAGATTAAGTTCAGACAACTCTAAGACATGCCTCCTTTGCAACTGGGCTAAGCCTCCTCCCTCCCTCTGGCTCCTCAAAGTCTCCTATGCACACCCCTGGATTAACACTTCACGTGCAATACTAAGGATCTGTTTCTCCCGCCAGACACTTAGTTAAGGAGGCAGACACCTCCTTAACTTATTCGTGTTTACACCCTCCGCATCCAGCTCAGCACCTTTTAGAAGGAAGCAGGCACTGACCGAACAAATGGAGCAGAGCACACTGGGCTTCGTCACAGGACAGAGGAGGTGACACCTTAGCACTCAGTGTGCAAAGCTCTGGGCTCAAAATCTCACATCAGCAACTTATGTGGGGCCAGGGAAAGTTGTTAACCTTTCTGGGCCTCTATCTGCCTCTCTATAAAGTGGAAGAAATTACAGCACCCGTCTCACCGCAGCATTAGCAAGACAATATATTTAGAGTATTTAAAACTGTGCTTTATACTTAGCAAGTACTGTGCACATCACAGCAAGAAGGAGCAGAGGTACTGCTGTTAGAGGAACAGTGCATCCTCAGGGGCAAAGCCCAGCTGCAGACAGCAAGAAAGCACTCATCTGATTATAATTTGTGGATCCAGAGCCTCCCTAAAGTCTTTCTTTTTTCTTATAGATTATAAATCATTGTGGTAAGTTTGGAAACCAGAGAAAGTGAAATTATCTAAAATGTCACCATCTGAATACAACCAAGATCATTAGTTGTTATATCACTGTACTTCTGGTTCCAAATCTCCTTCTGGCCTGCACTTCCCATGTGGGACCAGAACGAAGCTATAGCAGGCTGTGCTCTCTGTTCCCTGGTCTGTCAGCCTCCATCAGCCCCAAGGGTTGGCCACTGGAAGAACTCTCCATATGCTGGTGCTCTGAAAGGTGAGCACTGAAGAGTGGTGACAGGGACACCCTGGGCAGAGCGGCAGGGCACAACTCAGGCTGGCATGGCCCACAGGCAGCCAGGGCCGGGCCTCCCGCCTCACCACAGCAGGCAGCGAACACAGGACATGCTCAGGAAACACCGAGGGACTGACCGGGCAGAGGGCTCAAGACCAACTCGGAAGGCTCAGAAGGTCACTGGGGAAAAGGGCTGGTTCTTGTCAAGATACCTCACGCTGCTCTTAGCTGAAGAAGGGAGATGCACCATGAAATCAACTCGGGGACGCTGCAGAATTTCTTCTACAATCAGAGTGAGGAAAAAATTTGAACCGACATGTCACCGATTCAAGAAACACCATGGAATGAGACCTTGTCATCACACTCCGATCCAGGGGGAAGAGCAGGTTGGTGCTGCTGTCCCACAAGGTGGCTGAGCAGGCGCCTGCAGTGGGGGTGGGGGGGACTGGGGTCAGAGTTCAGCTGAGGGTGTCCCTCCACTCCACTTAAAACTCCCATGGCCACAAATCTGTCAAAAGGCAAACTTTATACTTCAGAGCTGTGCACTTTATGTAAATGACACCTCCATAAAAATTTTAAAAACAACAAAACAAACACAAAGCCCTCCCATACCTTTCTACAGCAGTTAGAATAAGACGCAGGCTCCTTCTCATGGCCAAGGTATTGCGTGACTTCGGGTTCTCTCTGCTTCTCTGATTTCATCCCCTCATCCCCTCCGGCCTTCTCTCTATGCACCACGCTCACCTGGCTCCATCCTGCCGCAGCTGCACTTTCTGTCTGGGACACTCTTCTCCCAGTTTGCCAAGTGGCGGGCCCCTCTTTTCACTCTTGTCCCAGTTTCCGGGTCACCTCCTCGGAAGCCTCTCCCAACCACCTCAGCTCCAGGTGTGCGCGTCCTGCCTTGCCCCCATCCCTCAATCTCACTTCCCTATCTCGTTTTCTTCACAGCACTAATGCCTCTCATCTCAGAAAATCTTTTGTGTTTTCCTGACCACTGTCTTTTTTCTCCCCACTAGAAAGGAAGCTCTGTAAGACCAGGAACTTCTGCTCTGCTTACCCCACATTCTTAGCAGCTAGAGGGTGCCTGGCTCTTAACAGGGTGCTACACAATATTTGTTGAACAAAGGAATTCCTTCAGTTTGTCACTTAAGACATAGTTATTGAGAACCGTCCAGGTATCTATTTTTAATTCAATAAGTTCCATGAATTTGCACAGTGAGTTCTCCCAGAAGTTTGGTTTGCAAACCATTAGTCCTGCAACAGGACTAAAATTGCTTAGCTTTCTCTTTGGCGCTGAAGTAATCTGCCAGCAAGACTGCCAGAGGACACTACCCCAGACCCTTCCTCCTCCTAACTAACCACAAGGCAGGGTGAACCGTCCTGTCAAGGCCTCCCTCACCATATCTGGCCTTACATGCAAGAACCGGACGCTCTGGGTTTGTAATCAGTTTAAGTGTTCATGAATACTTTTTGTAAGGACTCTTTCTGGACAGATGAAGCCGAGGTTCTAAGTTAGCCAGCTTTAATCCTCCCACACGTGGGTGGGCCAAAGGCTGAGAGAGAAGCGAGAGAAAAAGCTAAACTGTCTAGCAAATAAATATGCTTAGCCTTCTAAACACGGGGCCTCCTTAGAAGCACAGCTTCCCTGGGAGCAGGGTGGCGGTGCCATTTGCTAAAGCTGATGACCTCAGCAGGGGTGGGAGTGTTCCATGGGGAACTCCTGGATGGAAAGAAATGAATGGCTGATAAGCACACAAGAAGATACGCAACCTCAATAAGGTCAATTTTTAAAATGCAAATTAATAATTATTCTTGCCCCGATTAGCAAAGATTAAAACATTTGGTGAAGATATTAGGAAACAGGCACTCTTCAACTGCAGGTAGAAAAGTAAATGGTACAACCACTAGGGGAATGTGTGGAAGTGGATCTGTGATCCTGGTCCCTAGGATCATTAAATTGGCGTCAGGATGGTCACAGTGAATGGAGCCTCCTGGGACCAGGGATGCTGGAGGCAGAGATGTTAGAGATGCTGCTGGAGGTGGATGAAGAGGCCTCCAGGATGCAGTGTGACTTCAGAAGCAGGAGGAACTACAGACCTATAAATATTCCTAATGAAGGCTTGATGGGTAGTGTAAATTCTCCTTGAACACTGACGGAAGCCGCAAGGATTCAGGAATGGGCCGTCCTAGAAGGACTCTGCCCTGAGAGCCAGTGTCCCTGGGCAACTGGGGACCCTCTAGGCCTAGGGAACTCACAGAGATTTGCTGCATCTGCTCTTGCTCTGTGTCACCACCACACTGCTAACTGGATTCCTTGGCCAAACACATTTATGAACTCCATTTGCTCTCCTAGTGGACGGAGACGTGCATGGTTTTCTCCCTATCAATCCACAGATCACTTAAAAAGTTGCAGCAGATCTTTTGGTAATGTCTGTTTTGATTTTAAATATTTACACACTGTGGCCCAGAAAATCCACTTCTAGGATTTTCTTTTATTGTTACACTCACACAAATACCCAAAAGTCTGTGTAAGAGTGTACTGCAGCTTTGTCTGTAAGAGTGGAAGACTTAAAAAAACCACCTAAGTGTCTATCAATAAGGGAGGGGTTAAATGTAAGTTATCATACAGTGGAATTCAACTGTTAAAAAGTGAGGTAATTCAACTGTTAAAAAGTGAGGTAGAGGGCTTCCCTGGTGGCGCAGTGGTTAGGAGTCCGCCTGCCAATGCGGGGGATGCGGGTTCGTGCCCCGGTCCGGGAGGATCCCACTTGCCGCGGAGCGGCTAGGCCCGTGAGCCACAATTACTGAGCCTGCGCGTCTGGAGCCTGTGCTCCGCAACGGGAGAGGCCGCGACAGTGAGAGGCCCGCGCACCGCGATGAAGAGTGGCGCCTGCTCGCCGCAACTGGAGAAAGCCCTTGCACAGAAACGAAGACCCAACACAGCCAAAAAAAATAAATAAATAAATAAATAAATTAAAAAAAAAAAAAAAAAGTGAGGTAGAAATGGTACACTTGCAATGGCTGAATTTTATGCTATATAAATTACACCTCAATAAAATTTTCTAAAAAGTGAGGTAAATCTATCTGCATTGACATGGAAAAATGCCATGTCACCGAAAAAAAAAAAGCACTCACTACCTGGCTCGCTCATGGAAAAAAGCAAGTCACCAAAACAGTAATGTGTCATGTGAGTCTATTTTTATTTTAAAATGATATATACATGCAGAAATTTGAAGGCACACACAATAAACTGTTAACCATGGGTAGCTCTCTAGAACATGGAATTATAGGGAACTTCTCCTTTTTATGCTATGTATTTCCATAATGTTTTCTTTGTTTATAAAGAGCATGTATTACTTTGTGGTAGGAAAAAAAAAAAGGTCTAAAAACAATTAACTGAGAAAAAAGCTTCTGTTGCCAAAAACAATAATTTAAAAATGACAATAATACAATTTTGCACATTAGGTTAATTTATAGCCTTCCTCAAACCTAACTCGTTCAGAAAATTTCCTTCTGCCAGAAAAGCTTCCAGCAGGCAGGACTCACTAGAGACAGGAAATATGTCACTTCAGCCCATTTAGTCCACGTCAACCAGGGGCAAGCATCATTGCTGCGCCATCTGTCATCCCTGATGGACAAGATGTGCCACCATGCTCCTGTCAGTCAGGTCAGGGGCTCCCCTCACACCTGATGCTCACAGGCATAGATTCAAATAAAATGTTTATCATATATGTTTATATTTTATAGGATTCCCCAGATTCCCTGCCTTTTAAAAATTAACCAATAATCAATCCTGTGTTGGATAAGAGGCCTCTGACTATAAAAATTCTTTACACAGCCCTTCACTGCAACCTCATGGCTAATCAAACAGAAAAAGGAGTGGCCCCAGAGTCTGTGTTTCTCAGAGCTAACACCTGCAGCCCGGGCCCAGTCCCACCACGGAAGATGATCGTCGGCTCAGGCAGTGCAGCAACTTGTCTCACTGCTGCTTCCGACAGTCAGAGGAGACATCCACTCGCCCCACTGCTCAGGGATGAGCTGCAGACTGCAGGGTGGGTTTTCATCCTTGTAACCCAAGCCTCTGAAATGATTCCAGCTGCTCAGGGTGGTCCAAACTCAGCAGAGAACAGAACATATACAATGGGTACAGGGACGTCGTGTTCACGCCTTGAGCCTGGAAGGAGAGGGTGGAGGTCCAGCTGTACATTCACCCACCAAGAGTTAAACAGAAGCCGAGGACTGGACACAACGCTGCCACTCACTACCTGGCTCACTCAGCTCCAAGAATCTTACTAGGAGGAAAACCCCAGTGTACTGTTTCATTCATAAAGATGACTCCACATGCCCTCTGACCTTCTACAGGTCATATACTCTCAATGCCACTCCCTGGCAGTGGTGAAGGGGCCCCCCGGCCCCCCATCTCCCTCATCCAGTAGCCCCTGTGAACACTTTGGAAGCTGTGTGAGGGCAACTGGCCGAGGACAGGTTCACACCCAACAGGGTCTCCAACCAAACCCTGCCTCACCTTCGAAGAAAAACAACCTTGTCTCCTACCTAAACCCAACATGCATGGCTAATTCACCTGAGTTTCTAGGAGGGTTTCTGAGAAAGCCTCATCAGGTACGGTATCATCATCGTCATCATCAAAATACTGAAGTCTCGAGCTATGCCAACTCAATCACTCCTCACATCCACCCAGGGAGGATAGTATCATCCCAAGTTCTAGATGAAGAAACTGAATCTCAGTGCAGTTTAGGAACTTGCTGAAGTCTCACAGGTGGCAAGTGGTACTCAGGACCAGAACCCAGGCCACTGCTGACCCTCACTCCCCACAAAACAAGTCTCAGCATCAGGACTGACTGGGCTAGGCCCCTCGGTATAAAATGCAAAGTTTCTGAAATGCAAACCTCTATGTGCAATCCAGACAGCATTAACAAAAGTCAAGAACAGCCTCCAGGGGCTTCCCTGGTGGCGCAGTGGTTGAGAATCTGCCTGCCAACGCAGGGGACACGGGTTCGAGCCCTGGTCTGGGAGGATCCCACATGCCGCGGAGCAACTAGGCCCGTGAGCCACAATTACTGAGCCTGCGCGTCTGGAGCCTGTGCTCCGCAACAAGAGAGGCCGCGATAGTGAGAGGCCCGTGCACCGCGATGAAGAGTGGCCCCCGCTTGCCGCAATTGGGGAAAGCCCTCGCACAGAAGCGAGGACCCAACACGGCCATAAATGAATAAATAAATAAATAAAATTAAAAATAAAATAAAAATAAAATTAAAAAAAAAAGAAAGAACAGCCTCCAAAAGAGAATTCACTCAGAAAATTTAAGTACAGATAGAAAAATAGTTCAAAAACTTTGTTCTATACTGACGGTAGCTATAGCATATATATCTACAATACATGCATCATCCAAAATTTCAAGGCTTGCAGTTAAAAAATCAATTCAAGTCTTAATGCAGGTGGAAACTGAAACTGTTTGCTGTTGAAGTTCGTTGGTACAGGCAGAGGCCACACCGGCTGAGGCTACAACAGGTCTCAGACAAGCGCTGCCCAAGGTTGGTTGCTCCTGCCACCACTCGGCCTCCCACAGAACAGCCCAGGTTCTTGGGCAGCCCAAGCAGCTGGAGCGGGGAGGGGGAAAGCCCCCGGTCTCCCAGGGTGTGCAATATCCCTCCACCATCCCCACAGCCCTATGCCCCCTCCCACTGGCTGCTGCTCCAGGCTCTGTGCTCCTGGGCTGTCAGGACCAAGTGGCACAGTTAGGAAGGTCTGTTCACAGACCAGAGAGGCTCCCACCACCCGTGCAAGTGAGGGGCACTGCTCTGTGAGAGTACCACACATTTACCCAGCAGAAGACTCTTCCTCTGGGAATGTACTGGGGCTTCACCTTCTAACTGAAATGAACTGATAAGCACCCTTAGCAGAGAAATTAATAGAAGAGCAGCTCTTCTCTTGATACCACAGTTATAAAACTACATTTAAGACCTGTTCCCTAGCGTCTCAACTCAGGGCAGCTGGCACCCAGAGCCTTCTCTTTTTCAACAATATACATTGTGTAACCAACCAGAATCTGAGCAGAAGACAAGCAACAGAGTTAATTTCCTCAGTCCCAAAGCCTGGGAATCAGGTGTCAGGGCAGCAGAGAGCAGCTGAGGGAGCCTTAACTTTACAATAATATCCTGACTCCAGGGAGCCTTGGGACCTTAAGTGAAGAAATCATCAGTCCCCTATGAACTAAAATATCTGTAAGTCCTCCTTGGCTGGCAGTGGGAATCCCATCTAGAGTAGTCTGTCAGATGCTTCAGGCACCTTGGGTTCCTCTCACAGCTATTTTCACCTCTTCTCCACTTAGGAAGAACAAGTGGCCTGGGTGAGAGGAAGGAGTGATAAATGAGAAGTGTGTACGCCAGTACAGGGGGAGAGACAACATAATAAACCACAACCCCCAGGACTGGGCCCCAGGCTGTCCTAGGAAAGGCGGGTCTGGGTTAAATTAGGATTCCTGTACTCCCAGTGCTCTCTCTGTTCGTCTGTCTACTGGGATCCCGCCGATGTACCTTCCATGAGAGCGCTGGAAAAACACCCACCACATGGCATGGTGGTCATGAGAGGCACCATCAAGTTTTTCTGCATCCCTTGTCCTATTATGCAGGATGTGCAGTGAGCGGCCTCAGGGATGCTGCTAAGCTAGGCTGACAGCTTGGCTGAAGAGCCCGTGGAAAGGAAGTCAGCCTCCACCTCTTTCCTTGAGGGCTACGAACCACACCTACAGGCAGTGAGGAGAAGCCACCTGAGTGTGCTGGGTTTTGGAGAAGTGCTTGCTGGGTGATGTTCTGGGATTGTTTCACAATAGTGTCCGCCTTTGTTCCAGCCTTCCTAGAAGTCTAGAATGAACATAAATGAACCCCAGAGAATCAGCATGCCTTGGTCCTGCTATTTCTCACTTGAAACAGGCCTGCCAATGCCAGCTCCTGCTCAGAAAGTCCTGGCACAACTCACGAGACCTCGGGAAAAAAGGACGCATAGGGCCCAGGTCGGGCCTGCCTACCTGTCCTCAGACTCTCCAACCCGGCAATAGTGCTGGGAATGTGCGTCCTTTGGGCTTGCTCCTCAACCAAGCTACCCACGGGAGACTTAGCTAATAAGCATCTTACCACACCTGACACTGTGCAAGAAGAGCCAGAGGCTGAACCCCTGATGTGGGTGGGCAAGCATAGAGCTCACTCATTCACTCAGGAAACGACCAAACAATCTGACACAAGAATCAGGATAGTGCTGACTGTACCTAAGTACATTCTAGGGGCAAGGGAAGAGCAGGCGGCTCTGGAGAGACTTACTGAGTGCTCAGGGCAGTGAACAAAAATTCTATACAACAACTCTATAGAACAAAGCTCTATACTGTATACAAGCTAGAACTTGAGCACTTCCTCTCCCTTAGCATTGAGATATGAGCCCCCCTTTGAAGGAGGGAGGAAAAGGAAGATCAATTGCCTCCTTACAAAAAAGGAACTTGAGAAGACTGAAAATGTGTAAAAAATCACCTGCACAGAATGAGCAGGCTCCACTTCAAAGATTAGCCCCTATTTGACTCCCACACACAACTCAAAGGCTCATTATACAGCAAATTAGTCTGAAATTTATCTTGTATCAACAATCCAGTGTGGAATGTAGAAACTCCGATTTCCTACCAGTTATAATACAAGCAGTGAGCCAACAGGCTGGCTTGCTAAAGACTAGGTAAATAATAAGAATACAGGCAGACCTCATTCTACTGTGCTTCGGCGATACTACGTTCTTTACAAATTGAAGGTTTGTGGCAACCCTGCATTGAACAAATCTATCGGTGCCATTTTTCCAACAACATTTACTCACTTTGTGTTTTGGTGTCACATTTTGGTAATTCTCTCAATATTTCAGACTTTAAAATTACTATATTTGTTATGGTGACCTGTGATCAGTGACCTTTGATTTTACTATTGTAACTGTTTTGGGTTGCCACAAGCAGCGCACATATAAGATCAAACTTAATCCATAAATACCGTATGTTCTGACTGCTCCACCAGTCGTTCCCCTATCACTCTCCCTCTCCTCAGGCCTCCCTGTTCCCTGAAACACAGCAATATTGAAGTTGGGCCAATTAATAACCCTGCAGTGGCCTCTAAGTGTTCAAGTGAAAGGAAGAGTCAGTCAATGCAGGAAACTGCCACGGCCACCCCAGCCTTCAGCAACCACCACCCTGACCAGTCAGCAGCATCAACATCAAGGCAAGACCCTCCACCAGCACAAAGACTACTCCTCGCTAAAGGCTCAGATGATGACTAGCATTTTTCAGCAATAAAGTATGTTTTAATTAAGGTGTGTCCATTGCTTTTTTTAAATTTAAAAAAAATATTTATTTATTTTTGAACGTGGAATGGGTGAACCTTTCAAGGGGGAACTTGAAGCTGTTGCTTTACTTTTCAACTCAAGCTTAGCTGACACGCTCACTCTCTCTGCTGACCTAGGTGGCTAACAGCCCTCCAAGGCAAGAAAAAAGAACAAGGCACTAGATGCTGTCACCAGTGTTTCTGTCCATCCCTACAAGAGCTTCCCCTTCCCCTATTCTACTGCAACAACCAAAAAGGTATTGTAAGCTCAATTCAGGTTCTCAATCACCCAGACAAGGGGACATCCTATCAGTGCAATGAAGTCTACTGACAAGGGCAGCATGGACCCAAATGATGCCCTGGAGGGGTATCAAAAAGGACTTAGGGCCTGGCACTTATAGCACGCCTCGGCAGAGCAGGGGAGGGTGGAGGAGCAGACAATAAAGAGGAGGCACTGGGATCACGATTTCCCAGCATGGCCTCTAGGAGCCCAAGGCCACACTGCTGCACTGCTTTTTGTTAATGTGGTGAAAGTTATTCTTAAAGTTAAGAAAACAACTCAATTTCTCCCCAATTTTATAATTTGCTATCATCAGACTTAACTCTTGAGATTATAACTAAAGATGACAAAACTTGTAAAAGCTTCCAGGAGCTGAATTGATATGGCAGTATATAAGGACTGGAGGCACTTGCTTTGGGTAAAAAAGGATCATCCTTTGTTTTTTTTTCCTGCCTTTATTTATGAAAGATACTTCTCACTGTATATAGAATCCTAGGTTTACAGGTTTTTACTTTCAGTATTTAAATATGTTGTTCCAGGACTTCCCTGGTGGCGCAGTGGTTAAGAATCCGCCTGCCAATGCAGGGGACACGGGTTCGAGCCCTGGTCTGGGAAGATCCTGCATGTCGCAGAGCAACTAAGCCCGTGCACCACAACTACTGAGCCTGAGCTCTACAGCCCACGAGCCACAACTACTGAAGCCTGGAGCCCGTGCTCCGCAACAAAGACAAGCCACCACAATGAGAAGCCCGTGCACTGCAACGAAGAGTAGCCCCCGCTTGCCGCAACTAGAGAAAGTCTGCGCGCAGCAACGAAGACCCAACACAGCCAAAAATAAATAAATTAATTTACAAAAAAGATGTTCCATTGTCTTCTGGTTTGAATAATTTTATGAAAAGTCTGTATTAGTTCTTATGTTTATTTCCCTCTACATAATGTCTTTTTTCCTCTCATTGCTTTTTACAATTTTCCTTTTATTACTGTTTTTCAACAATTTGATTATGATGTGGCTTAGTGTGATTTACTTTGTGTTTATCCTACCTGGGGTTTGTTAAGCTTCCTGGATCTGAGTTTACATTTTGTTTTTTTTTTTGGCAGTGCCTCATGGCTTGTGGGATCTTAGTTCCCTGACCAGGGATCGAACCCGGGCCCAGAGCAGTGAAAGCACCCAGTCTTAACCAATGGACTGCCAGGGAATTCCTATGTGAGTTTAGTTTTCATCAGCTTTGGAAAACATTCGGCCATTACTCTTTTTTTTTTAAATTTAATTTAATTTAATTTAATTTATTTATTATTTTTGTCTGCGTTGGGTCTTGGTTGCTGCGCACGGGCTTTTTTCTAGTTGCAGTGAGCGGGGGCTACTCTTCGTTGTGGTGCACGGGCTTCTCATTGCGGTGGCTTCTCTTGTTGCGGAGCTCGGGCTCTAGGTGCACAGGCTTCAGTAGTTGCAGCACACGGGCTCAGTAGTTGTGGCTCACGGGCTCTAGAGCGCAGGCTCAGTAGTTGTGGTGCACAGGCTTAGTTGCTCCACGGCATGCAGGATCTTCCTGGACCAGGGCTCGAACCTGTGTCCTTTGCATTGGCAGGCGGATTCTTAACCACTGTGCCACCAGGGAAGTCCCTCAGCCATTACTCTTAAAATATTTTTTCTGCCCTTTTTCTCTCACCTCTTCTAGAAATCCAATTACATGTTGGACCTTTGATATTTTCCCATGAGGCTCTGTTCATTTTTTTTGGTCTTTTTTCTCTCTGTGCTTCAACTTGTAAAGCTTCTGTGGCTGTATTTTCAATTCACTAATCTATTCTTCCTCAGAGTCTAATTTTCTGTTAAGTCCAACCAGTAAAATTTCCAGAAATTATATTTTCAGTTCCAGACATTCCACTTGGTTCACTATTCTATCTTCCACTGTGCTCCTCATTATTATTATTATTTTAGATTTAATTAATTAATTAATTTTTGGCTGCATTGGGTCTTCGTTGCTGCGTGCAGGCTTTTCTCTAGTTGTGGCGAGTGGGGGCTACTCTTCGTTGTGGTGCGCGGGCTTCTTATTGCAGTGGCTTCTCTTGTTGTGGAACACGGGCTCTAGGCGCGTGGGCTTCAGTAGTTGTGGCACGTGGGCTTCAGTAGTTGTGGCACGTGGGCTTCAGCAGTTGTGGCACGTGGGCTTCAGTACTTGTGGCACGTGGGCTTCAGTAGTTGTGGCTTGCGGGCTCTAGAGCACAGGCTCAGTAGTTGTGGTGCATGGGCTTAGTTGCTCTGCAGCATGTGGGATCTTCCCAGACCAGGGCTCGAACCCGTGTGCCCTGCATTGGCAAGGAGATTCTTAACCACTGCGCCACCAGGGAAGTCTGTATATATTCTTTTTATCTGGGTACTTTTGCTCAGCGTACTCAACCATGTTGTTTTATCAGTGGCTCATTCCTTTTAGCTGCTGACATGGATTCCATTGTAGGAATATACCACAATTTGTTTATCTGCTCATGTGTTGATGGACATTTGGATTGTTTCCAATTTGGGGCAATTATGAATAAAGTTGCTATGAAAGTGCTTTCGTGGACACAATGTTTTCTTTTCTCTTAGGTAAATAAATATCTAGGGGTAAAATTGCTAGGTTGTATGGTAGGTGTAATTTTCTTTATAAGAAACTTCCCAACAGTTTTCCAAAGTAGCTGTACCATTTTATATTTCTGCTAGCAGTACTATAAGAGTTCCAAAGCTCACAGTCTCTTCAACTCTTGGTATCGTCAATCTTTTTAATTTTAGCCATTCTTGTCGGTGTACCGTGGTATCTCATCATTGTTTAATTTGTATTTCCCTGATGATTAATGATATTGAACATCTTTTTATGTGCTTACTGGCCATTTGTATATCTTAATGTCTATCCTTTGCCTATTTTAAAATTGCATTGTCTTTTTACTGAATTGTAAGAATTGTTTACATATTCTGAAGGCAAATGCTTTGTCAGATATTCATATTGCAAATATTTTTCCCCAGTCTGTGGCTTACCTTTCATTTTCATTACAGTATTTTTTGAAGGCCAGAGATACTTAATTTAGATGAAATCCAATTTATTATTTTTTTAATGGTTCAAGCTTTTTGTATCCTAAGAAATCTTTGCCTTTCCCAGGGTCACAAAGATTTTCTCTTACGTTTTCTTCTAGAAGTGTTACAGTTTTCACGTCTACATCTAGAGCTGTGATGTATTTTTACTCAATTTTTGTGTATGGTATCAAGGCTTGTTTTTAAGCCATGTACTCTTTTTTTCTAGGGCTAGATAAGGCATGATTCTTTTGAGGTGTCTAGTGAATGCCCCCAGTGTTCAACAACGTCTCTCACGTTAACTAGAAAGAAAAACCTCTCCCCGTCCTAAATAGTCCAGCTCATAGCGAAACCGAGCAGGGCCCTGTGGGGCTCCCAGGCATGGAGGTCTTTTTTGTCCCCCGTTTCTTGTAGGCAAGAATCCAGCCTCCACGACCTTTTCTGAGTTCCAAAGGGCAGATTCGAACAGTTGCTAATCAAGGGAGGAGCAGTCAAGAAACCACTTGAGGCAAGATTAAAGGGACCAGAGAAGCTCATCAAGATTAGGAGACCACCTGAGACGAGATTAAAGGAGTGCAGACCCTACACACACCCAGATCTTGTCAGAGACCCCATCCTTGAACCACTGTTGTAAAACCCTCATCAAATCATCTGGGGTTGGGACACACAGTTTTTCGAGGCAGGAGCCTGCTGTGTCCCCCTGTGCCGGGCAAAGGAATAAGGCTATTCTCTTCTACTTCACCTAAAACTCTGTCTCCGAGATTCAGTTTGGCACTGGTGCACAGAGAGGCAGAGCTTTCGGTAACAACCGCTTCCCCCTTGCTTCACCTATGCACACACAGATTAATATCCAGAAAAGGACTTGAGACCTCTGAACAAATGTCTTGAGCTTTTCCTCTATGTAGCCCTTTTTTCTCCATATTGTCCCTGAAATTTCCAATTGCTCTGGCTTCCTCAACTTCGTCTTCTCAACTCAGCAAGGCTGCTGGACTCTGTTTGGGTTGCTCCTCACTACTCTGAGATCTGGAAACTGCCTCCAGCAGAAAGCTGAGGGGAAGACCAGAGGGCTCAGTTCATTACTTTCTTTTCCCTCAGGGATCCTGAGCTGCCTGTTGTCCAATTTCTGCAAACGGTTGTTTCATAATATTTTGGCCTCTTTTCTGACTGCTTATAGAAGGAGGGTGAGTTCTATACCAGTGGCCCCTTCTCTGGCAAAAGCCTCATCTACGTTTGCATGGGCTCAAGTGTTAAATTTATCCACATAGGAAAGATTCCTCTGGCTTCAGCGACATGCCCTACTGGATTCCAATCTCAAAATGAAAAGCCTTTAGCTTTTCCTAGTCCACCTATCATGCCTAGAAAAGTAACTGCATTGATGCTCTCAGCGAAAAACCAAGCCGATGAGGGACAATGAGAACCAAATGGTGTTGAAGAACTCCACACACAGAGGACATGGGAAGCCCAGAGGTTAGAGGAGCAGCGTCCCTGTGCCACGAATTGCATGTGAACACTGCACACACAGCAGTGGAAAGCCCCAGCACTGGAGTGAGACCCACCGGGTTTGAATTCCAGTATCCCACTTATTGGTTGCCACAACCTTAGACAATTCACTTAACCGCTCTGTGCCTCAGTTTCTCCAGGTATAAAATAGGGTAATACGAGTACCCACCTCACGTGGCTAATGTGAGAAGTAAATGGTAAGGCATGTACAGGGCTTGGCACATAACGAACACTCTACACATGTGAGTGCTCAGTATTGTCACCAGAGCCAAAACTGGCCAAAGCACCTTCAGGGCCTGTGGTTCTGCCCTCCCACCCAGAACAGGCTTTACAAGGAAGACTGAAAATAGATCCTACATTTAAATGGTCTCAAAATATCTCCCCACAATTTACTTATTAAGTACTAGGGGGAAATGTTACCTTCACATTGGAGACACCCAGAGGAACCACCTTACCCAAGATGTCAGAGAATTTCACCAATACTGGGATAAACCAACATCAGGTGCCTGAGGGTCTGACACACTGAAGAGGTCACAGCATCACTTATGCAGCATCCCCACCAAAAACACACAGCCTGGATGTAATCATGAGAAAACATCAGACAAACCCAATCTAGGACACTCTACAAAGTCACTGGCCTGTACTCTTCAAAAGCATCAAGGCTAAGACGACAACGAAAGGCTGAGGAACTGTTACAGACTAAAGAGATGTGACAACTGAATCCAAAGTATGACCCTGGACCGGGAGAAAATAGCTATGAAGACAGTACTCAGGTAATTGATGAAATCTGAATATGGACTGCGGATTGATAATAACATGTTAATGTTAAATTTCCCGAGCATTAATAATTGTACCATGGTTCTAAAAGAGAACACCTGTGTTCTTAGAAAATGAATTCTGAACTATGTAGTGATTAGAGAAGAGAAAGATCTCAGTCCCCCCACCTCCTAAGTCTCGTTGCTCTCCCTCTGAGCAGCTTCCCAGTAGGGAGCAAGCTTCTGCCTTGGCCTTGAGCACCAAGCCAGGGCGCCAGCACCAGCTTGGCAGCCAAGCCAGCCCAGCCCAGCCCAGCGAGAGGCAGAGCCATGCAGAGGCCTAACCTGTACAGTACAGACTGTATGTCCTTCAACTTCAAAGGAGAGCAGTAATGGCTAAGGTCGTTAGGGAGCGCGCTTCTTGGAAGATGCAGAGGATATGGCGAGGTAGGGTGGGAGGAGAAAAGCACTTAGGGGAAAGAAGACTGTGGGTAAGGGGAGGAGTTGGGAACGGGTCTGGCAGGTGTTGGGGCTGAGAGAAGAGCAGCAGGTGACATCTTGCTGCAACCCACTGTCTGGTATCATGGCTGTTCTCCTTGGCCTGGGCTACAGTGCCAGACTGTGGTGGCTGGAATGTCTGTAGCAAAGAAAGAGCTCAGAAACGAAGATGGGGGCACCAGGTCCAGGAGCCCGGCTGTCCTTCAAGACGCCAGGATGCCACCTTAGTCCCAGGCAAAGAAGGACCCACTGCATAACACCACTGGCAGCCATGGCCAGTGGGAGCAAGGACCCAGGAGCTCCCGGTATGGTTCAGCGGTCCACCTGCTCTGAACAGGGTCAGACAACGCCCCCCGGCCCCAGCTCTCCTTGCCCTCACGCCTCACATCACTGCTGACCAAAATTCAGCCTGAGCCTTGTCCGCGCTGGCCCGGCCCGAGAACCTCCACTGCTGGGAGAACAAGATCACTGTAAAATGGCTGCACCCAGGACGCTGTCCCATCCGCAGCAGTGGTCCTTGAACTCAGGCAGGTCCTTAGCAGGACTACAGTGCTTGTTGGATGTTTCCCCGGAGATTTTTACCTATTTGGCGTATTAGTAAATTATTTAGTTTAACACATGTTGAGAAAAACAAATCAATATGTAATCTGCTAAGCAGACTGAGAGGCAATTTAACATTCCTGTTTACTCTAATTTCATGTAACAGAATTGGATTTTTTTTTTTTTTGCCAGTAACTGATGAGATTTCTCACAGAGAATTTGGGGACAGAATTATACAAGCAGAGCTCTTGCCAGAAAAAACACATTCATTTAAGTCTCCCTACACTGTGTCTGTGGGACCCCAACACCCGGCCCTCGTCACCAGCCTGAGGGTGGGGCAGTGGTGGAAACAGCAGACCTGCAGTCCTCAAGCCTGCTGCCTGGAAACCCCAAGAGCAAAATTCCAGCCAGAAGGACAGCGCATGTGTGCTGCACACCGTTCAAGGGAGCGCTGAGTGAGTCTCCGCTCCGTGCACGGCCTAGATGGAACCACCTGCAAATATTTTAGCTCCAAACTCACTACCCAGATAGAAAAACCTGCTCTCATGCTCTGATGCCGCCTGGGCCAAGACACAGTGTACGCGGGGCTGGCAAGAGGCTCGTGTGCGCTGCCGCTGTTCTCTCTTTCCTCAGGACCGCGGCCCGGCTTGTGTCATTTAACCCAGGAGTTGTCACTGAGTCATCTTTCTGCGTCATTTTTCATGTTATTAAGCGAAAATGTCTTCAAAGAAAACAGAAAAGCCCATGAAGAACACTGATGAGCTTAAGAGGCTGGAAAAGCCCACGGACTAGAACACAAGCTGGGGGGAACTAAAGCATTTTGAGAAAGGTGAACGTATAAAAAACACGTGTCCCAACCTACTGTGCACACAACTTGGTCCATGAGAGAGAACAGAGAAAAAACAGGAAAGCTCTTGACACCTATCACTCTTTGGTGAAAGGAAAAGCCACAAATCCTCGACACCAAGTCTTTAGAAGAAATTTTAGAGCCAAGGAAAACACTGGTTGAGCGCCCCAGCCTAACCTTTCCTCCCCCCTCGCCCTGGGGGAGGCTGAGCCTCGCCAGCTCCTGCTTCCTCCTCTGGCAAAGTGGCTCAAGTGGAACCTGACCATGGCGCAAGATGCCCTTTAGAATGCAAAGGATGCTCTAAATCAAAGGGAACATGGTTGGCGGGGGGGGGGGGGGGGGGGGGTGGGGTGGGGTGGTGGCATGTCGGATAAGCCGGGGCTGCAGTAACTCAAATGAGTAGTCTTTTTCTCACAGGCAACCATGCGATTTCAGGGGCTGGCAACCCCGCTGTACTAGTGCAGGAGTTCTAGAACATGCTGAGGACTGGAGTTCTCACGAGAGAGGTTCTTTAGCAAAGCCCAACCCCACCACAGCCTGGGGCCCCACTCAAAGGGGCTAGAGGTTTCCAGGCTTATTCTCTGTGACCACACCCAACAGCTGTCCACAACCAAGGCTGAACCAAAAATCCAGGGATGGAAGCATCTCCACTTTGTCTACACCTGTGTGGAGTGTGGTGGACAGTCAATAGAAGCCAGTTACGCATAAGGAGCTGCTTCCCTTATTAGCTAAAAGCAATGTCTCCAGAGCCACACGGCCTGGCTCTACCACTTACTGGCTGTGTGACCTTGGGCAGGTTACTTAACCTCCCTGTGACTCAGTTTCCTTATGTATGAGACGGAGACAATATTAGCACCCACCTCTCAGGGTGGCTGTGAGGACTAACTGGGCTAATACACGATGCCTGGCACTGAGCAGGCCCAGCAGGTCTGCCCACATCATCACACCACCTATCTCAGGAGGCACACTGCCAATAGGCTGGGGGGCTGGGAGAAGGTCACTGGGTTCCCCTTTCTTTTCCTGCAGCCCCAAAGATACAAACAGTAGACCTTCCCTGGGAGACCCCATGAGGTCTAAAAGGAATGTGATGAAACTGCTTTAAAACAAAGGTTCTCAAAGAAACAATGCAAAAGGAGCCTGAGGTAGGGACTTCCCTGGCGGTCCAGTGGTTAAGACCCCGCACTTTCACTGCAGGGGGCGAGCGTTCAATCCCTGGTCAGGGAACTAAGATCCCACATGCTGTGCGGCTCAGCCAAAAAACAAAACAAACAAACAAAAGGAGCCTGAGGTAAACACAGAACCTGACTTGATTTAATTCACCATCCTTTTTAAGTTTAAGTTGTAGAAAATAGGCCTGAAATTGAAAAAAGGCGGCTCTCTGGAATCCCTCCAAGCACACTGCCTCTTTTTCTGGGAGCCTCTGTCCCCACTATCTCCAGTCCCCAGAACCGATGGCCACGCTCGTGATCTCCTACCTGGACCTTTGCCCTCACCACTCCCTCTGTTTCGAGAGCCCCTCACATCTCCTTCACCTCCAGTGTTGTGACCAAGCAGGGCTTCCTCAGAGATGGTTCCCAAGGTCTCCTGGCAGAATCCCTCATCACTCCTCTTAAGTCTGTTCAAACATCTACAGCCCTCTTCACACTGCAATGGAATGATCTGCCAGCACGCACGCAGCCCACTCCAGCTGTGAGTCCCTCAGGGACAGGAGACTGGGTCTCAGCTCTTCTTTGTCAAGGCCACACTTGCAACCCAGGTCCTTAACAGATCCATTCTGCTAGAGCTCACATGAGAGTCTGCATGTGATTGAGTCTACAAACCGAACAAATGTAGTTCTTAACAGGGGTGATTTTCCCCGCAAGGGACACTGGGCAATGTCTGGAGATACTTTGGGTTGTCACAACAGGGGTGGGGGAGCTACTGGCATCCAGTGGGTAGAGGCCAGGGATGCTGCTAAACATCCTACAAGGCACAGGACAGCCCCCCAAAACAAAGAATTACCTGGCCCAAGATGTCAATGGTGCCAAGTTGAAAAACCCTGGGTTAGATGGATAACTTCCTAGCAGTGGAGTGATCTAAAAGAGATGCACGGACCACTTCTATGTACACATGAAGAAAAGGATAACTCTTAAGGGCCATCCCTAACTCTTAAGATTATTAACTACGCTCCTTATAATCGTATAGCACTAGGGAAACAAATTCTGTGAAAACTTGCAGGTAACCTGAAATACCGAGGGCCCTGGAAACCCCTCCTCATGAGTTACAGAATGGACTCATGTATGCCTCCCCTGCAGCTCCGGAAGGCTCTGCCTCAGAGGCTGGACCTCAGTCCCAGGGCGGGCTCGCCATCCTCACATAGCCAGGGCAAACCTTCACAAAGGCCAAGGCCAGAAAAGCGAACCTAAGATGGAATTCAAACATGCACGAAAGGACTGGTAGGTCTTTTCACATTGACATGTTTAACGTTATCAATAGCCACAAAATAATCTGAAGTTCCAGATAATACTCTGGACATAAAGAAGAATCATTAAGAAAGAAACTCGGAATTATACAAATAGGAAAAAAAAAAGGGGGGGGGGGTGAAGTAGCCAGGGATAGAGAGTAATAAGTGCACCCGTGGAAAGAGGTGAAAAAAGGCATCGGGGGAAGTGGCTGAGAGAGACTGGGGCCTGAGGGACCTGGCGTACATCTCAGCTCTGCACCTACCAACTGGGACCTTGTGCTACACACTTCACCTGCTCACTGTCCTTGTTTGCAGAATGAAAACAACCCCTCCCTTCCAGGTTCCTGTGAAGCACGTCAAATGCTGAGCACAAGAGCCGGCATACTAGGGACTCAATAAAGAGCCAGTTGCAGGAAAGTGGGCTCCAGCGGCCAGTGGTACCACCTGCTACCACAGGACCTGGGGCTGTTGAAGCCAGGGACTTGGATGCAGGTTCGTCACCTGTAAATGGGCTGCCCCAGTCCACCCACTGCCCGCTCAGCGCCCACGTGAGACTCTGTAGGCGAAAACACAAGAAAGGGTCAGGTGAAGGAATGAGATTATTACTTACACCAAAGCCACCTGGTTTGAGTGTCTGCTAACTTGGAATCGGCAATCGCTATGCTGTCTGGGTTACAGTTTTTTTTACTATTATGCAGTCTAAGAGAAGAGGGCTAAAGGTAAACATGTTGAGTAAACAAGACCGAAAGGGAAATGTTTAACCTAATTCAGAAAACAAGGGGGCTTCCCTGGTGGCGCAGTGGTTGAGAATCTGCCTGCCAATGCAGGGGACACGGGTTCGAGCCCTGGTCTGGGAAGATCCCACATGCCGCGGAGCAACTAGGCCCGTGAGCCACAACTACTGAGCCTGCGCGTCTGGAGCCTGTGCTCCGCAACAAGAGAGGCCGCGATAGTGAGAGGCCTGCGCACCGCGATGAAGAGTGGCCCCCGCTCACCGCAACTAGAGAAAGCCCTCGCACAGAAACGAAGACCCAACACAGCCAAAAATAAAAAAATAAATAATAATAAGAAAACAAGTTACTCAAGCACTTGTGAGATGTTCTTCAACTGAGTTCTGAATGCGAATGCTGTAATGACAATGAGGATGACATCCCGCCTCCTACTATGGAAGGCCCAACATGTGCCTGACACTAACCCAGCTTCCTTACACACACCCTTCTAATCCTCAGTTCCAGAAAAATCATCATTCCCATCTCGCTGGGGAGGAAACCAAAGCTTCAAGAAATACGTGCGTTGCTCAAGGGCAGTATGTGGCAGAAGCAGAAATGAAAGCCAGGTCAGATGGGTTCCAGAGCCAGGGATTCTGCTATTTTTAACCATTTGTAAAACTCCTTCAACAGGAGGAGACTTCATCTTCACGCAAACACTGTACTAACTGCAAAGGATTTTAAACAGCTCTTTAAAGCAGTAAAGGCTTGATAGGTTCCTATAGGGCAACACTTGAAAAACAAAGGTATTTAAAAGGCAAAAAATGCATTACAACTCAGATTGTCCCCTAATTCAGATAACTCCCTCTTGCTCTGATTTTATTCCAAATTAGTGAAGTTTTATTATAAATAAAGGAGATCACCATTATGGATAAATGCTACCAGATGAATCAGCATTTAGAAAACCGAAAACTTTCTGAAAATAAAGACCCCCCTAACAGGCCTCCATGCTAATGTTGGCCGTATTCCTTTCCCCTGTGGGCACAACAGCAGCCTGGGACAGAATGCTCTTCCTGTGCCTTGGCTGGCACTCCGGGGTGGGGGAGGAAAGGAAGGCGACATTATTGACTGTGTGATGGGTGCCAGGCCCAGAGATGGCACCTTCATATATGAGCTCCAGCTCCATTTCAGCCATCACTGAGTTTCGTTATTTTACCAGAAGTGAAAAGTTACTGGGGAACAGGATATTCACAAGATCTCAAAGTATTACCACCACAGAGATAATGTATTAACTGCAAAGGGGAAAATGCACCCTACAAGGGAGAGAGCTGGAGACGTGCCCTCTCTGCCCAGTAACTGACCTTATCACTAACAGTGGGACTGATGCCACGTGCCGCCTGGTGCTGTGTAACATGAAGCACACAGCACTGCTCACGCAGTGTTCTTGCTGTAAAAAAGGTCATCGCAATCTAATGGCTCCTCCAGACCAACTCAGGAAACATAGGGGTCCATGAAACGTCCAAACACCGCAACAAGGTAACACCCAGACAACTCCAGAAGGTGGGGCACCGTCCACAACAACTGGCCAGGACTCTTCCAAAGGCAATGTCAGTAAACAACAACAAAAACAAAAAAACTCGTGTGTGGTGTGTGGTGTGTGTGTGTGTGTGTGTGCGTGTGTGTGTGTGTAGGGGAGATTATTTTAGGGTGAAAGTGACTTAAAATCATAACCAGATGCAAAGTGTGGACCTTGATTAGATCATAGTTTTTAAAAAATTCCAGCTATAAGAGACCTGTGATGTTAGGGGAAGTGTGAATATTAGATATTAGGTGATATTGCAGGGTTATAAATTTTCTTAGGTGTGATCACGAAACTGTGGTTATGGGGACTTCCCTGGTGGCGCAGTGGTTAACAGTCCACCTGCCAATGCAGGGGACACGGGTTCGAGCCCTAGTCCGGGAAGATCCCACATGCCGCGGAGCAACTAAGCCCGTGCGCCACAACTACTGAGCCTGCGCCTCTAGACCCCGCGAGCCACAACTACTGAAGCCCGCGCTCCACAACAAGAGAAGTCACCGCAACAAGCAGTCTGCGCACCGCAAGGAGGAGTAGCCCCCGCTCGCCACAACTAGAGAAAGCCTGCGCGCAGCAACGAAGACCCAACATAGCCAAAAATAAACAAATAAAAAATAAATAAATTCATTAAAAAAAAAAGAAACTGTGGTTATGTAGACAACTATTCTTATCCTTAGGAGACTCAACTGAAGTTTTTAGGGATAAAGTGTAATGCTGGCTGCAACTTACCTTCAAATGGGTCAGCCAAAAAAAAAAAGTATAAAGAGATAAAGTAAATGTGGCAAAAGGCGAACAATTTCTGAATCGAGGTGGAGGGCAGATAGGCATTCATTGTATTATTTTCATCTTTTCTGTATATTTGACATTTTTTAAGATAAAAATTAGGATGGCATGGGGACAGGTGATCCCAGGAAAGGTTGTCCCAACATGCCTATGTCTGTACAGAACACACAGGGAGGCCAGTTCACCACACGCCAAAACAGCACGGACTCATTTGACATTAAGATTTCAAAGCTGGGTAGAGCAGTCTGTGATGTTACTTTGGGCCTCAGGAAAAATGCTATCATTTCTCAGCACCATCAGTGTTCTCATAAAACAATGACACCTTCTCTCAGTTGGATAGTCCCCAGATCTGTAACATGAAAATAGGCAGGGAGATTTATCCAAGCTCTCAAAATGCTTGTTTTGTTAAAAAGCCAATTCTGTCTAGACTTCAGCCCAGGACTCTGATGGTGCATGGTGAAGGAGGCTTGAGTTTGCTTTGCATTTACAGGTCCTGAGAGTAAATACCCCTAATGCCAACACACACACTGGCTAATACTGACCTTTTGCTGATGGCTGGGCCACTGCCCTGTGCTGGAACACACAGGGCAGCTCCAGGACTGCTCAGCTCTGCTCTGCTGTGACTTCACTGAGTCACAGACTACAGATAAAGCCACCAAAACAAGCTGCTCGGCAGGTAGAGTATGACAAAAGTCCCTCGTTTAAAGCATTTCCTTCTACTCAGACACCCGATGACTTTCAGTGACACTCCAGAAAACCCAGAGGGGGAAGGCCCTTTAAAAGCTTGCCTCTGAGTTTGTTTGGCTTTCCTTGGACACACAGGGTACCTTAGCCGAAGCCTCCGGAAAGTTCACCCCCTGAACAAGGCGATGCTGACACTGGGACATGCCAGCGGATGGCGGCTTGTATGTTTATGCAGCTTAAAGAATCAGCTATATAGATCAACTGCCACACCAACTCTCAACTGCCTGGCCAGAGACGTCTGAAAATCCCCACACAGTGAGCCGAGCACCAGGATGAGGAATCCCCGTGAGAATCAAAATCCTCTCCTGAGATATAAGAGGGTCTTCCTCCAGGTAACCTTTACCTCTAGGTAAAAAACACAGCAACCTGTAAATGGAGAAAAAGTAATTTTCTGGGTAGAAAAAGGAACATAAAAACAGTGGTCTGAGGATTCACTGAAATCAGGATGTGAAGTGATGAAAAATACCACACAGCCTGTCTGGCAGAGAAATGGGTCCATCCTATATAACAGAGCTGGTCCAACAGGAAAACGGAATAGTGCCTGCCCTAAGAACTGGGGAGTTGTCAGAAGTGTCCGAGCCCATCGCCCTGGAGGAGGAAAGCACCGGAAGGGAAAAGACTGTGACTCCAAAGAGGAGAGGGACTGTTAGTTTCAACTGCTCAGGAGAGATGACTGGTATTTAAAATATGCTTGGGGACTTCCCTGGTGGTCCAGTGGTTGAGACTCCGTGCTTCCACTGCAGGGGGGCACGGGTTCAACCCCCTGGTCAGGGAACTAAGATCCCGCATGCCATGCAGCACAGCCAATTAAAAAAAAAAAGAGAGAGAGAGAGAAAATATGCTTGAAGAAACCAATGATGGAATTGATAAAGGATGGAGTGGCCTCATCTTAACGAACCCAGACCTCCCTCAAGGGCTGCAAGGTGAGCAGTCTTGTGGTGGGAGCCTGGCACTCCTGACAGCAGCTCTGCCAGACTGAGGAACAGGCACTGTGACCAGGAAGACAGCCAAGAAGCTTGCAGGAGCAATTCCTTGAGACCACCTCCACCCCCTTTTGTTTTCCCCAACAAAGTCCATTTCAAAATGTAAAGCACTTCCTAAGAGATTTCCTCCTCTTCCCAGCCCTGCAAAATCGAAAAGCCCCACAGTTCTATTTTAATAGAACCAACAAGTTTAAGAGAAGAAAGGTACTTCCCTGGCTGGGTCTCAATCAGTGGGACTCCCCTTGGGCTGCTGTCTGCTTCTAGGTGGGAGAATAGGGCTCTCGATGCATGTCCATGCCTGTATCCAGGGCAGACACGGCTCTAGCCTTTCCAACTCTTCCCTCCATCACCCCTACTCATCATTGTCCCAGGACCTACTACCCAACGCCACAAGCTCCCTCCACGTCTAGCCTTACACTGAGCAAGAAACCACTTCCTAGTTCCGCCTTTGTATACGGAATATACCAACCACAGCGGGATTTGCACTTGTGCTCACAGTGAAGATTAAGTAAAGAAGTGACTGTGTCCCTGAAGACTCGCAGGGCCAGCACCATCACTCTGAACACATTCAACCCGGCACACTTCTCAGCTGTGAGCAACTCCGCCTGTCATAATCACATTTCCCTCTCTGAATCACAAGTATCAAACCCCAGGGAATTAGTGGGGCCATCAGCACCAGTCAAACCCATAAATATAGCCAGGGCTATGATAAGAAATCTTAGGTCAGGGAACAACATAAAACCTAAGCCTGGAGTTCCTTTAGAGAGAAAGGAAGGTCACCTGGAGGAGAGAAACGTGGGGAGGGGAGTGCAGACCCACGCACATTGTCTCGAACATACAGACATACAGTTCATGCACCCAAGTCAGAAGCTGATTTTCGCTAAGTCGTCACAAATTATTACTGTGGGAACAAGTGGGTATTTGTTCAGCAGGGAAAACAGCAAGGCAAGTAGAGACTAAAAAGGAGAGAAAAAGTAGCAAACACATACAGTCTGGAACTTGTTGCAAGACTTATGAAGGCCAGCCAACCAGAAAAAAAGTGGTGTCCAAGAATAGCCTCTTCAGGGTTACCTAAAGCTTGGGAGAATTCACCCAAATAAGCCGCACATCACAAACAAGCAAAGGTGCAACTCCAGCAACTGGACCCTACAAGACACACACACACAGCTGCAGGATCCTTCCCAGATGCCAAGGAGCATACCTTCTGCAAGAACTTCCCATCTGCCCACGTGAGCACAGTGGGGAAATTTTGAGAACAAGTCATTTTGGAACACCTCTGTCAAAATAGTTATAACCCTTCCTTTCCCTGAAATGCAATCACAGGGCTACTAGGCCTCTTGTCACTTCAATAAAAGGAAGAATGTACACTAAGAAAACATAACCCCTCAACACGTGGCACACATGACAACACGTTGGAACTTCTGGTTTTCCAGAAGGGCTATCTGGGGCTTTCTTCCCCATCATGAAGCTCTCAAGGAAGGGCCCCTGATGACTTAGCACAGGAATTCTAAGACCTCCTCAGACCCTCTGAGTCTGCCTCTCCACTAAGCTCCTAAGTTGCCCAAGTCTCATGGAAAGGAAGGATACCTGAAATATAAACAAAAGTGGGCTGGGAAAGGGAACAGCCAGGGGAGACTTGAGATGCAACTTAATTAGGAAAGGTTGGGACAGAGATGGAACAGGTGAGCCTGTTCAGGAAAAGGAGAGGAAAAAGGAGATGCGGGGAAGAAGGCAGTCTGGGTGGGTCCGGCTCCAACCAAAACAGAAAATTAAGCTGAGGGCGAAGGGCCGGGGCGGGGGAAGTAGTACTGGGAACGGAATGCACGGCCTAATAAGCCAGGTATTGCAAGGTGGCAGGATTTACATGCGAACGGGACATAGTAAATCCTGAAGTGAAGGTGAAGAAAAAAGCTCAGTATCAGACTGGGGCCGAAGGGGAGGCTAAGAAGAGCCTTTAAAAGGGGGCAGAAAGGAATATGCCTCCCGGGGGTCATGGCCGTAGGCTGTTAAGTTGGGTAGCTTTAATTTGCGATGACACGGTTGCAGGGGGGCATCTCAGAAGAGAGGTGTGCGCGGGTGGGAGGAGTAGGGGTGACCCCTGACTAGAGGCTGCCGCGATAAGGCGAGGGACCCAGGACCCTGGGACGGGGCCAAAGATCCCCCTCGTCTGGGAATGCCCAGCCTGGGCTCGCGGGAGGAAGGCACCTTCGCCAAAGGGCCCGGGTCCCCAAGGCCTGAACTCCTCAGGCAGGAGGGTCCCCGAGGCCGGTGGGCCCGAGGCTCGCGGCGCAGGGCCTCAGGAGGGCGGGGGTCCCGGACTCACGCATCAACGTGCTGAAGGCCACGACGCCGAGCAGCCCCTGCAGGAAGATGCCGAAACTGTGCATGAGCGCACCGCTCTCGCAGCGGCCCGCGCCGGACGCTACGGTGGAAGGCGGCCCGCCCGGCAGTGAATGGCTCGAGTTCCCGGCAGGACCCTGCATGGCGGGCCTGGCGAGGGGCGCTGGGCGCCGCCACCCGCCCGCCCGCCGGGCTTCGCTACCTGCGGGGCCCTCGCCGCCGAGCCCAGAGCCCGGAGTCCGAGCCGGTAGCCGGTACCTCCGCCCCGCGGCCGACTCGGCGCCGCGCGTAACGCGGCGTCTGAGACCGCAGCGCCTGATTGGCCAGGCCCGGCGTGGGGGCGGTCCTTGGCCGCTCCTACTCTCCCCCCCCCACCAGGGGCGGGGCTCTGGCCGGAGAGGGAGCGGTGTCTTGGGTCCTGACCACAGGTAGAACAGACCAGGTGAGCTGGGCTGCGCAAAACGGATTGAGAGCCTGAGCCCGGACTCCGAGCTCCAGGTTGGGAGGGCAGGAGCAGGTTAGATCTGTGACAAAATTTTTTTTTTCCCTCTAAGATAAACCTCTTTAGAATTTATGAAAAAATACTTCTGGATTCCACCCCCAGATTCCGATTCAGTTGTTCTGAGACGGTGGCCAACAATCTGCATTTTCGGCAAGCAGCCTCGATTATTCTGAGGCAGGTCGTTGAGGAAAACAATCTGACTCCGCACACAAGCATATTCTTTCCAACCCAGACCTTCGGCGTCCTTGTACTTTCCTCGTTAGTACCAGTATCCTGGCCAAAGGCTTGTCTTAGATTCATCATTCAGGCCCCGAATCGACTTTTCCTCCCATAAACGTAATTTAAATGGTCATTTCAATCCAACTGCCTTCATTTTAAAATATACAGGGTATATGCTGTAAACACGTGGATATAGCCCCATCTTGTTCATTTTGAACGTGATTCATAAAAGAAAACGAGGTTGTTGGTATTTGTCAGTCTCCAGGGCCTTCCTCCACACACACTCACATTTATTCCCACTCAACCCTTTCTGACTCCTCAGAACCTGCTCCCTTTCCTCTACTAGGGCCTTTAGTCCCCAATCTGTCACCTACCCTCTCAGCCACCTCTGGCTTTTCTCCAGACACCTCTTGTTGGTGCTCTCAGGTCCCTGGCCAGGACTGCATCCACTTAATGCCAGTGTACACACAGTATTATTCCAGTAGACATTGGGGTACACTTGTTCAACAATAAATACCAAACCTAGGGAAAGTTCCCCTAAAGATAGCCATCAAGAAATTCCAATTACATAAAAGGTTCAATGCCATCCAAAAGCTTTCTTGGTTAATAGGAATATTAACTTGATTATCTGGAGAACACAAATGCTATTGGCTCCCTAGAGCCAATTCTCCAGCCCTTCTCTTACGATGCACTTCCACACCTCTGTGCCTTTACATGGCATTCTAGCTGCATGGAATACTGTTCCCTTTTCCCTGCTCCATGAACTGCTACGCATGCTTGAAGGCCTGCCTGACCCCCCCCCTCCCCACTGTGCATCCACATTACCTTGTGTGTGCTGCTCCACCAGAACTTTTCAGACTGCTAAATTAGACGGCTGTACACACCTCTCTCTCCCAGCTGAGTGTGAGCCTCCTGAGGGCAGGAACTGATTTTTTACTCGGCTTTGAATCCAACATAGTGCCTGGCACAGAGAGCATGCAACAAAATGCTTTTTAAATTAAATTGATTTTTAATTTATAAAATTAAAAACTCTCCACAAGTATTGACCATGGGAAAATACAGAAAATCAGGTTAAGAAAATAAACAGGTAAGGAAAAATTGCATTACCGTCTTTAAGTCTTAAGAAGGTCCCTTATGGGTATGTATGCTCAGCAGTTACAGTCCACGTTTAGAGAGAACCAAACAATAGGATGTGTCCTTAAAGCCGAAGAGATTGTAGTTGGGCATAAGGAGATTATTAATTGCTTGAAGACACAGCTCAAGGAAAACTGCACATAGAGCTGAAAAATGAATTTTTTTGACAAAGCAGTGCTCTGCACATCCAGATGTGGAGGAACCCTAAGGCCCGTCGCTGCTGTGCCAAGGCAAATGTAAAGAACAAGAAGCAGTCTTCAGAGATCGGGGCAGAGTCCTCGGTGCCGGGAGCAAGCTCACTATGGGAAATTCTGCTCTTCCTACCTTTTCTGAACGGCAATTAAAAAGTACCCAGATCAGAGGGGAAAGGATCAGACAGCAGGATGGGGGGAGAATTCTGGAAAGGTTAATTTTATTGAAGCAGGTAGGAACTTTCTCCTCCATTCAGAGATGATTCTGAGGTCCCACTGGAAACAGTTTTGAAGGATTTACTCTGGTCAAGATGCCTTCTTTGCTGTCAAAGGAAGTTAAATATACCTTAAGACCTGTTTTAATTTTCTCACGACCACTTAAAACTGTCATAACATACCACACGTTTATATACACTCTTATTTACAAACCAAAAAAAAAAAAACCCATGCAAAATATTCATCCAAAATAGTTATTTTTTAATCCCTTGAAGTTATACCATCAAACTTGATGGGAGTTATTTTAATAGGTATTCTTGTGCATATTTCTCCTTAAGTATACTTTATCCTCAATGCATAACTTTTAAAATTAAGAGAAAAACAGTAAGCAGGAAGGATACAACGCAATATGCATTTCATTTTGTTCCAAACAAGCAGCTTAAAAAAAAAAAGAAAGGACAACATACATTAAAGTGCATCAGTTCCAACGAGTTAGTATTAGAAAAGGGCCTAAGGACAGTGCTGGAACCAGCCAGGAGTCCCACCCTCGCAGGCCTCTGATTGTCTTCAGAGAATAGTCAACAAAAAAGAAAAAAAAAAAAAGGAAGAGGAAAAAAATGAGCACTTAAAAAATCTCAAGAGAAACATTCAAAGTACACTTCCCTAGAGACTTCTTGCAAAAGGAGATAAGTTTTAACTTTGTCTAAACTTTGTAACCTCCCTCAGTCATCTGCTTTGTGACTTATTTGCCCCAAGAGCCTACCTTCATCCTTTCAACACTATTTGCTCACATCCACTCTGCCAAGTTAGGCATGCAGTTAGAGAAACTAAAACATGTAGAAACCCGTAGGACTGAGTTCCCACGCATCCTGAGAACAGGCACACCTGTTAGTAACGGTAGCTTCATGTCACTAGCCAGTGTCATCCTTTGCCTCCAGACATAGTCGGAGACCCTTGTCTCCCACAGCTTTAACTCCATTACTGCTGGAGTTAAAGAAATGTCCGGCAAGGCTGTGGCTTGTTTCCCTTTAAGACAGTCCTTTGCGATAGGCCACAGCACCAGAACAGACCCAAATGGTGTGTCAGGTCAGAAAAGACATAAAGGAATGGAGTTTTAGGCCTACTTCTCCATTCCTCCAACCCCACTCCTGGTTTTGCTGGTTCTTGCAAAAATCTAAGACTTCTGAAACCCTAGAACGAAGAAAATCGATCTCCAGTGCACTTATGGCCCACCACCTTCTATACCTTCACCCCTAAGGCTGCCCTCAGAAACAGAACTACCTGTGAAATCTGGTACAAGTACAGAGGAAATCCCAGGTGAGCAGGCTTGGAACCAGATCCGTTTGGACTGGGCTTGGAGTTTAGAACTCTCCTGCCAAAACTCCAAGTCCACAGGTGACTTATTTAGATAAATTCAAATTTCCAAAGTATGCACATCCTGACACAATGGGAGGGAATCATCAAAATTCACTAGCAAAACATTGTAAAGTGAATAAAATCAAGGAAGAGTTATACGTGCATGAAAGTGATTGATTTCTTTTTGGTTTTGCAGGAGGCTCTGTCCTACAGGGTTTCCGAGCCAGCACCATGACCATGACACATGGTTACTTTGGGTGGACCCAGGACCAAAGACATTCAAATTTTTAAAGGGGGTACCCAGTCCCTACTGAGATTTATACTTGATTTGCTAGTGCTCCCTTCTCCTTCATCTTCAAAAGGCCAACTGATAACACGGAACACTTTTGAACTTATACACACACACACACACACACACACACACACACACACACACACACAAACATCCCCAATATACAGGACCAAAGTTCAAACTTGCTGTGTGTTTCCACTGCCGAGGCTATGCTCCTAACAGCTCTCTCAGAGTATCTGTGGGCATCAATCAAACCAGCACATGGTGTCTTAAATAAATGTCTTTGGTGCTAGGCACCAAGTAAACAGAAGTGCCTATGATAGTTTTCCCAATGTCCCCATTTAGTTAAATCTTACCTACAGTTCCCTGATGTTCGGTGTGTGCCCCAGAAATACTTTCTGGCTTGGGGGAGGGGATGGTTCTGAGTACTATCCAACCTGAGGCCTCCTAAAGCTTTTACTCTGTATTCAGTTATGGTATTAGTGACTGAATTGGTACAAGTAAAATGTATTCAAGTCCTCAGGAAGCTTTGGTCCAATGCCCTCTCTCTCACAGTGAGAAAAATTTTACTTCCAGGAGAAGGAGCATATAAAGGTCAAGTTCTGAACTGGTTTTCTATGACTGCCCCTATCGTAATTCAATAAATATTTACCCAAGAAGCCCATCCCTTCCAGAGGTTGGTAACTATCCTTCCCTGACCTCTTATATCTATAATGTAGATGCTGGGAGCCACCTACAATGCTAAAGAAAGGCAGATAGGACAAAAGCTCCCATTAATGCATTTCCTGCATTACCCACCTCAGTTCTGCTTCAACGGAGAGGAATGGAGGTGGTTTACAAATGAAAACAGCACAGTCCACAGAAGCCCACAAAATATAGTCAAAATGTCACAGCAAATCTTCGCATGCAGTAAAAGGTTTCCCTAACACACCAGCACTACAATAATAGGCTTACATTGGTCAGTCAACTTCAAGGTCCAGGAGCATGATATAATCCATTCACCTGTTTCCAAGCTTGTCAATTCAGGATCAAAAATGGATCCTGGAAAACTTCCTGACCTTAGGGAGGCTATGGAGCCAGCTGAAGGTGAAATTTAGACAAATGCAGTCCCTCATAATGTACCTCGCACAGATTTAAGAGGTTGGTATCTTTAAAAACCAAAGTTCATACACCTATTGCAACATAACAAACATTTTACCCCAACATGGTGAGCTGTTATCAGGCTTAACATCTGTTTCAGAATCACGACAATCAGACTGTCGCCGCTGGCCAGTCCAGCCCCAGCCACATTATGAGGCAAATGGAGTCTAAATTTTATACTTAAAAATAAAAAAAAAAGCCCTGTGCCAAATTCCCAAACAATTATCCTCTCTTCTGTGACAGCCAGGAATAGGGGCTGGGGGTATATAATACTTCTTTAATGTAGTTGCCTGATAAACTACTATCTTGGTATGAGAATGCAAAAAATATTAAGGGAAACCCTACTTACTTGTCCAATTTAGAGTCAGCTTCTGTCTGGGAGAAAGCTGAGCTTGAATAATCATGGCATAAACAGACAAGCTGGCTGGGGCCCGACTCTACCTGATCAGAGACTACTACTTAGGGCCGTGTGTTTCATCTTGCAGGGGCTTTGCCCCCTCACCTGTGAAGGGAGGTGTTTTAAATTCTATGGTTTCCGAAGAAGTCAAGAGAGAGACAATATAACATATTCACTGTTGCATTTGGTAAATTCTCTTATAGAAAATCTCATTTTCCTAAATAAGACAACAATGTTAATTAGTTCCAGACTTTTTTTGTTTCATTGATCTTCAAGGAACTCTTTGCCTTAGTGCCTTGACTGCTGAGCTCTCAGGAAATTTTATTATGCAAGATACCCGCCTCCCCTGCCCCTCCCCTCCCCTCCCGCCGAAACTCTATCTACTTAATGCTAACTGTTCCCAAGCATCTTATATATGCTTCTCTTCCAGGGGCATAGAATCAATCAAAACTTTAAAAACTATATCTCCGATAAGTTCAAACATACTAACTTCTACTTAAATGAAGCATCTTTCCAGGTATATCTGGTAGTAACCTAAGCAAAGAGTTGATGCTTTAATATATGGTTTGGTTGGAGGGCCTGAGTTAAGGTGGTTCATAAATTATCCAATGAAGAGAAGATTCAGACTACAAATGTTTGCCAAGGGCCATAAAAACACGTGGGGCAGCAGGGGAAGAAAAGGAAAAAAATCACAATCAGTTTAAATTTGTAATAAAATTACCTTATATTTGTATAGCTGTTTAGAATTTACCCAGTTTGTAGTTTTAAAACTTTTTCAAATCTTGAAGAGGAATGATTAGGTTATATATTTGCAGGTAACTAGGATAATTAAAACACACACACACACACACACACACTCAGCAAAGCAAACCATTTAAAGGAAGCAACCTATGTATCTTTCCTCATTCCACATGGCTGGAACAGTACAGCAAATGCTATTATTCTATAATAGCTAACAGTGCAATCATAAGTGAAAATTTGCCTGTTTAATACCAACTTGAGCTGGGTCAAAAGAAACACCTAAAAGAAAACTTGAGTTGTTGAGTGGGAATTGACCGTAGAATACATTCAATTTAAAGGTTTAACCAAAGAAAGAGTAAACGTGACTAGGCAAAGACGTTTCTAGAATCCTTAACCATCTCTCAATCTTTATCCAGCCACTAAGGACATACTGTGACGGAAATGCCATGCTCTGCATCACCCCTCCTAAAACTTATTTTCTCTGTTGTGCTTCTACACTATCTGCCTGGAGACACCGAGAAAGATGGGGAAATGGGCTTTACTGTGGGTCCAGGGAACACCTACTGATTTTTACCCAAAGTGAGGGCTCTCAAAATGAAAGACAAACAACTGTAGAGAAAAGTAAACACAAAATAAAAGCCTCTGAAGTCCCTCCGAGAACTAGCAGGGAGAAAGCAATTCAACTGAAATAGCAACAATCTTTGAACTACTTGAAACAGGCAGCCCAACCTGGGTCAAGAGGCAAAACAATGACAGTAGAGTTCTTAGATCAGTCAGTTAAGGAATTGGTGTTAAGTGCCACACATTATTTTTAAGAAAGCAAACAGTGTTTTTTTTCCTCCAACTCTGTCATAGTTTTAGTGTTCATGTAGCTTAAAAATGGTATCATTAAAACAACCTCATACATGGCTATAAGCTCAGTTATCAACAGAGGTAGTAAACAAAGGAACTCCTAAGAATAGATTTTAAAATGGATCAAAGTGTGAGACTGTACATTCAAAACCCTAGAGCCACATAATCATCCCCAAAATGAACTGTTTTAATTTAAAAAAGCTTAAAAAACACAATGACAATGAAGCACTGATGTGCCTTAGGCACAGTCCCAAATCAGTGCTGACTTAAAGCTATGTTCTCTCTTTCCAAGAAAGAGAAAGCAGAGAACAAAGTTCAATCTACAGTGGGAAGGAACGGGAAGGAACAGAAAGAACAAAAAGAAAACCAAAAGGGTGCTTTCCAGCAACCTAGATTATTCTTCGTTTTCAGGCCACACCAGTGGAAATGCTTATTCTTCTTATATGAGTCTTTTCTTCACAACCTTTATTTTTTTAAAACTGCAATCTGCTGAACAAGAGACGCCCACATTTCCACTGGCAGGAGAGCCACTTCTGTGCAGTTTTTGCTTATTCAGTGTGGGTCCTCCTTCCCTGAAAGTGCAAAGAGAGCAAGCCGACACCTGCAGGGCCCAGAGCCCCAGGACTATTTCAGCTCCACTTGTAGAGCAGGGCGAAGGATTTGCTGCATTTGTGCTTCAAAGATACAGCTCACTTTGGTTGTCCTTCTCAGTTGGCAAACTGTTCATAAAAAGCAAACTTGATCCTCTCTATGTGATGGCAAAGTTTGATGGCAGGGCCCAGTTTTAAGTCCATGCACTCTTGAACGGTGGGAAGGGTAAGGAGCAACAGGGCCTGCCCATCAATTTCCTGTTAAAGCATAAAATACAAATCATCTGTGATGTGCATATGAGTGGCAGCTCGACCGTTACAGCCCTGGTTCACTTCGCTTTGTCAAAATCAAAAGTCCCTGTGCTTTTCCTTTCATCACTTTTTCCCTTTAAATAAGTATCACACACTTCCTTTTAAACGCCTCTCACAGTCCTCCAAACTAATCAATCTTCAGAATTAGTAATAAAGGGGACTTCCCTGGTGGTCCAGTGGTTAAGAATCCACCTTCCAATGCAGGGGACGCGGGTTCGATCCCTGGTCGGGGAACTAAGATCCCACATGCTGTGGGGCAACTAAGCCCATGCACTGCAACTACTGAGCCCGCATGCTCTGCAGCCCGTGTGCCACAACTACTGAGCCTGTGAGTCACAACTAGAGAGCCTGCGTGCCGTAACTAGAGAGAAGCCTGCATGCCGCAACTAAGACCCAACACAGCCAAATAAATTAAAAAAATAAAAGAATGAGTAATAAAAGTTTTACCAAGGGTAAGAATCCATTCTGCTCTGCAGAAATCCAGTAAATTAACTAGCCTACAGTAACCGGCAACTAAATGTGCCAGAAGAAATATCTTTTTAGAGGACTCTTTCTAAATCTGAAAGAAAATATTACCTATAAACTGCAATGTTTTCCTACTCTGTAACATTCATAAAAGCCTGACCAGCTTTTCAAAGATGTTCAGTTTTGAATCTCCTCAATTATCAAAACAAAATTTATTTCAATATTTAAGGCCACAGACTATTTCTGTTAGAGCCTAACACATTATAGATGTTAATTATTTTTTAAAACAAGCAGATCGTTATTTTGGAAAAGAGGAGGACAATTAAGTATAGCATGCGTAATTTTAAGCTATTTAATAGGGGATGGAAACAAACTCTTAGGAAAAATGAGAATGCAATAATATAATCTGCTTCAACTATGGAGGCAGTCAGATAAGTAACTTTTTATCATAGTTCTACTCCTGAGAAGGGAAATAATTTTTTTTTGTTTTGGATAGAGATATTTTTCCTTAGACTTGTAAAATAAATTGCTATTACCTCCACAGCCCTCTGCTAAAGAGATACATTACTAAAACCTCAAGGTCTCTGTGATTACCTGGTCTAGGAATATTCTTGCTAAGGGAGCACAGTCGGTGGATCTGATGAACCGCACGACATCCGCCACACTCCACTTCAGGGGGTTACTGTCCAGGTGAAGCCTTTCAGAAACTTCAATCCTTATTTCCTTCATTCCCCACGACAAAAGCAAACCAAATGGTGTTAGAGCTATTTCATTCTAAGAAAGTCTCTACATAAAGTCATAACCCTTTAAGGAAGGATTTAAAGTGGTTTTAGGACATGATTTCTCCCAGCAAGGATGGCAAAGGTCCATACACATTAGGTACTCAGGAAATGTTTGTCTTTTGTAAAAAGAAATATTAACGGACAAGAATTCATCTCAAAGTTTCAGCACAAATAATTTGGACAATTTAACAGAGAAAAATAGTTTCAAAATCTTCCACTTGTTCCTTGGTTTATTTCAGGTCACACTCTGGCAGGGTGCAGAAGTAAATGGGCTGGTATTTCTAATAAGAGAAGGCTTAACTAAATTATCAGGAGAAATCGTTTTTAACCACTTCTGTTCACAGACTATATTTAAAAAGCAATCCAGTTTTAAAACACTAACTTAACTGCCATTCTTATAATGCATGTATGTGTTAATACGCATGTATGAATCTACCAAACAAAATGGTTTAATCAGAACCAAAAAGATAATTTATTACTACAAAACCATATACATTATGAAAAATATCAAAAGGCAGTTTTCCCTAAACTAAATGACAAGTTACTAATAAACTACCAATGAAACTTTTTTTTACTTAAAACAAGCAGCCATTCTGAGACTTTCCTCCTGATAAGTAGTTGATCTCCAAATAATCCTTGAAACGCAAGTAAATCACTGAATTTGGGATGTTTTAAAAAAAGACCCAGGAAATTCAACTGAAGCCATAGTGAAATAAATGTAACGCCAACATCATTAACGATTAGATTCTAGAGGGAAATTGTCAAGAGAGAAAAAAAGACACTGTAGTTTTAAAACGGGTACCTTTGGTGAAGGAGGTTTATTCTCATCATCAGAAAATGAAAAAGTGCGAAGCTCTCTTTTTCTTCTCTCTCTGTCTGGAGGCAGTGATGTGGATATCTCACTTTGGGTGGGAGAGGAGGAGCATGATTTTTTTTCTGACATTTCTGACTCTTCCTGTAGCTCATCCTGTTGCTCAGATGTACTGCCCTCACTTAGGGAATCATCATCCCCTTCATCTGGGTCATCCTCATCTTCACCTCCACTTCCCTAGAGGACAAGGAGAGAAGTCTCATTGAAATTCAGGACAAATCAGTTCCTGGACCACGAGACCATCTTCCATTGGCCAGAGATCTGAATAGAAAGACCTGCAGGTATTCCTTCTGTCTGTATTGTAAAGCAGGGATCTCTTGGCTTCTAGACATTACAGGTACATCATAGATCTCGTACCTGGGGAGAGCCTGCTGGGGTATTATCAACAGATGCAGAGGAGCGTTTCTTCTTATGAACAAAAACATTTTTTCGCCTCTTTCTCCTCTTACTCGCTTTTTTCAGGGCACATGCTAAGTTACTATGCCCACCAGGTGGCCTCCCAATTCTTTTATTTTTCTTCTTTCCATAGTAGTGTGCTAAATGTGAATGACAAAGAAAAATGAAGTAGCTTCATTATTTTTGTGTACCTCAAACCACAAGAGATTCCACTAGCATAGCACAAAATGGGTACAGTGTATTTGATTAAGGTTAAAATCCATACAATGGAATAATCTTGACTATAGATTCTGAATATACAGTTTGATTAGTAACTGACAAATGCATAAACCTGAATAATCCTCCCCCTAACAAGATACAGAACATCTCTATTAACTTAGAAAGTTCCCAGGGTCACTTCCTAGTTAGTCCCCCTCACCAGAAATAATCATTATTCTAATTTCCATCACTATAGATTAGTTTTGCCTCATCTAAGGAATCATTCAGTAAATACTTTTTCCAACAAGGCTTCTTTCACTCAGTATAATTTTTTTTTAAATGTTTCTTCTTTTTTTTTTAATTTTAACTTTTTTTTTTTTATCTTTGGCTGCATTGGGTCTTCGTTGCTGCACGTGGGCTTTCTCTAGTTGCAGTGAGCGGGGGCTACTCTTAGTTGCATGGGCTTCTCATTGCGGTGGCTTCTCTTGCTGCGGAGCACGGGCTCTAGGCGCACAGGCTTCAGTAGTTGCAGCACGTGAGCTCAGCAGTTACGGCACACAGGCCCTAGAGCACGCGGGCTTCAGTGGTTGCGGCTCACGGGCTCAGTGGTTGTGGCGCGGGCTCTAGGTCATGCAGGCTCAGTAGTTGTGGCGTGCGGGCTCTAGAGCACAGGGTCAGTAGTTGTGGCGCGTGGGCTTAGCTGCTCTGCGGCATGTGGGATCCTCCCAGACCAGGGATCAAACCGCGTCCCCTGCATTGGCAGGCGGATTGGCTTCTTAACCACTGCGCCACCAGGGAAGTCCCAGCATAATGTTTTTGAGTTTCATCTATGTTGTGTGTATGAGTAGTTCATTTCTTCATATTGATGAAGAGCATTCCATTGTATGAATATACCGGTTTATCTATTCTCCTGCTGATGGGCCCCTGGTTGTTTCCAGATTTTGGCAATTATTAAGTTGTAGTGAACATTCTTGTACAAAGCTTTTAGTGGGCAATGTTTTCATCTTCCTTGGGTAAATACCTAGGAATGGAATTGTTGGATCATATGGTAGACATATGATTACCTTTAAAGAGACTGCTAACAGTTTTCCAAAAGGGTTATATAATTTTACACTCCACCAGCAATGTACGAGAGATGTAGCTGCTCTGTACACCTCTGCCAACATGCGGAATTGTCAGTAATTTTCATTTTAGCCAATCTAGTGGATATATAGTAATTTCTTATCATAGTTTAAATCTGCACTTCTCTGACGACTAATGCTACTGAGAACATTTTCATGTACTTATTGACCATTTGCGTATCTTTTTTTGGTGAAGCGTTTATTCAAGTCTTTTATTCACTTTTTAAAATGGTTTTCTCTGTTTATTTAATTTTTTACTGAGATAATTCACATAACATAAAATCCGTCATTTGTACATATTCAACGGTCTTTAGACACAGACTATGAATGAATACACTGTTGTGCAGCCATCACCACTATCGAATACCAGATCATTTTGTTTCTCTTTTTATTTACTTATTTTTAAATTAAGGTAAAAGTCACATAACAAACAACTAAACATATAAAAATGTACAATTTAGTGGTATTAGTGTAGTCACAATGTTGTACAACTACCAGCTTTCTCTAGTTTCAAAACTCCTCTTTTTATTGAGTTGTGAGAGTTTTTAATATATTCTGGAGACAAGTTCTTTGTTGGATATACATATTAAGAATATTTTCTCATTTGTGCCCCCTCAGGGATACCAAAACAAACAAATAAACAGGAATATTTTCTCCAAGACTGTGGATTGTCTTTTCCTTTTTATAAATAGTATTATTAAGAGAGCAAAAGTTTTAATTTCGGTAATGTTTAATGTATTAGTTTTTCCTTCAGGTTAGTGAATTCTGTGTCCTCTCTAAGCAACCTTTGCCTAGCTCAGGATCTTGAGGATACCTCTTTTGTTTTCTTCTAGAAGCTTTATAGTTTAGCTTTTACATTAGGTCTATGATTAATTACCTTGAATAAATTTTTGTATATAGTGAGGTGGAGTCAAGGAGTTCTGTTTTTGCATTTTCGATTTGGATATCCAATTGTACCAGTGCCATTTGTTGAAAGAAATTCCTTTCCCATTAAATTTATCATTTTTGTTGAAAATTCTTTAACTATATAGGTTTGTCTCTATTTCTGGACCCTCGATTCTGTCCTATCGCTCTATTTGACTATTCTTTCATCAATACCCCACTTTTGATTACTATAGTTTATGGTAAAACTTGAAGTCAGATAGAGTAAGCCCTCCAACTTTACTCTTCTTTTTCAGGATTGTTTTGACTATTTTAGGTCCTTTGTATTTTCATATAAATTTTAGAATATAGAGACAATTCCAAAAATGAAATACATAGTTTAGCTCTGAGTTACATATTAAAGTAATATCAAAATATAATGTAATTTTTTGCAAAAAATGAATACTAAAGGATATAAATCCATTTGATATCATTCAAATTACTAATTGGGAAAAATTATAAAGAGTCCTAAAATCTAGGCTAATTTCAATTATATCATTGTAAAAAATAAATTCAAGACAAAAAGCATAACATAATCCACATACTTCCAAAGGCTCAAATTGGTGTACTTACACATGTGCTTATATGAACAGTACATTTCACTTAGCCACTAATCATTGCAATTTACTAAACTAAGTGCTGAATCTGACACAATAATAATAAGTTAGACAAACCCTGCTCTTAAGGAGTTTACAATCCAATAAATATAAGTAGAAGGTTATATACTCTCATATGGTTTTGTGATTCATATACTAATTAGAAAACTTGTCAGGCTACATATGGACCTTGGATCAGCAGCATCACCAGCATCTGGGAGCTTGTTGGGAATGCAGACACTTAGGCCCCAGACACCCACAGGCCTGATGAACCAGAACCTCTATTTTAACAAGATCCTCAGATAATTTGCACGCATGATAGAGTTTAAGAGGCCCAAAATTAGAGACCCCCTAAAAGAAATCTTCAAGTTTAACATGGTAAAATCCACCTCTGTATTAATTCTCCTAAGTGACATCAGGGCTTGTGGGATTTAAGGAAAAGTAGGATCAGAATTTTGTGTTTGGGTAACAATGCCTTGACAAGACTCTAAATTAAACATTTCATTCTGAATGCCTTTTTTTTTTTTTTTTTTTTGCAGTTTCACAAAAGAGAAGATAAGCAATGAGAAAAGAATCACCCCAATGTCTGCACAGCTAGCTCTCCTGCTTCCTTCACTTCCTTGGCCACCTGTATGAACAGCACCCCACCTGCTAGCCTTCCTCACTCTCCTACTTTGCTTATTTTGCTTCATTTTTCTCCATAATACTTCTCTCTATTTGTTCACTTGTTTGTTATCTATCTCCCACATTAAGATGTAAACTCAATGAGGAAAGGAATTTTTTTCTTTACATTTGTATCCCAGTGCTAGAACAGTGGCAGCACACAGTGGACCCGTAATAAATACATGCAGATTGTATAAACAGATTCCATACCCTATTAGATGCAACAGTTAATTTATATACACTCTGTACATAAAGGTTGGCAAACTAGGGCCTGTAGGCCAAATGTGACCCATGGCCTGTTTTGGTATGGCCCACAAGCTAAAAATAGTATTTACATTTTTAAAAGTGTTCTTTTAAAAAATTAAAATAAAACAAAACAAAAAGAATATGCAAAAGAGATCATATGACTCGTAGCCTAAAATATTATTATCTGGCCCTTTATAGAAAAAGTTTGCGTACCTCTGCTATATCTGAACGTCTGCAAAATAAAAACCTTCCAGGATATGAGATATGGTCAGCTGCTACAGTTAACAAATTTAAAAAACTTGACTCACTATATTTAGTCTTCGTAAGTACAGAGCAGTTCTCTGAACACTTATCCAGAACCATCCGTGGACCAAAGAGATTAGGACAGCACTCCAGTTTGATACAGGTTTGCCGGCAGAATTCAGTCACCCGATCTGCTGTTTTCACTATCTCGACAGTAGCTCGGTAACTCTTTCCTTTGTATCTGCCATTGGAAGACATCAGATACCAAGTTTATTGGGCTAGTGATTATACAGAGAAAAATCAAGTATATTAACAGACCTGAAAAATATTTTTGCTTCTTAGAATATTCTATGTCCCTTACAGTTTGAGGACTCTGAAAACAATGAGGAATTTATATTGTACTTAAATTTATAATCTAGTAAGCTATGACAACTAAAAGCTGACTTTTTAAATTAGCAAAATAAGGTCCCTGCTTTCTGTTCCTATGTTTAAGGTTTTCAAATAATAACTTCTACACTAACCACTAAAAAAAAAGTGACTTTCATTAAGTCTTCCTTGACCCTAGAGTAGTGGTTCCACGAGTATGGTCCACGGACCAATACAACCTGCCAACTGTCACCCATCCATGACAAGATGAGGTCAGAAAACAAGAGCAAATGTTTTATAAACTTTCACAGTAACTTGCAAAAGTAATTTCATGGCTCTTAAATCTAGTAACAAAAAAGCTGTTCCTGCATTGTATGTCTTTTGAATTCCATATTTTTGTAACTCATTTTTACCATATTTTATAAAAGTATAATAGGATAGCAACTTAAAAAAGAAAACAAACCTGGTCCTTTACCACAAATAGCTGAAGAAGCACTGCCCAAGGGAACATAAGTATCCTAATATTATCCATGGAAGAATCAATTCTGTGACCCGTTAAGCGTGATTAAGAATAAAGGGCAGGGGGGGCTTCCCTGGTGGCACAGTGCTTAAGAATCCGCCTGCCAATGCAGGGGACATGGGTTCGAGCCCTGGTCCAGGAAGATCCCACATGCCTCGGAGCAACTAAGCCTGTGCGCCACAACTACTGAGCCTGCGCTCTAGAGCCCGTGAGCCACAACTACTGAGCCCACGTGCCACAACTACTGAAGCCCGCGCGCCTAGAGCCTGTGCTCTGCAACAAGAGAAGCCACCACAATGAGAAGCCCACGCACCGCAACAAAGAGTAGCCCCTGCTAGCCACAACTAGAGAAAGCCCGCATGCAGCAATGAAGACCCCTAATGCAGCCAAAAAAAATAAAATAAAATAAAATAAAATAAAAGAATAAAGGGCAGGGGAGCCTACTCACTTGGCCTTGAGGACTTCCCCACATCCATGCCACACAGAGTCTTTGTCCAGCTGCAGCTCCCGAAGGACACGACTGGGTTTATAGGCTGCATTGATCAGTAAAGTGAGGACCTGTGCTCCATTTTTAAAGCAGACATATGGGTTGGGGAGGAGAAAAGCAGACGATTAGAACCTTGCTATTCCCTAGAATGTCACCTAGGTGATTAATTCTAGTCATATTAATTAACAAACATTAACAAAATGATAATACTGAAGATATGACAGTTGACCAAAGTTGCAAATAAGACAGTAATGACACCCTCTTAAATATTCTAAACATTATGGTCAGGAAGAAATAGGCACCACAAATTTAAAATTACTCTAGCATTTGCTTCCAAATCCTTTCCTAGTCATGGTACACACAGAAGCTCTGGCCTCCCCAGACACAGCCTCACCACCCTAAGGGCTGATAGGTTTGAAAACCTCACATCTCTTACCCACAGTGCAGCACCCTGCCTGGGAAGCTCAAGTCCAGCAGATGTGTATGTAGTTCTATCACGGTCCCAGGTTAATGCCACACAGCCTCTCAGGCTTAGACTACTCTCATGTTCACTCCTGCGTGGTCCTCACGTGGTCTCTGACAGAAGACCTTTCTACACTGACAAGAGGTGAACCTGCCACGTGAAGAACTGCTTAGGTGAATGTTTCCTATGGAGCAAAAATAATTATGTGCCTAGTTCACTGCCCAATACATGAGAAAAGTGAGTCACTTTTGATAAAACCTAGAGTTGTCACACCTACGGCACGCTGATCCTTGTCTGAATGAGTCTACCAGACTGCTGTGAAATTTCTTAAATTCTTTTACTCTAGGCGGGAACCTTACCTCTCTGAGGACCAGGACACAATTCCCAGGTCCCACACATTGAGGCAGCTCAGCGATCCTTCCTTTGTTAAGATATGGCCCTGAGAAGCAACGGTGGTTGAAGTATATCTTTGGACAGCAATATTTTCCATTAATCATAACTGAGAAATGAAGAGAAACAAATATTCAGAACAGAATAGTTTTCTACCCTATGTTTCCAAAGCTGAATTACTGAAGAAAAAAACCAGCATATCCATTACATAAAGCCAGGACTTAACTTATTTTGGAGTTTAACATACTGTCTGAGTGTGAAATACCTTATACTTACAACAAGTCTATTATAGAGCTATCACTCTGCTGAGATCAACAACATCCTGACTTACTGCAGATTAACTCCTGGTTAATGCAACATTGTTCCAGAGCCCCACACTTCTATCACTACAGGAAGTGGAGGATTTACTTCAAGAACTCATGATTCCTGAAGATCAACAACTCAATAATCGGTTCTAGAATATTTCTAGACAGTGGTGGTAAATATCCAGAACTACAGTTTGTCCCCTTAAAACTACCAAACTAGTATGCTGGTAGCCTTTGGTGATGTGGGAGCCCTCCCATCACTGCAATTCCTCAGAGGGATAAAAGCATTCTGTGACCACATCTCTAAATTCTTTAGGTATTACGGGGTATAACTAGGCCTAGAGACCCCTCTCTTCAACTATTTTTCTGTATGAATACTGTACTCCAATATAGGGTTTTTTTAATCCCCTCATATGAGTAGTTGGCAATTCAGCTACTAAATGTAAAAAAATTCAAGGACACAAAAACATTTTCCATTTTCATATAAAGCAAAGAAAGCTCTTCTGATGGATACTGCCCGTTAATCAAAAGGAAACGAGCGTGTACACTGCCCAGTGTTGATAGCACCCTGAAGTACATAGTGTTCATTCTCTAATTAAGAACCCAGTCTTAGCACAGTGGTCAGCATGTCGGTGCCCACTTCTCCATTTGAACTCTGTCACCCAGATCCTCTCAGGGGATGCTCCCTGCTGCTGGGAATTTTGGGAGTTTACAGCTCTCAGTTGTGAGTCTATCCTGGAATATCTCTCAGTCCAGAACTGTCCCTCAGTAGGAGAAAGCTACCTTGCCCAATGTCCCACCCTTTGTGAGGTGGGGAGGGAGAAGCAGCTCACTTCCAATAACTGACCAATGAGGGAGTACAAGGGTGTGGCCACCACACCTCTAGGGACACACCACTGAGGGACACTCAGTGGCTATACCAGCTCCAAGGCTCCCTGTGGGACTGGAAGAGACTTCTGTTACAACTGCACTGTGACTCAACTTCTCCCTCTGCCCAGTCCTGCATCTTTTACCCTTCCCAGGAGTGTTTCAAAAAGCATTCCCCAGTGAAACTCCTGCATGCAAATATCAGTCTCAAGCTCTGTTTCCAAGGTAACTTGACATATGACAAAACCCAAAGCAAACACATTTTGGCTATGGTCACATGAGATATTAATGTCTTAATTCTTTAGTTTTAGTAGGCATTAGAATGGTCAGTAACACGTCAAAAATAAGGAGTCATGCAGCCGTGATCCTCTATGTATAAATGATGTTATGAAAAGGCAGTGGGTAGAAGAGACAAAAGTGCAGGTTCTGAACTTGAGAAAAATCTGAGTTCCATTTCTGACCCTTCTACTGTAAGCTGTGTGACCTCTTTGAGCTTTGGTTTCCTTTCTTTTCTAGGCATTTACTAAATACCACCCAAATGCCTAATTTGTGCTAAAATACACAGAGCCAAGATGCTAAGCATTATACAACCAGCAAAGGGGTGTCAAGAGTAGTTCCAAGGAGCCCTGGTCAAAAGGCTTGGGCCTCCAGCAAGGATCCTTGTCTAACTTATCAGGCATTGCCTCTGGAACAATCTGTTTTTCAGTGTTTTGTTTTGTTTTTTTTAATTGCAAAATATATATACAAAGTGTGTATATCATAAAAAGGTTTTAAAGAAGAATAAATATCTACCTCTCAACCACCCAGTTTAAAAAAAGAGCACGATCTGAAAAGCCTAAGTTTCTTTATTTAAACTCAGGGATGATATATTGACCTCCAGAGCCTTTAACACTGACAAGTGATCAGTAAATAATGGCTAAAATATCATAATGTCCATTTATAATGGACAGAAATACCAGCCTAAAGATAATTATTAAACTAAATATATCTTAGACAATTATAACGCTTTAAAATCACAATTAAGAGACCCTTCTATAAAGCTACATCCCATAAATCAAAGGTATTGTTTAAGTTATTTTTATATATAGTCCATTAAAAGAAGCTAAAGGTCGTCTTTTCCTTAAGATTGCATGCACTTATACCTGAGTCTGTGGAGCTCAGCTCCTGATTCTTCAGACCCTCATGGACAGTCCTTGAGGATGGTACTCTGCATCAAGAAAACACAACGAAATACTGAGTTAATTCCTAAGATCAGTAAAATGTGAGGATTAGTTTCCTTCAAATCTAAGAAGAAAACAAATGTGGCAGATTGCAAAATTGGTAACAAAAGGTGCTTCCTCAATTGTACTTTTTTTAGAAACAGCAATTGTTTTAAAAACTATGGACATGTTCTAAGGGGACAACAGTCTGTAGACAGTGCTGTGATACTGCATGTTCCAATGAACTTGCATTCATGTGAGCAACAAATTATAGAATTCCTTGTTGGATTCTTAAACCACAAGTAAACTACAGATGGTCCCCAATTTACAGTGGTTCTACTTAACGATATTTCCACTTAACGACAGTGCAAGAGCAATATGCATTCAGCAGAAACCATACTTTGAATTTTGATCTTTTCCCTGGCTAGTGATATGCGGTACAATCCATGTTCCTGGGCAGCAACCCAGTCAGGCAGGAGATCACAGGGTAAACAATCAATACACTTACAACCTTTCTGTTTTCTGCTTTCAATACAGTAGTCAATAAGTCACATGAGTATTCTTTGTGGTAGATGATTTTGCCCAACTGAAGGTTAATGTATAAGTGTCCTGAGCACATTTAGGGTAGGCTAAGCTACGATGTTTGGTAGGTTAGGTGTGTTAAATGCACTTTCAACTTATGATATTTTCAACTTAAGGTGGGTTTATTGGGACATAATCCCATTATAAATCGAGGAAGATCTGTACTTGTTTTTTTAATAGATGAAGAACAGAAGCATTTTTATATAGGGTCTGTTTCCTTCTATCAGTTTCAAAATTAAAGACAAATTACAAAAACAGAATTACACCATATGCAGCAATCACTGAAAAAGGCTAATTTATCTTTTCAGAATACTTCCTGACTAAACCTTTGGATCAGTCTTGATGACTAAGTCAAGGAAAAATCCAAAGCCAGTTTTTTTGTCATTGCTTTCTCAGTCCTCTAGCTGGGTTAGAATGCTGTAGCCTTTCTCTCCACCTCAATTGTCAGTTTTATTACTCATATAGCCATGAAAGCAGCTATAAATTATACAGAATTTGCTGCAGACTGAATTGTGTTCTCTTAAATTCATACGTTGAAGCCCTAATTCCACCCCCACCCCATGTGAGTGTGTTTGGACATAGGCCTTTTAGGCAGTAAATAAGGGTGGGGCTCTAACCCGATAGGATCAGTGGCCTCATAAGAAGAACAAGAAAGAAAGAACTCCCTTCCTCCTCGCTCCTGCCATGTGAGGACACAGCGTGAAGATGGCTATCTGCAAGCTAGGAAGAGAGCCTTGACCAGGAACCAAATCAGGCTGGTACCTGATCTTAGACTTCCAGCCTCCAGAACTGTGAGAAATACATTTCTGTTGTTTAAGCCACCAGTCTCTGGTATTTTGTTCTGGTAGCCTGAGCTAAGACAGAATTGAAAACCCAATTTTTAAAAATACGCATGCACACAGAATCCCTTGTATTTTAAAGGCACCACTAATTCTTTGCTTTTCAACAGTGTGTATGAAGGAATGCTACAAAGGGCTTTTTAAAAAATATATTTATCTGTTTATTTACTTGGCTGCACTGGGTCTTAGTTGCGGCACGTGGGATCTTCGTTGCCGCGTGCGGGATCTTTGTTGTGGCATGCGGGATCTAGTTCCCTGACTAGGGATCGAAACCGGGTCCCTTGCATTGGGAGCACAGAGTCTTAACCACTGGACCACCAGGGAAGTCCCAAAGGGCTTCTTAATGGGAGACAGAAGCATTCCTCTGAGTGTGACTTTTCTTGTAGAGTTGTTGTTTTCTACCTCAAGTTCTTTTCACTGTGACAAATCATAACCTGATTTATAATTTTTGGTTTTCCTTAACAAATACCAGCATAGAGACTCTATTTCCTCTCTTATTCAAATGTCTTCAGGGTCTAAAAGCCAAAGAAAATTCAATTTGGGGAACATCTTGAGAATGCATTGTACCCTTTTATATATAATGCCACTTTAGGAAATGCTCATATTGTAAGGAGAAGTATATAAACTATCAAAAGCTGAATTAAAGGATTATGCTTCCATCTGAGAAAACAATATATGAGGAGATTATACTCTCTGAAATAGTTATTTCTTCTTCTAGATATCTAACTTTCAAATGTCAACTATTCAAACGTACTATCACTTACTGTTTTTCTGGTTGAACCACTGCAATTTTCCTCTGTTTGTGTACTGTACAAAGAAAAAAAAAATGTCAAGAAAAATAAAAAGACAAAGGAAAAGTTACATATGCATTAAGCTAACTTTAGCTTACAGCTGGCCTTTGAACAACATGGGTCTGAGTATATGTGGATTTTTTTCAACAGTAAATACTGTAGTACTACACAGTCTGCAGTTAGTTGATTCCTCAGATGCAAAACAGCAGAGACAGAGGGCCAACTATGGGACTTGTGCATCTGCAGATGTTGGTATCCATGGCAGGTCCCAGAACCAATCCCCCACATATACGGAGGGACAACCATACGCAGTTCACTGGTCTTTAGTGTATTCACATAGTTGGGCAATTATTACCACAGTCAATTTGAGAATATTTTTATCATCTCAAAAAGAAACTCGGTACCCCTTAGCAATCACCTCTCCACTTAACCACCCCTGAGCCCTAGGTAACTACTAATCTACTTTTCCTCTCTCTAGATTTGCTTGTTAAATCATAAATGGAATCATACAACATGTGCTCTTTTGTGACTGGCTTCTTTTACTTAGCATAATGTTCTCAGAGTTCATCCAAGTTGTGGTGTGTGCTAACACCTCATTCCTTTATATTTCTGAATACTATTCCATGGTGTGGAGATACCACATTTGTTTATCTATGCATCAGTTGATGGACATTTGGATTGGTTCCACTATGTACATTTGTGTACAAGTTTTTATGTGGATATATGTTTTCATTTCTCATGAGTATATAGCTCTATATTTAACACTTCGAGGAACTGCCAGATTGTTTTCCAAAGCAGCTACACCATTTAATTTCCCCCCAGAAAATATTCATAGAAGTTGGCTGTCCCAGGGAGACTTAAAAATATTATTTTTGGTTTCTGTATAAAGACATAGCAATACTTATAGTACTTGATAGTTAAAAAAACACAGAACTAGGTTTTAAATATAGGTGACCCTTGAACAATGCAGGGGTTGGAGTGCCAACCCCCAAGCAGTCGAAGATCCATGTATAACTTTACATTCCACCCTCTGTATGTGCAGCTCTGCATCCGCGGATTCAACCATCCAGGGGTCATGCAGTACTGTAGTAAATATTTATTGAAACAAATCCACATACAAGTAGACCCACACAGTTCAAACCCACATTGTTCAAGGGTCAACTGTACTTTAAAGGAGCAAATTTTATGGTATATAAATATCTCTCAATAAAGCTGTTTTTAAAAGTTGGGGGGGGGATCAATTAAGATTAGGTTACAAAACATGGGGACTTGTGTCTTGCTCAATCTCTCTCTCTTGCTTGCTGGCTCTGATGGAAGCCAACTCCCGTGCTGTGAGCTCCCCCACGAAGTGGCCCACATGACAAGAAACTGAGGGAAGCCTTCAACTGACAGTCAACAAGGAACTGAGGCCCTCGTCCAAGAGTCCACAAGGAAATGAATTCCTGCCCACAACCATCTGAGTAAACTTGGGAGCAGATCCTCCCCCAGTTGGGCCTTGAGATGACAAGAGCCCTGCTGACACCCTGAATGCAGCCTCACCAGAGACTCGGATCCAGAGGTCCCAGCTAAGTTGTGTCAAATTCCTGACTTACAGAAAATGTGAGATAATAAATGTTTTGTTGCAATGAATGATTTCCTATGCAGAAACAGATAACCAGAATATCATTTTATTTTTCTCTGAAATGTCCAGATTCATCCTACTTGGTAACAGCCACACAGCAAATTATTTAACAATCAATCCTTTGACCCAGAAATAGACAGCTACCTCGTGCTCGGCGAGGAGTGCTGAGGGGATGGCCATTGGTTTCACACCAGCCCAAAGGAAATATATCCATGGATTCCACATTCACAATAAATTCAGGTATGGGTTTCTTAGAACCTGTTTAGATTTAAAAAAATTTTTTAAAGACTATTAAATAGCTTTCTTCATAAACTACTTTCTAGACAATGTTCTAGACAATGTTCTAGTAGACAGTGTTCTACTGTTGCAATAATACAGACACAAAGTCTCTTAAGCAAGTTCCCTTTACACAGAAGTCATACTTTTTCACATTAAGAGAAAAAGCAAACTGTCCCCCAAGCGTAACTGTATAAAGACCAAAACAGGTAGTCAATGTACAGAGTGACCCTTGGTTAGGGAACAGCAAATAAGCACCTAGAACTACCAGTAATATCATTCAGGTGGTTGACAAATATGGTCGTCATTTCCATGAAATAACTGGAAAATAAAAGGCAAACGTTATAGTTCTACTCAATAAAAACATTACTTCTGGTACTCAGGAACAAGCCAGCAGTTAGATCGGTGGGCTCAAATCAGAGAGTGATGTAAACAAAGTTGCTCAGCAGGGGTTGCATAAACATGTACATCCAATACTGTCCTTGACACCTATGTTAAAGGCCGATTCTACAAACCGGGAACAACAGTAAGTACCGCGTCTGACTATTCAGCAGTGAATAAAAAGAAACCCAGGCATAGTTACTGTAGTGCTGAGTACTCACATACTACTTTCTGTCCACAAACCTGTCCCATCACTGAATATTACTTTTAGCATAATATATCTTTTCAATTTTACATACTTTTTGGTTCTACTGGTTGGGGGCAACCAAAATATAATCTCTCGAATAAGCTAGTTACTAATGCTCATGCTCATGTATTTTGGTCACATCAAAATATATGCTATTTTTAACCTGTATTTTCCCCTTCAAGAAAACAGGGGCCCATATAAGTGAAGGCTTTTATTCATACTCATTTCCTAAAATTTGAAGGTCAAGGAGAGGAAGATGAATTTTTAGCTCAGTCTTACATTACAAATTAGAAGTCTCTGAACAAGACCCCTATTTAGCTAATCAATTAAGTTTAACAAGCCACATTACAGGGGTAAACAGGAAGGCAAAGAAGAGTGGTCAGACGAAGGCTTCTCAGGGGTGTTGACACTTACCCTCCAACTGGAGCCACACGTAGGAGCCTCTCACTGCAGTAACGGTGGCAACGCACACTTCTTCAGGGAGAAGAGGGTTCACTGCCTCAAGCTTCATGTTCTCCTTAAATTCATGCTCAGAAATTGACTAGAAGATAAATTAATCAAATACATACTCAGTATTAACTCACGTGCTCATCTGAGAGAACTTTCCAAGTAACAGTTAATCCTAGAGTAACTCCTCCATTCCACACCCCAGGGTAACTGTCCCTTCCCCTCCCTAGAGAAGATAAGATTTATCCTCCAGAGGGTAAAACATCAGATCCCTGGGCAGGAGGACACAGGAACTATTGAGGGTATGCATGCTGTCCACAACAGAGATTAGCATGTGGAATGCTGAGGCCCAGTCCCTGCTTCTACCCTCCACGCAAGCGAATGGAAGAGACTTCTTGTGGCAATATGAAGCACAAGAAGGAACACATAAAGACATGGATTTAGGTTTCCCCAACAAATGGCCAGACAGATCTTACCCAATAGGGAAGTTCAAGGTTGACAAGCCCCACCCACATGCTCAGAGCTTCCAATCAGCTTCTTCTTTTAGTCTCCCATTTCTTAAATATAAGCAAGCAAATTCCACCAAGGAATTACCAGATATCTAAATATATGAAAGCTAGAGACCAAAACAGACAAAACAAGCAACTTGGAGAAAACAGATTATGCAAGAAGAAAAATCACAAAAAGGTGGGGGTAATTAACATCCTCTGAAAGATGAGAAAAACTATTGCATCTTTAAAATAAGAACAGTACGTTATTAAAAATATTCAGAAATAGTTTTTAAAAATTAAAAATGTGACATCAAAAATTAAAAACTCAAAATAAGGGTTGAAAGATAAAGTTTAGGAAATCTTCCAGCAAGCAAAGCAAAAAAAACCCCCTAAGAAGCAGGAAAAGCGGTGGGGGTGGGGAGGGTGCGGCGGAATTGGAGGCCTGGTCCAGAGGGCCACCAAAATGAGAATTCCAGAAAGAGAAGAGAGAAAAAGAAAAGGAAATCAAAGAAGAGATCCAAGGGAACTTCCCAGCACAGAGAGGTGCAAGTTTCCAGAGAGAATGTGCTCTCCACACCCCAGCACATGGGTGAAGACAGGCCAAGCCATGGCTTGACACTGAAAGGGAGTGACAAAAGAGATTCTATAACCTTCCAGGGATAGAGAAAAGGGCAGGTCATATATGAAAGATCAAGAATAAGAATGGCTTTCAACTTCTCAATACCAACACTATAAGGTAGAAAACAACTGAGGTTTTCAAAATTCTAAAGTGAAATAACTTCCATTCTAAAATTCCACATTGAGCCAAACGATCAGTCAAGTTAGTAGAGTGAACATATTTTCAAACACCAAAAGTCTACTAACACTTACATCTCTTGCATCCCATTTCAGGAAGCTACTGAGAGACAGGCTCCATCAAAACAAGGGAGTAAACCAAAAAAGAAGAGGCCATGAGATATATAAAACAGGAATCCCAAGTCCTAAGAAGAAGGAGAGGCAATTCCTTGGGTGACACAGCAGAGCAGTTTCCAGAATTAAAACTACATGGCAAGCCAAGACAGTAACCTGTCTAAAAAGAGGTTGCTAAGAGGGGTGTCTCTAAAAAAATATATTAGACATGACAGATTTCCTGATACGCTAATAGTTTTGAGAATCTACTGGAAGGTGTGGGAAGAACTAGTATTATAAGCAACGAAAATTAGGCTATGAAAAACAAGGCAATTATTAACTTGAGGACAAATAAAAGAAGAAAACAATCGTAAAATACTACACTGCTAACCTGTGAGTAACACCTAAATGCCCATGATAATGTAAATACACAAATTCAGACTTAACCGAGGATTGTAATATCACTCTAATAGGAAGAGGAGATAGGTAAGACAGAGGAGAAAGGTAAGGTAAAATAGCTAGATTACTCACTTACCGTAATACAGAATTGAGAGACACATCTACAATTAACTCAAAAGATAGCAGCGAATTATAAGTGAGGAAGTATAAATATGAGAATAACAAACAGTGAGAAGAATAGCAAGTGAATACTTCTGGGAAGGGAAGCCATGGAAAGGGACAGAGCAGGAAACTGCTGTTTTATGTTCTAAGCTTTTTACTGCTGTTTGGCTTTGTAAACCATAAGTAAGTTTAATAATTTTCTCTCCTTAGTATTTCATCATTTTTTCATATTAATGGACCATCAAAACTAATAATAAACTAAAATTTTAAATTCACATGATTTCAGCTAATAAAAAAAAACAAATTGATAAACTGTTAAACTAATTAAATTAACAAATTAACTTCCGCAGCAAATGAAATTTTCCTTGGACCATTTTATTACAATCAACGAGAGGCGTTTTGGGGTTGCATGAGAGAACTGGCTTCAGAGTAAACATCATTACAGCAAGGGAAGCACAGCAGTCCCCAGCAGCCCCGAAGCAGTGGCCCTGAGGGGACAGGATTCTCACCGGAGGGAAGCACCTCTGGGGAGCAGCTTCAGCACCACACTGTTTGAGGTAGTCGGCCCAATCAAAGTCCTGGCCTGGGTAGCCTAGGTAGGGACAAAAGAGCAATGATTCACACCTCACGTGCCTGCCTGGCTTTGCCACTCTGCCAGGTGTCCACCCACCACTTCTAATTTTGCTAATTGGAGGACTTTGATCATTTTAGAGAGAGGAAAAAACACCCTATTAAATCCAAAGTATTAATTTTATAAAATAGAGCAACTCCGGATAAATTTTTAAACTCACACTTCAAATTAGGCATTTATTTGAACAATATTTTATATGATTAGTTGTTGACAATTTACCAAAAGAATTTAAGACAGTTATGACTGAATTTGATTTGTGCTAATAAATCCAGTCTCTAAAGGAGAGAGACTCAGGGTCTAAAGGAAAAGAGACAACAACCAACCTACAGCACTATTTAATCAGTGAAGACTTTTTTCTTTCGTAAAGCTATTCCCTTAAACATGTCTTAGCAACTACTAATATTCCCAGCACAGGTTTCAGATTCGTGTTCTATAGAATCTCAGTGCTCTATAAGCTGAATCATGAATTCATTTCAGGAAAAAAGCTGAGCTTAATTCCCCGCTTAAGTCTACAGGTTCTTGGCAGAAGCCCCTCTAACCTGACACCCTGATGGCACCGGCTCTGTGCAAGGAGCTGGACTGAGTCCGGCTGCCCGCCGTGTCTGAGCTCACCTCCGCTCCCCAGAGCTCAATGTCCCACAGGCACAGAGCAGGCTACTGAAGAGCACACCAGCCTACAGCCAAACAGCCCCTGCAGTCACCTCCTCTGCCCACCTCAGACTGGCACCATGTTCTCTCTGTCTCCCCCTCAATTCCTGACAGTAAATTATCTACCATTTTTAATTACATAATCCACTACTTTCCTTCTATTGATATTTACAAAGACAGCTGAGTTGTCTACAACAATGCTGAGACAGGTGATATCTTTAATAAATTTTTTTTTCTTCTCATGTAATGGCGGCGGGCAGGATAAGGAACTTGGGATGTTCAGAGCATTACTGCAAAGCAAGAACATGCTCCTGTAGGTATGTCCCCCCAACCATCACCACCAGGCAGGCACTCCCACTGTCTGTTCACTGATGAGGGAGAACCTGGGGGGTTCTGTTATGGTTTTCCCCTATTTACTCATTGAAGGAACTGCCATTCTCACTTTTGTTTCCCCTGTGACAAGTCCAATGCCTGGCTCAAAGCAAACATTCCACAAAATGTTTGTTGGATGAATGAAGGCTGAACGGAAGACAAAGGTTCAGAGTCTGTGACTCTTATTAACAGAAAAGAGCACTTCCAGCCCAGTGTTCCAGCAGTCGCCATTTAGAAAGTGAAGCTATGTTTTACTAAGAGCTTACCAATAAAGTATATACAGAGCCAGTCAAATAATCTGATTTGCTGACATAAAAATCAGATAAACACCTTACACTTCCAGATACTCTATGTTAAAAAAATACCTAAAATTTCAGCTCAAATAAGTCATATTTAGTAACCTTGATTAAAGGGTCAAAGATTAAATTTTGCAAAGTTGCAAACATGAAGAAAATGAGCTGCTACCTTCCTACTTACAGCCTGAGTTCTACTTTTGACCATAAATCTCCCTCTGAGGTCCAAAGAGTCTCCCACTAAGAGGAGGCCCAGAAACCTAAAAATCAGTAATCTACCTCCTAACTCTGACTCTAAGGCCTCTTCTCATAAATCAGCTCCCAACACTCATTGCATCCTACCCTCACCCCTTGTTGCCTCCCAGCAGACACAGATGGAATGAACTAAGGAAGCTGCATGGAACCCCAGGATGTTATGAAGATATTTATCAAGGTAGTAGGACATACTTTATTTACTAGTTTTTTGTTTTTTTAAAAAATATTTATTTATTTGGTTGCACTGGTCTTAGTTGTGGCAGGCGGGCTCCTTAGTTGTGGCTCGCCAGCTCCTTAGTTGTGGCATGCATGTGCAATCTAGTTCCCTGACCAGGGATTGAACCCGGGCCCCCTGCATTGGGAGCACAGAGTCCTAACCACTGTGCCACCAGGGAAGTCCCTACTTACTAGTTTTTAAGCTTAATTTATAACTTTTAAATATGTAGATACTGGAATCTAGGTCTTTGTTTACACTTGTCTTGGGCCCCCAAAACATTAAGGACAGGATTGGGTGTGAGGAGAGAGGGGGACAAAAGATCCAGGTAAAGCCATCTGATAAATCTCATTTCGAAGCAAACAAATCAGAAAAGAATGAATACACACCAGGAGGGGGACTGATGTGTAAACCATTCTTCAGACCCCACTGCACAGGGAAAATACCAGGACTGTCAGCATGACACACGAAGGATCGCTGTGCACGATTCTCTGGTCGCAAATCATCCATTTCCACCAGAAAATACTTCTCATCAAAAACCTGTATATATAATTTAACACATAAAATAGACAAATTTTTTTTTTTTAATTGGGGTATAGTTGCTTTACAATGTTGTGCTAGTTCCTGCTGTACAACAAAGTCAATCAGCTATATGTATACATATACCCCCTCCCTCTGGGACCTCCCTCCCACCCGTCCCACCCATCTAGGTCACCACAGAGCACCGAGCTGAGCTCCCTGTGCTATACAGAAGGTTCCCACTAGCTGTTTTACACATGGTAGTGTATATATGTCAATCCCAATATGTGTATGTTTACGCACGCATGCGCACACACACGTCACTTCCTTGGCATAGCTGAACATGTTACAAAAGTTAATAGCCACATTAATAATAACATTGTGTGTTTTAATACTACTACTAAGCACTCAGTAAATGTTATCTCTGTGTCAGGTACTGTTTAAATGTTTTTATTGTATTAATTCAGCTTTAATCTTCCTAACACTCTAACGAGGTACCATTATCAACCCCACTTTGCAGAAAAGGAAACTGAGTTTAAAAAGCAGTTAAATAACTTGCTCCATGTTACACTAACAGGAAGAAACAGAACCTAGATTTACATCCAAGTTGTTGAGCTCCAAACAAAGCTTAGTTCAGGCTCAGTGAGGAGTCAACTACACCAGTTTATTAGATCAGATCCTAGCCTAGTTTCAAATGCCAAAGAGAAGGTTTTATGAAACTCCCCTGGCTCCTTACCACCTACCCCTCAACTCCAGAAAGGACCTTCTGACCCCACTGCAGGTTCAGAATCCCTTCTTGTTCTTTTTTTCCCCCTCCTTTTGTGAAGTTACTCTTTTTTTTAAAAATAAATTTATTTATTTTGTTTTATTTATTTTTGGCTGTGTTGGGTCTTCGTTGCTGCACGCAGGCTTTCTCTAGTTGCGGCAAGCGGGGGCTACTCTTTGTTGCGGTGCGTGGGCCTCTCACTGTGGTGGCTTCTCTTGTTGCAGAGCATGGGCTCTAGGCACATGGGCTTCAGTAGTTGTGGCTTGTGGGCTCTAGAGCGCAGGCTCAGTAGTTGTGGCACATGGGCTTAGTTGCTCCACAGCATGTGGGACCTTCCCGGACCAGGGTTCAAACCCGTGTCCCCTGCCTTGGCAGGCGGATTCTTAACCACTGTGCCAGCAGGGAAGCCCACTTCTTGTTCTAAGAATAATCTTCTTCTAAGGTAAGGAAAATTTAAATCTCAACAGGTCAGATGATTCAGCGTCCACATAACTATTCCTCTTGTCACACTTGACTTTTGGTTCTACTTTCAGTAAATGGGCTTCTGCTCTACTCTTAAAACGAAATCCTCTACCTTATGCCTCAGTTCTAGTTACTGAGTAACTGGGCCTTGACAACCTGCCCAGTTCCTGTGGTTACTTCTAACAAGAACCTCGCTTTTGTCAGTCTTCCAAAAGATTAAAGTCTGAATCTGGAATCCATGGCTGGAGCAATCCTACTGGCAGATCTTGTGACACTAATCAACTGTTGCCCACACATCTGCTCACCCAATGAGCCCTGCACCTAGCTGGACACTGATGACACTGCCTGCCTCCAAACTTTTCAGATACCATGGGCTACCTGCCACTTAAATCTCCTCTATAGTTATGTACAGCTAGGCCTGCCCCAAAGAATGTGCACCCCACTACTCTGGTGCCCAGGCTTTGGTTAGCTGGGGCAACCAAGCTCTGACAAAGGAATGGGCCACAAAGAACCAGACATTACAAATGTAAAATGTGCACAGAACTAATTCTAGCCTCACAGCTTAGGAGAAACAATGGGTTGAATTAGTGGAGTCTGAAGATTAAAATACTACCAATTTCCTAAACCAGTCACCCTGACAAGAATTCTTACCAAGAGAGTTGCCTCCATTTTACCTTAACAATTGTAGCAGGAGAGATCCCAAAAGGAGACCAGGGATCCACAGCTTCCAATTTCATATTTACAGAGAATGAATGAGTGCCGATCACTTGTTTATCCTGAAATGCAAATGCCAAGAGGGAATAAAATATAGTATCTGCACATTAATTTTATACTCATATATAGCTGAATACTACTCTTAATTAAAATAATGGAACAGTCCAGCTTCTGGTAAATAATCTAATCCTATAATTGTCTTCCCAGCCTGGAAAAAATTATTTAGGGAAAAAAAAACCCAAAAGAAGCACTCCTACTCTCTACATTCGGAACATGAGGGTCATACAGAGAAAAAACAAGTTTATTTTATAACAAGTCAAGGCTATGTACTTCAGAGTAGAAAAGAAAAGACTCAAAATGCTTTAAGAGCGCTTCGGGAAAAAACGTAGACTACTTCTAGGAAAAAAGGATGATCATCACTCTAGCTAGCCTTCAAACCTCTTCCCTCCTTCAGGCATCACAGCACTCTCAGTGACGCCAGGGGTTATTTTATGCTTTGCAGCTCCTCCATATTGCTTTACTCTACTGTGAGAAGATAAGTACCTATCTACCACATTTTTGTTTTTACCTTAAATAAGTAAGATGGTAATGGCTCTTCCTCCTCCTCTTTCACTTTGGCCAAGATCTCTTGCCACTCAACTTCAGTTTTCAGATGTCTGATGGCTTTAGTTAAAACAAGACAGGATGCTTTAAGTGATGTGAGAACTTACACATTTTATAACTGCTCTGAAAGCGTTCACATAAAAAAGTCACTTTCCACTGGGAAAAGGAAAGGGTTCAAGCCCACTTATACCATCTTTACTCAGAGAACTTACAACTTCAACTTCAGTACCTTGTCTCCTCTGTTCAGAACCTGGGTAGTGGTTTGGTGAAAATACCTACAGTAAGATCATAAGGATTGCTGTTGTCCACAAAATAATATAATATAGCATCCAAATTGGGGCACATAATAACGAATGTAGTAAATTGATTCAAACATTAACTCCTGCTTTAATAGTACTGGGATATCTTTTAATCAACAATTTGCTTTGAACTCAAGACCTGTCCTACTCCTATAACTATGTGAATGCTACCTAGAGAATTTCTCTTCAGTTTTGGTAACGGATCAGTATGAGTTGGGGCAGAAGTCAGTAAAAGTTGGAGCAGAAGGTATATCAATATGTGTGGCAAATTACTAAGGCAATAAAGCCAAAAAAAAAAAAAAAGGCATTTAACTACTCCATATACATTTTTTCAATATCTCTATTATGTAAACTAACAAAGGCTTCCATAATATGCAGAATAATGTATTTTTCAGTCTCATAGATGTTAATAAAAATATAATAAACAGGGCTTCCCTGGTGGCACAGTGGTTGAGAGTCTGCCTGCCAATGCAGGGGCCACGGGTTCGAGCCCTGGTCTGGGAGGATCCCACATGCCACGGAGCAACTGGGCCCGTGAGCCACAATTACTGAGCCTGCGCGTCTGGAGTCTGTGCTCCGCAACGAGAGAGGCCGCGATAGTGAGAGGCCTGCGCACCGCGATGAAGAGTGGCCCCCACTTGCCGCAACTAAAGAAAGCCCTCGCACAGAAACGAAGACCCAACACAGCCATAAATTAAAAAAAAAAAAATATATATATATATAATAAACAATAATGTAGTATTAAAAGAAAAATGTTATATTGCTCCTCACCTGATGGGGGCTGAAGCTCATATCCCTGTTGAGCAGCCCAACCAACATAATGAAGAAACGGATCCAAGTAATATAACCAATGTTCAAAATTATCAGAGCTCTCAAGTCCTTCATAACGCAGCTTCAGCCTTCCCCCTATGTTGTCTACTACAGTAACAATCCAAGTACTTAAAGAGTCCTGGAAAGCTTGACATTCCAGCCTGGAACCTGGAGCAATGAGATCTAAAGGATTCCTCCCATTACGGAGCTTCAGGTAAAAAAAGCAAAATGATTATATAAGAGAGGTAACATAGTATTTTTAAAATCAAGTTTTAAATGAACTCAAATTAGCCTTTATATTTTTACCCATTCAAAGCTAGTGACACTGAACTGCCTAATATCATACAAGTCTCTATAGTATTATTTCTGGTGATATGAAAATATTTATCTTAAAGAAAGATTTCTATTTCTAGGACTATGTTATAGTTTCATCCAGAAAGAATTTTTAAAATATCATCATTACCTAGTCTCTGTAAAAGCAAATATGATCATCATTTAAAAAAAAATCAAATATGACAAAAGTCAAAATCCCCCACAATCCTACCTCCAGGAAAGAACCAAGATAAACGCTTTGGCATATACTCTCTGAGAATGGGTTTTCTACACACAAGTCAACATCCACCCATGTCTATCTTTTTCTCTTTTGTATTTTTTGAAAAACGTATATTGTTTTTCAATGTGTTTTTGTCACTTAATATTTCATAGCTATCTTTCTACTATAGCACATATAAATCTTCCTCATTCTTTTAACCTGTTTTACTGACATTATGTATTATACATGGGCAGTAATTTATCCACTTATCTGCTGACAGCATTTCAGTTCTGATTTTTTTACTCATTTCACAACGATGTTCTTATGAATGCAATGAGTGTTTTGATTACACTGAGGGAAAGGAAAAGTTTAATTCTCACTCTCTAGATACATATTAAAAGCTAGAAAAAAGAATAAAAACAAAGGCTGATTCCAATATCATCACTTAACCATTTCTTAATGTTCAAACTTACATTTTTTTCCTAGTAAGAACTGCTCGGACTTCCCTGGTGGCACAGTGGTTAAGAATCTGCCTGCCAATGCAGGGGACATGGGTTCAAGCCCTGGTCTGGGAAGATCCCACATGATACGGAGTAACTAAGCCCGTGCACCACAACTACTGACCCTGTGCTCTAGAGCCCGCAAGCCACAACTACTGAACTCGCGTGCCACAACTACTGAAGCCCGCGTGCCTATAGCCTGTGCTCCGCAACAAGAGAAGCCACCGCAATGAGAAGCCTGCACACCGCAACCAAGAGTCGCCCCTGGGCAGCAACAAAGACCCAATGCAGCCAAAAATAAATGAATAAATAAATAAATTTATAAAAAAAAAAAAAAGAACTGCTCTATGACACTTACATATTCATATATATGCAAAAGAACACATGAACAAATGAAGGAACACATTCACAGCTAAAGATAAGAACAGCAGAATCAAGGTCAATGTACTGCAGGACACTTATTAATTCATTTGTTCATGATTTCATTCATTCATTCAAATGTTACTGAGTGTTTAGCCGGGCCCAGACTAAACATAATTAAATGAGTCAGAGTACACGCATACCTCTGAGATATTGCAGGTTCAGTTCCAGACTACTACAATAAAGTAAAGATTGCAATAAAGTGAACTATATTAATTTTTTGGTTTCCCAGTGCATATAAAAATAAAGTTTACACTATATTGTAGTCTATTAAGTGTGCAACAGCATTGTCTAAAAAAAAATGCACATATCTTAATTTAAAAATACAAAACAAAAACCAATTACAATAGTAACATCAAAGATCACTGATCAGAGATCACCATACAAATATAATAATAATGAAAAGTTTGAAATATTGTGAGAATTACCAAAATGTAACACAGAAACACAAAGTGAGCAAATACTGTTGGAAAAATAGCGCCGACAGACTTGCTCAAAGCAGGGTTGCCACAATGCTTCAATTTGTAAAAAATGCGGTGTCTGAAAAGCACAATAAAGTGAAGCACAATCAAATGAGGTATGCCTGTATAAAATATAAAGATCACCTAGAAACAGAGTGTTCACCAATCAAGTTTAAAGAGGAATTGTGAATGGATCACAGAATTAAATATAACAGTTAACACTATAAAACATTTAGAAGAAAATATAGGAGTAAATCTATATGACCTTGGGTTAAGCAAAGCCTTCTTAGATAAGACTCCAAAAGTACAAGCAACAAAAGAAAAAAATAGATAAATTGGACTACATCTAAATAAAAAACTTTTGTTCTACAAACAATATCATCAAGAAAGTGAAAAGACAATCTACAGAATTGGAGAAAATATTTAAAAATCATATATCTTGATCTAGACTTATAATCAGAATTTATAAGGAACTCTTACAACCCAATAATAAAAAGATAAATAACCAATTTAAAAATGGGCAGATATTTCTCGAAAAAAGCACACAGAAATATGCTCAGTATCATTAGTCATTAGGGAAATGCAAATCAAAGTGAGATATTACTTCACACCCACTAGGATAGCTATAATCAAAAAGAGAATAACAGGTGTTGGCAAGGATGTAAAGAAATTGGAACCTTCATAAACTGCATTTCACGTATGATACAAAGAATGTTGCTGGTACGACAGATAGTGACAAAATATAACTTAGAAACGTCATAACCAATAAATTTATTTCACAAAAACAAGAAATCTATTTTCACCAACAAGCTCAAAAGCTATACTAATTTAAAAGAACTGCTGAAAGCAGGTAGGTGGTGGTCCAGTGTCTTCTGAGCAAAAGAAAAGGGGTCTCAAGTCACCTGGTGTGGGAATTACAAATGTCCATGCTGAAGTAGAGTCAGCCCTTGCTCAGTTCCAAGTGAGAGCTCAAAATGGCCACATTTTCCAACTGCGTGAAAGAATCTGGAAAACTAGATTTTCATGTGTTTGCAACTAATTCAAAAACCTTTTACGCACTGAGCAAGCCGCCAGTTTGCAACCTCTGAGGGTAAGTTTACACCCCCCAATACCTATGCCTATGTCTGTACTAATAATGCTGATCTGTCTTGGAGTGGTAAATGAGCATGCAATTTTAAGATTCCTTGGACAGGAAGATTGGAAGGGTTTTCCACACTGATTCTGGAAGCAAAAATACTCACGCCCTCTAGCAGCGGAACAGGAGGACTACATGCTCCCATCAGGGTCTGCCGCAGAAACTCATCCCGATCAGACACTTTATCTCTGATGCCTAGATGAAGGAATCATACTGTCAGCCACAAAACACAGAGAAATTAAACTAAGCAGAATACAGAGAAACTAAACCAGTGAAAATGGTTTAGAGGTGCATCTGTCATTTTAATATTTAACAGCCCAACATATTGCTTCTTTGACAGCTTAAAAATAATCCTCCTCTAGATAGAGGTACTTCCTGGTTAGTTTAATAAGAGTTGCATCCAGAAAAAAGAGAATAGGCCCAACTCCCTGTTAACATAATTTTATCCAAAATGAACTACTTTATTTTTTATTATGGAAAATTTCAAATATACAGAAAAATAGAGAAAACAGTATAATGAATCCCCAGCTTCAAAAACTGTCACTTCATGGTAAATCTTTATATCTAGACCAGGAGCTGTTAGCAAACAACAAACTGTGGGCTAAATCTGGCCTGCTGTCTTTACTGTAAATAAAGTTTTATTGGAACACAGCCAACATCATTTTTTAAGTACTGCTTTCACATTACAAAGGTAGAGTTGAGCAGCTGTGACAGAAACCACAGGACCTGAAAAGCCTAAAATATTTTACTATCTGGTCCTTTACAGCTACTTTGTCAACCCTGATCTATATCCTCACAAATTCCGCCCCCCCGTGACCCAACCATGGATTATTCAGAAACCAATTCCTGATATCATGTAATTTCATCTAATATAATCTCAGTATGCATTTCTAAAAGAAAATAACTTTTTGTATAACCACAATAACATCACACCTTTAACAATTACAATAATTCCTTCATATCAAATATCTAGTCCATGTTCAACTTTCCAAAATATCTCAAAAATGATTTTTTCAATTTGTTTGGTCAAATCATGATACAAATGAGAGCCATACATTGCAAATGGTTAATATATCACTAAATCTCTTTTAATGTGTACGTATACCCCACACTCCCTCTTTTTCTTGCAGCATATTTGTTAAGACTCAACATTTTGTCCTATATAGAGTTTTTCAGAGTCTGGTTTTACTGGTTGCCTCCTTGTGGTAACCAGTTGCTCTACTGTCCTTTCCATTTTCTATAAATCAGTATTTAGATCTAGAGGCTTGATCAAATTCAGATTTGACTCTCTGGGGTGGGGGGTAAGATTAGTTCATAAGTGGAGTTGTATCTTTCCATCAAGAGGCACATTCATTCTGGTTGTCTCTCCTTCTGTGATGTTAGCAGCTTTTAATGGTCACTACATAGATATACTGATTCATTAGGGGCTAAAAATGGTGATATTCTATCACCCCTTCTTCATTTACTAACCAAAATACTTCTATAAAGAAAAATTTATCTTCTTCTACTATTTGATCACAAAAAGAAGGCAGGATATATGCTTGATTCTCTTTATTCTTTCTCTGTATTTACCAGCCTTCAAAATTATCAGTTGGTTCTCCAGCATCGTCCCAAGGTGACCAATGAGGGTTTTGTTTAAAAGATTCACCACGAAGTTACAGATTAAATCACATATATGTTTCAGGCCATTGCAGCTACTGTCCTATTGATGCTCAAAGTGTCTCATCTTTAAGAAGAGGGGGTCTCTTCAGGTTGGCTCCTGAGTCCTTTGACATAACCGTAGTAAATAGTTATTGATCTCTTTTTCACTTTTGGTATAAAAAGATGTTCCATGCTCCTCTTGTACATTTCCTGCCCCAGTCCAGCTTTATCCCACAACACACAAATAATGATTTCAAAATAACATCAACTCTACCACCAACAATATGATTACTAAAAACAGCTTGAGTTGTTGTTGCTACTTCGGCAATTTTTTTGGTTCCTTTTGGCATAGCCTTACTAGGGACATACATTTAAATTTCTGTATTTGAAAGTCACTGAAATAGTTGTTCTCTGGGTAGTTACTTCACAAGCTCCATACACAGGTTTCTTTATTTGCTTCTGCATTTGTTTTTTTACAAATTGCTTTTTTAAATTTAATTTTGCTTTATAAGTTATATAAAATATTTACATGGTTCAAAATTCAAATCTACAAAATAAGGTACATTCAGAAAATCCACCTTTTAACCTTGTGCCCTTCATCCTATTCCCTTCTTTACCCACAGGCAACTTTTTAAAATGGTGTATTCCTTATTGTTAATCAACTATAGTTCAATAAAAAAAAAAAAAGATTCCTTTAGTTTTAAAAAACGAAGTTAACACACACATACACATGCATTCATACATCTTCCTCCTCCCTCATTCAATACATATTTTTCTTTATTCATATAACAAGATATCTGGAGACCATTCCTTGGATATATGTAGATGGACCCTGTTTCTTTTTTTAATGACTGATTGCACCTTTTATTATGAAGTACTCTTCTTTGGAAAGGTGATATATATTGATACACACACACACACACACACACACACACACACAAAGGAATATTACTTAGCCATAAAAAAGAATGAAATAATGCCATTTGCAGCAACATGGATGAACCAAGAGATTATCACTCTGCTGTACACCTGAAACCAACACAACATTGTAAATCAACTATACTTCAATTAAAAAATAATAATAAAGTACCCTTCTTTGTTTCTTACAGTGCTTTCTGATCTGAATTCCACCTTTGTCAGATATCAAGACTGAGACTCCTGCTTTCTTTTCTATTTGCATTTGTCTATGTATCTTTGTCCATCCTTTTATGTTTATTCTTTCAGAATATCTCCATTTAGGTATGTCTCCTGTAATAGCACAGAAGTGGGTTTTATTTTGTGAGCCAACCTGAATTGTTTACTTTTAATAGAAGAGTAAGCCCATTAACATTTATTTATATTACCAAAAGATACGACCTCAATTCTGTCATATTGTTAAGTATTACATAAATTGCTTGTGTATGTGTACAGTCTTTCACTATGTGATCTATTTTACTTAAATATATACTTTTTTTTAAAATCTATCTTTTGGCATTTAGAAAGGTCTGTGGTTTTTTTTCTTCTGGTTACTTTTATACTAATATCTTTATATAACAATTTTAGTCCTCTCTACTTTCAGACTATTTTCTATTTCTTTTTTTTTTTTAATTAATTAATTAATTAATTTTTATTTTTGGCTGTGTTGGGTCTTCGTTTCTGTGCGAGGGCTTTCTCTAGTTGCGGCAAGCGGGGGCCACTCTTCATCGCGGTGCGCGGGCCTCTCACTATTGTGGCCTCTCTTGTTGCGGAGCAGAGGCTCCAGACACGCAGGCTCAGTAGTTGTGGCTCACGGGCCTAGTTGCTCCGTGGCATGTGGGATCTTCCCAGACCAGGGCTCGAACCCGTGTCCCCTGCATTAGCAGGCAGATTCTCAACCACTGCGCCACCAGGGAAGCCCCCATTTTTTTTTTTTTTTAATAAACAATACTAAAGTTAGCTATAATGTCTTTCTTCTCCTCTCTTTCAGCATCTCATTTCAGGTAATAGCCTTTTACCCCCAGTTAACACTTAAAAGGCAATTAGTTAAATTACTAGGCAATAAACCTGTTTTAAAAGGGGAGGAGGGATGAGTAAGCTTATACCACTGTATTCACTTGCTCGCCCCACTGTGGTCCCATATTTTTTATAGTTATACTGTATTTATGTTGTCAGAGCATGTAGCCATTATATACTATACTGTCTCTCTTACAACCATCATTTAGCTCGAAGTTCTACAGTCATATATACATTTAGTGTTTCACTAACAATTCTCATGCTAATGTTCCTTCATTTGTTTGATTTTCTTTTCTTTTTTAAAAAAAATTAATTAATTTATTTATTTTTGGCTGAGTTGGGTCTTTGTTGCTGCGCGCGGGCTTTCCCTAGTTGCGGCGAGTGGGGGCTACTCTTTGTTGTGGTGCGGTGGCTTCTCTTGTTGCGGAGCACAGGCTCTAGGCACATGGGCTTCAGTAGTTGTGGCTCGCGGGCTCTAGAGCGCAGGCTTAGTAGTTGTGGCGCAGGGGCTTAGTTGCTCCGCAGCATGTGGGATCTTCCTGGACCAGGGATCGAACCCGTGTCCCCTGCATTGGCAGGCAGATTCTTAACCACTGCGCCACCAGGGAAGCCCTCGTTTGATTTTTCTGAACCTCATTCTCTAGTGGATTTCTTCGGAAGGAAAAATCATGGGAACAATATTCCCTGAATCCTTACATCTTCATAACAGTTTGCATGTGGCCTTTACACCTGATGTTCAGTTTGGCTAGAAATAAAATCCTGGCCTCATGTTTTCTTTCACTGAATTTCTTAAAAATGTTACCCTATTGTCTTTCGGCATAAAGCACTGTTGTCAATTAGTCTGATGACAATCTTGTTTTCTTTCCTTTTCAAGAAACTTACTGTTTTTTGCCTAAAAGATTAAGGGATCCTTTTTTGCTTTAGAGTTCAATACACACCTTGATTTAGCTGTTCTCATTTTATTTCCCCATGTACACAGTGAACCCTTTCAATATGTATTTTTAAGTCCTATTTTATTTCCATAAAGTTTTCTTGAATTTTAGTTTACAGTATTTTATTATTTTGTTACTTTGGTTTTCATCTTCAGGGACTTCTATTTTATGTATCTTGAACCATTTTTGCCAACCTATATTATTAATATTTTTTTCCAAGTCCTTTTTATTTCTTTTTTAAATTTTTTTTCCCTCTTTTTCATCTTCTATTTCTCTTCAGATATTACTCATGGTTGATTCACTCCTGTTTTCATCTTAACTTAATCTTCATTTCTAGTATTTTTAAATTTCTAGTTCTTGCCTACCTTCTGTTTTTTTTTCAAATCTTTTTCTTTTCAAATCTTTTCATTTTTGTAATTTTTATAAATTTTATTTATGATTTTTCTCACTACTCTATCACTGTTACTACATTTCTGTCTGACACAGTGTTCATGTCTTTTGTGGTTATGTTTCTCTGGAAGGATTTTATTCTACCCTTTTTTCCTCTTTTTTTTATTATACTAACTGGACCTTGTATGAGACTCAACTGAAATCATTTTCTGTTGTTCATGTTTAAATGAGGTGAATTTTCCTATACTCTTAAGATGCGATAGTGGGCCAGGTAGCTTCATGTCTCTAGAGCTTCCTCTTACAATGTTTTTTCACAGAATGTTAATGGCAAGCTAGAAGCCCACCGATAACCCAGGACTCTAACTCCATTTCTAAATACCATCCTTCAAAAAACAAAATGAAACAAAACAAAAAAATCTAAGGCTCCCTGGAGAAATGGCTGATTTCAGGGCTGAGGCAGGGAAAAGTTTCCTGAACAAGAAACTACTCAAAGAATAATGGGAACATAGCAAAGGACACATTTGCCAGCTTGAAGGGGTGTCCACTGGCCAAATCTAGGACAGTCTGAGCATCAAAATAAATAATGATAGTAAGGATTATAATCCATTGAATAAAATAATACTCATGAGTCTATACTGACATAGATACATAAATACACACATGCATACATGCATACATAAATACATGTGTGTAAATGGTAGAAAAGAGAAAGCTCCTTCTATAGTAGAAAGCCAATTATGAAATGAAGAAGGAATTAGAAAATACCATTTGGTAATCATGAGAGTAATAACTGTTTCAGATAAAAATTATCAATGGATGCCAAAAATAGTGGGTGAAGTTTGAAGAATAATGAGATATTTACATAATCTCAAGGTATCTTCCCACAAGATACTTACTAATTAAAAACAGTAAAAGGAATTTTACAGTGGAAAAACTTGGCATATACCAATTTAATCAAGTGATGAAAGTTAATATCACAAGTTAGTTACAGGACAAACCAACAGCATGTGTCTCCTGACATGATGCACCAGAAGGACACAGCATCACTTCTGCATTTTTCCTACCAAAAGTGCACAATCTGAATCTAAGTAAACATCAGACAAACCCAAATTGTGAGACATTCTAAAAAATAGCCGGCCTGTACTCTTCAAAAACGTCAACGCCAAGAAGGACAAAGAAAGGTTAAGGAAACTAAAAAGATATGACAGCTAAATGCACTGAATCCTGGACGAGGAAAAGACATGAGGAATAATGAACAGTACTCAACCCAGGACACAATGAACATTACTGGGAAAATTGGCCTGTACCTTTCAAAGATGTCAAAGTCATGAAAGTCAAAGAAAGCCTGAGGAACTGTCCCAGATTAAAGGAATCTTAGGAGACACGACAAATGAATGTTAACACATGATCCAGGATTTTCTTTTACTGTAGAAACATTTTACTATAAAAACATTATTGATAAAAACTGAACAAGGTCTATAGATTAAATAACAGTATTATATCAAAGTTAATTTCCTGATTTTATTTTATTGTGTTCATGAATGTCCTTGTTTTTAGAAGTAAAGAGTAAAAGGACATCACATGTACAACTGACTCTCATGGTTCATTAAAAAAGCCTCTGTGTGTGTGTGTGTGTGTGTGTGTGTGTGAGAGAGAGAGAGAGAGAGAGAGAGAGAGAAAGAGAGAGAGAGAGAGAGAGAGGGAGGGAGGGAGGATAAAGTAAATGTGGTAAAATGCCAACATTTGGGGAAAGTTGGCAGTAAGTCCCCAAGAATTTTCTATAGTATTTTTGCAAATCTGAAGTATTTCTGTAAATCTGAAATTATAAAAAAATAAGAAGTTGAAAGTAAAGCATATAAGGTCTGGAATTTTCTTAAGGTCTGTCTTTCCTTTCTGCACATTTATATGACCCTTCTCTTTCTTTTGTCCTATTGTCTCTGTCCTACTTAATTTGGATTCTACTCCCAGTAGGGCTCTTTCCTGGAAGGGAGCTTCACCTGGTTTATTCTAAGTGTTCACAGGTCCCAGATTGCTTGTAGGTGATAGGAGGGAGGACGATAAAATCAGAAAGAGAATCAATCTGGCCCAAAGTACTCAAAGACAACCAGACCTACAAGTCTCAAACTTAAGAGAGCCTCACAGACCTACAGGATTATAAGCAACAGATGCTTCCTATGAATGTCATAAAAGCCTCAGGCTTAGTGAGCACAGAATATAATTTTTTTTAAAGGGAAATGTAAATTATTCCTTATAAATACTGTCATTCAAAATGCTAACCCAAAGAAGTTAGGAAGACCTATGTGCTTGGGAAACTGAAAACCTTAAGACTGTGGACAGCCCAAATTTTCCTACAGCAATACCACATCACGCCTTGATACGAAGTATCGCATTACCTTCCGGGGCTTCAAGGGTCTTCTTATTCTGCTCACACCACCCAATGGGGTAGAGGTCAGCCTTCCTGATGTCACACCAGAAGTCTGCTCTCCGGTCCTCCCCGTAGCCATCGTAGCGGAGGAGGAGCAACTGCTCACAGGTGGTAATGATGGTGGCAACCCAGTAGGTTTCAGGATCGGTTTTCACAACCACCTCCAGTTTCATCCCAGGAGCAAATCCATTTTGCAAACGTGTGTCCACCTAAACAGGGAAATGTAATTAACCACCAGAAAAACATCTCAAATGAATACTTCTTTGGCCAACATTCTTTAAGACTTACAATTCTGAAGCACTAAATGCAATAAAATCTTCTCAAGGGAAACCTGAGAAATTCCAATTCTAACTCACAGGAGTGATCCAAACAAAACAGGGACTAGCAATGCTGCTCTGTTCCATCTGACTCTGAACGAGCTTTAAGAGAACTCAATATTCCACCGAAGCAGTCTATTATGATTACCTAATATGCTTTCTGTTAAGTATACAAATCACTGAATGTTCACCATTTTAACAACCTTCAACACATTAAGTTTTCAAGAGTGATTTCTCGATCATTCGAAAGAAAATTTATGAAGCTAGACAAGGTAAAGGACAAAAATAAGTTATACTGATAATAAATTAGTATAATATGTACCATACAAAGGGAGCCATATTTCCCAGTTTCCCTAAAACAGTCTGTGTTTACACCTGTTATTCTTGAATAATAATAATGTCTCTTATCTCTCTCAAAAGTGTCCTAATTTAGATGATAAATTATATGGTCACAAAGTTAGGGGTCTGCAATTCTGGAACTCCTGTATGTGTATACTAAAATTAAATAAATATATTATGGATAATGAGAGCCAGGTTTCTCACTGTGGGAGAAAGAAGTAAAAATAAGAAGAGGGGAATGCGACTTCCCTGGCAGTCCAGTGGTTAAGACTCCACGCTTCCACTGCAGGGGGCATGGGTTCAATCCCTGGTGAGGGAACTAAGATCCTGCATGCCGCACGGCACGGCCAAAAATAATAATAATAATAAAATAGAATAAAATTTTAAAAAGAAGAAGGTAAAAGCAGAATGAATCTTGTGGTGTTGATCTGAAATCAGAGGTATGGATGCCAAAATGACTATGACGACTATGATATCTGCATAATCTCAAAGGTTCTCTCCACAAAATTCTTCTTAGTCGCAAAGGGGAAAACAGTAACATTACGGTGAAGAAATCTGGCAGACGCCACCTTAACTAACGGATCAAAGTTAACATCACCAGTCCTAAAACATCAATATCATATACCCTTGATATCATACCAGAAAAGCACATCATTTCTATGACATTCTTGCCAAATGCATAAACTCAAGCTAATCATGAGAAAACCCAAACACAAATTGAGAAACATTCTACAAAATAACTGGTATATGATATGCGCTTCAAAAGTATCCAGGCCATGAAAGACAGAGAATGAGGAACTGTCCCACACTGGAGGAGACGATGGAGACATGACAACTAAGTGCAATGTGGCCATTATAACCACTGGAAAGGGAGGGGGCTCCTGGAAAGGAGAGGCCAGAGAGGGAAAGTCCGCATTCTGTGTAAAATTCCTCCCCATTCTAATCACTAACCTGCTGTACTCCTGAAAGGTAATCACTATCCTGAATTATAACACTACAGTTTAACACTGCCTGTGTTTCAGCACTATGTTAGCAAAATTATGCAGTATGAATGTTTTTCTGTGTGGGGCTTCTCTTGCCCAACATTGCTTATGAGATTCATTTGTGCTGTTGCATGTAACAGTATTTTAGGTCTTCTCACTCCTGTATAGTATTCCATTATACAAATATGCCATAATTTATCCATTCTAATGCTCCTCGTAGTAGGCACTCTGGGTAGGTCACAGTTTTGGAAGACTACTGATAATATTCTCATAATTATATGAATAGTTTTATATGTCATTTGATGCATACCTACATGGATTCCTATAATAAAAAGACAAATATTTTCCAAAGTGGCTGTACCAATGTACTCTGCCAGTAGTATACAAGAAATTCTTCTGCCTTAACATTCTAACCAACATTACTGTATTTTCTACCTTTTTCATTTTAACCATTTTGAAACATGTATTATATTATCTCACTGTAATTTTAATGTGCATTTTCTGATTATTAACAGAGTTGAGAACCTTTTTATTTATTAGCCATTTATATTTCTTCTTCTGGGGAATGCCTAAATTTCTTGCCAATTTTTAATTGAGTCAATATTCTGGATATCAGTTTGTCAATTATTTGTATTACAAATATCGCTTTCTTGATGTTTGATAAACAGAAGTTATTAATTTTAATATACTCTGATTCATCAATATTTTTCCTTTAAAAAGTTAATGGTTTTTCTATATTTTTAAACAAACTTTTCCCTATCCGTAAAGGTCATAAGATATACTACTATATTATTTTCTAGAAGCCTTTTATATTGAGAACTAATATCCACCTTGAGTTAATCTCTGTGTGTGGTATTAGGTAGGGGTCAGGTTTTACTTGTTTGAATCAGTTTGTCAATTTCTACTTAAATTTTTTTTTGCTGTTTGACTTGGGTTGCAGTCAATCTACAGATCTATTTGGGGAAAACTGACATCTTTACAATAGTGAGTCTTCCAACAGATGGACAGGTATATTCCTTCATTTTAACTTATATAAATAAAGATTTGAAGTTTCTTTGCAAATATTTCTTACATTTTATTCCTAGCTATTTGATGTTTTTTATGTTATTGTAAATCACATCTTTCAGTTTCCATTTCTGTTTGCGGCTAGTATATACAAATAATAGGTTTTTTATACCGACCTTGTATCTAAAAATCTTGCTAAAATTACTCATTAATTCTAATAATATAGCTGTAAATTATTTTATTCATCTGCAAATAATGACCTTTTCCCTTCCTTCCTAATTCTTATACATTTTAATTGTTTTTCTTACATTATATTGGCTAGATCCTCCAATACAATATCAAACAGAAATCATGTTAACCAGCATGATTTTTGTCTTGTTCCATATTAAAAAGAAAGATGTATCATATTACCATTAATAAAGTTTGCTGTAGATTTTTTTATAGATACACTTCATCAAATTAAGGCAATTCCCATCTGTAGTTTGCTAAGAGTTTTATCGTAAGTGGATGTGGAATTTTATCAATAATTTTCTTTATATATTGAGATGATAATGTGATTTTTCTCCTTTATTCTACTACTATGGTGAATTATGCTCATTGATTTTCAAATGTTAAGCCACTTAAGCCATCTTGTATTCCTGGAAAAATCGACTTGTTATTAATGTACTATCCTTTTTAAATATAGTTACATTTAGTTTGGTATTATTTTGTATGCTACTTATGCATTAGTCGTCATGAGTGACATGTCTCTGTAATTTTCCTTTCCTGAAATATTATTAGATTTGGTATCAAGGTTGTGCTGATCTCTAAACAAATTGGTACCCTACAATCAATATGGGATAGAATGATCAGACAGAAAGGAAACAGAAGACTTGAACAAGATTATAAACCAACTAGACCTAACAGACATATAGAGAACACTCCACTCAACAACAAGAGAATACACATTCCTCTCAAATTTACATGGAACATTCTCCAGGATAGACCATAATTTTAGGCCAAAAACCAAAAATCATACAAAGTATCTTTTCTAATCACAATGAAATAAAACTGGAACTCAATCACAGAAGGAAAACTAGAAAATTCACAAATACATGGATATGAAACACACTCTTAAACAGCCAATAGATCAAAGAAGAAATCACAAGGGAAATTAGAAAATACTTTGAGACAAATTATAACAAAAATACATAAAAATTTATGAGAGGCAGCAAAAGCAGCATTAAGCGGGAAATTTGTAGCCATATATGACTACACTAAAAAAGAAGGAAGATCTCAAATCAACACCCTAACTTTACTTCTTAAGAAACTAGAAAAAGAAGAGCAAATTAAACCCAAAGCTAGCGTAAGGAAGGAAATAATAAAGATTAGAGTAGTGATAAATAAAATAGAGAACAGAAAAACAATACAGGACTTCTGGTTTTCAATTTGACATGTAAGGATTTTTGGATGTTGGAACTCCTGTCCTAAGAAGAAAAAAAACCTCAACAAACTAAAAATCAACAACTCTTCTTAGATACAGCAGAGAATTGAGGTCATAGGGCAAAACTGCTGTGCTCAAAATTAGAGACAGACAGACAGATACAGAGAATTACAACATACTAGACAGAGCAGAAACCTCTGCAGGACTAGAACCAGGGTAGGAAACCTCAAACTGTTATTAATGAATTGCTAGAGGCTCAGTATGGACAAGATTGAGAGGTAAAAACTCCATGGGGGCCCAGTCTCAGGGCCGCCCACGGTCTTCTCTGAGTTTACCCCCCCAGGAGTCCTACCAGGTTTTCACAATAAAGATCAGAGAAAAATCTCCTAGTACTTCTGACAGAGGGAAGAATAAAGTAGCATTGTGAAATACATCCAAAGCATTCTGCTCTTCTTAACAAGACTAACCCTCAAGAAAAACTATTTTACTAGGTCCTAACCAACTAGAGTTTTACCAGAACTTTTACCAGAGTTTTCCTGATCTAAGGTAAGGGAAATACCCAATTCCAGCCCCCTCTAGCTTCCAAAATAGGGGAAAGGATATGCACAACTCAGGTTCACTAAAACACTGAGACCAAATCACAGGGCTAGAGAATGCTTTTGCTCTCCTCACACCTTACCACCACATCAAGAGGGCTCCTGTAAAACAGGGGAGACAAAATTAATGACAACAAAGTAAATTTTAGCCTCTGACACCTATAGCTACAACAAACGGTAAAAATCAACCTAACTCCTATCCAGGTAAACATAAAACACTAAAGACCTATTTATTTCTATTCCTTTTACTCAGTATATTATGTCCAGCTTTCAACAAAAACTTACAGAGCTACTAAAAGACAAAAAACACAGTTTGAAGAAACAGAGCAGACATTAGAACCAGGCTCAGATATGGCAGAGATGTAACATACCAGGAATTTAAAACAACTGATTAATATGATAAGGGCTCTAAATGAAAAGAGTGGACAGATGGATGATGCAAGAAGAGAGTTAGAAACTCCGAGGAAAAATCAAAATGAAATGGTAGACACCAAAAACACTCTAACAAAAATGAAGAATTCCTTGATGGGCTCAACCACAAGACTGGGGTCAGCCAGGGAAAGAATCTGTGAGCTAGAAAAAATTTCAATGGAAACTTTCAAAACTGAAAAGCAAAGAGAAAAAAGAATGAGAAAGTTGGAAAAGAATACCAAAGAACTGTGGGACAATTATAAAAAGTGTAACATAAGTGTACTATAAATATTGGAAGGAAAAGAGAGAAAGAATAGAATATTTGAAGCAATAATGACTGAGAATTTCCCCAAATTAATGATACCAAACCACACATCCAAGAAGCCCAGAGAATACCAAGCAGTATAAATAACACAAAAAAATCTATACCTAGGCATAAGATACTCAAACTGCAGAAAAACAAAGAAAAAACTCTTGAAAGATGACAGAGGAGAAAAAAATACCTTACCTATAGAGAAGCAAGGATAAAAATTACATCAGACTCCTCTTCAGAAAACATTCAAGTAAGAAAATAGTGGAGTGAAATATTTAAATTACTTAAAGAAAAAAGACACCAACTAAGAATTCTGTACTCAGCAAAATAAAGACTTTTCTCAAACAAAAATTGAGGAACCTTGTCGCCAGTAATATTTCTTGCAAGAAATATTAAAATAAATTCTTCAGGGAATTCCCTGGCAGTCCAGTGGTTAGGACTCCACGCTTTCACTGCCGAGGGCCCAGGTTCAATCCCTGGTCAGGGAACTAAGATCCCGCAAGCCACACAGCGCGGCTGGGAAACTTCATTCATTCATTCATTCATTCCTCAGAAAGAAGGAAAATGATATATGTCAGAAACTAGATCTACATAAAGGAAGAGCAATAGAATAAATGAATAAATATATAATAAACATATAAAAGAATCAATGAAGATAAAATCTTATTTTTCTTATTCTTAATATATCTAACAGATAACTGTTCAAACTAATAACAGCAACAAATTATTTGGTGATTATAGCTTATGCGTAAGTGAAACAAATGATAACAATGTTATAAGGCCTGGGAGGGAGTAATTGGGAATACTCTGATATTAGCTACTGGCACTATCCATGAAATGGTACAGTGTTACCTGAAAGAGAACTTGGGTTAGTTGTAAATGTATATTGCAAAAACAAGGGCAACCACTAAAAAAGTTTTTAAAAGTATAATGATGTGCTAAGTGAAATAAGCCAACATAAGAGGACAAATATTGTATGATTTCACTAAGTGCAATAGGCAAATTGACAGAGACACAAAGTATAATAGAGGTTACTAGGGGCTGGGGGAGGAGAGTGGGAGGAGCCACCCAGGGGAGAAACCCTGAATACAGGGCTTCTGTTGGAGATGATGAAGAAGTTCTGGAAATGGAGAATGTTAGTGGTTGTACAACATTGAGGAAGAAGTTAATTTTTTTAAAACCTTTAACAATGAAGGGTTTTCAATATGCATCTTTTAATTAATTGCAGTCTACTTACAAATAATACCATACCACTTCATGTGTTGCACAAAGATCTTACAACCATATACTCCCAAATCCTCCCTCCCATCCTTTGTGCTACTATAGTTACATATGCTATAAACACACAATATACTGCTACCATTTTTTTGTTGTTGTTTCAAACTGGTATCTTTTAGAGACACTAAAAATAAGGAAAACAATGAACTTTATATCTAGCTACATCTATGCCATTTCTATTATTTCTTTGTGTGGATCTAAGTTTCTGTCTTATTTCAAATTCCTTCTGCCTTAAGAACTTCCTAATACTTTTTTGTAGATAATGAAACCTCTTAATTTTTCTTTTCCTGAAAAGGTCTATATTTCTCCTCCACTTCTGGAAAAAATTTCTGCTGAGGACAGAATTCTGGGTTGATAGGTTCATTTCTTTCAACACTTTAAAGATCTTACTCCACTGTGTTCTGGTTTGGATAGTTTCCCAAAAAAATTTCACTATAATTCTTATATTTGTTCCTCTATATGTAATGTGTCTTTTTTTCCTCTGGCTGCCTTCAAGATTTTCTCTTTCCCTGTGGATTTCAGCAGTCTGAATATGATGTGTCTGGATGCATTTTATTGTTATTAATTATCCTGTTTTGCATTGCTTGAGCTTCTTTGATCTGTGGTGTAGTATCTTTGTTTTCCTTTGGAAAATTGTCTGCCGTTATCCCTTCAAACATCTCTTCCTCACCTCTGCTCTTTTCTCCTTCTGAGATTCCAATTACACACAAATTACATTTTTTTTTCTTTTTAATATTGTCCACAGCTATTGGGTGTTCTAGTCTGTTTTCCCCCCACTTTTTTCTCTTTATATTTCAGTCTGGGCGATTTCTACTGACTCACCTTCAAGTATACTGATTCCTTCCTCATCGGTGTCAAGTCAACTGATGAGCCTGAAAAAGGCACTCATCTGTTACCATGTTTTTCATTTCTATTAGATTCTTTCTAATAGTTTCCATCTCTGCTGAAATTCCTCTTCTGTTCATGCATGTTGTCCACCTATTCTGCTAGAGCCTCTAACATATTAATCATAGTTATTTAGAATTCTCTGACAGTTTAAACATCTGGGTCATAAAGTCTGGTTCTTTTGAACGCTTTGCCTCTTGACAGTGTGCTGTTTTTCTCTTCCTTCTTGTGTGTCTCTCATGATTTTTGGTTGAAAGCTAGACATCCTGGGTAGAACAGTCAAGACTGAGACACATAGTATTTACTCCCGGAAATGAGCATGTTTCTTCTTAGGTCTTAAATTCAAGAGAGAAGGTTAAGTCAATCTAGTTAGGAGTAGAGCTGGGTTTGGGTTTTATTGTTGCTAACAGTTATTCACAGTGCACCACAGGCTTCAGATTCCACTAGCACTGTCTGGTATTTATGCTGTAGGCTTATTTGCTATACGTTTTTTCCCCTCAACATTAGCTGCTCCACCCTCACATTTAGATCTTCTCTTTGTGACTACACCTCTTTTGTAACTACACTTCTCTTTGTGACTGTCTCTCTCTCTCTCTCCACACTCTTGCCTCTCCCCCACAAACAGACCTCTACTACCCACAATTTTCTAACTTGGTAGTGGGGGACAAGCATTCTCTGAGATTCAGCCTCAGTCTTGTGAGATTGTGTCCCTTGGTCTTGGGGGTGGAAACTTCTCAGTGATCCTAACCTTCCCCCAACTGTAGGGGACTTCTGATGCTCCAGCATGTATTCCTACCCCTCTCCTACCTACATCCCTTCCCCAATCAGTTTGATGCTTTTGTTCTAGAAGACCCAGGTAAAGCTTAGTGCCTTTCCCATAGTGGGGGCTGTTCTCTCCACCAGACATGCACCATGAGGAAGGCTTTTTCACTATCTTACACTCTTCCTCTGTGCAAATGTGGTTTATCTCTAATTCCTTCTTCAGCCCTGTCTTCCCTCCTTCCTTTGTGCCAAACTTGGTCGTGTAAAAGTCTTGCCAGTGGCTTGGACATACATTACCATTGCTCTAGAGTTCTGAGTTCTACCAGTTTTGCCCATGATCTGCTAGTCATAGCCATCCCTTCTCAACATCTTCCTATATCCATGCTTGATTTTTACTATATTTGGCAGCCCTTCACCATATACTAATTCAGGTTTATGGTTAGGACAAGTCCTAATCCAGAGCAAAGCCCTAACTCTCTTCAATTTTATTAAGGCTGAGAGAGGAAGCTGCAGAAGAAAAGTGTGAAGCTAGCAGAGGCTGGTTCATGAGGTTGAAGGAAAAAGGACATTTCTATAACATAAAAGTGCAAGGTGAAGCAGCGAGTGCTGATGTAGAAGCTGCAGCAAGTTATCCAGAAGATCTAGCTAAGATAATGGATGGAGGTAGCTACACTAAACAACAGATTTTCAATGTAGATGAAACAGCCTTATCTTGGAAGAAGATGGAAGAAAATGCCATCTAGGACTTCCATAGCCAGAGAAGTCAAAGCCTGGCTTCAAAGCTTCAAAGGACAAGCTGACTCTCTTGTTAGGGGCTAATGCAGCTGGTGAGCTTAAGCTGAAGCCAGTGCTCATTTACCATGAAAAAATCCTAGGGCCTTTAAGAATTATACTGAATCTAACCTGCCTGTGCTCTATAAATGGAAAAACAAAGCCTGGATGACCGCACATCTGTTTACAATATGGTTTACTGCATATTTTAAACCCACTGTTGAGACCTACTGCTCAGAAAAAGATTCCTTTCAAAATAGTACTGCTCACTGACAATGCACCTGGTTACCCAAGAGTTCTGATGGAAATGTACAAGATTAATAATGTTTTCATGCCTGCAAACACAACATCCATTCTGCAGTCTATGGATTAAGAAGTCATTTCAACTTTCAAGTCTGACTACTTAAAAAATACATTTCATGAAGCCGTAGCTGCTATAGTGATTCCTCTGATGAATCTAACAATTGAAAGCCTCCTGGAAAGGATTCACCATTCTAGATGCCTTTAATTACATTTGTGATCCATGGGAAGAGGTCAAAATGAACATTAGCAGGTGTTTGGAAGAAGCTGATTCCAACCCTCATGGATGACTTTGAGGGGTTCAGGACTTCAGTGGAGAAAGTAACTGCCAATGGGGTGGAACAGCAAGAAAACTAGAAGTGAAGCCTGAAAATGTGACTGAATTGGTGCAATCTCATGATAAAACCTGAACAAATGAGGAGTTTCTTCTTCTTCTTCCTTTTTTTTTTTTTTAAATCTTTTGGCCACGTCGTGTAGCATGAGGTATCTTAGTTCCCCGACCAGGGATTGAACCCATTCCCCCTGCATTGGCACCATGGAGTCCTAACCACTGGACCACCAGGGAAGTCCCAGGAGTTTCTTCTCATGGATGAGCTTTCTTGAGATGGAATCTACTCCTGGTGAAGATGTTGTGAAGATTGTTGAAATGACAACAAAGGATTTAGAATATTACATAAACTTAGTTGATAAAGCAGTGGCAGGGCTTGAGAATTGACTCCAATTTTGAACGAACTTCTACTATGGGTAAAATGCTATCAAATAGCATTGCACCTACAGAGAAATCATTCGTAAAAGGAAGAGTCAATCCATGGGGCAAACTTCACTGTTATCTTTTTTCAAGAAACTGCCACGGCCACCCCAACCCTTCAGCCACCACCACCCTGACCAGTCAGCAGCATCAACGTCGAGGTAACACCCTCCACCAGCACAAAGATTACAACTGGCTAAAGGCTCAGATGATGACTAGCATTTTTACGCAATAATGTATTTTTAAATTAAGGTAGGTACTTTTTTTTAGACATAATGCTATTGCACACTTAACAGACTATAGTATAGTTTAAACATACTTTTATATGTACTGGGAAACCAAAAAATTCGTGTGACTTGCACTTTATTGCAATACTTGCCTTACTGTGGTGGTCTGGAACTGAACCCGCAACAGCTCCAAGGTCTGCCTGTACCAGACTATAAATCATTTTCTTCAACTGAAGAGGTTTTTTTTTTTTTTTTTTTTGACAAAATAAAGGAATATTCACGACTGGTCAAAAAAAGACAAGCTGGCATCGAGTGGCAAAAAATACACAAAACCAAAAGGGTTTTAGAATATGTCAAGTTTTCTTAATAAAAGTGGCAACAGGAGGGAAAAAGAAAAAGCACTCAAATTCTCTCAAGTATTCTACCTTAAAATAACTCTAAACTCTCTAATGATGGTGCAGTGAGTCAAAGAAAAGAAATATAGTAAGTCAAGCAATATAGTCACCGCTCACATGTTTAAAAGACCCGTAGGGAACTGCTGTGGACCCTGTCTCTTCTAGATAGTCTTCCCAGCTTAATTCCACTTCTTCCACTCCAGATCCAGCATCTGGAATTAAAAACAAAACAACACAAAAACAGGTAAGACTCAATTAAAAAAAACTTAAGGTATAAAAACATAAACTTAGTAAACCTAACTTACAATTTACTTCACAAGTTAATTGACTTTTCACACAAAATAACTAAGTATTCTTTTTAAATAGCAGGTTCCCTTAGTGCACTGATTGTCAATGAATCTCAACACCATAGAGTGTGACATGCTGTCTCCTGCTGGGATCTATCTGGGATTCACCTAAATAGATCACATAAAGCTGGTGAGAGTGTAACTACTATAATCGCTTTGGACTGTAATTTAGTATCTAATGCCAAATATCTGAGATCCTTAATAGGCATTTCAAACTTAAATTTTCAATCTGTTCTTCCTTAGTACTCTCCAACTGAGTAAAAGTTACCACTGGTTGATATTTTGACTCAATCCAAAAACTGTGGAGTTATCCTTACTTTCTTCCCTTTCTTTCACATCTCACATCCAATCCATCAGAAAATTCTGGGTACTACGTTTAAAAATATCCCAAATCTAATCACCTTCCACCATTTCTACTGCTATCTCTCTAAGCGCAAGGTCTAACAACAATATCTTTCACCTTTTAATCACACAATAAAATCTAAAATTTGGGAGACTGCAAAGGCCCTATGTGATCTGACCCCTAGTTCCCGACCCTGCTCCTGCATCCCCAACCAGCCTCTTGTTTGCTCACTGCGCTCGAGGGACACTGAGTTTCTTGCCACTCCTCTCTAACCATGTTCTTTCCTCAAAGTCTCTGCATTTGTTATTTCCTCCGCTTAGACTCATTCCCCTGTCATTGACAGCGTTACGTTATTCAAGCCTCTACTCAACACCTCTCCAGAAAAGCCTTCCACCAGAAAGGCCTTCCATCAGTGTGCATCTAAAGTAGAAACCTCCAGCCTCTGCTTTCATTATCTTCACAGCATTCATTCCTACCTGCAAGCATACCATGTCTTTTTATCTTCCCCATTAGACAAACTCTGTGAAGACAGGAACTTTGTTTTGGTCACTCCTACATCTCTGTCACAGCAGAGACTCAATACATTTTTGTTGAGTGAGCAAAGATTCAAACACTCCATTGGAATCCAATAATCCCAATTCACATAAGCTCCCTAAGAGCAGGGTTTTGTTCACTGACTATCCCCACTGCCCAAAACAATGCCTGTCACTAGCAAGTCTGTGATAAACAGCTGCTGAATGAGTATACCCTTGGGGAACCTGTGCTTCTCACAAACACAAGGAGGCAAATACAAGGATGCTCACCACAGCACTGTTTCTAACAGCAACAGACAGAAGCAATCAGTAGAAGAATAGATAAATTATGGCAATCCTACAATGGAGTACTACTACATATAGCAGCTGAAATAAATGAACTATATTGACATATATAAATCTCAAAAAAAATCACATCAAGTAAAAACAGCAGGTGCAGAATGAAAAGCACAAGATACAATTTAGGCTTCAAAACAAAACTGCAATATAATGTTTATAAATACAAATCAATAACAGTATAAAAAAAGGATGGGAAGAATATACATCAACATTAACAGTGCTACCTTTGGGGATGGAGGGAAGCAAAGAAGATTAGAAGGAAAGTACAAAAGAGCCTTAAACTGTATTATGTTTTATTTCTTTTAAAAAATGAAAAAACACATGAAAACATGTTCAACATCATTAGGGAAATGCAAATCAAAACCACAGTGAGATACCACCTCACACTCATTAGGATGGCTATTATCAAAAAAGCAGAAAATAAGTGTAGGCAAGGCTGTGAGAAATTGGAATCTTTGTGCACTGCTGGTCTCGGAATATAAAATGGTACAGCCACTGTGGAAAAATTTTTGGTGCTTTCTCAAAAAATTAAAAATATAATTACCATATGATCCAGCAATTCCACTTCTGGGTATATACACAAAAGAACTGATAGCAGGGACTCAAACAGATATCTATACATGAATGTTTATAGCAGCAATATTCACAATAGCCAAAAGGCGGAAGTAACTGACTCAAGTGTCCATCAACAGATGAATGGATAAACAAAATGTGCTATATGCATGCAATGAAATATTATTTAGTCATAAAAAGGAAGGAGGGGCTTCCCTGGCGGCGCAGTGGTTAAGAATATGCCTGCCAATGCAGGGGACACGGGTTCGAGCCCTGGTCTGGGAAGATCCCACATGCCGCGGAGCAACTAAGCCCGTGTGCCACAACTATTGAGCCTGAGCTCTACAGCCCATGAGCCAGTACTACTGAGCCCACGTGCCACAACTACTGAAGCCCGCATGCCTAGAGCCCGTGCTCCGCAACAAGAGAAGCCACCACAATGAGAAGCACGTGCACTGCAGCGAAGAGTAGCCCTTGCTCGCCACAACTAAAGAAAGCCCTCATGCAGCAATGAAAACCCAATGCAGCCAAAAATAAATAAATAAATTTATATATATTAAAAAAACAGCACCACATCTCTGAAAAAAAAGGAAGGAAATTCTGACACAGGCTACAGGCTACAATGTGGATGAACCATGAGAACATTACACTAAATGAAATAAGCCAGCCATAAAAGGTCAAATATTCTATGATTCCACTTACTTGAGGTAGTTACAGTAGTCAAATTCATAGAGACAGAAAGAACAATGGTAGTTTCCAAGGACTAGGGGGAGAGGGGAATGGGGAGTTAGTGTTTAAAGGGTACAAAGTTTCAGTATGGGAAGATGAAAAAGTTTTGGAGATGGACGGTGGTAATAGTTGCACAATAATGTGAATGTATGTAATGCCACTGAACAGTACACTTAAAAATGGCTGAAGTGGTCAATTTTATGTTATGGATACTTTACCACAATTTAAAAAATGAAAACAAATATTGGACAATGTTAATTTATTATTTATTAATTTCTAAATTCTGCATTGTAGGTACGTGGGTATTTCCTATATTGCTTTCCATTCGTTTCTATGTATTTGAAATTTTTCCCTAGAAATACAACAAACCAACAAAGACTTTATTGGGAGCATCCTGGAAGTATGAGCCAGTAGAAAGTCAACTTCCATCACTAAAACATAACAAGGCTGGACATTCATATTCATGGTCCTTGGCAAGAACCCTAGTCCCTCAAACAGCATGCTGATTTAAAAATAAAAAATAAACAGTAACAACAATAAAAGCAGTGAATGAAAGGACTAAAATCTCTCATTCATCAAAAACTTCCTAAAAACTGAGAAGAAACTAGACTAATGATCTGATAGAAAAGTCAGCAAAACACATGAAAAGAGAATTTATTTATTTTATTTTTAATAAATTTATTTTATTTATTTATTTTTGGCTGCATTGGGTCTTCGTTGCTGTGCATGGGCTTTCTCTAGTTTCGGCAAGTAGGGGCTACTCTTCGTTGCGGTGCGTGGGCTTCTCATTGCGGTGCGTGGGCTTCTCATTGCGGTGGCTTCTCTTGTTGCGGAGCACAGGCTCTAGGTGTGCGGGCTTCAGTAGTTGCGGCACGCAGGCTCAGCAGTTGTGGCTCGCGGGCTCTGGAGCGCAGGCGCAGTAGTTGTGGCACGTGGGCTTAGTTGCTCCGTGGCATGTGGGATCTTCCCGGACCAGGGCTTGAACCCGTGTCCCCTGCATTGGCAGGCGGATTCTTAACCATTGCGCCACCAGGGAAGTCCCGAGAATTTATTTTTAAAAAATGCAAATAGTCCTTAAATATATGGAAACGTGTGCAAATTTATTCATTTTTTAAAAATGCAAATGGAAACTACATTGAGATATCAGATGGAAAAAATTCCGAAGTCTGACAACACACTCCATGGTGAGGCAGGTAATTAAGCAGGTAAAGCATAACGATACAACCCTGGTGAAAGAACGTGGCAATATCTAGCAAAATTACATATGTATTTACCTTTTGATCCAGCAATCCCACTTCTAGGAATCTATCCCAAAGATATGCTGGCAAAAATACAAAAAGACATATGTACAAAGCTATTCATTGCAGTACTATATGTAATACCAAGACTGGAAACAACCCAAATGTCCATCAATAAGGAACAGGGTGAATAAAATACAGTATATACATCCAGTACTATACATCTGTAAAAAAGAATGAGAATGATTTCCACATACTGATGTGGAATAATCTTCAGTATACACTAAGTGAAACAGCAAAACACAGAGCAGTTTTTATTGTAGCTCTCGTTTTTGTATAAGGTGAGAGAGAGATGAATATATATGTAAATGCTCACACATATCTTTTTACATTTTAAAACATGAAAAATAGAATAAAAAGTAATAAAACTTGTTATATATATGGAGAAGAATAAAAAGGATGAATACTATCAGGTTGAAAGTGGGAATGTTGTTATATAATTTTGACTTTGTAACTATGTATGTACTTAACACAATTTAGAAACATTTAAATTAAAAATTCTAAAAACTGAAAATGAACTTAAACAAATATGCCTAACTGTTGGTGTCAAAACCGCAAAGAAAACAGGATCCCTTTAAGTCATTAATAAAATACAAAATTTTGACTGCAAACCCAAGTGGAATATATCTAAAGGCAAAACCATAAAGAAATCTTAAACTATACACTATTATCCTACTGATATTTGGAAGGCTGGTATTGTTATTATGAAAAAATTGTATGAATATTATAGGATAAAAACAAATAAGTGATGATACTAAAGACATTACAAAACAACACATTTCTAAAAGAAAAGAGACACGAATATAAAATCAAAGAAATAAAAACCCTGTAATTTTAAATTAAAATTGTAAATATCAGATGAAGCCATCTGATTTTCTTTTCTCTTCAAAAGACGTGTATTTCCTAGCTATGTCTATGGATAAGACCTAGAAGAAATGGCAATCTGCTATCAATGAGCACCCCAGCACCTGGATTGTAGACTGTAAATATCATATCCACTTAAAAAAAAAAGAGCTCCTCAGAGAAATGGCAGATTGCAAGCTTGGGGCAGGAAATGTGCAAGAGGGACCTTGGAATCTTATTATGCCAGAAAGCAAGGACTATAACTATCAAAGATATATGACATCACATCCAAAGAACACAGGAACCAATCTGAAAGAACTCTCATTGGTCTAGAATGAGGCAATTTGATCATCAAATGAATGATGACAGCAATGGATTCAAATTCATATATAAAATATATATGTAATGTATATACGATATGAGTTAATAATAACACTTAAAAGAAAACAAATCAACTTCCTAAATAGCGGAGTGAGTACCTCAGTGAACCCACTCTTCCAGAAAAGCAGCAAAAATACTGGCTAAACAATGAAAATTGACCATTTCAAAGTTCTGAAATTAACTGAAGGCACAGAACAAACTGAAAAGCATCTATCAAGACAAGTTACAGAACCTCTGTTAGAATAGTGGGATTGTGGCTCTTAAGTTGGAGCCATTCCCATCTTTCATTCCTCCCCAGCTCAAAACAGAAATTTTAGAACTGAAACTACAATAACCAAAAAACAAAACAAAACAAACTCCTCTACAGATAAGCTCTACAGCAGAATGAGGAGGACAGGGAAAAAAACACCAAAATTAAAGAGCAATAGAAAACACCCAATTTCAACACCGGAGAGAAAAAAAAATGAAAAGAGCCTCACAGAGCTGTGCGACAATAGCAACAGATCTAACAAAAGTGTCTTCAGTGTCCCAAAAGAAGAGAAAGAGAACAGGGCAGAAAAAGTCCTGGAAGAAATAATGGCTGAAAATGTTCCAAATTTGTCAAAAGACGTAAGCCTGTAGTTTTAAGAAGGTGAGAAAACTCCCAACAAGATAAACCCAAGGAAATCTGTGCACAGATACACAGAGTCAAACTGCTGAAAACTAGAGACAAAAAATCCTGAAAGCAGCAAGAGAAACAATACCTCTTTTAAGGGGAGTGGCGGGAGACAGAATTCCAATGACAGGAAATTTTTCATCAGAAAGGGAGGCCAGAAGGCACAATATTTTTCAGGAGATGAAGAAAAGAACTTTCAACTCAGAATTCTATATTTAGCAAAAATATCCTTTAGTAATGAGTGGCAAAATTGAGATATTCTCAGATGAAGGGAAACTAATGAATTCTATCACCAAGAGACCTACCCTAACAAAATGGCTAAAGGAAATTCTATAAACAGAAATGAAATGACAGAGAAGGAATCTTGGAAAATCAGGAAGGAATAAAGAACAATGAAAAGAGTAAAAATACTGGAAAACATACATTTTCCTTCTCCTCTTGAATTTTCTAAATTATATTTGACAGTTGAAGCAAAGCTTTTAACAATATCTGATGTGGTTCTCAAAACATGTAGAAGAATATTTAAGACAAGTTTATTATAAATAAGAGTAGGTAAAGAGACATAAAAATAGGGAAAATTTTTACACTTCACTCAAATTAACAAAATGATAAAACCAGCAGAGTGTGATAAGTTAAGTATATATAATGTAATACCTAGAGCAACCACTAAAAAGCTATACAAAGAGAAACACTCAAGAACAGTGTACAGACAAATCAAAATGAAATTCTAAAAAAAAGTTCAAGTAACCCACAGGAAGGCAGGAAAAGATAGGAACAAAAAAACGGAGAAAACAGGGCTTCCCTGGTGGCACAGTGGTTAAGAATCTGCCTGCCAATGCAGGGGACGTGGGTTCAAGCCCTGGTCCGGGAAGATCCCACATGGAGCAACTAAGCCCGTGTGCCACAACTGCTGAGCCTGTGGTCTAGAGCTCGCAAGCCACAACTACTGAACCCTCAAGCCACAATTACTGAAGCCCGTGTGACTAGAGCCTGTGCTCCGCAACAAGAGAAGCCACTGCAATGAGAAGCCCGCGCACCGCAACGAAGAGCAGCCCCCGCTCGCGGCAACTAGAGAAAGCCTGTGCGCACCAACGAACACCCAACGCAGCTAAAAATAAATAAATAAATAAATAAATGTATTAAAAAAAGAGAAAACAAATGGACAAAAATGGCAGACGTGAGCCCTAACATATCAGTAATTACATTAAGTGTAAATGGTCTACACCAATTACAAGACTGAAAAAAATATTTTTTAATGACTACATGCTGTTACAAGAAACTTACTCCAAATATAACGATTTACACAGGTTGAAAGTGAAAGGATGAGAGACTTCCCTGGTGGTGCAGTGGTTAAGAATCCGCCTGCCAATGCAGGGGACACGGGTTCGATCCCTGGGCCAGGAAGACCCCACATGCCATGGAGCAACTAAGCCCATGGGCCACAACTACTGAGCCTGCGCTCTAGAGCCCACGCGCCACAACTACTGAGCCACACGCCGAAACTACTAAAGCCAGTCTGTGAGTTATAGGGCCCGCATGTCTCAACTACCGAGCTGCGTGCTGCAACTACTGAAGCCCACGTGACTAGAGCCTGTGCTTCTCAACAAGAGAAGTCACAGCAATGAGAAGCCCACGCACCACAACGAAGAGTAGCCCCTGCTCGCCACAACTAGAGAAAGCCTGCGCGCAGCAACAAAGACCCAGTGCAGCCAAAAATAAATAAAATTAAAAAAAAAAAAAAGAAAGTGAAAGGATGAAAAGGATATACCATGCAAACATTAATAAAAAGAAAGTAGGAATAGGTAAATCTGTAGAGACAGAAAGTAGACATGGTTGCCAGAGGGTAGATTAAGCAAGAAATGACTGCTAATGGTTTCTTCTGAGGAGTGATGAAAACATTCTGGAATTAGGTAGTAGTGTTGGTCACACAACTTTGTGTATATAGTAAAAACTATTGAACTGTATACTCTCAAAGTGTAAATTTTATAGTATGTGAATTATATCTTAAAAAAAAGAAAAATATTTCAATAAAGATGTTTTCAGGAAACCTCTATAGTTAAAAAAATTATTAAAAGCAAACAAACAGTATGATTAATAAATGAGCCAAAAATATGAAGACATGGTACTGAAGGGGATACAGGGATGGCAAGTAAGCACCTGTTCAACATCACCTGCATCACCTGTTCAACATCATTTGCATTCAGCCAATAGGGGAAAGAAAATTAAGACCAGGATGAGCTATCATTACACATCTATCAGCATGACTTAAATAAAAATAGTGACAATACCAAACGGCTGTGAGGATGTGAAGAAATCAGATCTCACATACTGCTGCTAAGAATGTATAATGGTACAGCCACTCTGGAAGGTAGGTGTGCTCCTCGGCATTTATCCCAGAAAAATGAAATTTTATATATATGATTGTTTATAGCAGCTTTATTCATAAAAACCCAAAACTAGAAGCAACAAAAATGTACTGCAACAGATGAACGGTTAACCAAACTGCAGTATATCCACGGAATACTACCAAGCAATAAAAGGGAACAGACTACTGATACATTCAAGAATTTGGATGGATCTCAGGGGCATTATTTTGAGTGAAAAAAGCCCATCTCAAAAAGTCACATACTGTGTGGTTCTATTTATGTAACATTCCGGAAATGACAAAATTATAGAGATGAAGAACAGATTAATGGTTACCTGGGGTTAGGGAATATTGGGGAAGAGGAGTAGGTGTAACTATGAAGGGGCAGTACAAAGGAGCTCTGTGTGGTGATGGAATAGTTCTGTATCTTGACTGAGGTGGTGGTTACAGGTATCTACACGTGATAAAGTGACAGAACTACATACATTTTATACATAGATCAATTTCCTAGCTTTTATATTGTACTATACTTAAATGAGATGTAACTTACAGTAGAAACTGGGTGAATGGTACATGAGAACTGTCAGTATTTTTGCAAGCTCCTATGAATTGATAATTACCTCAAAAGAACCTAACTTTCTTTTTTTTTTAATGAAGTCTGCTCGTAAAAGTTATTTACTTTTTCAACAAACATGCTGAGTACCCCCCCCCCAACCCAGTGCCAGGTTCTCTGCCAGGTACAAAGAAAGACAACTCATGTCTTCAAAGAGCTTCCCATTTAGTGGTACAAAGATAAGCCAGACAACATAACACAGGTAAGTAATGGAATTCTGCACTCTGAAGAATGGATTTTGCTCAGCAAAACCAATACCTGCATCAATCTGCTGCTCCCCGTTCATTTCCACAGCACATGGGTGATCTCCTCCCCACACAGAGGACAGGCCTTATAGTTATGCTACAATCTGAAGATTACTTGCAGTTCTCAAGCATCTGTTCAATGGGCATCCAAGGGTCCAAATGAAAGTGCTGAAAAATCAAAAAGAACACATTAACAGGTTGCAGTCCAGTGTTTATTCAGTCATAAGACATGACACTCTGGTGGGTTGAAAGGGCAGATAAAACAAAAATACACTGGCAGAATAGATGGAATTAGAGAAAAAAATTTTGACACCTTTTCTAATTTTGAAGACGGGGTGTGTGTGTGTGTGTGTGTGTGTGTAGAGAGAGAGAAAGAGCTATCAAGATCTTGATATCTAAAAATCACAACAAATAAACATATATATGAATCACTACCCCTTCAACTTAGATTATAATACTGAGCACCACTATCCACAAAAACTCTAATTCCTAATGAAATCTTGGGGGGAAAAGTTAGCTTTCAATGCCCTGTCTTAACCAGTAAATAAGATTCAGGATACGACATATTATTTTATCTAGTTTTCCATTTCATTTACCTAGAATATTATGCAGAACCAAAAAGTATCAACTATATTTGTCTACAATTACACTTATAAAGAGAGCTCAATCCCTCCAAAATAACCTCTGAAACCATTTATTCTTTTTTAAAAAGGCTTTATTGGGATATAATTCACATGCCAAAATTTCCCATTTTAAGTGTACAATTCAATAATTTTCAATAAATTTACAGAGTTGTATAACCATCACTATAATCCAATTTTAGAATATTTCCATCACCCTGGAAAGAAACTTCATTCCCCACTTGCAGTTCTTCTCCATTCCATCCCTAGCCTCAGGCAACCACTAATCTGCTTTTGCCTCTAGAGATTTTGCCTCTTCTGGACATTTCACACAAATGAAATCATACAACATGTGGTCTTTTGCACCTGACTTCTTTCACTCAGCATGTTTTTGAGGCCCATCCATGCTGCAGCATGGATGAATCTATTTATTCTTGCTTTACATACATGTAAAACAATCTAAGATACTGCCTTTATATGTGCCTAACAGATTAGAAAGAGTAAATGCAAGGGGGAAAAGGAGCTGCTGCAGGAAGGTGTGATATGAACTAACCTCAAGGGCAACAATGCAGAAAACTATAAAGGTGGAATAGGAACTCAACAGCCACAGCTGCCTGGGTGATACCTACAAGAGCAAACAACTCTGAACCTCTCAAAAAGATTCTGATTCTGTATTAGATCCCCAGTAATAGATCATCATACAAATCTTTTAAACACTAAGAAAAAATCAGTTTAAATTTTAACATACTCTTTGAAAAGGTACGAGCTACCTCAAGTACAACAGCATGAGCTGGGTGATAGGGATACCCAGATTCTAGTCCCAGCTCTACCCATAACTAACTATGCAATCTTATACAGACTATATTATGTCCATTTTTAAAATCTGTAAAATGAGTGTAACATTTTCAGATTTTAAAACTAAATTTCATATTGAGCATAGAGAAAATCTTAATAACAGTTAAAATTATGGATATCCCATTTGAGGTAACTGCCAGTTATCCAAAATCTTTTCATACAACATAAGCACTGAAACTCACACTTTCACAGATAGGAACAACTGAATAGAATCCTGGTAGTGAGATTTAAAGCCTCTAAATAAGCTTTCTTCTCTCAGTTTACTTTCCTACCCCAAGCCCAAAACATTCAAACTGTACCATTCCACCTGCTAATTCATTCACTCCCCATATTTATTAAACACCAGCTCATTACCATCCACTATTCTAGGGAATAAGGGTAAAGCAATCAAGAGACACTTGGTTCCTGCATTCATGATGCTTATTTTCAACTGGTGTAAGACAATTCAAGCCAACAATTTAAAACAAATATTTAAAGTGCTATGAAGGAAAAGCAGCAGTGGGTGCTAAGATAGAACATAATGGCAGACCTAACCTAAACTAAGAGGTCACTGACAGCGTCCCTGGGGCGGGGAAAGGTATTTAAGCTGACACGAAAGGGGAAACAGCAGTTAGGCAAAAAGGGCAGAAAGGAAATAGTCCAGGAATAGGGAGCAACACATACAAAGGCTCTACGGTGGGGAGGAACTGAGAGCAGGCCACTGTGGCTGGAGCATGGGAACCACCCGGGTAAGTGGCACACCATGAAACTGGACAGGAAGAGTAGGAGTAACGCAGTTGACACATACTGAGGAGTCACCATGAGCGGGGTACTGTCCAAAGCACTGAAACATATTAACCCATTTAATACTCTCAACAACTGGACAAGGTGACATCACTATCATGAGGAAACAGGCACAAAACAGGTACTACCTGCCAGTGTCCCACAGCTAGTTAAGTAGGAAAACCAGGTTTCAAACCTAGCAAAACGTCCACATTATATGTCCTCAAACGCTGTATTATAGTGCCTCTCAATGGGAAGCAACCAAGGGTTTTCTTAAGCAGAGAAAGGATCAAATCTGTGTTTTTAAAGACATCACTCGGGGCTTCCCTGGTGGCGCAGTGGTTGAGAATCTGCCTGCCAATGCAGGGGACACGGGTTCAAGCCCTGGTCTGAGAAGATCCCACATGCCGCGGAGTGACTAGGCCCGTGAGCCACGATTGCTGAGCCTGCGTGTCTGGAGCTTGTGCTCCGCAACAAGAGAGGCCGCGATAGTGAGAGGCCCGCGTACCGCAATGAAGAGTGGCCCCCACTTGCTGCAACTAGAGAAAGCCCTTGCACAGAAACGAAGACCCAACACAGCCATAAATAAATAAATAAAATTAAAAATAAAATAAAATAAAATAAAGACATGACTCTGGAAAAAAAATTTTTTTTACTCTGGACCCAATCAGAGAAACCATAAAGGAGTGACAAAAAAACATAAAAGTATAAAATTTCTACATGGCAAAAGACACCATAAATAAAATTCAAAGATAAGAGAGTAGGTCTTAAAAGTTCTCATCACACAAAAAAATTTTTTCTAACTATGTATGGTGACAGATGTTAACTAGATTTACTGCGGTAATCTTCACAATGTATACAGATATCAAATCATTATGCTGTACGCCTGAAACTAATATAATGTTATATGTCAATTTTACTTCAATAAAAATAAATAAATAAGACAGTTGAGATGGGTGAAAATATTAGCAACATGTAAGATAATGGATTAATTTCCATATACAAGCTCCCATAATTCAACAAGAAAAAAAGAAAAGAAAAATTGGCAAAATGTGTAATTAATCCACACTAAAAATGAGAGTTAATACTTACAAAAATATGCTCAATCTCATTAGTAGTGAAATAATAAGACTTTTTAATCAAATACTATTTTTTTCACCTTTCCAATTGGTAAAATTTTTAAAACTAAAAATCTCCAGAGTTGGAAAGGAAGACAGACAAAGGTAGAGAGTATATATTGGTACTATCTTTTTGGAGAGGAATTTAATGATAAATAATTTAACATATAAAGATTTAAAAGACAAACTCTTTGAGCAATAATTCTACTGTTAAGAACCTTTCACACAACACAATATGTGGAATCTAAAAAAGTGATACAAATGAACTTATTTACAAAACAGATATAGACTCACAGACATAGAAAACAAACTTATGGTTACCAAAGGGTAATGGCAGGGAAGGGATAAATTAGGAGTTTGGGATTAACAGATACACACTACTATATACAAAATTGATAAACAGCAAGGACCTACTGTAGAGCACAGGGAACTATATTTAATATCTTGTAATAATCTATAACGGAAAAGAATCTGAAAAAGAATAGATATATAGGGGCTTCCCTGATGGCGCAGTGGTTGAGAGTCTGCCTGCTAATGCAGGTGACATGGGTTCGAGCCCTGGTCTGGGAAGATCCCACATGCCGCGGAGCAACTAGGCCCGTGAGCCACAATTGCTGAGCCTGCGCGTCTGGAGCCTGTGCTCCGCAACAAGAGAGGCCGCAACAAGAGGGGCCGCGATAGTGAGAGGCCCGCGCACCGCGATGAAGAGTGGCCCCCACTTGCCGCAACTAGAGAAAGCCCTCACACAGAAACGAAGACCCAACACAGCCATAAATAAATAAATAAATTAATTAATTAAAAAAAAAAAGAATAGATATATATGTATGTATAACTTAATCACCTTGCTTTACACATGAAACTAACACATTGTAAATCAACTATACTTCAATAAAAAATAAATAAAAAATAAGCACTCTTGAACAACAACAACAAAAGAACCTTTCACACAACACAAATGTGTGGAAGGCTACATAGCCAATGATGTTTGCTACTGTATTATCCCTAACAGTGAGAAACCAGAAACAGCCTATATGTCCATCAAATGTGAATGAGATGGCTACAGACATTATGATACACCTACACTAGGAAATACTTTGTAATCATTAGAAGAATTCAAGTAGATCCATAAAAGCATATGGGAATGTCATCTATATTCTCAACGAAAAAAGCAAGTGAAGGACAATTATCATTTATATTAACTTTTCAAAATCCTGTGTCCATTGTTTACTTGGCTATGTGACTTTCAACAAACACCTTATTGGTGCCAATGATATCACTAATAAAATGGAGTATAACAGTACTGTACCTACCTCACCAGACTGACAGGATAAGTAGGATAAACAATGAAGTGCACGTAGCATAGAGCTACATAGTAAATGCTGAGTTAATGTTAACTGGTATGCAATATTGACAGATTCAAGTTCCTATGGCACTAACTTAGGGTCATCTCTACATACAGTCTTGAAACTTCATCATGGGTCTGATGTAACAAAATTATCTGTTGGTTTACTAGGCTGTGAAGATGTCATCCACTGCTTACACTCATAAACTCTTGAAATACGTCAGCATATTTTGTGCAGCGAGCCACATAGTGCGATAATAATAATTATTATTATTAATAAATCTTCAAAGCCAAAAAGACATGAGTTGGGGGAAATGCAAGTCTTATGTAGCTGAAACTAAGAATGTAACTTTAAAAAAATTAAGTTATAATTAACATAACTATTACATAAGTTTCAGGTGTAGTGATTCAGTATTTTTTTTTTTAATTTTTCTTTATTTATTTTTGGCTGCGTTGGGTCTTTGTTGCTGCGCGCGGGCTTCCTCTAGTTGCAGTGAGTGGGGGCTACTCTTCGTTGTGGTGCGCGAGCTTCTCGTTGCGATGGCTTCTCTTGTTGCAGAGCACGGGCTCTAGGCACATGGGCTTCAGTAGTTGTGGCTCGCAGGCTCTAGAGCGCAGGCTCAGTAGTTATGGCGCACGGGTTTAGTTGCTCCATCGCATGTGGGATCTTCCCGGACCAGGTCTCGAACCTGTCTCTCCTGCATTGGCAGGTGGATTCTTAACCACTGAGCCACCAGGGAAGCCCCCAGTATTTTTATACATCACTGCAAGAAGACCATTTACCATCTGTCAACATACAAAGTTGTTAAAAAGGGCTGTGACATTTTTTCGATCCTACAGCATCACTTAGATTTAACAAATAAACAATTAGTTCATTGTCTTAATAGGATCATGAGAAATAAACTGATGAAGACTTTTGCTGTAGAACATCTGTCAGATCTTTCTCTTTATTGCTAGTCTGCTCTCTTTTTATGCAGCGAGGAAAAAAACAGTAAAATATCGAGAAGCTTAAAATATAAAAATTTAATTCACTTTTCATTTATTTCCTATTCATGTTAAACTGTTTTACTGTCTTTATTTATCATTGATTTTGGTATTATAATTCCTCTTGTGGTGACCAAATTCATCAGAATTATTTATTTAAATAAGTTCTCATGAACTAACTAATCTGGACCTTGTTCATCTTATTTAGAATTCTTTCAGTGAACTAAACAGCAGCCTAGATATTTACAGGAGGTTCTAATAAAAGAGACTAAAGCCAGTATTTTAAAATAGGAAACACTTCTAAGAAACATAAATAACAATTTAAAAAAGCAAAGCTAATTGTACAAAACCAGCTTTGATGTCAAACACACACACACACACACACACACACACACACACACACAGGCACACAAAGAAAACAGAAACAAAACCCAGGTAGAATAAAACTGAACTGAATTCGTTATTCCATTTTTAGTGATATATCAATATAAAATAAAACCACCATGGAATACTTATCTTTTAATAGATTTTTTAAAAGATGGAAAAGTCATCTGAACAAACAGCTACATGATGCTTCCCCTCTCATCCTATTTCAGTTTACCCATGCAGTCCACACTCTAAGCTTATACTACTCGGCTCCACGTTAATGCTCTTGATTTTCAAGGCTAAGATTAAACACTGAGTAACAGTATTTATTATGTAGAAAAGTTACAATAATGCAAGAGAGATTTCTGTAGCATGAGTCCTCAGCCAAATGATTTAACATGTTGGACATAATTTTTAAAGCACTTAGGAAGAAGGACAGAAACTCAGTGTGACTATAAAGATATGACCTAGTATGTATGGTGGTTGCAAGAAAATGCTTTAATTCAGTAAATATTTACCAGACAGTTAAAAGGAAAATTCCCACTAACTAAAATGCTTGAATTTGCACTCCTCTCCCTCAACTGAACAAATGGAAGGTCAGTAATAATTTCAAGTATGTTGTAAATATGGTAAGTGCAAACAATTCAGCAAATCAGATGCTCCATTTTGGGCAGATTTGCAAAGTTAACCCTGCCCTTGATGGTAAATGCTAGTGGTAGAGTCACTGTATTTTTTGTTCCCCAACAGGTGTTGATTTCAGTTGGCCTTTCACTCTCCATAAGGGTTAATCATCACTCCCTGACCTTGTGCACATCTTATTTGACAGGCTATCTAAATTAAATCTTATGCTTCCATCTGTCAAATGTCAATGTAACTTGATTATCATGGGTAGAAATTTTCTATTGTTTCATTAAGTTGTTTGTTGTTGTTGTTTTTAACCCACTGCTACATGTTTAACTAGGGAGATAAAAAATAAGTCTGTTAAGTTGACAAATCTTAGCCACTCAAATCATCTAAGTTAAATCTGACCCTAACTTAGCTTTTTCATGATTATGTAAATGCAACACAGGGCACATCTATCTCAGTTGAACAAATCAGTACTTATTAATTTACAAGACCAGTAAAAGCTTTAAACAAAACCCACAACTCAAGAATACCCTAATTTTTTCAAAAGGTGCTCAACATCACATCACCAGGGAAATGGAAATCAAAACCACAGTGAGATACCATCTCACACCTGTCAGAATGGCTATTATCAGAAAGACAAGAAATAACAAGTGTTGGCAAGGATGTGGAGGAAATCCCTGTGCACCACTGGTGGGAATATATAAATTGGTGTAGGCACTGTGTGAAAACACTATGTAGATTCTTCAAAAAATTAAAAATAGAACTACCATATGATCCAGCAGTTCCACTTCTGGGTATGTGAAATGAAAGGAAATGAAAACACTAACTCAAAAAGATACCTACACCCCCATGTTCACTGCAGCATTATTTACCATAGCCAAGACATGGAAGCAACCTAACTGTCCATGGATGGATGGATAAAGAAGATGTTGTGTACACATATATACATACACAATCGAATCATTTTGCAATATATATATATATATCAAATCACAGTGTTGTACACCTTGGACTAATACAATGTTATATGTCAATTATATCTCAATCTTTTAAAAAGCCAAATTACGAGGCAATATTTTAAAAGGGCTATTTTGGACTAACAATGAGAAATTTTTAAGTAAAATATGGTACAAACATACAATGTATTACTACATGGCCAATAAAACTATGCTAGAGAAATGTTTTCCTTCCCAATCAAAATCCCAATAGGGTATTTTATTCACCTTGATGAGCTAATTTTTAAATGCATCTAAAAGAGAAAATGTACAATCAAGCTACATTTTTGTAAAAGATCATATATGATGAAGCTAGTTCCTTCTATCAAAATATTAAAATAGTGTAGTATTAGTGCAAGAAAAGACAAATACATCCATAAAATAGAATGAGATTGAGAAATAGATGCATTTATATGAGAGTACAGTTTATGACACAATGGCATCCCATATCAATTGTGAAAGGATGAACAAACTAATAATAAAGAATTGGCTATCCATTTTGGGAGGAAAAAAATTAGATCCTTACTTCATGCTGCAACATAAATAAATCCAGGTGAATTAAAAGAGCAAAACATGAAAATTAAGACTCCAAACAAATTAAAAGAAAAACACAAGAGAATATGGTTATAACCTTGGTATAGTATAGACTTCCTTAAGCAAGGAAGCTATAAAATGGATACATTTGACTACATAAACATTTAAAACTTCTGATTAGCAAAAGACACCATAAACAACTTTCAAAGCCAAGTTATAGACTAGAAAAAAATATTGCCAGCATATATCAATATAATAGACAAAGAATTAATAGCCATAATTACACAAAGCACCTATAAATCAATAAAAAAAGACCAAACCTTATAGGGGCAAAACAGATATAAACAGGAATTTTACAGAAGAAATGCAAATGACTTATAAGCATATGAAAATATGTTTAACATCAACAGCTAAAACAAGTTATTTTTCACTCACAGATTGGCAAAAATAAAAGATTAATAACACCCAATATAGGTAAAGATATGGAGATATGAATGCTGCTACCGCCAGTTGAAGAGCACAAATGGATGCAACCCTTTTAGAGAGAAATTTTATTCCATCAAAAACTTTAACTTGTATTCTCTACAACTGAGCAATTCAATTTCCAGTATCTATTTCAGAAAACTATCCAAAAAATAAATAAGCAGCATAACGATTTCAAAGAAAGAGATTAAATTGTTCTCACTTCCAGGGCATACACAGAGAAAACACTCCCACATGTACAAAGTGCAAAAGCCTAAATGTATGCTTGAGCAATGTCTGTGGCTAGGGAAAAACTGGAAACCTCAATATCAATCAGTAAATTAGGGCACATCCATTAAGATGAGAGTTAAAAAGAACGAGATAGTTTAATGGGTACAGAGTTTATGTTGGGAGTGATGAAAAGGTTTTGGGTATAGACAGTAGTTTGTGTGTGTGTGCATGCTTATAAAACATACTCAAACATACACAAAACTACATATTTCTATAGTACATATATTTCTTTATATATCTACAGATACCTTTAAAATGATCTGGAAGAATGCATCCAAATCACTACCAGTGGTTACTTCTAGGAGAGTGAGATTCAGGAACAGGGTAAAAGGGAATTTGTGCTTTATCTGCATTGAATAAACATTTTATGATAAGAATGTGTTCATATGGGTACTTCTGTGACTTAAATTTTTATTTTAAGAAAAAAATGCATTTACTGACATGGAAAGTTATTTATTCATTCTTTCAACAAATATTTACCAGAAACCTACTCTGTGTTAATAAGCCCTATCAAAATATTAGGGATGTTATCAGTGAAGAATACTGGCCAAAATCTCTGCCCTCATGAAGCTTATGTTTTAGTGGGAAGGAGAAAAAGTACTTTTCGAAATATGGTTAAGTGATAGAGCTGGGCAGGGGAGACGCATAGGCTGAAAATTAAATGTGGAGGTTGGGCGGGTGATGGGGACGAGGGGGTGGGGAGCGTCACTGAAAAGGTAACATTTGGACAAAGACTTGAAGGACAAACAGAAGGAAAAAGCCTGCCAGGCACAGGGAAAACCCAGAACAAAGGCCCTAGAATGAGGACATATGAGGTGTGTTCTAAAACTAGCAAGGAGGGCTTCCCTGGTGGTGCAGTGGTTGAGAGTCTGCCTGCCAATGCAGGGGGCACAGGTTCGAGCCCTGGTCTGGGAAGATCCCACATGCCGTGGAGCAGCTGGGCCCGTGAGCCACAACTACTGAGCCTGCGCGTCTGGAGCCTGTGCTCCGCAACAAGAGAGGCCGCGATAGTGAGAGGCCCGCGCACCGCGATGAAGAGTGGCCCCCGCTCGCTGCAGCTGGGAAGAGCCCTTGCACAGAAACGAAGACCCAACTCAGCCAGAAATGAATAAATAAATAAATTTATTTAAGACTAGCAAGGAAGCCAGGGTAGTAGAGGCCACATAAATAAGCAAGCGAGAGGAGAGGCAAGACAGCCGTCAACCTCACACTGTTTGCCACGCTCCCCGTCTCCTTTGTGACTGTCTCCCACCTACAGTCCTTAGGGAACTATGATATTTACCAGGACCCTACTCCTCTGGGGGTGATAAAACATAAAGGCAAGGCTGGTGGGAATGTAAAATGGTGCAATCCCTTTAGAAAACAGTCTGGCAGTTCCTGAAAATGTTAAACATAGATTTACCATGTGACCTAGCAATTTCACTTCTTGGTATATACCCAAGAAGACTGAAAACATATGTCTACACCAAAACTTGTACATGAATGTGCACAGCAGCATTATTTGTAATGTCAAAAGGTAGAAACAACCCAAATGTCCACCCACCCATTAATGGATAAATAAAATGTGGGGGACTTCCCTGGTCGCGCAGTGATTAAGAATCCGCTTGCCAATGCAGGGGACACGGGTTCGATTCCTGGTCCAGGAAGATCCCACATGCCACGGAGCAACTGAGCCCACGTGCCACAACTACTTAAGCTCGCGCGCCTAGAGCCTGTGCTCCGCAACAAGAGAAGCCACTGCGATGAGAAGCCCGCACACCACAACCAAGAGTAGCCCCCGCTCACCCCAACTGGAGAAAGCCCATGTGCAGCAACAAAGACCCAACGCAGCCAAAAATTAAAAAAATAATAAATAAATAAAATGTGGGATATCTAACACAATGGAATATTATTTGGCCATAAAAAGGGACAAAGTACTGATACACGCTACAACATAGATAACCTTGAAAATACTGTGCCAAGTGAAAGAAGTCAAACACAAAAGGCCACATATTGTATGCTTCCATTTATATGAAATGTACTGAATAAGCAAATCCATAGAGACAGAAGGCAGATTAGTGTGGTTGCCCAGGCTGGGGGAGAGGGTAATGGGGAGTGACTAACATGTACAGGGTTTCTTGCAGGGGTGTTGAAACATTCTAAAATTAGGTTGTTGTGATAGCTGTACCACTCTGAATAAAAACCACTGAACTGTACACTTTAAATAAGTGAACTTTATGGTATGTAAAAATATCTTGATAAAGCTGTAAAAAAAAAAAAGGTAAAAAAAAAAATCTGTAAAAAAATATTAAGGACACAACTGTGCTTTTAAAATAATATTATTCCCATTTTCAAATACAGAAGCCAATGACAAAAAGAGACAAGGAGTCTGGGTCACCATTAGGATATGCAACAGAACAAGGAAAGATAATTTAGCTGTCACTGTTGTGTATTAGTTAAGTTAATGCTTTAAAAGATAAATTCCAAATTTCTGTTGTTTAATCCAACAGATATTTATTTCTCACACACATGAAGTCCAAACAGATATTCCTAAGGAGTGGGGCAACTCCCCTCCACGTGGTAATTCATGGAGCCAAGTGCCTTCTACCTCACACCTCCTCCATCTTCAACAAAGGGTTCTCAAATCTTCGAGTATAGGGGGATCACTCATGGGAGGGTCTCCTGGGCCAGGCCTGCAAGCGGCACCTCCCTTCTACCCACGTTCTGCTAGTTAAAACTTAGTCACGTGACCCATCTGCTCTAAGGGAAGCCGGGAACTCTAATGAAGTACTTCCCGACATTAGTAAATATGAGTGTTTAGAATTAGCACTGCCATATTCTAGACTTCATATCAACAGCTAATATCAGTTATTTTATTTAAAGAAGCCTCTACAGATCAACAGTAGTGATACAACAAACTGCCATGGAATTGCTTTCTCAATTAATCAATAAATATTTACTGAGTACATACTATCTGCCACATATTGTTTTAGGTAAACAAATAGAGGGGGGGAAACCTTGCCCTCACGGATCTCACAATCCAGCGCGGGGAGACAGAAAAACAAAGTGTATATAGCATATTGAACAAAAATAAATGTCAGGAGGAAAATGAAGCAAGGAAGGAGGACGGAAGTACTACTTTCAAAAAGGTGATTAAGGTCTTAGTGATGAGGTGACATGAGCCCACACCTGAGGGAAGAACATTCCAGGCAGGAAAAGGAGAAGTGCAAAGACCCTCAAGTGAGAGCTCGTGCAGGATATCTGAGGTCACTGCTGTTGCAGCAGAATGATCAAGGCTGGGATCTAGGAGGTGAGTTTAGAAAGGTACCAGGGAGCCAGATTACATGTACACTTGTAGGCTGCTGTGAAGATTTTAGTTTTGGGGAAGCCACTGGAAGATTTGGAGCAGAAGAGAGAGACAGTTTGACCTATTTTTTAAAAAGGTTATTCTGCAGCTATGTTGAGAAAAGACTGTAAATGGGCAAGAGTAGAAGCAGGAAGACCAATTTAAAAGACGGTGGAATAATCCAGGTGAGAGGTGTTGGTGGCTAACTCCAGGTTAGAAGCAGTAAAAACACTGAGAATAATAGTAAATGAGAGACTGGATGTGGGGTGTGAGAAAAAGAGCATTACCTGGGCTGACTCTTTAAGTTTCTTGTCTATGCAATAGAAAGGATGAAGTTGCCACTTGGGGAAAAGCAAAGTCTAAAGGAGGAGTGGTTTGAGGAAGACAAATTGAGGGCTTCAATGCAAAATAGGGCAATATGATTGCCTTCTTCATTATTAAGGGTTTGCTCTTTGAGTGTTCAGGGAAATTCTTTTTCAATCAACAGAATTATTACTATGTAAAGTATTTCCAATTTATAAGCTATTTTCTTTATCTGCTATACTTCATCTGAGCAAAATAACAACTCTTTACAACAGCTAGATGGGTTCAATCCTTATCTTACACCTTGGGAACCTTCTTGTCATCTTCAATCCCTCTCTTACACTTCAACTTTTTTTCTAGGTTTACTAATCATCCATGAAGGCACTTCCTCATACCAGTTTAGTAATTTATGCTGTCTTATTGTCTTATTTTAAAACCCAAAATTCAATACCCACAAATTTTCCATTAAAAGCACTTAAATGTCCATTTTTCTAAGCCTTCTTTAATACACATCTATCAAAAATTTCAGACATAAATAATTTTTGAAAACTGAATCATACTATAATGAGGTTGGAAATTTTATGCCAACCAATTTATAAATCCCTGGTTCACAGTTGTAAGTATGGCCATTCTGCAGTCCTGTTTCCTCAGCAATTGCTAATTAATACCAGGGTACTAAGCACCTACACTATGCCAGATACCAAGACTACTAAATCAAGGTTTTGAAATTATCTTTCACTGTACCAAAATATGACATAAGCATTTAAAAAGCATTTCTTTATCCTCACATTATCTTGTAAGCTGCAGAAATAGCAGATCTTCTAGAGCTCAAATATTATCACATTTCTCATTGATTACAGGCTTTATTTACAGGAGCCAGTAGCACGAGCACATGTTAAAAGAGTCAATATGTCTTTAATCTGATTAAATAAAGAGGAATGTGATTCACCAACACAAACGCTGTCAAAATGTACCACTTTTAATAATTTTATAAAAGGATTACAGGAAGAGACCATGTCTGGTTACAAAAAGCCAGGAAACTATTCAGTAATTTCATGGTTGCTGTTTCTCAGCCTTCTCATGTCAAATGACAGATGAGAAACATCATTCCAATGCAACAAATGCTTGTCAGCCATTTATCTTAAAAAAAAAAAGGAAGAAGTAATATTTGAGTATCTACTATGTATGTGCCTGGCACTTTTTTTGTGTGTTATACGGTAAATAAAACACTGCCCAACAGTACATGGTAAGCATAATATAAGTGTTAACTATTTTAAAATTATATCCTATTTAATCCTAACCAACCATTTACTTATCACATACATGATAACCCCATTTTACAGATGAGGAGACTGAGGTTCAGAGAAATTAAATAACCTGTCGGTTTATAAAGCTAGGAAACACCAGAGGCAGCATTTGAACCCTAGCCTGATTCCTGAGCCTAAACTCCTCTAGTTTTCCTGTAGCTCAGGGTAACTGTGAAGTGTCTATCTCCTGTACCACAAAGTGATGGCCCTAAATGATTTACACTCTAGCTCTCCTGTTTATTCATTTATTTAACTTCAAGGTTCTACACTGTTCTACTACAAGGGTAAGTAACCAGGAGTCTGAATGGTACCTAGATAGGTGTTGCCATCAACGAATTTCTCCCAAAATGTTATTCTACTAGGTCCTTAACTAGGTTAATTCATATGAAAGAATAAAAGCCTAAAAACTCTGAATTAATGAACACTTGAAAAAAGAAATATAATTTTCTTATTCTTCAAGTGAATGACAAACTAATCTCCAAAGAAGAGGATTTATGAGACTTTTGCTTAAAGTGTTAAGATTAAAGATTTTCTCAAATAGGTTTAAATTCCCACTTTACTCCTTTATACACCTAGAAACTACTTTTCTCATAGCACTGTACAAAGTTAAGCCCAGTCCAGTTCAACTCTCTCCAATTCTGTAATGGTCACTACTAGCAGAGCCTAATATGTATTTCCCTCCATCCCTTCCTCCTTGCCACCAAACTCCACATTTGATCATGATGGCAAAGTCCCCTGTTCCACATAATGGATCATGCTCAGGCAGTCTCATTCCTCTCTGTCAGATAATTGTGCTCTGAGTCTTCCTTATGGCTATGTGACCCAGTCCTGGCTCAAAAATAAGAGAAAACTTACTGGGGAGCTTCTGGGAAATATACTTTCATTCCTAGTAAGAAAGGCAAGATAGTTTCAAAATGTGTAGAATCTTTAATATCACCCAGTGTTCACCTTGCAGTGGTAACTGGCACAGCTAGGGTTAGCAAACACATCCCATTACAATGTATACAGACTATGTATTCTACTTCTTTTACGGCCCCTGCAATGCTAGATATGGACATACACTAGAAAGTAAACTCCACAAGAACATGCATTGTTTCATTCAACTAATATTTACTAAATGCCTAGGATATGCCAGGCTTTGTGCTGGGCACCAGGGTAGAGTCATGAACAAATGAGACATTAAAATCCTGGCTCCTAAGACACAGCTGGTACTCAAATAATACTTGTTGAATTAACGAACTGCAAATTCAAATGATTAATTACTGAACTAAAACTTTGGTAGAATAAATTGGTTTGGGTTTTTTTTTCTTTTTAGAATTATTTTTAAGCTGTAAAATAGTAAAAGTTTAACTGAAACTAATATTCAGATAATTTTATATATTGTACCTTTAGACCAAGCAGTTTTTCTTATACAACTAAAATATATATACATATATTTTAGATACCAGAGAATACTCAGTGTAATAAGTATTGGTAAGCATTTATATTTATTATAAGCAAACTGGAGAATTTCCAATTTCTCAAAAATAATATGTGTGCGTAAACTGAAAGAGAAAGTGTTCCTTCAGTATTAATTTTGCTATAACTCTAAGGAATATGTTTAAAGAGTACACTAAATACAGAGAAGCAGTCAATGAAGATTTAAATCAAAATTCAAAATCTGATTTCTGGCCCCCCCAAAAACAAAAAACAAGCAAAAACTACTGTGAGAGGAGGAGCTTCAAGATGGCGGAAGGAGTAAGACGCGGAGATCACGTTCCTCCCCACAAATACATCAGAAATACATCTACACGTGGAACAACTCCTACAGAACACCTACTGAACGCTGGCAGAAGACCTCAGACCTCCCAAAAGGAAAGAAACTCCCCACGTACCTGGGTAGGGCAAAAGAAAAAAGAAAAAACAGAGACAAAAGGATAGGGACGGGACCTGCACCAGTGGGAGGGAGCTGTGAAGGAGGAAAGGTTTCCACACACTAGGAAGCCCCTTCGCGGGCGGAGACTCCTGGTGGCAGAGGGGGTAAGTTTCGGAGCCACGGAGGAGAGCGCAGCAACGGGGTGTGGAGGGCAAAGCGGAGAGATTCCCGCACAGAGGATCGGTGCCGACCAGCACTCACCAGCCCGAGAGGCTTGTCTGCTCACCCGCCGGGACAGATCGGGGTTGGGAGGTGAGGCTCAGGCTTCGGTCGGATCCCAGGGACAGAACTGGGGTTGGCGGCGTGAACACAGCCTGAAGGGGTTAGCGCACCACAGCTAGCCGGGAGGGAGTCCAGGGAAAAAGTCTGGAACTGCCGAAGAGACAAGAGACTTTTTCTTGCCTCTTTGTTTCCTGGAGCGCGAGGAGAGGGGATTCAGAGCGCTGCTTAAAGGAGCTCCAGAGACGGGCGCGAGCCACGGCTATGAGCGCGGACCCCCACAGATGGGCATGGGACGCTAAGGCTGCTGCTGCCGCCACCAAGAAGCCTGTGTGCAAGCACAGGTCACTCTCCACACCTCCCCTCCCGGGAGCCTGTGCAGCCCGCCACTGCCAGGGGCCCGTGATCCAGGGACAACTTCCCCGGGAGAACGCACGGTGCGCCTCAGGCTGGTGCAACGTCATGCCGGCCTCTGCCGCCGCAGGCTCGCCCCGCATCAGTACCCCTCCCTCCCCCCGCCCTGAGTGAGCCAGAGCCCCCGAATCAGCTGCTCCTTTAACCCCGTCCTGTGTGAGCGAAGAACTGATGCCCTCAGCCGACCTACACGCACAGGCGGGTCCAAATCCAAAGCTGAACCCCAGGAGCTGTGCGAATAAAGAAGAGAAAGGGAAATTTCTCCCAGCAGCCTCAGGAGCAGCGGATTAAATCTCCACAATCAACTTGATGTACCCTGTATCTGTGGAATACCTGAATAGACAACAAATCATCCCAAATTGAGGAGGTGGACTTTGGGAGCAATGATATATATATTTTTTTCCCTTTTTCTCTTTTTGTGAGTATGTATGTGTATGCTTCTGTGTGTGATTTTATCTGTATAGTTTTGCTTTTGCCATTTGTCCTAGGGTTCTGCCTGTCCATTTTTTGTTGTTTTTTTTTATTACTTAAAAAAATTTTTTTGTAATAATTATTTTTTGTTTTTTATTTTAATAACTTTTTTCTTTTCTTTTCTTCTATCTTTTACTTTCTTTCTTTCTTTCTTTCTCCCTTTTATTCTGAGCCGTGTGGATGACAGGCTCTTGGTGCTCCAGCCAGGCATCAGGGCTGAGCCTCTGAGGTGGGAAAGCCAAGTTCAAGACATTGGTCCACCAGAGACCTCCCAGCTCCATGTAATATCAAACGGGGAAAATCTCCCAGAGATCTCCATCTCAACGCAAAGACCCAGCTCCACTCAACGACCAGCAAGCTACAGTGCTGGACACCCTATGCCAAACAACTAGCAAGGCAGGAACACAACCCCACCCATTAGCAGAGAGGCTGCCTCAAATCATAATAAGGTCACAGACACCCCAAAACACCACCAGACGTGGACCTGCCCACCAGAAAGACAAGATCCAGCCTCATCCACCAGAACACAGGCACTAGTCCCCTCCACCAGGAAGCCTACACAACCCACTGAACCAACCTTAGCCACTGGGGACAGACACCAAAAACAACGGAAACTACGAACCTGCAGCCTGTGAAAAGGAGACCCCAAACACAGTAAGTTAAGGAAAATGAGAAGACAGAGAAACACACAGCAGATGAAGGACCAAGGCAAACACCCACCAGACCTAACAAATGAAGAGGAAATAGGCAGTCTACCTGAAAAAGAATTCAGAATAATGATAGTAAAGATGATCCAAAATCTTGGAAATAGAATGGAGAAAATACCAGAAATGTTTAACACGGACCTAGAAGAACTAAAGAGCAAACAAACAGAGATGGGGCTTCCCTGGTGGCACAGTGGTTAAGAATCCACCTGCCAATGCAGGGGATACGTGTTCGATCCCTGGTCCGGGAAGATCCCACATGCCGTGGAACAACTAAGCCCGTGTGCCACAACTACTGAGCCTGTGCTCTAGAACCCGTGAGCCACAACTACTGAAGCCCATGTGCCACAACTACTGAAGCCCGCGCACCTAGAGCCTGTGCTCCGCAACAAGAAAAGCCACCACAACGAGAAGCCCGCACACCTCAATGAAGAATAGCCCCCACTCGCCGCAACTAGAGAAAGCCTGCACACAGCAACGAAGACCCAATGCAACCAAAGAAAAGAAGAGTAGCCCCCGCTTGCTGCAACTAGAGAAAACCCACGCGTGGCAACAAAGACCCAACACAGCCAAAAATAAATTAATTAATAAAATAAATTAAAAACAAAAACAAAACAAACAAAAAACAAACAGAGATGAACAACACAGTAAGTGAAATTAAAAATTCTCTAGAAGGGGTCAATAGCAGAATAACTGAGGCAGAAGAATGGATAAGTGACCTGGAAGATAAAATAGTGGAAATAACTACTGCAGAGCAGAATGAAGAAAAAAGAATGAAAAGAATTGAGAACAATCTCAGAGACCTCTGGGACAACATTAAACGCACCAACATTCGAATTATAGGGGTCCCAGAAGAAGAAGAGAAAAAGAAAGGGACTGAGAAAATATTTGAAGAGATTATAGTTGAAAACTTCCCTAATATGGGAAAGGAAATAGCTAATCAAGTCCAGGAAGCACAGAGAGTCCCATACAGGATAAATCCAAGGAGAAACATGCCAACACACATATTAATCAAACTATCAAAAATTAAATACAAAGAAAAAATATTAAAAGCAGCAAGGGAAAAACAACAAGTAACACATAAGGGAATCCCCATAAGGTTAACAGCTGATCTTTCAGTAGAAACTCTGCAAGCCAGAAGGGAGTGGCAGGACATATTTAAAGTGATGAAAGAGAAAAACCTACAACCAAGATTACTCTACCCAGCAAGGATCTCATTCAGATTTGATGGAGAAATTAAAAGCTTTACAGACAAGCAAAAGCTAAGAGAATTCAGCACCACCAAACAAGCTTTACAACAAATGCTAAAGGAACTTCTCTAGGCAGAAAACACAAGAGAAGGAAAAGACCTACAATAATAAACCCAAAACAATTAAGAAAATGGCAATAGGAACATACATATCGATAATTACCTTAAATGTAAATGGACTAAATGCTCCAACCAAAAGACATAGACTGGCTGAATGGATACAAAAACAAGACCCATATATATGCTGTCTACAAGAGACCCACTTCACACCTAGGGACACATACAGACTGAAAGTGAGGGGATGGAAAAAGATATTCCATGCAAATGGAAATCAAAAGAAAGCTGGAGTAGCAATTCTCATATCAGACAAAATAGACTTTAAAACAAAGACTACTACAAGAGACAAAGAAGGACACTACATAATGATCAAGGGATCAATCCAAGAAGAAGATATAATCATTGTAAATATTTATGCACCCAACATAGGAGCACCTCAATACATAAGGCAAATACTAACAGCCATAAAAGGGGAAATCAACAGCAACACAATCATAGTAGGGGACTTTAACACCCCACTTTCACCAATGGACAGATCATCCAAAATGAAAATAAGTAAGGAAACACAAACTTTAAATGATACATTAAACAAGATGGACTTAATTGATATTTACAGGACATTCCAGCCAAAAACAACAGAATACACATTCTTCTCAAGTGCTCATGGAACATTCTCCAGGATAGATCATATCTTGGGTCACAAATCAAGCCTTGGTAAATTTAAGAAAATTGAAATCATATCAAGTACCTCTTCTGACCACAATGCTATGAGACCAGATATTAATTACAGGGAAAAATCTGTAAGAAATACAAACACATGGAGGCTAAACAACACACTACTTAATAACCAAGAGATCACTGAAGAAATCAAAGAGGAAATCAAAAAATACCTAGAAACTAATGACAATGAAAACCCAAAGACCCAAAACCTATGGGATGCAGCAAAAGCAGTTCTAAGAGGGAAGTTTATAGCTATACAAGCCTACCTTAAGAAACAAGAAACATCTCAAATAAACAACCTAACCTTACACCTAAAGCAATTAGAGAAAGAAGAACAAAAAAACCCCAAAGTTAGCAGAAGGAAAGAAATCATAAAGATCAGATCAGAAATAAATGAGAAAGAAATGAAGGAAATGATAGCAAAGATCAATAATACTAAAAACTGGTTCTTTGAGAAGATAAACAAAATTGATAAACCATTAGCCAGACTTATCAAGAAAAAAAGGGAGAAGACTCAAATCAATAGAATTAGAAATGAAAAAGGAGAAGTAACAACTGACACCGCAGAAATACAAAGGATCACAAGAGATTACTACAAGCAACTATATGTCAATAAAATGGACAACCTGGAAGAAATGGACAAATTCTTAGAAATGCACAACCTTCTGAGACTGAACCAGGAAGAAATAGAAAATATGAACAGACCAGTCACGAGCACTGAAATTGAAACTGTGATTAAAAATCTTCCAACAAACAAAAGTCCAGGACCAGATGGCTTCACAGGTGAATTCTATCAAACATTTAGAGAAGAGCTAACACCTATCCTTCTCAAACTCTTCCAAAATATAGCAGAGGGAGGAACACTCCCAAACTCATTCTACGAGGCCACCATCACTCTGATAGCAAAACCAGACAAAGATGTCACAAAGAGAGAAAACTAGAGGCCAATATCGCTGATGAACATAGATGCAAAAATCCTCAACAAAGTACTAGCAAACAGAATCCAACAGCACATTAAAAGGATCATACACTATGATCGAGTGGGGTTTATCCCAGGAATGCAAGGATTCTTCAATATAGGCAAATCAATCAACGTGATACACCATATTAACAAATTGAAGGAGAAAAACCATATGATCATCTCAATAGATGCAGAGAAAGCTTTTGACAAAATTCAACACCCATTTATGATAAAAACCCTCCAGAATGTAGGCATAGAGGGAACTTTCCTCAATATAATAAAGGCCATATATGAAAAACCCACAGCCAACATCGTCCTCAATGGTGAAAAACTGAAACCATTTCCACTAAGATCAGGAACAAGACAAGGTTGCTCACTCTCACCACTATTATTCAACACAGTTTTGGAAGTCTTAGCCACAGCAATCAGAGAAGAAAAAGAAATAAAAGGAATCCAAATCGGAAAAGAAGAAGTAAAACTGTCACTGTTTGCAAATGACATGATACTATATATAGAGAATCCTAAAGATTCTACCAGAAAACTACTAGAGCTAATCAATGAATTTGGTAAAGTAGCAGGATACAAAATTAATGCACAGAAATCGCTTGCATTCCTATACACTAATGATGAAAAATCTGACAGTGAAATTAAGAAAACACTCCCATTTACCATTGCAACAAAAAGAATAAAATATCTAGGAATAAACCTACCTAAGGAGACAAAAGACCTGTATGCAGAAAATTATAAGACACTGATGAAAGAAATTAAAGATGATACAAATAGATGGAGAGATATACCATGTTCTTGGATTGGAAGAATCAACATTGTGAAAATGACTCTACTACCCAAAGCAATCTACAGATTCAATGCAATCTCTATCAAATTACCACTGGCATTTTTCACAGAACTAGAACAAAAAACTTCACAATTTGTATGGAAACACAAAAGACCCCAAATAGCCAAAGCAATCTTGAGAAACAAAAACGGAACTGGAGGAATCAGGCTCCCTGACTTCAGGCTATACTACAAAGCTACAGTAATCAAGACAGTATGGTCCTGGCACAAAAACAGAAATACAGATCAATGGAACAGGATAGAAAGCCCAGAGATAAACCCACACACATATGGTCACCTTATCTTTGATAAAGGAAGCAAGAATATACAGTGGAGAAAAGACATCCTCTTCAATAAGTGGTGCTGGGAAAACTGGACAGCAACATGTAAAAGAATGATATTAGAACACTCCGTAACACCATACACAAAAATAAACTCAAAATGGATTAAAAACCTAAATGTAAGGCCAGACACTATAAAACTCTTAGAGGCAAACATAGGCAGAACACTATGACATAAATCACAGCAAGATCTTTTTTGACCACGTCCTAGAGAAATGGAAATAAAAACAAAAATAAGCAAATGGGACCTAATGAAACTCAAAAGCTTTTGCACAGCAAAGGAAACCATAAACAAGACGAAAAGACAACCCTCAGAATGGGAGAAAGTATTTGCAAATGAAGCAACTGACAAAGGATTAATCTCCAAAACATACAAGCAACTCATGCAGCTCAATATCAAAAAAACAAACAACCCAATCCAAAAATGGGCAGAAGACCTAAATAGACCTTTCTCCAAAGAAGATATACAGATTGCCAACAAACATGAAAGAATACTCAACATCATTAATCATTAGAGAAATGCAAATCAAAACTACAATGAGATATCATCTCACATCGGTCAGAATGGGCATCATCAAAAAATCTACAAACAATAAATGCTGAGAGGGTGTGGAGAAAAGGGAACCCTCTTGCACTGTTGGTGGGAATGTAAAATGATACAGCCACTATGGAGAACAGTATGGAGGTTCCTTAAAAAACTAAAAATAGAACTACCATATGACCCAGCAATCCCACTACTGGGCATATACCCTTAGAAAACCATAATTCAAGAAGAGTCATGTACCAAAATGTTCATTGCAGCTCTATTTACAATAGCCAGGACATGGAAGCAACCTAAGTGTCCATCAACAGATGAATGGATAAAGAAGATGTGGCACATATATACAATGGAATATTACTCGGCCATAAAAAAATGAAATTGAGTTATTTGTAGTGAGGTGGATGGACCTAGAGTCTGTCATACAGAGTGAAGTAAGTCAGAAAGAGAAAAACAAATACCGTATGCTAACACATATATATGGAATCTAAGAAAAAAATAAAAAAGGTCATGAAGAACCTAGGGGAAAGATGGGAATAAAGACACAGACCTACTAGAGAATGGACTTGAGGATATGGGGAGGGGGAAGGGTAAGCTGTGACAACGTGAGAGAGTGGCATGGACATACATACACTACCAAACGTAAAATAGATAGCTAGTGGGAAGCAGCCGCATAGCACAGGGAGATCAGCTCAGTGCTTTGTGACCACCTAGAGGGGTGGGATAGGCAGGGTGGGGGGGAGGAAGATGCAAGAGGGAAGAGATATGGGAACATATGTATATGTATAACTGATTGACTTTGTTATAAAGCAGAAACTAACACACCATTGTAAAGCAATTTTACTCCAATAAAGATGTTAAAAAAAAAAAAAAAAGATTTTTTGTTCCAGTTCTGTAAAAAAATGCCATTGGTAGTTTGATAGGGATTGCATTGAATCTGTAGATTGCTTTGGGCAGTATAGTCATTGTCAACATGTTGATTCTTCCAATCCAAGAACACAGTATATCTCTCCATCTGTTTGTATCATCTTTAAATTCTTTCATCGTGTCTTACAGTTTTCTGAGTACAGGTCTTTTACCTCCTTAGGTAGGCTTATTCCTAGGTATTTTATTCTTTTTGTTGCAATGGTGAATGGGATTGTTTCCTTAATTTCTCTTTCTGATTTTTTGTTCTTAGTGTATAAGAATGCAAGAGATTTCTATGCATTAATTTTGTATCCTGCAACTTTACCAAATTCATTGATTAGCTCTGGTAGTTTTCTGGTGGTGTCTTTAGGATTATCAAGTATAGTATCATGTCATCTGTGAACAGTGACAGTTTTACTTCTTCTTTTCCAATGTGTATTCTTTTTATTTCTTTTTCTTCTCTGATTGCCATGGCTAGGACCTCCAAACCTATGTTGAATAATAGTGGCGAGAGTGGACATTCTTGTCTTGTTCCTGATCTTAGAGGAAATGCTTTCAGTTTTTCACCATTGAGAATGATGTTTCCTGTGGGTTTGTCGTATATGGCCTTTATTATGTTGAGGTAGGTTCCCTCTATGCCCACTTTCTGGACAGTTTTTATCATAAATGGGTGTTGAATTTTGTCAAAAGCTTTTTCTGCATCTATTGAGATGATCATATGATTTTTACTCTTCAGTTTGTTAATATGGTGTATCACATTGAGCGATTTGCGTATATTGATGAATCCTTGTATCCTTGGGATAAATCCCGCTTGATCATGGTATATGATCCTTTTAATGTGTTGTTGGATTCTGTTTGTTAGTATTGTGTTGAGGATTTCTGCATCTATATTCATCAGTGATATTGGTCTCTAATTTTCTTTTTTTGTAGTATCTTTGTCTGGTTTTGGTATCAGGGTGATGGTGGCCTCATGGAATGAGTTTCGAAGTGTTCCTTCCTCCGCAATTTTTTGGAAGAGTTTGAGAAGAATGGGTGTTAGCTCTTCTCTAAATGTGTGATAGAATTCACCTGTGAAGCCATCTGGTCCTGGACTTTTGTTTGTTGGAAGATTTTTAATCACAGTTTCAATTTCATTACTTGTGATTGGTCTGTTCATATTTTCTATTTCTTCCTGGTTCAGTCTTGGAAGGTTATACCTTCCTAAGAATTTGTCCATTTCTTCCAGGTTGTCCATTTTATTGGCATATAGTTGCTTGTAATAATCTCTTATGATGCTTTGTATTTCTGCAGTGTCCATTGTAACTTCTCCCTTTTCATTTCTAATTTTATTGATTTGAGTCCTCTCCCTCTTTTTCTTGATGAATCTGAAAAGCCGACTATTCTCTTGAAGAGAATGAAAAATCAACTGATGCTGAATAATGAGTATAACTAAATTTGTTCTACCCAAAGTTCAGCACAGTAAGTATCTTGAAAAAGATCACTCGATAAAGCCAATACAGGTGCCTAGAAGAGAACTCTTCTTTGACTTTGTGCCTTTGTCTTCATCAGTTGGGCAAATGTTTCTCTAAATAGTGAACAACAAAATTCACATGCCGGGGAATGGCAGATAGTGAAATAATGGACCAGACTAACTGTAAAAATGAGACCCAGCTTAAATCCCCCGGCCACCACTTACTAGCTCAGTTTCCTTATCTGTTAAATAGGGAATATGGTAAAGAGCTGTTGTGAAGAGTAAATGATAATTTACACTTACAGCAGGTACCTAATAAATCCTATCCATCAGAATATTAGAGATATGTTTAAACCCTCATGTTTCCATACAACCATGTCTTCCCAGCTAAGGAAGTTATTAGGGATCATAAATTTTAGAGGCTACTGAACCTACATTACAACTTTCAAAAGTTCAGAAAGTTTAATAAAATATTTTAAGTGGTAAATTTAGGTCTCTAAAAGAGAGGAAATCAAGGTATATGAATGATCAACACCATATCAAAAGTAACTGGACAGTTCTGGTAAGGAAGCATGTGGCCTCAAAAGCCAGACTGCTAAGGCTTGACAGGCGCACAGCCTGTTTGCTGTGTGGCCTTGGGCAAGTTACAGAATCAATTTATGCCTCAGTAGGCTCTTCTGTAAAATGGAGATGTTAACAATAGTACCTATCCCATACAGCTACTTTGATTATTCAATTAATTAATGCACGTAAAAGTTTACAGCACACTAAGCCCTCAAAGAATATTAGCTATTATTTCTTTAACAAGCCTCTTATTAGAATGAAAATACCTTTTGTTTCTAAAATGATTCCCAGACCATATGTAGTTGAAACACCCTCTTTATTTCTTTATTTTTCTTACCAAATATCCTCCTAACTCCTCCTAGCAAAATTATACAGCACACATTTTTTAAAAAAATTAAAGTACATTTCTTTATTAATTCTTCTTTGGTGTAATGAAATGACATTGAGTTAGTTCAGAAAACAGTCAAAAGGCTAAAAAAAGAATCAGTGATAAACAGCCATCACCAAAAACCTTAAAATCAGTAGGAAAGCACAAAAACAAAGCCTTTGCCCCAAGGGAGTAAAGAGGCTTCTGCCTACCCCAGAGGCCTCGACAAGAGAACCAAGGGCAAGTTGCAGTGATTGATGTCTTCAGACCTCTGGGAGGCTTGACTTTTATGCAATCATTCACCAAACTTGAACTCCCACTCTTTCTCCTCAAAGCTTTCAACGGAGGGCGTGATTATAAGGCAGGATGCTTTCGGGAGTTTGCTGCTTTCTTTTGTTACATTAAGCGCACAGGTATTTTTAAGTAGCTTTATGACAGACTTCACAGACTCCTGGACTATAATCACGTGTGCAGTACGATTAATTCATTGGAATTTTTTAAAAGAATTTAAGGCCCTAAAAGATTATCAGCTATAAATGCCAAGTAACTTTGGATAGGCTATAACCACTCAAAATCACTGTATGTATCCATACTGCATGATCAGACAAAACCAGTCCCTCAACCCCTCCCAACTCCAGGGCAATGCTGCTGCCCCCTGAGGCATCCCTGGAAAATAGCATGATGGCGACTGTCTATTGCAAAACACCGGGCCATTACGTTGTGGTCCGCAAACCTAAGAAGCATGCTGAACATTTAATAAAAATGATACAAGGAACAAGTATAAGTTATTTAGAAAAAGCATAAATTATTCAGAAAACAAAGTAACTCTTTAGTAGCTTTTAAAGTAAGTGCTTCCGGGACTTCCCTGGTGGCGCAGTGGTTAAGAATACGCCTGCCAATGCAGGGGATACGGGTTGGAGCCCTGATCTGGGAAGATCCCACATGCTGTGGAGCAACTAAGCCTGTGCGCCACAACTACTGAGCCTGCGCACTAGAGCCCACGAGCCACAACTACGGAGCCTGCACTCTAGAGCCTGCGAGCCACTACTGAAGCCTATGCGCCTAGAGCCCATGCTCCGCAACAAAGAGAAGCCACTGCAATGAGAAGCCTGCGTACCGCAACGAAGAGTAGCCCCCGCTCGCCACAACTAGAGAAAGCCCGCACGCAGCAATGAAGACCCGACACAGCCAAAAATAAATAAATAAATAAAATAAGATAAAATAAAGTAAGTGCTTCCAAAAAAGGAGTAAACCTCTGGTCACTACTGGAGATATGCTGCAAATGTGTTAGACCTATAAAATAATTCAGTGCAAAGTATTAAATAGGCATGAGAAAAACAAAGTCTGTATTATGCTAACTAATTAGGAATCCAGTTAAATTCATATGCAAGGGACTTTCCTGGTGGCGCAGTGGTTAAGAATCTGCCTACCAATGCAGGGGACATGGGTTCGATCCCTGGTCCAGGAAGATTCCACATGCCACGGAGCAACTAAGCCCATACGTCACAACTACTGACCCTGCACTCTAGAGCCCGCGAGCCACAACTACTGAGCCCACGAGCTGCAACCACTGAAGCCCACGTGCTCTAGGGCCCATGCTCCGCAACAAGAGAAGCCACCACAATAAGAAGCCTGCACACCGCAATGAAGAGTAGCCCCTGCTCGCCACAACTAGAGAAAAGCCTACGTGCAGCAATGAAGACCCAACACAGCCATGAATGAATGAATGAATGAATGAATAAATAAGATAGATAAATAGACAGATAAATAAATAAATAAATTCATATGCAAGATGTAAAACCAAAACCCTAACTTAGTTGCAGCTTGTTATTTGCTTTTGTCGATTTCAATACCCACATATATTAATATATACAGTGAACATCCTCTAAAAACTAGAAGTGCCTATGCTAAATATAGAGAGATTTTTGGTTAAATCTCCATACTTTTTAAACAAAAACAATGCCTCCTACCCCACTTTTCTATTCTTCCCCTAAAAATGATGTTATTTTTCCTGCCATTAAATTATTATTTAAGTAAACTTAAATACGGTACTACAAAGGTTACCAGTTTTCTAAGATTAGCACTTACCAATTCCACTTTTTAGCGTGTAGTACAAAACTATCTACATAATATTCAATCCTTAACAACACTGACTATGCTGCGCTAATTTTCATATTTTATTAAAAAAAAATAGTTTTTACAAAATATAAAACTTCTTTCAGTTTGAAACAGAGACAGGTGCCTGAAGTCATCAAAACAAGCTGAAAAGAAATCAAAACTTTGCTATCTGCAAGTTAACAGAAGGTAGGTTTGAAGTAAATAACTGGTGATTAATGTCTCTTTCAGAGGGAAAAAATTTCTAGCACCATCTATGAAAACTGTTCTGACTTACATTCCAAAGGCTGGTTGTTTTTTAGGATGAGGGGTGGGAGGGAGACATGGTTATTACTTTAATTGTATTTAAACTGTTCAGAAAATAAATAAATGAACTAGTTGGTCAAAACACAGCCACTCACTCAGGAAAAACATCATCATAAAGATAATAACAACTCAAAGTACACCCTATAAATCATTAACATGTTTTCTTCAGTATTTTCTTATAGGATATGAGATTATAAATACAGCATTATTTTCTATTAAAGTAGAAAAGAGAACTCAACTCAGTTGTTTAAACTCACATTCATTTCCTCCAAAATGATAATTTGAAGATTATCCCAGGCTTAGATATATCAAGTTGGAATTTCATGCCCACCAGTCAGATGACAGACAAATAGGACACTCAGTCAGTCCTTGCTGACTTGGAAACCAAAATCCAATGCTGGAAGAGGCTTAATGTCAAATCTAACTACCAAAAAGTCATAAGCTTACTTCAAATTCCTCTCAAAGCAATCTTTTAAGAAAAAAAATCAATAAGCTTTTCAAACACCAGAGTACTGCTCTTGCGTGAATCTTTAACAAAATGTCAAACAAATTCAGAATGCCAGTTAGACTTCAAAGAGCCACCTTAATGAAAAAGTCTTGTCAAGAAAGGGAGGGAGGGAAAGTTTCTCCCATTTTAACATATCCTCTAATGAGAGCTAAACATCATGGAATTTTGGCCTTGGGAATTTAGACATCAGCACACCTTGTAAAACATGTGAATAAACCCAATAAATAAAAATTACTACTTTGGGGTTACCCGGTCAACCTTGCAATTTTGGAGGGATACTGATGGAGTGGGGTGAAGTATGAAGAGAATAAAATACTTTTTCCACCTTACTCAAATGAGTAATGACATTCAACATATAAACCTTTTTCCCTTTACTCGTTTTTTTCCCCAAACAATTAAATACTTCATGCTCACATCACTGTCTCATTTTCAAACATTTGCTTAGTGCCATCAGGAACTATACCTAACATTACATGTTTACAATACATTAAGTCAACTGCCTGGATGATTGTTTTTAAATCTTTCTTTGTCTCACTAAATAACTGATATTGGTGAATCTGAAAGTTAGAAAAAACTTCAATAGGTCACATCTAGTCCAATGACCCTCATAGTTTTGTGATTATACACCATTCTCATGCCCCAATATTTCCACAACTAACATCTCTCCGTTAACCTATGGTGCTTCTCTAACAAGTCTCCCCCCGCCCATCCCTGAGTAAGTTGTCCATTCTGTGTTCCAACACCATCAATGATACAGTACAGAAAACTCCCATGATTACCTTCTGTGACAATCTGTTCTACTTCTGAGCAGCTGCACCACACAGTCTGTCTTTGAACTGCCCCCAACTTCCAATGGCTTCTACCCATAGCCATTGCCCATTCAGAATGAGTTTGCACCTTCACGCATACAAGAGCCCTTCACATAGCTGAAAGAACAGTTCTCCCTAAGACAGGTCCTGAGTTCCCTCACCATCCTAGTCTTCCTCTGAAACACATTTCAGTGTCTGTATCCCAACAGAATACAAAAGAATAAAATAAAACCTTAAAATGATGTTGATTTCACTTTACACAGTCCACTACTTATGTGACCAGGCAAAATATTTCAAAACTAAGTTTGCTCAGTTAATTAGACTTCGATACTGAGATCTTGGTAATCAGTCTTGATGGACTAAAGAACTGTTCCTTTCTCATTATGTTTCTTTAAATTTAACCAATCATAGAACTAAATAGACCTTTATTCCAAAGACATACAGATGGCCAACAGATACATGAAAAGATGCTCAACATCACTAATCAGCACAAAAATGAAAATCAAAACCACAATGAGATATCACCTCACACCTGCTGGGGTGGCTATTATCAAAAAGATAAGAGATAACAAGTGCTGGTGAGAATGTGGGAAAAAGGGAATCCTTGTGCACTGTTGGTGAAAATGTAAATTGTGCAGCCACTACAGAAAACAGCATGAAGATTCCTCAAAAAACTAAAAATACAACTATCATACAATCCAGCAATTCCACTTCTGGGTATTATCCAAAGGAAACAAAGTCACTAAATCTAGGCTGATCAATTAGTATAGAAACTTTCCCCACCCCTGGCCCCATCCATTCACTTAGTTCTGACCACTCTAAGCATCTGCTACATACAGCTCCAATTAAGAGGTACATCTACTTACAAAACACTACAGAGTTACTGTGACATTAGATTAGTATTTAAAACAGATACACTGACAGCCAAAAAAAAGAAAAAGAAATTATCCCATTTAGGGAGAATTCTGAAAACAGGGTTAATAACTAAGGTACAAAAAATGAAAAAAAAAATAGTAAAAACTCAGCAGAATGTATGTCAACTTTATAACTCTTCTTATTTACACTTAAGATCAAGAAAAGAACAGAAAACCTTTTCATAACAATAAAGCAGCATAAGAGACAGCAGCATCATAAATCAGAGCTGTAAAAACAGAAAAGCAAGCAATTACTATATATTCAGTATAAAATACTATGCTGGGAAAAGATAAGGTCAAGCTTGCAATGTGCTCTTATAAAGCAATAATTCAGGATACATACAGTCTTTGCCTACAAAGAAGCCAAGGAGAACACTTTACAGAGTTTCCAACAGAAGGATTTGTTCATAAGCCATTAATGCAGAGACAGAGGAAGAAAAAAAAAAACAAAACTCAACTTGCTAATTAGTTGAAACTCTTTGTCTGCCAAGTCATCTGGGAAATGGTGCATTAGGAAAAATAACCCAAATGACTTGTTAATAACAAGAGTCACTGCATTTGTAACGAAAGAGATCATACACAACTATACCACTGGATAATAGAAGATAAGGAGTTTGTTTAGTGAAAGTAATCCAGCTAACACATGATGAAGGAATGACAGAATCTCTGATACAATTAATGGATCTGAGTGTTGACCATCAACAAACAGTTTACACCAATCACAAAACAAAAAACAAGCTGAAAGGTTACTTGCCTAATGATGGAAGAACAGAACACCAACTATGAAACAATCTTGCAAACAAACAAACAAACAAAAAATCAAACCTGAATCAGATTGAGCTTCTAGATCCAATAGAGAAGTCAGAGGAACATGGTAAACATCGACCTCGACTTTTACCTCACACCATACATAAAAACTCAAAAGGAATCAATAAGCTAAATATAAGAGCTAAAATTTCAAAACATGTAAGAAAACAAGGAGAAAATGTTTTTGACCTAGGTTGGCAAAGACTTTTTAGATATGACCCCCAAAAAAGCACAAACAACAAAAGAAAAAATCAATAAATTGCGACTGTATCAAAGTTTAAAAGTGGTTTTCTCTTCAAAGATTCCATTAAGAAAAAGAAAAGCCACAAACTGGGGGAAAAATAATTGCAAAATATATGTCTAATAAAGGATGTGTATATAAAAATTCTTACAATTCAATAAACAATCCAATTTTTTTAAATAGGCAAAAGATGTGAAGAGACTCTTAAACAAAAATATATGAATGGCAAATGAGCACATGAAAAGATGCTCGACTTCATTAGTCATTAGGGAAATGCTAATTAAAACCTCAACGAAATATCATTACACACCAATGAAGATGATTAAAGTGAAAGACGAACAATACCAAGCGTTAAGAAGGATGTGGAGAAACCGCAGCTCTCACACAATACTGGAATGAATGTAAAAGAATGTAAAATGGTACAGCCACTTTGAAAACAGTCTGGCAGTTTCTTAAAAATTTAGACCCAGCAATTCCACTCTTGGGCATCTACCAAAGAGAAATGAAAATATATCCATACAAAGACATTTACACAAGTGTTCACTGCTTTGAACTGGAAACCACCCAAATGTCCATCAGGTAGTGAATGGATAAACAAAATATGGTATATCTATAAAATGGAATACTTCTCAGCAAAATACAAAGGAACAAACTACCAAAACATGCAATGATAGGGATGGATCTCAGAAACAACACACTGAATGAAATATGCCAGGCACAAAAGACTACATACTGAATGATTCTATTTACATGAAATGTGTGGAAGAGGCAAAACTGTAGAAAAAAAAGCAGATCAGTGGTTGCCTGGGGCCAGGAAGAGGCAGGATTATCAGTAAATGGTCAAAAGATCATTTTGGGGGTGATGGAAGTGTTCTAAAACTAAATTTCGATGATGGTTGTACAACTGTATAATCTTACTAAAACTTATGAAGCTGTTCACTTAAGGTATAAAATATGCCTCAATAAAGCAATTTTTAAAAAAAAGAGAATTAAGAGACCAAATGCAATGCAATGGCCTTTTGGATCATGTAAACAATATTTTAAAATTTATTTATTGTGGTAAAATATGCATAACATAAAATTTACCATTTTAATCACTGTTAAGTGTATAGGTCTGTGGCATCAAGTACATTCACATTGTTGCGCAACACATTTTTAAAAAGTAACAGCATGTGTGGGAATTCCCTGGTGGCACAGTGGATGAGACTCCACACTCCCAATGCAGGCGGCCTGGGTTCGATCCCTGGTCCAGGAACTAGATCCCACATGCATGCCACAACTAAGAGTTCACATGCCACAACTAAGGAGCCCACAAGCTGCAATTAAGGAGCCAGCAAGCAGCAATTAAGGAGACCAAGAGCCACAACTAAGACCCAGTGCAGCCAAATAAATAAATAATTTTTTTTTTTTTTAAAAGAATAAATGGTGGAGAGGGCATGGAGAAAAGGGATTTATTTATTTGTTTATTTATTTATTTATTTATGGCTGCGTTGGGTCTTCGTTGCTGTGTGGGCTTTCTTTAGTTGCAGTGAGCGGGGGCTACTCTTTGTTGTGGTGCGCAGGCTTCTCATTGCGGTGGTTTCTCTTGCTGCAGAGCATGGGCCCTAGAGCACATGGGCTTCAGTAGTTGCAGTTCGTGGGCTCAGCAGTTGTGGCTCGCAGGCTCTAGGGTGCAGGCTCTAGAGGGCAGGCTCAGTAGTTGTGGTGCACAGGCTTAGTTGCTCTGCGGCATGTGGGATCTTCCCGGACCAGGGCTCGAACCCGTGCCCCCAGCACTGGCAGGCGGATTCTTAACCACTGCGCCACCAGGGAAGTACCCATAACCTATTTTAAAATGTGTTTTCTATGGAGTAGTCCAGTTTGTACTTTTAAAAGTTCAAACACAATTTGCACTATGTATTGTGATATTTCTGAATTATAACAGAAATAAGAGAATTATTATTTCAAATTAACTCAACATTCAGTAGTTAGGAGATATTCTCCTCAGTTTAATTTGCACAGAGTAAGTGCTCATTTAAGCACCTGCTAAAATGAACTATACTGAATAACTGGATGCCTGTCCTAAGCACCCTAAATCCCATAGTCTAAGACCAGTGACTGCCACCCAGAGCCATACACAAACTCATCACCTAGTCAGCACCAGCTTGCTAAACCTGGAGCACAAATTTTCAAAACACCTTCCTCTTTTTTCCAACAAGTAGTATGGTATTCATGAAGTACTGAAGCAATGGGAAAAACACAATGATTCAAGTTAATTTAATCAAGGTTGTTATACCTAGATTTTCAGTGGTTGGTTGTTGTTTTTTTTGGTCTTAGCCCGAAATATTTTACAAAATTATGATATTTAGATTTTCATTCCAGAAACAGAGCTATTCTTTTTAGATCTCAATTTCAAAAGAAAAAAACCTCTACAGGTTCTGCATAACAGCCAATACCACAAGTCAAATTTTAATCTTCACGTGGAAGAGAATTCAAAATAGTGATGATGGGACTTCCCTGGTGGCGCAGTGGATAAGAATCCGCCTGCCAACACAGGGGACACGGGTTCGATCCCTGGTCTGGGAAGATCCCACGTGCCGTGGAGCAACTAAGCCTATGTGCCACAACTACTGAGCCTGCGCACCACAACTACTGAAGCCCGCCTGCCAAGAGCCCGTGCTCCGCAACAAGAGAAGCCACCGCAAGAAGCCTGCGCACCGCAACGAAGACTAGACCCCACTCACCACTAGAGAAAGCCCGCGCGCAGCAACAAAGACCCAATGCAGCCGAAAATAAATAAAATTAAATCTTAAAAAAAAAAAATAGTGATGATACCTATTGGATTTTTTTTTTAATTGGAGTATAGCTGATTTACAATGCTGTGTTAGCTTCAGGTGTACAGCAAAGTGAATCAGGTATACATATACATATATCCACTCTTTTTTAGATTCTTTTCCCATATAGGCCATTACAGAGTACTGAGTAGAGTTCCCTGTGCTATACAGTAGGTCCTTATTAGTTATCTATTTTGTATATAGCAGTGTGTATATGTCAATCCCAATCTCCCAATTTATCCTTCCTCCCCCTCTTTCCCCCAGAAACTGTAAGTTTGTTTTCTACATCTGTGACTCTATTTCTGTTTTGAAAATAAGTTCATTTGTACCATTTTTTTAGATTCCACATATAAGCGATATCATGTGATATCTCCAACTGGATATTTAACAGTATTAAGGAATTAACTGATTTTTACATGTGATAAACATGTATGGTTTAAAAAGTCATCATTTTAGAGATAAACACTGAATTATTTATGAAGTGATAAAATATTCAAGTTTTGCTGTATAACAATACAGTGAGGGAGGCAAAATTGTGTGTGTGTGAGAGAAAAAGAGTATAGATAAAATAAGCCAGCCACGTGTTGATAATTGCAGAAACCAAGTAGCAGGGCTTTCTGTTTCCATGTATGTTTGAATATTGTTATAATGACAAGTAGACCATAAAAAAATTATAGTGATAAATCAGTCTTCTTAGAGGCTGTAACAAAGAAGCAGCAGCAGCATTAATTGCTGTAAACACAGAAATAAAGAGTGTGCATGGTAAATGACATCCTGATATTCATGGATGCTACTACTCTGAAAAAACCTGCTGCATTCTCAGCAGCATGAGGCGACTCCCATGACTAATATCCCAAATTATATTTTGGACATCACGTCCAAAACACATTACATCCAAAATGCATTTTGTATTTTAGAGATTTTTCTGGAAAATCAATATTTAACAAGTATGTATTGACTAAAAGATCATCATTGTTATCTGAGTATTTCCAATTTCTGACCATTCTTTTCTTCAACAACCCATTCTTTCAACAGTGAATGTTGGAGTTAGAGCAGTAAGGGAAAAAAACAGTCTATCATTGAAAATCCATCAAGATATAATATGGAATTTCAACTCAAAAAGATGCAATAACACCAATTATTAGATCACATTTGGTTACTGAAACCTAAACTCATGGTTCCTCCTATTTTCTGTTCTCACAGCATGAGACATTTTTCCCATTTTGCCCATAGTACACAAGGGCATTTCTTTTTTTTTTTCTTTTTAGTAGAATGAATTGCTTTTAATGACTTCAGTTTTATTCTGATTTTCATTTTTAATTATGGTAGATAATCAAGTGGCAGATTCCTCAGATTCTGAGACACAACTTCTTTATCATTCATGTACAAAAGGGGAATACTGGGTCTTGTCTTGAGCCCCTTTCAGCACCACCAGCATCCACTTGTATCATCTTGGGCACCCCACTTGACCCCTGCTAATACATCTAACTGCTAAGCTGAAGCAGTCCAACCCTGGTACCAAAATGGGTCAAAAGAGAGGGACAAAAGGGGTTGCAACTGTCTCAGTTTGAAGCCTCCTTCTTGACAACAGTGTACTCACAGTGCAAAAGTGTTCATCTTTTGCGGAGGCAAGGGACAAGTTAAGTCAGATGTGTTGTAACTTTTTTTTTTAAGATTTTTTTTTTTGATGTGGACCATTTTTTAAAGTCTTTATTGAATTTGTTACAATATTGCTTCTGTGTTATGTTTTTTGGGTTTTTGGCCACCAGGCATGTGGGATCTTAGCTCCCTGACCAGGGATCGAACCTACACCTCCTGCACTGGAAGGCAAAGTCTTAACCACTGGACTGCCAGGGAAGTCCCTGTAACTTTTAACAAAATTCAAAATTGGTACAGAGCAATAATTTTTTGCAGTGCAAACTCAGTTTGTGTTTCTGAAAAGTCAGGCTTTGTTTTTGTTTTGTTTTGTTTTGTTTTGTTTTTTAGATAATGGATTTTTTAAAAATTTACTCATTTTTGGCTGTGTTGGATCTTCGTTGCTGTGCGCGGGCTTTCTCTAGTTGCAGCGAGCAGGGGCTACTCTTCGTTGCGGTGCGCAGGCTTCTCATTGCGATGGCTTCTCTTGTTGCGCAGCACGGGCTCTAAGCACACAGGCTTCGGTAGTTGTGGGGCACGGGCTCTAGAGCACAGGCTCAGTAGTTGTGGCGCACGGGCATAGTTGCTCCGCGGTATGTGGGATCTTCCCGGACCAGGGCTCGAACCCGTGTGCCCAGCGTTGGCAGGCGGATTCTTAACCACTGCGCCACCAGGGAAGCCCTTTGTTTTTGTTTCTAAATTCTTCGGAGTTGGGTTGAATTAATCACTTTTCTTATCAATTAGAAAAAATTTATTGAACACTACATAAATATGGGAAATATAAAACACATGTTAAATATGGTCCCTATACATTGAAAGCATGTAATGCCAGCTGGGAAAACCTAACAGTGACCTAAGAGGGCAATGATGACTACCAAGTGCTCTGGACAGACCACACACAATGGGAGCAAAGCGAAGGAAGGCCTTGGTTTGAGCCAGGTCCAGAATGAGGATGTAACTGTGAAAAATGGAGAAAATGAAGATAATTCCAGGCAGAAGGATAAGAGCAAAGGTACAGAGTTGAAAAAGTGCAATGTGTACTTCAGACACAGCAACTAGACCAATTTGGTTTGGGTTGAGGGCTTCAACACAAGTGACAAGACAAGACTGGAAAGCTAGGTTGACGCTAACCTGGAGGCCTTATTTACCAAAGGTTTGGACTTCAACCTGAAGGAAATATGGGAACACTCGAACAGAGTTAAGTGCCATGAAAGTGAATGGTAGTGTACATATAGAAAGATGGGCAGTAATGTTCAGGATTGGAGTGGGGAGGAAGAGCCTGGAAGCTAGATCAGGGGATGCTTACTTTAGTAATTCTAAAAAGAAGACCAGAAACACCAGAAGATAGAGTGACAGGAAAGAAACACTTCATTTATGTAAGATGTCTGCAGTTTCCAAAAGACTTTTCCTTTAATGAGCTCATTTTACCCTCAGAACAGTTTGTAAAGTAGAACATCTGCCACATTTCGTAAGTAAGGAACTGCTGCTCAGGGCATTTCCTTGTATGACTATCTGTCAGTCCATGTTTCTTTTCACGATTACTCATCTCTTAACCACTAGACTGTAAGCTCCTTGAGGGTATGCAGGAACCACTGATTTCTGTTTGCCCTGGAATCTCAGCTGCATTGCAAAGAGCCCTGCTCAGTACCTGATACCAGAAGATATTAATTAAATACGTGATAGATGAGCAAGCAAATAACTGAAGAGCACATTTCCTCTTCCACTCTTGTGCCAATGACACTGAAATGTTTATTTTGCTTTGCTTTGTTTAATGTTTGTTCTGACAATGGAAAAGCTTTGACAATTATACTACCTTTTTTTTGGCAGTTCCTAGACAAGAAGACCTCTTTTTTCCCCTAGGTAGGAGAGAAGAAAAATGCACAAAAGGGAATATCAGGTTCTCTGTCACCTTCACAGTAGTATCAGAAAGTCACGCTAAGTGATATATTACTAAGGATACAAAAAGGTTGGCATTTGGTAGTTATTTTTTTCAAAAATGTTCTATTTTCTTGCAGAATAGAATGGATACTAAGATTAATAGCCATGCATATGAGCACTTACAGTGCCAAAGGTGAGAAACCCTGGCCTAGAACACTTGACGCCAAAAAGTGAGAAAATGCTCCAAAGAATGATGGACACAGGTCAAAAAGACAAAGAAGCCAGCTTAACAGGGCTCCCATTGGCCACATCTAGGACAACTTACACATAAATAAAAATAACGAGTAACAAAGCTATAGCTCACTGAATAAAATAGAAAACCATGAGTCCATACTGATATAAATTAATAAATCAATAAATTTAAAAGTTTGACAAAGAATGGGATAGTTACATAGTTTCAAAGTACTTAGTCACAAAATACTAATTAATTACAAATGGAAAGAGGGTAATTTATCAGTGGAAAGCCTGGCACATACCACCATAAACAGCTGATCATCAGAAACAGGACAAATTGAAATCTGTGCCTCCTTTCAGGGTACATAAGACACAGCATCATTTCTGTGACGTTCCTGCCGAAGACCTATAACCCTAGTTTAATCTTGAGAAAACATCAGATAAACCCAAATTGAGGGTCATTCTAAAATATATCAGGCCTATAATCTCCAAACACATCAAGATCATGAAAATCAAAATAAAGGCTGAAGACAACTTGACATCTAAATACAAAGCATGATTCTCAACTGGATCCCTTTGCTTTTACCAAGAAAAGGGGGCAGTGGGGAGGTGGGAGACTTTATTGGGGCAATTGGTCAAACTTGAATGGGGTCTGAGGTGTATTTGATGGTAATAATGTGTCAGTGTTAATTTCCGGATTTTGAGAGTTATATTGTACTTATGTAGGAGAATGTCCTTACTGCAGAAGTAACACAGCAGGGTATTCGGGAGTGATGGAGCATCAGATGGACAACTTACTGCCAAAGACTCTGGGGTGGGAAAACATTTTCCCTATTGTACTTACAAGTTTTCCCTGTTTTTGGCTGTTTCAAAATTTTAAAAATATTTTTAAATGATTGGTTATCTCTCCAAAATGAAAGTAATAAATATAATCTTAATACATATACATGTATTCTTTCCAACAAGAGTGTTCTCTTTGTAGGACAAGTACTAAACTGAGTCTGGCATTTGATCACTAGGAAAGTAGTACGAAACAGTGTTGTATAACAAAAAATGAAAGCCCAAAACAGGTTTTCCACATTGTAACCTTGACTTCAAACTTCAGTTCATCACAAATGAATTCATGGCCTTGGAAGATTTTTTACCCTTCTGGGTCAATACCCTAATCTGTAAAGTGGGAATACCACCTTTTTTACAGAGTGGCTCTGAGGATGAAATAAACTGGTTTCTTTGAGAATGCCTTCCAGATTATAGATACTCAAGACTAATTCTCTCCCGCTTCTAAACAATCTCTTTACAGCTTGCATCTAGTTAGTAAGTTTACATCTTAGTAAGCCTAAGAAGTAGGCTTCCTAATATCAAACAACTTTTCAGGTTAAAGGGATATTAAGGATCCTTTACTCCAATACCCCTGCTTTACGGAGAAGGAAATAAGACCCTGGACTTACGCAAGGCAAAGGCAAACCACTCCCATCACAGAGAAACCAGCACCGGCTGGGAGCTCCAAGCACTGTGACACGCTCTCAAACGTTTCATCTTCACAGAACTTGGAAGTAAGCATTATAATGATTTTACAGGTAAGAAAACCAAGGTTCAAGCAAGATTAAGAAACTTACTCAAAATTCAGGTCTCTCTGACTCCAGCATTCATGAATTTCCCACTAAATGCTAACTCTATTATTTCCAAACATGATTAAGAAAGACACCACATATGTATGTTTAAAAGGGTTTTCTGTATACTATGCACTCAGGAAATTACTCCCTTACCCCCACAGTTCCCTGTTATCACTATAAAACAGAAATTATTTAACCCCCAAGTCTTCCTCCATCAACATCCTCAGCAATTTACAAAAATCTTGTCAACTCCCCCTATCACAGACTTGTTTACTAAAAATCAGCAACAGTGTCAAATTTCTTAAAATGTCTTCCTACCTTAAATAGTTTCTCTTATTCCTACTGTTTAGAGCAAGGTTCTTCACCTGGAGTGCTAGGATCCATGAAGAGAATTCAGGGGCGCATGAATGTGAATGAGAGAAAGCTGTTACATCTGTTTTAACTAATCTCAAATTGAAATTTATGATTTCCTTCAAATATGAGTGTAGGCGACAACACAGCAATATTAACAGTAACTGTAACTTTGTCACCACAGAAAGAACACATATTTTCATATCACATTACAGATGATGCACATATACACAAAGATTTCTTTTTTAATCCTATGTATTTTATTTATTTAAAACCAGCAATCTGAGAATGGTCTACAGGCCTCACTAGTTTACCAAAGGGATACATGCATATCAAAAAGCTTAAGAACCCCTGGTTTTGAACAACAAAGCTGTTAATCTGCTGAGAATTTGAGAGAATAAAGGGGAAAAAAGTTTGGCTTTTAAACACATGAACCACTTATTCATTCAACAAATATTTACTTGGTTCTTGTACTGTGCTGTACTGTGAAGCAGCTACAAAGATAAAACATTGCCCCTTTGCCTCAAACTAGTGGGAAAGGAGACAAAAGCAAGTAACAAGGTTAGAATGTCTTAAGGCCTAGAGGAAAAGGGCAAAAGAAACCTTTGAACTCAAAGAAGAGGTTCTGTTTTCTCACTAAACAAACAAGGCACAATTTGAGTAAAGGGAGAAGAATCAGAAAGCTCTTCTAGCTCTCAGTTGCTCCTACAGCCTGGAGTGCAGGGGGCTTCAGGCAGCCCCTCCCTAGCCCAGGGGAAGGCAAAGGGAGACAGCTATCAAGAGGGAACAGCGGGACTTCCCTTGTGGTCCAGTGGGTAATAAGGTTCCACGCTCCCAGTGCAGGGGGCTCGGGTTTGATCCTGGTTGGTGAACTAGATCCCGCATGCATGCCACAACTGAGAAGTCCGCATGCCGCAACTAAACATGCCGCAATGAGGATCCCACGTGCCGCAGCTGAGAGCCAGCGCAGCCAAAATAATTTTTAAAAAAAAGAGAGAGAGAACAGTTGGGCAGTGACTGGACACGGCTGCCCAGCTAGGGCAAGTAGCTCATGGATCCTGATTTAACTCTCTGTAGAGCTGGTAGGCCCTTTCTATTCCAGATGCTCTGGGAAAATTAAACAACAAGAAATTTTCTTAACTTTCTTTACATAATGTAGATGGGAAAACGTACAAGGGGGTAAAGTGGAGCCATGTTTCAAAATAAGATGACATTCACTTAATCTGTACAATCAAAATACAGTATGTCTGACTAATGATATTTTATTTATAACATAGTATTTACAGCAGCTGACTGAGAAAGTGGCAAATGAGTCTCTCTCTATATATAGAACTTAACTTATAAAACATTATGTTTAAATAAAGTAATTTGCTCAAAGTTTCCCCCACTGAATTTTAATTCCACAATATCTGTTATACCATATCAACAAAACGGCACCAGGTAAAAGATAAAACCATCCCAGGGAAATACCACCAACCTTATAAAAATCTGTTTTATCTTTATCTTTAGAACTGTCTTCCAATATTTACCAATGCAATTAGAAACCCACATGTTTACAATGTTTTCTCAACCCTTCTTGAAACTGACCTCCACCTACTACTGAGCGCCTCCTTCGTTCCTAGCACTACACTAGGGATGGAAGATCATGATACAAAGGTCAGTCTTGCCCTAAAGGATTTTAAAGTTAGGGACAGAGCCACGGGGGGAATTTCTGAAATGCAAGACATTAGAAAACCAGCTGCACAGAGAAGGAAAAGTTAACCGTGAGTCAAGATAGCTGCCAAAGAAAAAAAAAAAAGCTGCATGTAAAAGTAAAGGAACTTCATCTTGAAGAAGAATGGACAGAACCTTGGAAAGGTAGAGGAAAGAGTAGAAGACATTCTTAGCAGGGCAAGCAGGATGCAAAAGGCAGCAAGGCAGGCACGAGACTGGCATCAGCTGTGTGTATGGGTGGGGGGAGTGTGCTTGCACGTAAGGTGGAAGGACAGATCAGTCTGCTGGTGTATAGCATAAGGCCACACAGAGGGGTGTACACAGTAGAAAGTTACATATTACACAAAAGGCAGCAAATAGAAAAGACTCCAGGAGTACTACGTTTTAAAGTTTATCTGTCAGCTGACATATACACAGTTAAAGGAAAATTAGGACTAGAGGCAGACCAGCAGAAAACAGCCCAGAGACGAAAGGCTGAGGGCTTGGGGCAGAGAAGCAGCCATCAGAATGGTGAGGAAACACTAAACCTAAGAGATATTTCAAAGTAGGAAATAACAGAAAAATCAGAGATGACTCCAAATTCTATCATGTGAAAGGCCAAAGAGTAGTGACACAGAACTGAGGTTTTGGGGTGGGGGACATGTCAAAGACTGGTGCATCCTTTATGACTGATACGGACCCCTGGGTTAAGAGTGGGCCATCCAGGGCTTCCTTGGTGGCGCAGTGGTTGAGAATCTGCCTGCCAATGCAGGGAACACGGGTTCGAGCCCTGGTCTGGGAAGATCCCACGTGCCGCAGAGCAGCTGGGCCCGTGAGCCACAATTACTGAGCCTGCGAGTCTGGAGCCTGTGCTCTGCAACAAGAGAGGCCGCGATAGTGAGAGGCCCGCGCACCGCGATGAAGAGTGGCCCCCGCTTGCCACAACTAGAGAAAGCCCTCACACAGAAACGAAGACCCAACACAGCCATAAATAAATAAATAAATACTTTAAAAAAAAAAAAAAAAGAGTGGGCCATCCAGGTGAAGTCCCAAAGGCAGGTGAAAATTAGGCTGCTAAGAGATGACAGAGTATAAGACAGGCTGGGCTGTAGATTATGAGTCAACTGGCAAGTGCAGGCAGCTACTTCTCAGAAAAACCCAAGAGGAAGAAAAGGAGGTAACAAAAAGGGGAAAGGAGGTAGCACTTTTTGTTGACCACTATCAAAGTCACTTCACATACATTAAATAGAGAAGAAACATAAATGCAGTAAGTCAAGAAAATGCCCTCTCGCAAAGAGTGCACCATCAACAAAGACAATTATGAAAGGAAGTTCAATGGATAATGAAGACTGAGAAAAGGGCACTGGACATGCCAATGCAAAGATCACCGGCAACGTCTGAGAGAGCTTTCCAGTTGTATGGCAGGAGCAGAGGCTGCAACGTGGGTGGCTGAGAGGAGAAGGCGGGGATACAAAGTGAATGCAGTGAATAAGAAGCAACCATATATTTAGGTATAAAACGAACAAGCAGCAAATGGACAAGATTTAATGGCCCCTTAAAAAGGGCAGCAATGTCGAACAGTTCTCACAATCCTTTGTTCACCAAAGTAATTAGGAAAACACTGACCAACAAATCCAAAAGTCAAAGGTTAGCGCCCATACTTCTCATTATTGAAGGTGCTAGAATTGAAAGAAAATGACAGACACATTTTAGTCTTTGCGAGCTCAATTCCATGAGGAACAGAGTTCAGCTATAAATATAACAAATTAACATACACTGATTGGAACATATTCTGTCTTCTTTACAGTTGAAAGGTTTTGAGTGCTGAGAGACCAATAACGAAGACACGAAGAACTTGTTAAGCTATAAAAAAAATTACAAATATTTCTCACTACCTTTTTGAAATCCTAAACCATGTTTTTATAAATAAAACATCTGAAAGACCAATCACAATCATCTAGAAACTTGCTATAGGAATTGTAGTGCTATAGAATTTGATTTGCAAAAACACTTACTGGTTCAATGGAAAATTTTTTCCATGTTTCCAGTGTTGAGCCTTAAACAGAGATAGTCCCAGCCAATCATAAAACTTGCTAAGTTACAACTTATGCATTAGTTTGTACTCAAAATAATAGAAGTACTCATTCTTCAATCTTTTATCTGAAGAATAAACTCTTCTACAAAGGGGACCGTAAGTAACAGATAAATTTAAAATGGGCAGAATATGTCATCATGAATACAACTCTTAGTGGTATATATGGATGAGTTCAAAGCTGACCAGACGCAGTGTTCTACTAAAATCCACTGTTTTAGAATTTCATAATACTGAAAGCAATGCGAGAACTATGCCACCAGATAAAAAAATTCTGGACAAGTTCCTTATAGATTCTTAAATTCGTTCAAAATGTAACAGTATTATACTTACAGAGTCATTAACTCAAGATGCAAACCTCACTTGTTACAAAGCATGTAACACCATCTTACCTTATAGAAAAAAAGAGCAGTTTTCTCCGTCAAGGACATACTAATGATTTTCAACAAAATGATGGAAAATAAAACACTGCATTTATGAGCATTTCCCTGTGCCTTTTATCAGAAACATTCCTACAAGTTACTATTGCAAAACGAAGTACATTTTGTTTTAGAATATAATCGTGACCTCTAAAAATCTTCTCCTGTTAAGAATTTTTACTTATAACTTGAAATGGCAGAAAAATCTAGAATTGACAAGGAAAAAAAAAGGTAACTCCTAAGAATTAAGAGTGATTTAAAATTGTATCAGGGGGTCTTCTCTGATGCTGCAGTGCTTAAGAATCTGCCTGCCAATGCAGGGGACACGGGTTTGAGCCCTGGTCCGGGAAAATCGCACGTGCTATGGAGCAATTAAGCCCGTGCGCCACGACTACTGAGTCTGTGCTCTGGAGCCCGTGAGCCACAACTACTGACCCTGCGTGCCGCAACTACAGAAGTCCGCGCGCCTAGAGCCCGTCCTCCGCAATAAGAGAAGCCACTGCAGTGAGAAGCCCGTGTACCTCAACGAAGAGTAGCCCCCACTCGCTGCAACTAGAGAAAGCCCGCGTGCAGCAACGAAGACCCAACACAGCCAAAAATAAAATTTAAAAAAAATAATTTTTTTAAATTTACAAAATAAAATTGCATCAGGACTTCCCTGGTGGTCCAGTGGTTAAGACTATGTGCTTCCACTGCAGGGGGCATGGGTTCGATCCCTGGTCAGGGAGCTAGGATCCCACATGCCACACGTGCAGAAAAAAATAAAATAAAATAAAAAATAAAATTGCATCAATTTTGTTACATTCTACGAAATGATTACAACTGCATATATTACTGTGTTAGCTCTTGTTTTTTCTTTTGCCAAAATGCTCTCACACTTTCATTACTATTAGATAATAATCAGTTAATTGATAGTTTCAATTACTTTAAGAAAGAACATGGCTTATTTATGCAGCATCGTTTTCTTTAAAAACAGTCTTGAGATCAGGGAGGAAGACAGCTGACTCGTTGTGCCAGGTATTGTGCGATATAATACCTCATCCATTCCACCACCCTTTGAAATAGTCCCATTCCAAACAACAAGGTCCTAATGTATAGCACAAAGAACTATACTGAATATCCTGTGATAAACCATAATGGAAAAGAATATAAAAAAAGAATGTATATATGTGTACGACTGAGTCACTTTGCTGTATAGCAGAGACTGGCACAACATTGTAAATCAACTATACTTCAATAAAAAAATAAAATAAAAAATTTAATATATGGTAAAAAAATAATAAAAAAGTAAAAAAAGAAAAAAAGAAATAGTCCCATTCTAAAGGCCAGGAAATAAGGTTTATTTTATTTTTGGCTGCACTGGGTCTTCGTTGCTGCACACGGGCTTTCTTCTAGTTGCGGCGAGCGGGGGCTACTCTTCATTGCGGTGCGTGGGCTTCTCACTGCGGTGGCTTCTCTTGTTGCAGAGCACAGGGTCTAGGCGTGAGGGCTTCAGTAGTTGTGGCATACGGGCTTCAGTAGTTGTGGCTCCTGGGCTCTAGAGTACAGGCTTGGTAGTTGTGGCGCATGGGCTTAGTTGCGCCGTGGCATGTGGGATCTTCCCAGACTAGGGCTCGAACCCGTGTCCCCTGCACTGGCAGGCGGATTCTTAACCACTGTGCCACCAGGGAAGCCCCTATCAGTCTTTCATTTCTTTTTATTACTAGATAATATTCTACTGTATGGGTATATCACATTTGACTCACCCATTCATCAGTTGATGGACATTTTAGTTGTTTCCACTTTTTGGCTGTTATACATAATGCTGCTGTGAGCTTTCATGTACAAGTTTTTGCGTATAATATTTTCATTTCCCTTGGGTATATACCTAGGAGTGGAATTGCTGGGTCATATGGTAACTCTATGTTTACCTTTTTGAGAAACCGCCAAACTGTTTTCCAAAGTTGTTGCACCATTTTACATTCCCACCAGCAATGTGTGGTGGTTCCAGTTTCTCCACATCCTTGCCAACACTTGCTAGTCTCTCTCTCTCTCCTGATTATAGCCATTTTTGTGGCTTTAATTGGGGAAATAGAAATTAAAATACAGGGCTTCCCTGGTGCCGCAGTGGTTGAGAATCTGCCTGCCAATGCAGGGAACACGGGTTCGAGCCCTGGTCTGGGAAGATCCCACATGCCGCGGAGCAACTAGGCCTGTGAGCCACAACTGCTGAGCCTGCGCGTCTGGAGCCTGTGCTCCGCAACAAGAGAGGCCGCGATAGTGAGAGGCCCGTGCACCGCGATGAAGACTGGCCCCCGCTTGCCACAACTAGAGAAAGCCCTCACACAGAAACGAAGACCCAACACAGTCAAAAATAAATAAATAAATAAATTAAATTAAAAAAAAAAAAAGAAATTAAAATACAGTGAGATGCCATTATGCACTCATATGCAAATGTTGATATTTTAAAATCCAAATGTAGGAAGTGAGTAGGTGGAGGTCTATTATTTTTTGTATGACTCAAATATGGTTTTGGCTTTTTTTTTAATGATTGTGTTGAGGTGACGTTGCTTTATGCTCTCTTTTTTTTTTTTTTAATTTTTATTTATTTATGGCTGTGTAGGGTCTTCGTCTCTGTGCGAGGGCTTTCTCTAGTTGTGGCAAGCGGGGGCCACTCTTCATCGCGGTGCGCGGGCCTCTCACTATCGTGGCCTCTCTTGTTGCGGAGCACAGGCTCCAGACGCGCAGGCTCAGCAATTGTGGCTCACGGGCCTAGCCGCTCTACAGCATGTGGGATCTTCCCAGACCAGGGCACGAACCCGTGTCCCCTGCATTGGCAGGCAGACTCTCAACCACTGCGTCACCAGGGAAGCCCTATGCTCTCATTTTGAGGCTCCTCTAGCTTCATAATTTCTCTCTGCTGTATTGAAGTTTATGCTAGCTGTGTCTTTATTCATTCACTCCATCAACACTCATTGAGGGGGCCTGTCTGTGTCTAAGGAACCAGTCCCGAGAGCGCCTAGGACACCTGATTTTGTGATGAGAATAAAGAATATGATAAAATAGCCGAACAATTAGAAGGTAGACTAGCTATGTTGTTGTTCCTCAGAGCTTTTTACAGAGGAATACCTGTTACCAGTGACAGCTCTCAGATGTATTTTTTATTTATTGTTAGCTGATTCACTGGGTGGTGTTTCTGAAAACATTCTAAGAAGTGACTTGTTTTCTTTCCTGAATTGGGGCTTTAGAATATGCAGGAAAATGTCTAAGAGGAAATGACAGAAAATGAGGAAATCTATTTTGGTAAAGCTTATGTGTAAAGATTTTGTTTTGAATGGAACTTAGTATGGGGAAGACAGAACTTAGGTTTTGGATTTGGCTGTCACTTACTAGTTGTGTAGCTTTGGGAAAGTTAAATGATTTCTCTTTATGCTAAGTTATACTAAGTTAAGCCAATCACAAAAGATCACATATTATATATCATTTATACAAAATGTCTAGAATAGGCAGATCTAGAGAGAGAGAAAGTAGATTACCGGTTGCCTTAGGCTGAGGAAGCAAGGAAGTAGGGATAAAGAGTAACTGCTAACAGGTACAAAGTTTCTTTTTGGAATAATGAAAATCTTCTAAAATTAGATTATGGGGACTTCCCTGGTGGCGCAGTGGTTAAGACTCCACGCTCCCAATGCAGGGGGCCCAGGTTCGATCCCTGGTCAGGGAACTAGATCCCACATATTGCAAATAAGAGTTCTAATGCCACAACTAAGAGTTCAAATGCCACAAATAAAATATCCCACATGCCTCAACTAAAAAGATCCTGCATGCCGCAATTAAAGATCCCACATGCCGCAACTAAGACCCAACGCGGCCAAGTAAATAAATAAATAAAATTTTTAAAAAAACTAATAAAAATTAAATTTGATCATAAAGATGGTTTCCACAACTCTGGAAATATACTAAAAATCACTGAATTGTTTACTTTGAATAAGTGGTAAACTTCATAATAAGTAAATCAAATCTCAATGAAGCTATTTTTAAAATAAAAGAAAAAGGGGCTTCCCTGGTGGCGCAGTGGTTAAGAATCTGCCCCCACTCACAGCAACTAGAGAAAGCCCACGTGCAGCAATGAAGACCCAATGCAGCCAAAAAATAATTAATTAATTAATTTAAAAAAGAATAGAGGCATCAAACTATTAAAAATAAATAAAATAAGAGAAAAAGTAAAGCCTACAATTGTTTGTTTTTCAATATTCTGCCTCAAATGGCAATGTATGCAGTGGGGGAAGACTTATTTCATCAAAAACAATATAACTGGGCTTCCCTGGTGGCTCAGTGGTTTAGAATCCGCCTGCCAATGCAGGGGACACGGGTTCTATCCCTGGTCCAGGAAGATCCCACATGCCGCGGAGCAACTAAACCCGTGCACCACAACTACTGAGCCTGTGCTCTAGAGCCCACGAGCCACAACTACTGAGCCCATGCACCACAACTACTGAAGCCCGCGTGCCTAGAGCCCGTGCTCTGCAACAAGAGAAGCCACCGCAATGAGAAGCCCGTGCGCCACAAAGAAGAGTAGCCCACACTCACCACAACTAGAGAAAGCCCACGTGCAGCAATGAAGACTCAACTCAGTCAAAAAAAATAAATTAAAAAAATTAGAAACAAACAAACAACTGTTTTTCTTTTATTTAGACTGCTGTCTTTTTAGCACCCTACTTTTAGCAGTAAAAGAAAAGAAAATACAGGGCTTTCTAAGATCCAGAACACAGTCATTAATAATAACTAAAGGACAAAGGAAGAACAATCATTAGAGCTTTAAGTTCACACTCCTACCTCCAAAGTAGGAGCGATTTGCTCACTCACTATCAGACACCACGGGCCCCCCTGAGTTCTAGTAACCATACAATCACAGCCTTAATCTTGATCGTCCCAGTGCCAGCCTGAGGCCACAGACATGTCAGTCTGGCTGAGTTCGGGATGAGCTTATATCCAACATTTAAAGCAGACAATGTCCAACGTTCCCAAAGTGGCTGTCCCGTCTCACACCCCACCAGCAGTGAACCGAGATCCCATGGCTCCACAAACTCATTTCCCAGTGAGATTTTTTAATTTTTGCAAATCTAGCGAGTGTAGAACAGTATCTCACTGTGTTCTGATTTGCATTTCCCCAATTAAAGTAAGGTTGAACACCTTTTTTTAACGTCTACTGACCACTGGATTTCCTCTTTTGGGAAGTGCCTGCTCAAGTCATTTTTCCATTGGTTTGTCTTTTTTACCTATTGATTTGAAAGAGCTCTTTATATATTCTGACAGTTATATGTGATTATAATTTATGTTCCTACTCTGTGGCTAATTTTTTTACTCTCTTTATGGTATCTGTTGATAACACTTTTAATTTTAACGTAGTCACATTTAACAACCTTTTCTTTGTAGTTAGTGCTTTTTTGTTTTCTTTCTCTCTCTTTTTTTTTTCTCTCTTTCTTTCTGGCTGTGTTGGGTCTTCATTGCTGCATGCGGGCTTTCTCTGTTTGTGGCGAGTAGGGGTTACTCTCTGTTGCAGTGCACAGGCTTCTCATTGCAGTGGCCTCTCTTGTTGCGGAGCATGGGCGCTAGGCGCGCGGGCTTCGGTAGTTGCGGCACACGGGCCCTAGGGCATGTGGGCTTCAGCAGTTGTGGCGTGTGGGCTCAGTAGTTGTGGCTCACAGGCTCTAGAGCACAAGCTCAGTAGTTGTGGTGCATGGGCTTAGTTGCTCCGCGGCATGTGGGATCTTCCTGGACCAGGGATCAAACTCGTGTCCCCTGCATTGGCAGGCAGATTCTTAACCACTGTGCCATCAGGGAAGTCCCCAGTTAGTGCTTTCTGCACCTTATTTTAAAAAATTATTCCCCACCCTGAAGTCACAATGATCTTCTCTTATTATTATTACCTAAAATTTTTTAAATTATGCCTCTACATTCAGTTCCTTAGTCCATCAGCTACAAGGGAAAGATTCAATTTCATTTTTTTCCCCTACATGTGAAACTGATTATTGGGAACTAGATCTGACTCCAGTAACTAGACTCAACCACTGAGCAAAATAGGAAACTAACGAGATCCTTCTTTTGTTGAGGACCTACTATGCCAGCTAGGAGTATTTTACATACCTTATACAAATATGCAATAATTCTGTGAAGTACACTGCTACTATTCCCATCTTACAGATGAAAAAACTGAGGCTAAGAAACAAGTCCAAGGTGTTAAAAGATAAAGATGGGATCCACATCTGTCTCATCTAATGACCGTGTTCTTTCTACCATACCACACTGTTTTAGGTAAGAATTTGACCTCTGGATAAAAGAGGAAACGTTTTCATTTGAGTATGCAGTAGTCACTTTACTCTCCAGGTCTGCTAATAAAATGATGCTTACTTTATTTTAATAGTCAGGGAACAGATATTTATTGAGTGCCTATTACCTGCCAGGTATTGTTCCCTACTCTGGGGATCAAGTGATAAACAAAACAAAGCCCCTATCCTCTTGAGGGCTTACATCTAACCTGCTCATAAGCAGTCTCCCATGTCCCTTCTGCATGACCCAGTCTTACACACTTAATAAATACTTCCTCAAAAGCAGAGCAATAGGACTGCAACATGTTGCACTGTCAAGTTTAAGGCTGAACTTAAATAGCAACTTGGAGAAATTTCACCATTTCACACTGACAGAACGCCATGAAAGAAAGCATCACCATGCCTCTTCCCTTCTCCTGTAGCTTATACTTTCACTTTTCAAAAAACATTAGCAATATTTCCAAATTACCTTAACAAAATGAGCATGACTTCTTGTAAGAAAAATGAGCATACATCTTGTGCTATTTCTTAACCCTTTTCTTTCCCTCTTTAAAAAGATGCATGTCTATGTACAATAAGCAGTAATAAACTTCTGCTTAATTTCTTCATTACAAATGGGATGTCTATGCATATTCAGAAAATAGAAGAATTCAAGAACTAGGAGAGGGACTTCCCTGGCGGTCCAGTGGTTAAGACTCCACGCTTCCACTTCATGGGGCATGGGTTCGATCCCTGGTCAGGGAACTAAGATCCCACATGCCGCGTGGCGTGGCCAAAAATAAAAAAATTTTAAAAATAAAGAACTAGGAGAGAAAAAAAGGTAACTATGCAGAGAAATGCGAGAGGCCAAGAACTACCTTTATTTTCCCATCACCTGCTTGCATCTGTTTCCATCTTTCAGACAAAGGAAACGCCCTTTCCAGAGGCTCTAGATTCCACCCCTTTCACCCACTTAATAATATAACACCATCAGTTATTCCTTCTGTACTACATTTCCACAGGATTAGTCACATCAGAGGAACATACAAACACGCTCTAATGCTGCCATCTCAATAATCAAAGAAAACCTCTCCTGACCCCGTCATGCCCTCTAAGAACCTCTCCATTTCTCTGCTTTCCCTTCACAGTAAGAAGTCTCATCTCAGAAGCTTGTCTACATGTGCCATTTCCTCACTTCCTCCCCAATCTGGCTAGTCTATCCTAACACACTGACATTACTCTTGGCCAGATCACCAATGACCTTTCAATCACCAAATCCAATGGTTTCCTCTCTGGTCTCACCAGGCCCCCCCAACTATACAGTAAACTCCTCAAAGCATTTTCTCCTCTCAGCTACTGTGACACTACTGTCCTGGTTTTCCTTCTTCCTCTCTGTTCAATCCATCTCACTCTCTTTTGCTGGCTCCTCCAGAATCACACAAACTCTAAATCTTGGAATTCCTCAGAGCTGAGTGCTGAGCTCTCTTTTTCCCCGTATACATCCAACATTCTCTTCCTGGGCGATATCATGCAAATTCATGGCACTTGCTCCCTGAGCTCCAGACACATATGTCCAACTACTCATTTGGAATCTCCATTTCAATGTTGCACAGGCAAGCAAAACAGAACTCTAATTTGCTTCTAAACCCAACCCTCCCCAGGCTTCCCCATCTCAGTGATAAACAACCAACCAAGCCAAAAACTTAGAAACCATGGTCAATGGCTCAATCGCCCTCACTCCGTCCATTAGCAAATCCTACTGAGTCTACTGTGACCATATATCTTGAAATTAACCACTTCTCTCCATTTTCACTATCATCCTAATCCAAGCCACCTGGACTATTGCAGTAGCCTCCAAACTGCCTCTCCTTTCACACTCGGAAGTCTGTTCTCTACACAGCAGATAGAAATCTTTTTAAAGGCAAAGCAGAGGGAATTCCCTGGTGGTCCAGTGGTTAGGACTCCACGCTTCCACTGCAGAGGGCACGGGTTCAATCCCCGGTTGGGAACTAAGATCCCGCAAGCCATGAGGCGCAGCTAGAAAAAAAAAAAAAAGGCACAATAGATCCTGTCACAATCGTACTTAAAGCCTTTCAGTAACTTCCTAGGCAATAAATTCCAAACTCCTTACCAGGATCTACAAGGCCTTGGAAGGTCTGGTCCCTACTTACCACTCCATCTTCCTTCCAATCACTTCCTCTGTTGGTTCCTAATTCACCTCAGACTCTTTCTTAAGTACTATCCCCTTGCCCAAAGTGCTCCTCACACAGCTGCTTCTCACCCTTCACATCATAAGTCTAAAAGTCACCAGCACAGAAAGATTTTTTCTCGTCACCCTATTGAGCATGTCCTCATCTTATTCTCTAACATATCACTCAGCCTACCAGCCAAGTACTTATCACAAATACTAGCTTCTATTTATTTCCTTACTAGTTTATTATCTCCCTACTTTCCCAAAATACAAGCTTCCCTCTGTTTGGGTTGTACATGCAGTGCCAATAAATATTTGTAGAATGAGTGGCAGAAAGAAGAAATAAATCAAGGACAGAGGAAGGAGAGAAAAGAAGGGAAGAAAAGAAAACATTTCCTATCTATAGCCAGGTTTCCACCAGAGTTTTATAGTACAGATTTTTCCATACTGTAAGTGAAAGTAGAGGTCCGCTGTCGGCTAAGTTGAGCCTAACAGTAATATTCTATACATAACTTAACCTATTTGTAAAGTACAGCTCTAGCAGCGATCTGTTTATTTTATACTCAGTGCATTTCTACTGAAAGATCAAATTATCGCTTCTCTACAACTAGTCTCAGCAGTTACTAGTACACACTTAAATCTGCCAATGTAAATGAGGAGAAAATTTTGCTTAAAACATAATGCCAAGAGGAGAAAAAGATAATTATAAAACGTAAGTGCTTTATGCCTAAATGCATTAGAAAAATGCCTCTAAAAGAGCAAAATGTTAATGAGGGGTGATCGGTAACCGGGATACACTGTTATTACCTCTTCGTTTGTGTATGTTTAAAATTTCCCATAATAAAAAGTTAAATAAGAGTAAATGCCTCTAAGAAGTCAAAAGTAAGTAAGTATCTCTGGGTCACAGCTATTTTCCTAGCTCAAGTGCGCTCTGTTGCCCTCTGGAGACTTAATTTAAATGAATTGATGACAGTTTCTAAAGGTGTTTTCGTAAGACATGGGCTCCTTGGGAGTGTCTGCGGGCCCTTCCAGCGGCTCAGTGTCACAGACTTCCAGCCCAGCCTCCTTTCTATGAGAGTCTCCAACAACCACAGCTCAAAAACAGAGCAACTTTAGGGGAGGAATAAAATCGTTTAAAAGGAGTAAGTAGTAGAAGCATGAAGAAAGGGAAAATAAATGATTTTTGCTTAAACTTAAACAGAACATTTTTTTCCTAGAATTTTGATGAGGCAATATTTCTCTCTAAAGCGCACTTCAGATTCTCAAAGGGACTTACAGAAGACTAAATGCAAATCCGCCAGAGGCCAGTATCCCCAGCCAAAATGGCCCTCCTCCTCCATGACTCCAACATTTCAAAATGTTGCTGCTGTCAGTGGTAGAGATGCTGCTGTGAAGGCCTCATTTATTAGGTGGCACAGAGAATAGAAGAATGTAAGCTGCTCTGGCAGTAGTTAATTTTTTTGCTATAGAAATACTCCGGTCTATGGGAAAATAAAAATCATAGAAGTTTATTTTCAGTTTGTTTAGACTGAAGAAAATAATCCTATTAGGAAAGTAAGGGACTATAGCTAGTCACAATTTTAAGACTGATTTTATCCTTACAAGTGAATCCATGAACATAATGAGATGGATCCAAACTGGCACATGAAAGATCCATTTATTTAGTTTACAAGTAGAAAAGGATCATCATTTAAGAAAAATAATGAGCATTACAGAAATCCGAAATAACCTGATGAAAGAAATAAGCTAGTACTTGAACATAAATTATTTAATTCACCAAAAACAGGATAAATTATTCCCTGAAGATAACTTTTAACATTAAAAGCCCTTAGAATTTCAGATTTAAGGAAAAAAGCACAGATGTGAATTTCATGAATAAATTACAGTAGAATTCTAAATCTGTAAATGTAATCACTGCATAGGATTTCATTTTGTCTTTCTTTTTTGGGGGGTAGGTGGAAGAAGTATTTTTTGATCTATCAGTGACAGACCTCACATCCAAGAAACAGACATTCAACCTAAATCCCTAGGCCAATTTTAATTGGGGCCTAGAGAAGCAGGGAAATAGGCAACAGAAGTCCCACTAATTCCTACCATTTCCACTATGATCTCCCTCCACATCTTGAGAGATTTAAATGTTGCCATCCCTAATCAAAAATAAACTTATCAGTAATAGATTCATGTCATAAATATTGACGAGCACTGAACATGAATATAGTTTGCAATCAAGTATATTTAGACCTTGGTATCCTTGTTCATAAGCGAGAAAAGGAGCAACAAGATGCGGGCAATGTGTCTTGGGGGGTGTGGGGGAGGTGAGAATGATCTGAGCAGCAAAGGGAGGAGCACTCAATCAGAGGGACCATAAATACAAGCCTGTCACATCTTAGACCAATAACTGATAGCAGGGCTCTGAGTAAGGACTACAATCAGATTAGGAGAGGCCAGTATGATCTTGTAGGTGACAGAGATCTAATCCGGGACACAATTGGGCCTAAACACAGATTTACTGAACTCACGGAAATGAGCACTTAATCACACTAAGAGATCACGGCCACAGTGAAGATATGTTTCCTGTCGTGTTCCATTTCGAGAGGCTGAGTTCAGTTTTGTGGTTCAACACATGGATGTGACTAGGCTAAGTTGGAATTTAATTCTTAGCTTTCTAATGTTGCACTCATGATCTCAGATCTTACCCTTGCTATTAATTTAGTTTGTCCTACATCTAAGTTTATCTCTACGTATGAATTAAATAAATACCACCTGTGCTGGATAGTTTATGTTGGTACTCAGCCCCATGTTTACCCTTCTAGACTCTCCTCCAATCATCAGGCGTGAATCCGCATCGCCAGCCCCCCTTGTCAGTTGTGCTCTCACTCCACTCTGGCAGCAGCCCTGGCAGGCGTACAGGTTCCTGCTTGGCGGTTACTGAACTCCAGCAGTATAGGTGAAAAATGGTGGTGTGTGGGCTCTACGCAATACCACCTTCCCCTTTGCTCCTCCAGCCCTTCCTTTTGTATCCAATTCCTAGAATCATACCTCCCCTTTTTTTAATTGACGTATAGCTGATTTACAATGTTGTATCAATCTCTGCGGTACAGCAAAGTGACTCAGTTATACACATAGAATTATATGCCCTTTTGATTGAAGCACCTAGGAGTGGTTTCCTGACTAGACATTGTCTGATAGCCTACCAAATTCAGAATTTATATAATTCACAAACCAGGGTGGGGAGCTATGCTATAAAATATTCATTCATCCATTCAGTCAACAACTTCTTACTGAGCATCTACTGTAGGCAAGACCCTGTTCTAGGTGCTGGAGATACAACATAGACAAAAATCCCTGTCGTCAAAGATCTAACATTCAAGTGGAGGAGAGAGATAATACACAGGCTAGAGAAGTAAAATACACAGTGTTAGATAATAAATGCTAAGGAGAAAACAAATAATCAGGGGCAGGGATATGAAATTTTGCAGGAGGTTAAAATTTTCTTTTTTTTTAATTGAGGTATAGTTGATTTACAAAATTAGGTAATAAGGGACTTCCCTGGTGGCACAGTGGTTAAGAATCCACCTGCCAATGCAGGGGACATGGGTTCGATCCCTGGTCCGGGAAGATCCCACATGCCACGGAGCAACTAAGCCCATGCAACAACTACAGCACTTATGCTCTACAGCCCGCGAGCTACAGCTACTGAGCCCGTGTGCCACAACTACTGAAGCCCACACGCCTAGAGCTCGTGCTCCGCAACAAGAGAAGCCACCGCAATGAGAAGCTCTCGCACTGCAAGAAGAGTAGCCCCCGCTCGCTGCAACTAGAGAAAACACACGCACAGCAACGAAGACCCAACGCAGCCAAAAATAAATAAATAAAATAAATAAATTTACCAAAAAAAAAAATTAGGTAATAAGTTTCAGGTGTACAACACGGTGATTCACAATTTTTAAAGGTTATACTCCATTTATAGTTATTAAAATATTGGCTATATTCCCTGCGCTGGACAATATATCCTTGTAGCTTATTTATTTTATACATAGTAGTTTGTACCTCTCTTAATCCCCTACCCCTATCTTGCCCCACTCCCTACTGGTAACCACTAGTTTGTTCTCTATATCTGAGAGTCTGTTTCTTTTTTGTTACATTCACTAGTTTGTTTTATTTTTTAGATTCCACATATAAGTGATATCATACAGTATTTGTCTTTCTCTGACTGACCTATTTCACTGAGCGTAATACCAGGAGGGTTGAAATTTTAATCACACAGGTCACTGAGGTGATTTTGGGGGAAAGACCCCAAGGAAGCTAGAGAGCTAGTCATGCACATATCTCCAGGAAGGCATTCCTGGCAGAGGAAACAACACGTGCAAAGGCCCTCAGGTGGGAGCCCCCTGGGCTTGCTGGAGAGCAGATAATGGGGAGGAAGTCTGAGAGGTGGGAAGGCTAAGCCATGAAGCCTTGTGGGATATGACAAAGACTTGAGTGAAAGCAGGAAATTCTGAGGAGAGGAGTGACATCATCTGACTTACTTGTTAACAGAATCTCACTGTGTCAAGGGTAGCCTGGAGGAAGCAAGGGCAGAAGGAGGGGAATCAGTTAGGAGGCTACTGTAATAATCCAAATGAGACTGGATGATAGCTAAGACGAAAAGTAATGACAGTGAGGATGCTCAGCAAATTCTGAATATATCTTGAACTCCTATGTGATCATTAAAAAGTCGGGGGCTGGTCCCTGAATCTTGCTGAAATCCACAACAATAGAAATTTCTAGGGCTTCCCTGGTGGCGCAGTGGTTGAGAGTCCGCCTGCCAATGCAGGGGACACTGGTTCAAGCCCTGGTCCAGGAAGATCCCACATGCCGCGGAGCAACTAAGCCTGTGCGCCACAACTACTGAGCCTGCGCTCTAGAGCTGGTGAGCCACAACTACTGAGCCTGCATGCCACAACTACTGAAGCCCGCGCGCTTAGAGCCCGTCCTCCGCAACAAGAGAAGCCACCACAATGAGAAGCCCGCACACCACAATGAAGAGTAGCCCCCCCGGCAACTAGAGAAAGCCCACGCACAGCAACGAAGACCCAACGCAGCCAAAAATTAATTAATTAATTAAAAATAAATAAAATTGATGATGCAGTTAACTGTACTCTCCTAGGGCATAAAAGTTATAAAACAAAAAAAATTCTGACTCCTACCAGGTGAGAATATAATTAGCCAAAGAAAATGTAATAATTGCAAATTAACTTCCTACAATACTCAATATATGGAAAAATTAATGCATAACATGCCAGGGTTATAAAAATTTTAATAAATCAAAACAGCAAATGAGTCACATATAAGCACTCAGCATAATAACCTCCCTCAGCAATTAAACAGCAAATTAGGGGAACTCAACAGATAACAAAGTAAAAAGTTTGGGGCCCATTTAGGATATACTGTAATCTTGCCAAGCTGCATGCTTATGGACACAAGTTAACAGAGTTTCCCCTCCATCCCCATGTCCTGACTGCTGCTCACTCCAGTTCCAGGTAGGTCCCAATGAGCCTGCCTTCAGTTTCAGATACAACAGCCCAAGATCACTGTAGCTAGTTCTTTGCTTCTTCTGGTACTCTCAAAGAGGGAAAGTTGGTGGGAACCTCACCAAAGTTAAACAGCTTTAGGAGGAAGCAGCACTAAAGATAAAGGCTTGGAAAGGGATTTGAAAAGGAAAAGTTCAGGATTATTTTCTTATTTTACACTGGGCCTTTTCTCCATTAAAAACTGAAATGTCTTAAGTCTGAGAAAGTCTTACACTAATAATATATGAGTAAGTATTCAAAGATTACTCACTCCCTGACCTTTACTCCCACAAACATTATTCCACAAAAACCATTTCTCAAAATAACACCCTACAAAAATGTTAGCCCCTCCTCCCAGTCCTGTCAAAGTATCTTCCATAGGAGGCACTTTGTACCTTTCTGACAGCACTTAAACACTAGCTATTTTGTATCATATCTTATCCTGGTACTATAAGCTTCTCAAGGGCAGGGAATTTACTCAACTTTGTATTCCCTAAACTCCTGGCACCACCGCTTTATAAAGTTTGCTGAATAAATTTCTATGTCAACAGATCATGGTACCTCCAATTCAGTAGAGAGGAAAAAACCACAACTTTCGAATGCAGCAATAACTTTCCTGCCTCCAGGGAGGGGTAATGTCATTCTCACAAGAGAAGTAAATTCAGTGCCCACCACCTCGAGGTGCCTCAAGGTCAGCACTGCTGACTGTCCTGGTGTGCACACTGACCAATCGGGAGTGCCTTTTTCACCTGAGAGGGCGTTAAAGCAGAGCTCCTGTGTGAATTTATTAGGCATTATCCACAGGCAATTTGCTTGCTCTACAGTCCTCTTCAAATCCTCTGATGTTAAAACAAGGCTTCAAACCATTGTTTCTTCCACCTGTTCTTTAAACACTGAACGGTCCACCTTGCCAGGCTGCCCTGTTGTTTACAATGCTTTTCACATTACAAGGAACTTGACTAAATCTAATTGCCGATTTCTATACTTCTTTTTCTGAGATCAGTTTTTTCTTTAATTATTTATTTATTTATTTATTTTTGGCTGCATTGGGTCTTCGTTGCTGCATGTGGGCTTTCTCTAGTTGCGGCGAGCAGGGGCTACTCTTTGTTGTGGTGTGCAGGCTTCTCACTGCAGTGGCTTCTCTTGTTGTGGAGCAGGGGCTCTAGGCGCACAGGCTTCAGTAGTTGTGGCGCGTGGAATCAGTAGCTGTGGCTCTCAGGTTTAGTTGCTCCGCGGCATGTGGGATCTTCCCGGACCAGGGATCGAACCCATGTCCTCTGCACCGGCAGGGGGATTCTTAACCACTGCACCACCAGGAAAAGTCCTGAGATCACTTTCTGAAGGCACCTTATCAACCCATAAGAACTTGCTTTTTGCCATACTATGTGATGCTGTTTCTTTGCCACAAGTCCAAGTCTACAAGTCGCATCCTTTTGTCTGCCTTCATGGGTCAAAACTACTCACTAGAATACAAAATAAACGGCAGAAAGAATGCCACAGCGGAGCAAACACACTTGACTCCGGAAAGCCCAGTAGTGCACTCAGCGGCTGCAAGCCCCTGCAAGGAAGGGCACTAGCACTTGTGGACCAGCAGTGCCCGCCCATCGCTGGCCCAGTGTGTGCGCCCTCTGTGCAAGCGATGACAGCCCTGGGTTAGGAATATACTACCATGAATTGTTACCCATTTTTTGACGACAGTATTTTAGAGGCAATGGCAGTACACAGAGGAGATACTTATGGGGGTATGAATGTAAGCTCTGAGGGAGTGTTCTCAAGTTCTTCCAATAAAGGGTAAGAAGTAAGAACTCAGATTACTGAAATATAATAACACTTTAAGATTCAGCTACATAATGCATCAAGATTCCAAATTCAGTCTCTTCAGAAGTTACGATACTGGAACCATAGCATTCTGTTTAAACTTCCTTATCAAGTGGCTCAGATAAAAAGCAACTTAAAAAAAAATTTAGCTGTATTACTGCCAATGAACAAAAGAATACAAAAAAATTTCCAGAAAATAAAATAATTTGTTAGCCAATCCATGCTGCTGTGATTTTCTCAAAACCAAAACACAAACACAAATAAACTAAATTGATAACAAGATGCACACACACAGGTCTTGGGCTTTAAAGGCATGGTTAACACCTCACAGTCTGTGGACATCTTCAGACACCTCAGCCTCCCAAGACTCGGCTGGGAACTCTGCCCCCTCTACCCCTCCTGCCCCACAGGAAGGGGAAGGAGTGGCGGAGACTTTATCTCCTGCTCCCCTTATTCTACTGCACCCAGTGCTGGAGAACAGTCTACTTATACAAACACATTAACTCAGAAAAAACACATTCAGTACTAGAAAGCTTGTCTTAATCCAAGCAAATGCAGTTATCATTAGTCCATGACACTGTTTATAGCATAAAAAACTGGAAATACCGACTGAATAAATTATGGAGCATCCATTAACAGACTACTAGGCAATCATTAAAAGAACAAGGCAGATCTCTGTGTACTTGGATATATCCAAGATATTTTAAATGAAAAGAGCACTACCAATTGAGTTTTTTGAAGTGGGTGGGGAAATATATATCATTATACAAATAGAATTTTTCTGGAAGAAAACAAAAGAAACTAGGGATAACAGTGGCCTGCAGAAGGGACTGAGGGGACTTCCCTGCCAGTCCAGTGGTTAAGACTCCAAGCTTCCAAGGCAGGGGGTGCGGGTTCAATCCCTGGTTGGGGAACAAAGATCCATGCCATGTGGTGTGGCCAAAAAAAAAAAAAATTGTACAGAACGGACTGAAGGACAGGGATCTCAGTAAAGGAGTACTGTACACTCTTTTTCACTATTCAAAAAATATTTTACTACATACATGTATCCCTGTTTAAAAAAAAAAGATTAAGGGAATTCCTTGGAGGTCCAGTGGCTAGGACTCTAGCTTCCACTGCAGGGAGCACAGATTTGATCCCTGGTCGGGGAACTAAGATCCCACAAGCTGCACGGGCACGGTGTGGCTGAAAAACAAGCAAACAAACAAAAAGATTAAGTACTTAAGTCTGTGATTATGATAAAAATAAAGCAATGCAAGAAAAAGTGATGCCTATTAAAAGCAATCTCATTTTTCTTATCTATCTCTAAATTCTTTGTGGCAACATTTGAATTCAGTAAAACAGGTGGGTGGAGTGGTGGTATAGGAAGAGGTTCATTCTACCCACAGTAACTTTCAACTTTTTGCCAACCGTGCTAAAAAAAAAATGTATACTTCCTCCTCAAACCAAGATGCAAAAATCCCTTAAATGTTTGGCTCCACTGTAATCAAAGTTTAAATGATTCAAATATATTAATAGATCTGCAACTAAAGTTCAATTACATTTTACATGTTATTATCACATACTAACTATATTATGATTAAACAGTTTTACATACTATCTTTTTGTTTCTAAACTAACAAAGAACTTCAGAATTACTGAAGAGTCCAAATTTTCTAAACTCTCTCCAGCCAAAAATCAGTTAAGTAAAAAACTAGAGTATTGACTCATTTTTCCTTGGTGCATGGAAGCAGAACAAAATATATCAAACCAAAAAAAAAATTTTTTTTTAATTAAAAAATAGAGGGTTTTTTCCCCCATAGCTTCACGATTTCCAAAACTTCTCCATTTCCAGGCAGGACTGAGTAGGGGGTGGGAGGGATTATAGGCAAAGTCTAAGTCTGGCCAACCTCTTTCACTTCTGTGGTGCCTCCCCTGTTCTCAGGTACCCCCAGTCCTCATCCAGATACAACATCATCAGCACTCCCACCACAGTAAGAGCACCAATTCAATTAACAATGGTGGGAGGACAATGGATCCACTGGATTTTATTCTGAAGCTCAACCTGGGGCTCATGCACCTGCAAATAACAGGCTCTCATTAGTTACATGAGGGCAAAGGAAGTATCAATAGAATTGCCCCATCCTATGCTCATATAGAACCAGACTGGTGATTGCCTCTCTGTAACTACTATCATGAAAAGTAAAGCAAATGACTGGAGCTAATGCCCTTCAATTTGATTTTTACTAATGGAAATGCATTTGTCAAAGATCTAAAGATGGGCAGTTATCCTCGAAAAAGTGATGTTATAAGTTATAAAGAAAATGAAGTTGAGGAAAGGAATGTGGCTCACCTAAAACAATAAACAGACACTCCAAGCTGCAAAATATTGACTTCTCATAAAAAAAAAAAATTCTGAACGTTCAGAACTAAACTATAACACCGCCCCCAAATCTCCAGAATTTAAAAAAATTTTTTTCTTAGATCATCTACAAGTTGGTTGTTTATTCATACCTCCACTTAACATATATGTATTTGCTACACACCATTCTCAGTACAGGGATGCCATGCTGATTAAAGGACAGACCTGGTTCCTATCTTCACGGAGTTTACAACAGCAAACAGAACAATGCATTAGTGCACTGTCTAGTTTTCCCACAAGGAACAATAAGGAAAAACATTCCTGGAGTAGGTTTTAATATTCTCTACAGTGGGGCTCTAAAACACTTTATAATAAATTAAACTTTTAAATTTAAATATTAGAATGAGCTAAAAATAAGATAATTTCATATAGTGATAAGTGCCATGAAGAAAACCAAACAGTAATGAGACATGAAAAACCAGGGGAGTGGAGGTAAGGATGTTTAGGAAAGGTTTCATTACTGAGCTGACCCCTCTGATGAAAAGGAACTAAATGTAACAAACTCAGTGTACTTGGAGGGACAGAAAAGATATGTGGCTGGATTGTGGGAAAGCAGGCGGAAAAGTGGCAGAGGTGGACAGGGAACAAATCACAAAGGGCATTACAGACCAAAAGGAGTTTGGATTTTACTGTAATTACTATGGAAAGCCACTGGCAGGCTCTAAGCCTAGGAGTGACAAGATAGGATCTGATTAAACATCATAGTTTCTTATTTAGCACATAATACATTTTAGAGTAGAAATAATGTTATAAATGATGGTGCTGCAGTATTGCTTCTGTGCTTTCATTCAGCTATAATTCATCTACTGTCTACTCTCTGCTACGTTGTATGCAAGGTACCAATAAAGAATAAAACAGGGTCTCTCACCATGAGCTCTCAATCTGGTATAGACACTGAACAAATAATTACAATTGTAATATTCACAAGAGGAGAATATGTAGAATACTGTGAGTACCCAGGGCAAAGGGTAGTTAATCTGGCCTGGAGGAGTCCAGGAAGAAAAACTCCACAGGAGACCTGAGTCTTACAGGACAAGCAAGAATCTCCTTAGTGTAGTCCCCTAAGCACAACACCCAAACCACTGGTGGAACATGAGAAAATTTAGGGGCTGCTGAAGACTTTCTTTTAAAGTATTTACATAGCATCATTAAGGTGGAATGGGAAAAAGAGTTAACACATAAAACATGCAACTGCAACTTCACAGGTATTGCTTAAAGAGGATTTATTAAGAACTTCAAAGGTACAAACTTCTAGTTATAAGTCATGGAGATGTAATGTACAGCATAGCGACTATAGTTAATAATATTGTATTACACATTTGAAAGTATCTGAGAGTAAATCTTAAAAGTTCTCATCATAAGAAAAAAATTTTGTAACTAGGTATGGTGACAGATGTTAACTAGACTTATTGTGGTGATCATTTCCCAATGTATACAAGTATCAAATCATTAGTTTTACACCTGAAACTAATATAATGTTGTATGTCAATTATACCTCAATTTAAAAATTAAATTTTTAAAAAAAAACTTTCACTAGCATTTGGTTTTTCCACAACACTGAATATGTGGGTAGTCTAAATATCACTTCAACAAGTGGGTCTGTGCTCTCTGTATATGTATGTGTGTGTGTGTGTGTGTGCATGTATGTATGTTACCCATTGTGTACTGGGGTTAAAAACTTTTTTTAATACCAACTTTTTTTGCAGCCATTTTTATACTTAAGCCAAGACAACCTTTAATCAAAATTTTCAAACATAGAGATTTTGAAAAAATTCCAAATACTCTCCACTTAGACTCAAAAGTTATGAAAATTTTCCTGATTTGCTTTATTTTTCTATACATATGTGCATATATGTATACTTCATGAGCCATTTGAAAGTGTTGAAGACATCGTGAGACATCATGATACCTCAGCTCTAAACTCTTCAGCTTGCTTCTCCCAAGAATAAGGGCATTCTCATATATAGTCACAATGCCATTACCACACCTAAAAAAAAAAAAATTCCTTAATATCACCTATTATGAGGTACATAGTTTTTAAAAATTTTAAGTACAAAGTCTTTGTTGAGAACCTTGGGAGTTCCCTGGCTGTCTAGTGGTTAGGGTTCCGGGATTTCACTGCCAGGGCCTGGGTTCAATCCCTGGTCAGGGAATTGAGATCCCACAAGCCACGTGGTACAGCCAAAAATAAATAAGTAAATATATAAATAAATAAAAGAAACTTACTGAAGGAATATATTTTGATAAAACGATTAGATTTATTATTACTTGTACTTCATTATTTTTATTTTTAAAATGTAATAATGCTTTATAAAATTTAAGTTAAAAAGTCAAAATTTTAGGAACTTCCCTAGTGGTCCAGTGGGTAAGAATCCATGCTCCCAGTGCAGGGGGCCTGGGTTCGATCCCTGGTCAGGGAACTAGATCTCGCATGCATGCCACAACTAAGAGTCCGCATGCCGCAACTAAAGATCCTGCATGCCGCAACTAAGACCCGGCACAACCAAATAAATAAATAAATAAATATTTAAAAAAATAAAATAGTCAAAATTTTAAAGTAAATTTTTAAAATATTAAAAGAATAATTATGGTAATCAAATATGGCCAAAAGCATGAGATTGGTACATGCGAGACTAGTATTTGGGGAGCCTTGCGTTAGTGGAGGACACACTGGACATGCAGAGGAGAGTATGTGCGGAGGACCAGGGTGTGGGCGTGGCTGGAGGGACAGCGTGTGTGAGAGGGGGCTAAGCTGGGCAGGTGAGGGGACAAGCTCCTCAAGGATTCTGTGCACATTCCTGAAGAGCCTGGACTTTCCCCCTGCTGGCAGCAGAATAAGTTTATGTGATAAAATCAAGTTTGCTTAGAAAGAGCTATCTGGCCACATTGTGTCAGATGGATTGGAGAAGGAAGGGCAGAGGATGGAGGGTATGGACAACCATTTGGAGGCAACAGAACATATTTTTAACTGCAAATATTTAACATTTTAGTTATATTATGGGTTGAACAAACCTGCTATACTGGTAAAGGAACAAAACAAAAACAGTAAAACTAAACTAAGTTTACTTGAATGTTCGTGTTGTAGAAGAGCAGCTTTTAAGAGAAAAAGATAAGTTAGTAGAGACTTCCGTAAAACTTGAAAGAAACCCTTGGGCACTTCTGAAAGTTTCAGCATTTAAAGGAGTTGGCTCTTTTTAATACCTAGTTTCACTTTCCAAAGTGGCTTTCCTTTTCCTTGGCAAGATTCATCACCACATTAATTTTATATTTACCAGTCACAATTAAAATAAAACCAATGGGAAAGAGGTGGGGTGCACAACAGATCAAGTGATTTTCCGACAAGCAGAGTGCCCTCAGGCAGTACTGAGCAACTCCAGAGAGTTCCACTTACAGAGTCTAAGGACCAGATACCAGCTCTGCCTCGGAGGAGGAAGAGGACAGCACCAGGAGGCCTAAGTGGCAGGACAGGATGCTGACCCTTCACTCCCCTCCCACCAGAACTCTAGTTTTACTTATTTTATATATTGGGCTTCCTAGAAAGATTTCACTTAACAAAGGGTCCCATAGCTTCTAAAAATGTTTGAAAGCCAAGGAGTCAGAACTGCACATTCTTAAGTAAAGGGTTGGTAATTCAAGAATGAGACTCAGTTCCATGGGAAAGCTGTTGGGGGAAAAAATGGACACCATCACTAAGAAGGAAGGTAAAAAAGGAGACCTAGGCAGATGGGCTGGCTAGAGGAGTAGCTTTAAGGTAGACTGAGGGATTCTGTTCGGGACCTGTAGATTTTGAGAGGCCAGCAGAGCATCCAAACTGGACAGGCCCAGAGAGCAGAGGATATATGGATCTGAAGCTCAGCAGAAAGGTTTAGGGGGTCATAAGGGCTAGATGAAGTCTAAATGTGGGGGAATCCACCAAAGGAGGGTCTGAAAAGGTCACAGAAGGCAAAAAGAAAAGGGTCTGCCTCGAGCTAAGATTGTGTGGAGCCAGTGGCACATAGGGCCACTTCAGGAGGAGACCCTGAAGTCTCCTTCAGGGTCTGAAGTGGGCAGTCTGCCCACAGCAGAGCGGGCACAGGCTGGACTGGCAGGGGTGGTACTCAACAGAGCAGAAGCTGCAGAAGGGCAAAGGGACCAGAGTAAAGGGTACTGGCCAGGAAGCAAAAGACTGGACAATGGGTCCAGGCTTAAAGGGGCTGGAACTCTTTGAGAGGAAAAGGAGGTAACAATGAGGTCAAAGATGAGACAGGAAGAGCAGGGAAGCCTCTCAAGGAGTGGCAGAAAAAGAATACCACACCAGAACCTGAGATTTCAGTAGTATAGCTGCTTTGGAAAGAGCTCCTCCCAAAGTTAATAGAAAGCCAAAATCAGGGTAAAGGTGAAGGGGTGGGCGGGGAGGAGAAACGGTTTTCAGAACCCTGTTGTGCCTTAAAGCTCTGGAGCTGGCTGTAGAAGTCATGGAGCCCTCCTCAAGCACTCACGGCAGAGAAGGGAGAGCCACCCTAGAAGGCAAGGCCAGAAGAGCCCACCCAGCCCGCTGCTTCCCTTGTCACAGCTACTACTGGCAACAGAGCCATTTAAAATTTCTCTGGGTTCACCCAGGAGCCCTTAAGGAAAACCAGGCACAGATAATGCCTAAGAGCAGATTAAGTCTGTTTCCCAATTTGTGTACAGTGTTACTTGTATCAATATTAACAATAATAGAAACTTATGTATATTTTAAATGCAAATACAAACCATGATTGAGGACTAAAATCAACTTCAAAAGGGAAACAAATGAAAATAACAAGCATCAACTACATTAAGAGGTCAAGGGGTTCAGATATCATAAATGACCATAATAACAATCAAATACCCAAAGTTTTTCATATTTCTAGCTTTAGCTACTAGATCACCTACCCGTGCCCATTTTGCTCAATAATAAAAATGAAAACTGGACTTCCCTGGTGGCGCAGTGGTTAAGAATCCACCTGCTAATTCAGGGGACAAGTGTTCGATCCCTGCTCCGGGAAGATCCCACATGCCACAGAGCAACTAAGCCTGTGCGCCACAACTACTGACCCTGTTCTCTAGAGCCCACGAGCCACAACTAATGAAGCCCGCACGCCTAGAGCCTGTGCTCTGTAAGAAGAGAAGCCACCGCAATGAGAAGCCCGCACACCGCAACGAAGAGTAGCCCCCGCTCACCACAACTAGAGAAAGCCCGTGCGTAGCACCAAAGACCAATGCAGCCAAGAATAAATAAATAAAATAAATAAATTTTAAAACTATTCTGGGTAAAAAATATATATATTTTGGAATTAAATCGAAGTACTTGTTGGTTAACACTTTAAACTGAATTTCAGCAGGAAAAACTCTTGAGGTATTTTAATGATTGATAAATTTCTCAGTTCATCTCATGTTGTCATTCCAAATACAACTGTCCTGCACTTGCAGCTGCCAACAAACCTCCCTCCATCTCTCATCTAAGACCCTCTCCAAATGTCATCTCAGCCCAAAACCAACTTTCCCAAACCAAGCAGTTACTCTCAACTGCCCTATCCACCCCAAATCAGTCTAGTGATTAACCTTTCTCTAGATTAAGCAAACACACCTGCATGCAGCACTGTACACCATATTAGAAATGCCACTGTATAGCCTTTACCCACACAGTCCGGTGCTTGGCTCTGAAGTTACTCAACTATCAAACCACAAAGTTCAGCAGGGACCTAATACCTTTAGCACAATATATAGACAACATTTTTAAAAAATTACGTCCTTGAGTGATGATCGATCTAAAGTCAAAAAGAGCTGAATAAATTTATAAACATCCTCTTGAATAAAAGAGACTAAAAAATAACTACAAATCTTTAGGTGCCTTTCAGCAACAGGCAAAGATTTACAATCAAACTTGTTAAAACTTCTGCAGTAAAGTCACAATTTTTCTTTTAATAACCTGTCTTCTTATCCTCTCTCCCACTTTTGTAAAGCTTAAAAATGAACTTGTAACAACCTGACCACATCCTTTCTATTTTAAACATTTTCCAATGGGGCCAGTTCCACTTGAAGAAGTATAGAGTCATATCAAAATCCCACTCCCTGAAGTCTAATGGTTCAAAATCTCCCAGGTAACCAAAATCCCCGGAGACTTTCAGCCAATTTAACAACTATGTACAAGAAGAAAATTTTTTTTCAATTACAAAACATTCCAGTTAGAAGACAAATTCTATTTACAGAGATAAAAATACCCTGCCATAACAAAGCCATACCATTTACTGATTAAATGTTCTTTCATTCTCATTTAAATTATTCTGAAATATTGGTTAACAGCCAAATAATTCCAGAAAGAAAAGTTTCAGGAAATTGTAAGATAGAAAAGCTTTAATAAAAAATATTTAGCATTCAAAATACCTGCCTTATGGTCTTCTGCTTTCTGGATTGTATTCACTTCTTTAATGTGAACATAACATGAAGTCATAATAAAAAGGCCAATGAAGTTTGGACAGTTCAGCTTTTCTATAGACTTCAGAGTCAAAAGATAGCAGCTTCTACATCATCATTCTACAGCTAAGCCCAATCTAGTTACCACTGTGAAAGCAAAAGTACCCTACAGGAGCAGCAAGACTATGAATAAGAAAAGCATTTTTAAAGAGAAAAATCATAGTTTACAGAAAAACAAACAGCAAAAGACGGAATTCCCTTTCATGTGTGCTTCTCATTTTGCATCTCTTCAGTTGCATCTCTCAAAAATTTAACAAATTTTAAGTTAAATATCTGATAATGCCAAAGCTAAGAAATCTAAAAAGAGCCACCAAAAAAGGAAAGGAGGAAGGAAGGGAGGGAGGGAGGAAGGAAGGAAGGAGAGAGAAAAACTGGTGGATCAATAATAACTAAGCGATGAATTACTTTCTTTGCTAATGATGCTATGACTCTTGGGGTAGAGTGACCAAATTCAGCTTAGGTTTTGGCCAACTGTCTGACTTAGTCACAGAAAAACACAATTATTCAGCAGAATGATTTCACAAAAGCAAATCTTTTAACTTTGTGGACTACACCCCATACATCCCTACCACAGGCCTCAGACAGTTCCCAACTTTCTATCACACAGATGGCCATGCAGTAAAAAAACACAGACCTTTGTGAGAACTAACAAGAATTCACTTACAACCTCTAACTCCTCTCCTTTAGCAGCAGAAACAAGAAAGGGTACAAGAATATACTAAAAGGCATTTGGGAAGGATAAGCAAATTGCTTAAGTACTTGCTTCAGTGGGGAATGTAAAAAACTCAACTTCCTAGGTCTAACACAAAAAGGTATCTTAATCATGTTGAAATTTAAAAAAAAAACACACCTGATATAACTTTTAGTTACTTTTTGTTTTTGCTTTCATCGCTAGAGTTTTAATGATTTGATAAACCAGGCAAATATCCTGCATATATAAATCAAGTTAATTGCCGTCATTTAAAAGGTTGTTAAAGCTTTATGCCCACATTCTTTAATTCACTGAACTTTAAAAAATCAATCTTCATTTAATTTTCTCAGCAAATTCTAGGCTTTAAGGAACTGATTCATCTACTGACAACTTAAATCTGACTTGCTGGGAAAGTTCATGATTCATCCTTCAAACCTACTGTCTGCAAATATACCTGTATTCCAAAAACGAGAAATAACATTAATACAGGCCCCATGTCCACAAGGACTCCCAAGAACCACAGATCCAAACCTGCACAGTACTGCCTCAGCTAAAAAGTGATCTTCTGACTAAGAAGTCTCCCAGGTCAGAATTTTTAGTTATTTTAGATATTTTAAAAAGTAAGAATTGTTATAAAAGCATCAGGATCATGGCGAAAACGACCATGACCATAACTCCAGGTTTACACACGTGTTGTCCTTCAGTTTAATATTGCCCCCTTTCACCCCCAAAAGAGTTCTGTTGCGAAACAAAACTCACCAGTGGTGACGGAAGTCAGTATAGTGGTCACCTTGGGAGGGGGAAGGTGTTTACTGAACAGAAAGAATGTTAAGAGAGCCCTTTGGGAGGCTGAAAATGCTCTATATCTTAATCTGAGTGTAGCTACCAGAACGTATACATACATAAAAAGTAATTGAACTCTATGTATTTAAGATTTTACTATTAGGCCTCAATAAATAAATGAATAAATATATAAAATTTCAAAAACATATTAAAATACATGTGTAACTATCTTTCCAGATAATAAATTACATAAAATCATCCAGACAGAGCTCCCAAGATATTTTCTCTAAATGTATTTTAATAGAGATGCACATTGTGAGCACTTTTATGTAGAACCTTTCAAAGTACAGACCGAGATTTTTTTAATCGTTCACTTTAAAAAGTCACCGAATTTTAGAACTGAAAGCACGCAGAATAATGATCCATTCATCCTCTAACTCTGCAAATAAGGAAAACCAAATCTGTAAAGGTTAAGAAACATACCCAAGATAAGGCAGCTAGTCAATGACAACAGCAGTAACGTAACTGTTTCCTGATCTTGGGCCACTCCCGTTTGCACCAAGCAGTTACTTTTCTGACATTGTAAACAAATCTCAACTCTGAATCTACCTGTGGCCTAGAAAGATTCAACATATCCCTCAAAACACGAGGCAAACAGGCCCCAAAGTGTATGCAAGAAAACACTCATCTTCCCTCCTCCTGTCAAGACAGTTGACAAATGAACAATTACATTTTCAGGCATTTTGCTTGCGATGCAATAAAGTGTGACATCTGAAAAATGTGGTTCCAGAGAAGAAGGCATATGCAGGGATTGACAAAATCCATCTTATTTCCTTTCAAATCTGATGGTTTCTTGGTTCTCAAGACTGTATCACTGCTAAGTAGGGCTCACGAAACCTCGCTCAGGGCCGTCCACCCGCATGGCTTTGAGTGAACCGCTGGGAATAACCCCCACTAAATAAAACGCCTGGCCCTGGCAAGGGTGTCCTACCCCAATCCTGGCGCATAACAAAACGTGCAGGTGATCTGTCCTTTACGGCTCAGTTTTAGAACCCAGTGAGCAACTGACATCTTGTGAAAAACTTAACATACATCCTTTCCGCGGGAATTTATCTCTGTTCTCATAAGGCGTTTCTGCTCCCCACAGGGCAGGCCTGCCTTCTCAGGACATTCTGCTCGCCTCTCCATAGCCTCTTTTCAAGGTCCAAAACGAGACTTTAAGAACAGAAATCGAAACGGTCACGGACCTCCCGAGCGGCAAGCCCGGCTGGGGTCGAGCAGCGGGTTCCCCGCGAGCCCTCGGCCCGCTCGCGCGGCACTAGGAAGGCCCAGCGCACTCCACCACGCTGGCCCGAAGCAACCGGTTGCGGCGGCCGCTTGACGCTCGGCGGCCGCTTGACGCTCGGCGGCCGCCTCGGCCCTGCGAAGTTCGGACCTCCGCGCGGGCGGCGCGCCCCCGGGTCCTGCTGCGGGTTCGCGCCCCGGCCCGGAGCGAGCCCGGGGGGCGGGTCCGCGGGGGCTCGGCGGGCGGGAGCGCGGGACGCGCGGGGAGGGGCGCGCGGCGGGCCCAGCGCGCCGGGGAACTTGGGCGCCGGCGTTGCCGCCGCCCGGCCACTTTCCTTTCACGCCCCAAGGCTGCCGCGCGTCGCGCTGCCCGCCCGGGACGGCCGGCCGCCGCCGCCGCGGCGAGGCGCCCAGGCGCGCTCCTGCCGCCCGGCAGGCCGGCGCGCGGGGACGCGCCAGGCCGCGCGCGGGCGCCGCGTTTTCCCCCCACACACACACACCCGCCCCGCCCCCGCCCCCAACGTGCTGCCGCCGCCCGTTGGCGCCTCAGCCCGCGCGCCCGCCGCCCTCCGGCTCCCGGCGGATTTTCGTTGGCAAAGTTGCGTAGCCGCCTCGAGGGGGCCGCCGCGCGGTCCACCGCCCGGCGCCGCCGCCGCCCCTTCAGGCCGCCGCGCGGGAAGGCCCAGCCGGCGGCCCCGCTTTTTTACCTGTCGGGAGTTTTCGCGCGCGCGCTCGCTCAATCGCTCGCTTTTCCCTTCTCGCTCTCGTTTTCTTTCTTTCTTTCCTTCTTTTCGTTCCCCCGTGCGGGCGCTTTTTCCGCTCGTGCCGCCTGCACTCGCCCGCTCGCGCCCTTCTTCCTGCTGGGCTCCGCGGAGCGGGGCGGCCGGCAGCTCTCCCCGCCCCCCTCCACCCGCGCTCCGGCGGAGGCGGCGGCGGCGGCGCTCCGCGCTCCGACTCATTCCAATATGGCACGGGCGCAGGGCGCATGCGCCCGCGCCCCCCCACCATCCGCGCTCCTCCCGGCAGCCCGCGCCCCTCGCGCCGCGCGCGTGGCGCCCCCCGGCCTGGCCTCCCAGAACTCGCCCGCTTGTCTTCCCGCACCGCTGGGCGGTTGCGGGAGGCGAGGCGGCCGCGGACTGGGGTCCTGGGGGTCCAGCGCCGCCAGCCGCCCCCGCCCCACGTGCCCGCAGCCCACAACTTGCAGCGGACACCCCCGAGGCCGTGGCGCAGGGCAAGCGGCGGCGCCTCCGGCCCCCGACGGCGTTGCGACCCCGCGCTGCCTGGCTCCGACGGGGAGACGCGCCCCCAGGGACCCAGTGCCTACCCTGTCCCTGCTCCAACCCACGAGGGAAGGGGGCCCGTGCCTCACCTCGGGTTGTGGACAGAGCCCAGGAAACCGGGTGGCGTCCCTGTGTCGATTTTGGCGTCCAAGCCGGGGCGAAGCGCGATGCTGTCGTCCACACGTGACAGCCTCCGGCAAGATGGCATTAGCGGAGGAACGGACCGAGCGACAGCTGGATACCAGATCGGCGCGTGTCGCCGTGGGAGAGAGCTGCGTCCGCCCGCCTGGCCCACGTCGGAGACGTGGCGCGACCCTTGAGATCTGGGAAGGCACCCAAGTGCCCCCTGTCTGCGAAGTCAGACCTGGACCCCCGGCACACCCGGTGTCTCTAGGCTTCCGCAGGAGGCGCCCTGTAAATCCGAGTTTTCCTGCCGCTCGGGGCCCCGGCGAGGGGGCACAAGACGGCTGCCGAATTCCGGCGGGAGTGCAGGGGGCCCTGGGTCGGGACAGAAGCTCGAAGGTGGCTACAAGCCAGCCCCGCAACCCGAGGTACCCACGGGCGTTATGTTCCCCGAGCTCGCCCCTTCCCCAGCGAGGGCAGGTGCCAGTGGGACACCCCTATCCCCACCTGCTCTGGAGAGTTCCATGCAGGAAGGAGTCCCTGCGCCATGGAGACCCAGGAGTGCCTGGACTCCCGAGCCCAGGGAGGAGGTCTCCGAGAGGGCTTTGACGGCTCCTGCCTTTCGGGGAGGAGGAGGCGCCCCCACCGCAAGAAGGAGGTCTGGGGTGCCAAATGCGGCTCAAATCACGTCCTACTGACCTCAACCACCGCGCTGGAAAACATTACCCCACTTTACAGACAGAGTTGCTCAAAGTCACGCTGCTGGCTAGATTTGAATCCAGTTTTTTTTTGGTTTGTTTTTGTTTTTGTTTTAACTGCCACTGAAAAGACAATATGAAAACCAGGGAGAAAGAAACATGCAAAAAGAATAAAGTAGTATCCATAATACTACTACTACAAAATGCAACTTTTCATACATGAAACCTTCCGCTTATATGCACGTCTTTACATAGTTGCAACCACACATTCTCTTTTGTGTTTGCTACCATCGCTAACATTTTTCTTCTGTTCACATGATTCATTTTTAATGTGTGCAGGTATCCTCATCCATTCACTCAGTCTCCTAATATTGCCTATTTTGGTTCCTTGTAATTGTTTGCTAATGTGTATCTTAGTTCTGCACTTGGAACAAATTCCTGGCAGTTGAATAACCAGGTGGAAGGTTAAGGAACAGCAAGGTGTTCTTGCCCCACAGTGCCATAGGGCTTCCCAAAGAGCTGCCCCACTTACTCTGCACCTCCCAGGAACAAGTGTAAAAGAGTTCAATACACATTTCTAAGCGTTGGGTACCATCATTTTTTCTCCCCTATTTTAACAGTGTCTATTGGTATTTCAAGGTTACTTCAGTATTTCTTAGACGACTTTAAAAAGAAATGTTTTTTCCATGCATTTACTATTCCGTATTTCCCTTTCTGTAAATGATCTGTTCATATCCATTCATCTTTTAGGGACTTGAACCTCTTCTAACATTGAATAAGCATTTTTTATGTTATAGATATTGCTCTTCTGTCATCAGTGATCCAAATATTTCCCAGTCCATTGTTCTTTTTTGTTTTATTCAGTCTGTCATTCTGGTCCTTTGTGGTTTTTTAGAATTGTTTCAATGCAGACAAACCTTTCTTCCACCCATCTGATAGTCTATTTTCTGCTAGTTTTCTAAAACTTCATTCTACATCTAGTTCTTTGGTGATTATCCATGGCAAGTTCATTTTGCCGTGTGGGGTAAAATATAGATTTAACTAACCACCATCATCACCAGTTTTTATGCAGTCACCATTAATTAAATAATTCTTCCCTTATCCTTTGCTTAGTCAAAATCTACTTTTATGCTAGGCTTTTGATTTTGGTTGGTCTATTTCTGAATTGTCCATTTCCTTTCACAGACTTTGGTTTAAGCAAATACCATGTGGATCTAAATATTGGTTCTTTAAAATAGGTTCTCACATCTGGCAGGGCTAGAATCCTCCTCATGGGGTCTTCTTTTATTCAGAATATCACTTGATATCCAGACTGGTTTAAGTCCCTACACATTTTAGGATAATCATACAGGGCTTAAGAGTGCTGGCTTTGGAGATGGGATCATCCAGGTTCAACACTCACCAGCCCTGTGACCTTGGCAAGTTGCTTATCACCTCTAGGCCTTATGGTCTTGGTCTGTAAAACGGGGATAAAAGTAACACCTGCCTCACAAGCTCAATGCCTGTCATATAGTATATATATATATATTCAGTAAATATCAACATTGTTATTGATATTTTTAGTTCCAAAAAAAAATTGGGATTTTGCATGGAGTTACATTAAACCTATGAATTCATGTAAACAGATCAAATATTCTATAATATTTCATTTTCCCAACCAGGACATGTGCTATCTTCCCATTTATCCAAATATTTTAAAACTCAGACAGAAGCAAGGTCCCTCATTGACTCCAGCCTCTCTCTGTTGCTTACCTTCATGACCCCTGAGGAAGAGGAAGAGCAGAAAGCCACAAGGAACAATTGAAAACTACCATTTAAGAGTCTGGCTTGTGCAGGGCCCCGTGTAGGTGTGGACATGTGTGCACATGCAGGAAATCTTCTTTACCCTTTGCAACACCCCCCAGGGCAGGTCATGGCATTCTCTATGGACAAAGAGCAAACTGGGAGTTTCCAGGTCACTCAGTGAGAGCCAGAACTAGACCACAAACCAGGTGGACCAGTCCTCAACCCCTCTGCCGCTTGGAATTTCGTATAGTAGTTATTCACAGAGGAGGCAATGCCAGAGGAGCATGGAGGAAACTGACTTCTGATCATGGCACACCCCTGCTCAAAAGCCTCCCAGGGCTTCCCGTTGCACTTTGAAAAAGCCAAAAGACTTACTTTGGCCTCTGAGACTGGCCCTGGCCACCCTACAAACTCACCAGGCACCACTTACCAGTCTTGCTTGCTGCAGTTCACCTGTACCTATATCCTTTCCATCCCATAAGTATGACAAGCCCCTTCCCACCTCAGGACCCTTGCACACTGTGTTCTCACTGCCTGGGACACTCTCCATCCCACCTCATGCACCCACCTTCACATAGTTAGTACCATCTTATTGTTCCAGTATCTGTTTAAGAAGGTAGTCTCCTGGACTTCCCTGGTGGTACACTGGTTAAGAATCCGCCTGCCAATGCAGGGGACACAGGTTCGATCCCTGGTCCGGGAAGTTCTGACATGCTGCAGCGCAACTAAGCCCGGGCACCACAACTCCTGAGCCCGTGTGCCACAACTACTGAGGCCCGCAAGCCCTAGAGCCCACGCGTGGCAACTACTGAGCCCACACGCGGCAACTACGGAAGCCCATGTGCTCTCGGGTCTGCGCACCTAGAGCCCGTGCTCCGCAACAAGAGAAGCCACCGCAATGAGAAGCCCAAGCACCACAATGAAGAGTAGCCCCCGCTCACCGCAACTAGAGAAAGCCCGTGCACAGCAACAAAGACCCAACACAGCCAAAAATTAACAAATTAAATAAATAAATAAATAAATAAATAAGAAGGTGGTCTCCTTAGAGAAGTCTTCCCTGCCCGCTCCACCTGACAGGTTCTCTCTCTCCCCACAATTGGTACCTATAATTTATATCTGTATTTTTGTCATTTTGGGGGGTTCTGTCACCCTTGTCTAATAACCCCACAGACATCAGTCCCCTTGAGGGCAGAGATGTGCCTGTTTCATTCACTATGAAGCTGGCCCTTTCCATGAGAGGCAGCAGGTTGATGAGAGGGTGGCTAGTGGGTCAGCTGGCAACATCCAAGACCAGAGGTAGGCACACCCATGAAGTACCCTGGCCATTCCCAACTCAGTCTCCACTTCCTACTGGTTCTGCGGGTGGTGGCTATGACCTCCTGCCCTCATTGACCAAGGGGTCAGTGTGTGATCATTCCGTGTGAACCCCCATCCCCTGCTACTTCCAACCAAGCAGTCCTACTCTGCAGGTGGTGTCAACTCAGGGCCTTGTTCTGAATGAGAGCATGAGGGCCAGGCCTGGACTCTGGGGACCCACAGAGCCCTCAGCCAGGACGTGGGCCCATTTTCCACCCAAGAAGAACTTAAAGTTCTGCAGCCTCCCAGGCCCTGCTGTCAGCAGCCCTCCATTGCCACTGACCAGCCAGCACCCTTCAGTCAGCCCAAGGGAAGCAAGTCACATGATGATGCCCTGGGGCTAATCATGCAAAGGATCAAGTAGATCACCACCAAAGAGTCCCTGCTCACACCATGCTACTCTCCATTGAAGCCCAGTTCACTATGCTGGCCCTGCTGCCCTAGGGGCACAGGCCACTGTCACGTGTCCCTTCAACACCTGCCCGGCTCCACCTCCACGTCTTGGCTCCTGCAATTTCACCCCGCCAGGCATCCCTCTCTCCTATGCTGTGTTGTAAGGGAAAAAGCAGTGTGCTTGGAGGCACACAGCTTGGGGGTCAAGTCCAGATTTAGTCACTGTTTATTTATGAGACCTCCTTTTTAAAAAATTTAATTTAATGTATTTATTTTTATTTATTTATTCATTTTTGGCCACGCCGCACGGCTTGCAGGATCCTAGTTCCCCAACTAGGGATCGAACCCGGGTCCCTAGCAGTGGAAGCACGGAGTCCTAACCACTGTACCGCCAGGGAATTCCCCAATAAGACCTCCTTTATGGGACACTTCATCTCTCTGGGCCTCAGTTTCCTCATCTCTATAAAAATGGGGATAAAGCCACCTATCTTGCTGGGTCCTGAGAATCCAAGGCAGTAATGTTCATAAACACTCTTTGCAAACTGCGAAGCACAACAGAATTATAATAATTGGCCTGGTCCAAAGCCACTTCCTGCAGGAGGCCTCCCAAGATCTCTCCACTTCCTTCTCTGTCTACCTAGGGCACTTAGCTTGCTTTTCCCCAGTCACCTACCTTGGGAAAAGCACAGGCTCACCAGACCCCATTTCCATCCTTGAGTATCACGAGCCCAGGGCTATGCACAATTCATTCCCAGGGATCCCCCTCTACCTCCACAGCTCTCTTTTCCCAATTCATGGAGGAAAACAAAATTAATGGGCGCAATGTTCTCAATTTTATATTATTGGGCCATGCAATTTTCCTAAGCCTTTTTGCCCCTTCAACTTCTTATCTGCTAGCAAGAGTTTAAGGGCACAGAACTGGTGACCAAGAACACTCAGCAATGCAGGGAAAACAAGGCTGGCGTTTATCTTTGGGGTGGTGAAATGTTCAAAAATTAGATACGGTGATGGTTGCACAACTTCATGATATACTAAAAACTGCAGAACTGTACACTTTAAAAGGGTGAATTTTATGGTATATGAGTAATAACTCCATTTAAAAGTTGTATGAGAGAAGTCTGCATTGACTTGTTCCGAGGACACAAGCCTGTAGCCCTTGGATCAAATGTGGCCCCAGGTGGTACTTTACTTGACCTGCACAGTGAGGTTTTTTTACAATACTCTTTTTTTTGGGGGGGGGGTAATTTGCATAGAGTAAAATGCACCCATTTTATAAGCGTGCAGTCTCTGAGTATTGACAGAGGTAACCACGACCACAATCAAGATACAGAGCATTCCATCACCCAGAAAGTTCCTTCCATCCCCTTCCAGTGACTCCCTTGCCCACAGGCAACCACTGATCTGATTTTTTTTTTTTTTTTTAATTTATTTGGCTGCATCGGGTCTTAGTTGCGGCAACATTGACCTGATTTCTATCTTCATAGTTAGTGTTGTCTGTTTTTAAAAAATTCATCATAGAGTAATACCTTTTTGTGTCTGTTTTTGAGATGCATCCACATTGTTGCATGTATCAGAAGATTATTCCCTTTTCCTCTGATGGTCAACCACTCCTTTATTTCAGGTTAGATAGTATTATTTTAATCACACAGAATGCCCAAGGAATGAAGATTCAGCACCTCTCTTTTCTACTGGTCTTCAAAATATTGTACCCGTATCGGTGAATTTTTGAGCATACACCCTCCAGTATGTTTATTTATGTTTAAATCATTATTTTATACACACATACTATTATATCTAGTAAAATATTACATGCATTATAAAACATACACAATATATAGAAATTTTAAAAGGAAGAAGTAAAGGTAAGATAAATACTACTTTAATATAATTTTCATTTTATTTATCAAAGGAGTATAATCATTTTGGCCCTCACAAACTATTATATTAAAGATTATTTTTAATATTAAAGAAATATACATTAAAAATAATATTGTTAAAAAAAGGAATGGGATTAAAAATGCTTCTTTTTTTACACTGCTGAAGTATAATTGAAGTACAATAAACTATACATATTTAATTTTATAATCCGATTAGTTTTGACATATGAATATACCTATGAAACCATCATGACAATAAAGAAAACAAATATTTTCATCACCCACAAAAGTTTCTTCACATCTCTTTGCAATTCATCCCTCTCTCTGCCAACATGCCCAGGCAGCCACTGATGTGCTTTTGTCACTACAGTTTAGATTGCATTTTCTAGAATTTTATATAAATGGAATTAAATAGTCGGTACTCTTTTTTTGCCTGTCTTCTCTCATACAACTTAATGATTTTGAGATCCCTCCATGCTGTTGCATGTAACAGTAGCTCATTCCTTTTTCTTACTGAATAGTATTCCATTGTATGGATATATCACTATTTGTTTATCCGTTCCCTTGTTGATGGGCACTTGGGTTCTTTCCAATTTAGAGCTATTATGAATAACGCTGTTATGAACATTCATATGTAAGTCTTTCTGCGGATGTGTGTTTTCATTCCTCTTTGTTAACAGCATATATATTATGTAATATATTAAATATAATGTACTAGAAATATTCATAATTATTAATTAGTAATATAACATATGATCTATGAAAATATATAATAAAACAATATGAAATACTAAATGTATAGGGATATGTATGTGTAATATGAAATGTGTAATATGTAATATGTAAATGAAAATATAATTTATAGTATATAATACAATGTAATTAATATAACATGTATTAAATATTTTGAATATATATAATAAATGTCCCGTCAACAGTCATACACATTAAAAAGCATATATATATCACACACATACATATATATGTAAATACCTAAATACACATACACACTTTTATCTGATGTGTATGTCTTTGATGGGACATTTAGTCCCCATTCCCTGTGGTCCTCTACCCACCTGTTCTGAAAACCACATTAAAAAGAAGCAGTCACTCAGGCTTGACCCCAGAGAGGTCACTTCCAAGACCTGGAGGTCAAGTTGGGGCTGAGGAGCTGGCATTTGCAATCAGGACACCAAGGCTCACTATGCTGGCCAAGGGCTCCTGTATTTGGCTGCTTGCAGCCCAGGAGCCAGGAGGGAGTAGAGAGTAGGGCCAACTCAGGCACAGAACATTCTCCAAGCCTGTCATGGCCTCCTGAAGGGTCAGAGGTGGGAGGTTCATGAAGAGAGCTGGCCGTTGGGCCCTTGGAAGGGAGTTAGCAGGGTAAGCCCACCAGGAGAGGAAAGAGTAAAGGGTGACATGACAGCGGACCCTCCCAGCCTCTCCCCAAAGCCACCTGCTGGGCTTGGGCAAGTGCAGCCTGCATCCCTTTGATGCTCGGAGTCCTTTCTCCATCCCCTGCCTGCTTGCCATGACTGGAGACCACAGTCCCCACCTGTCCCATGCCCTCCATCGCACTCCCTGCCTCTTCCCATGCTGCCATTTTTCCTTTTTTATTAAGGTATAGCTTACAGGGCCTCCCTGGTGGCGCAGTGGTTGGGAATCTGCCTGCCAATGCAGGAGACACGGGTTCGAGCCCTGGTCTGGGAAGATCCCACATGCCGCGGAGCGGCTGGGCCCGTGAGCCGCAACTACTGAGCCTGCGCGTCTGGAGCCTGTGCTCCGCAATAAGAGAGGCCACGATAGTGAGAGGCCCGCGCACCGCGATGAAGAGTAGCCCCCGCTCGCCGCAACTAGAGAAAGCCCTCGCACAGAAACGAACACCCAACACAGCCAAAAATAAATAAATAAATAATAATTAAAAAAAAAAAAAAAGGTATAGCTTACATTCAATAACTATTAGGATATTGGTATGAATCTATAACATGTTAACACGGACATTCATTATGTTTGTTTGATGCCTGTTATAGCAACAGGGAAGCTTAATCTCCCTGATAAACAAGAGCCTCACAGTTACCTGGCGGGGCTTCCAGCCAAATGTGTGGTGCCACTTCTAGGCCCCCAACTTGTTTCCCTGCTTGTCAGCGCTGGGTGGATTTGGGAGGAAAGAGATTTCTGCATAATACAGACAAAATCAGAGACAATGCCAATGGACCTTGCTTTACCCAGTAGCTTTGTACAAAATGAAGTGTAGCCAATTGAATTCTAATTTTCTCATTACTTACTTTATAAGTCCTGAGATGTGTGATCTTCATTCCTGTTGGGTCTTGCTCCTAAGTCCTCAAATTTCCATTCTCCACTGTCTTCAGTCAGTTCTGGAGCACAAAACCTGAGACAGTCACTTTTAACTTCCTGATATCACTTATTTTATCCTTATAATCTGGCTAGTAACATTTGGGCTGTTGAAAGCAGAGCAATGCACTCAAAGATGTCTAGAGGTTCTTTCAGCTCTAAGATTTGGGATTGGGCTGTGAACACGATTGTGAATATTTCAGATAAGGAGTTTTCCAAGCAGCAGAGCCAGACTAAATCATTCATGCGTGCTTCCTCTCACTGATGCCAGCTGTGTGCCTGCACAGGTGGGACTGAGGTGCACAGATAGATCTATTAAATGGCCAACCCAGAAGTGCTCCCAGTTGAGTAAAGTCCTCCCTAGCGTTGGTTCAATGAAAGGGGGTCCTAGAAAGGGCCTCTCTCCAAGGAAGGAGGCCTGATTTCCTCTCCTGAGCTGGGAGCAGAAAACCTGAGTCTGCTTGTCCCTTCTCTCCCAGGGCCTGGCTTTTCCTCTGTGCAGGTAGGGGAGGAGGAGAGACTCTATAGACCCTCCCAGCACCTTTGTGCTGGGTCCTCTGATAGATTCAATATGACAGCCAGGAGGCACTGCTGGGGAGAAGCAGACTTGGCAGGTGGGGGCAGGCTCTCTGCAGACAGCAAATGTCTTGTGCACTGTTCTTGGTGGGACCCCAGCAACCAGAGGATTAAGTAAAAGCATGCAAGTAAAGGTCTTCTGTGGTGCCCAACTTGTAGTCTCCCACATCAGCCAGATTCTCCATTGTAGCAGGACTCTGGGTTCCTGGAGGATGCCTGCCACCTCTAGCAGCCAGGCTCACTTCCAGATGGGAAATGGGGTGGGCTCTTTGAGGCAACCGAGGGTCTGAAACAGAGGGACTTCCAAGGATGAAGAACAACTGGAACTCACATTCATTGCTATTGTCAGTTTCCTATAAAATTAAACACACACTTACCCTGTGATCCAGTTTCTCCACTCTTAGGTTAAATTTACCCAAGAGAAGTAAAAACACACCCACACACAGAGACTTGCACAAGAATATTCAGAGTAGCTTTATTCATAATAACTGAAAACTGGAACAACCCAGAGGCCCATCAACAGAAGAATAGGTAAATTGTGGTATATTTATACAATGGAATACTACTCAGTGATAAAAAGGAATGAACAAATGCTAGACAAAGCAACATGGGCAAATCTAAAAGACATCATTCTGACCAAAAGAAGCTGGATGTAAAAAAAATGCTGTATGACTACATTTACTTGATGTTCTAGGACAGCAAAACTAATTTCTGATGATAGAGGTCAGAGTAGCAATTACTTCCTGGGTAGGTGCTAGAGACTGGGATGGCACACAGGAAATTTTCTGGGATGATGAACCTTGCTCTGGTCATGGTTACATGGGTGTCCATCTGCATGAGAGTTATCGGGTTGTACAGTCCTGATTAGTGCTTTTTACTGACTGTAACTTATTCCTCGATAGGAAAAATAAGCCTCTAGGATGCACTCCGAAATGAGGAGCCTCTGGGGGAGGGGTGCTGCAGAGAAGCAGGCAGAGGCCCTGTGTGTGCGCCCTAGCGCTCCCTTCATCCAACCCATCCTGCAGGAGCCTGGCTGGGAATTGATCTTCCTGGTTCTGGTCTCAACCGAATGTTGAGTGCACTGGCTGGTGAATGAGATCATACACATGTCAGTGGCAGTTTACAGCATGGAGGGCTTGGAGGCAGATCACAACTGGACAGGCCACATCATGCCCTCAAGTCAGCTGGGCCACCTGTCACCACTAGACTCTGGGCTTTTCTGAGGCCCCAGGACTGCCTGGCTGGGGTGGGGCATAAAGTCAGCTGTAGCCAACCTTGCTGGGAAGGAGGGGCCCAGCCCAAGCCTCTCCTAAGGGGTAGCCCTGGTGCAGAGGGTGACAGGGATTGACCTTAACAGACCTTAGCCAGTGCACCCAATATAGACTAATCTCATCTTTGTTTTTTCCTGCCCTGTCTTCTCCCCATGCTCAGCCTGTCCACTCCTTTTTCCATCCAAGCACCAGCCCTTCCTCAGACTGTCCCCTACTTGTTACCTTCTGAGCACTGGTTCTGCAGAAGAAATGACCCCAGGGGGCCCACACCCACACCTGTGGCAAGACATGGTTGTCCACATGCGGAAACACATACCACACACACACTCATTCACACACATCCCGGGAGGATCCCTGGCAACAGGCGTGGACTTATAGACGTGCACAGGTGCCTGCGGCCATGGGCACATAAACTATTGCCGCCATGGTAACAGTCACCATTTATTGGGTGTCCACTAAACACTGGGCAATGTCTGATCAGCGATTGCTTGTGGTCCATTTCAAATGTGTGCAGCCCTTGGCTAGATGGTCTGTCCATGTGTGGATTCATTCAATTCTCACCACAACACTGTGTGGCAGGTAGTATTCTGCCTACTTTACAGATGATGACACAGGAGCTCAGAGAAAAGTCACCTGCCTGTGATCGTCCACCCAGACACTCAACATAACCCCAAAGCACTGCAGCCAGGCAGAAAGCCCAGTCCGGCCCCTGCCCCCTGCACTCCCTCTCTCCCTACCCTCTCCTCACCCTCTCCCAGGTGGGGTCTCCTTTGGTCAGAGGGAAGCAAGCCCAGGGCATCCCAAGAATGCGCATTATTGAAAGCCCATTTCCATCATCAAATGGGCTTGCTCTCTATTTCCCTGGAGCTCTTGGTGGCTACTGGCCAGCAAATCCTCAGTGCTGTTTGGTGGGATGCGGGGGGAGTGGGCATAGAAAAGGCACGGTGAGCTCAGGAAGGGCTGGGAGAAACATCTGAGACAGGCCCAGGAGAGCCCCAAACTTGACACTTCAACCTCTCCCAGCACCTGGCCTGGCAGATGCTAGAATCCACACTGAGCTCCCAGGACCCGGACCCTATCTTCCCGCTACCCAAAGCACCTGCCTGTCCATTGCTTCTTAATCTCCTATTCTGGGTCCTCCTTCACCCCATTTTCTAGAAGCAGAAAGTGAAGGCCGAGACAGATTGGGATTTGCTCATTCAGATTGAGAAATCCAGGAAAGGTCAATCTTTTCTAAGTGAGTTGCTTTGGGGCAGTTCCCCCCTAGTTAGATTGAGCCTGAGCAGGGACCATGTCAGCTACACCTCCAGCCAGCCCTGCTGTCAGATGTCAGGAAGAAACCTGGGGCCAGGGTGTAGTTCAGATCCAGCCTGGAGGAGAGGGCCCAGCAGGCCGCTGACCTCAATCTCCAAGTCTCCCGGCCTTGGAGAAGGAGCTGAGGTCAGGGCTCTGCTTCAGGAGAGGCCTCACCAGACAGCTCCTGCCTTTAAGATGTAAAGTTATACATCTTAAATATATACAATATAAATAAATTAATTAATTAATAAGTAACATATAAGATGAGTAATGAAAGAAATTCACATTGAAAGGAGATGTTTTGGCAAAGTGTTAGTGGAACAAAGTGCAACAAGCCCTCTGATCCTGGGTATGAGCTCAAGAGTTTGGAGGGTGATTTTTTTTTTTTTCTTTTTTTTTAGGCTCACTGTGTGGCATGCTGAATCTTTGTACCCCAACCAGGGATCAAACCCATGCCTCCTGCATTGGGAGCGCGGAATCTTAACCACTGGACTGCCAGGGAAGTCCCTGGAGGGTGATTTAGCACCTGCCTCTCAGCTCAGCGAGTTCACTTCTCAGCATCTCTGAAAGACCCCAGAGGAGATGTGCACAGGGGTGTCCATTGTGGCAGTCTGGAATAGCACCCCACTGGAAACAGCCTAGACGTCCAGGAACAGAGGAACAGATAAGCCCATGGGACATCTATATAGTGCACGTCCTCTGCTGCAATTACAATGACTGAGGAGGGGGAGGGGGACATGGCTGGTTTTGGGGTGCTGCGTGTCCACAGGAGCACAGGCTTTGCCAGACGCACAGGCTGTGCAGAAGCACCTGGGTCTACAGTCTGGGAGGGGTGTTCTGCTAGACATTTCCTGCCCTGCTTGGCTTCCCCCACGTCCCTACCTGTCCCCATCCCAACCCAAATCTTATTGTGGGGGGGTTGGGAGAAAGGAGAAAATAAACTCTGAAAATAGTTTGAGATGTGAGCTTTTAAAGGAAAAGGATTGAGTCTTGAAGCCAAAATAAGGGGACAGAGATAGGAAGTCAGGGCGTGGGTGGCAGTGTCATCATGGGATGGGCTGCCTGCAGGGCCAGGGCATTAGCACAGCTGAGCACTGCCACTGGGACACAAGCATTTCACAGTCACAGGACATTTGATAAATCATCTGTATGTGTTAAACACACATGCTCCTAAAGCACTTTCTTTTTTTTTATACAATAAATCTGTTGCTTGGGTAGCAGAAGTATAATTATTCTCATTTTACAGAGCAATATCAAACTCCTAACCCTTGTGAACTCTGAGCTTGTGAAGAACAAGGCCAAGGGAGCCTTTCAATTTAATCTTACTGTATTACATTTTAAAAATGAGGATGTTTTCATGTACTTCTTATGTAATAAAAACTAATTTTAAAAGTTAAAAAAATTGTTTTAATTGAAAACAAGGAAGGAAAAGAGAGAACTGAAGTCAAGGAGACCAGTGAAGAAGCTATTGGTGAAGGGGTGGTGTGGCCGGAGTCTGGGGGTCCCCATCTGTAAAATGGGTGCACTGAATCCTATGGTCACTGGAGCTGTTGACAGGACCCTAGCACTATTGGAGGTGCACTCTGAAGTCTGTGGGGTTTGTTCCCCAGATACTTGGCTGGAAGACAGGGCTCCCCCAAGTACCCTGTTCGGGCCTGCCTGCGGAGCTGCCCTCCCAGGCGTGCCTGATGCTCACAGGTCTCAACACACCAGGAGGCCAACTGGGCCATAGAGAAAGATCTGGCAACAGGGCTACCTCCCCAACCATACCCCAGCCCTTAACAGGGCCCACCACTTCAGCCCAGCAGCCCAGTGGGGGATCTCCATGCAAATCAGCTGTATGAGCTACAGCTCAGTTCAGACCAGAGCTCCAGAAACAGGCCCCCAAGACACCCTCATTCTCTACTGCTCCAAGGCAGTATTGGAACAGCTGGACTCAGCCTCTAACTGCTCAGGCCCTCACCGGAAATATGATACCCAGCAGCTCCATGGCCTCCGCCCTCTCTGGGAAAGGGCAGAAGTAGGGCGGCCTGGGTCAGGAACTCCCCACTCCCCACCCTGGGCAAAGAGCTCCAAGCCTGGTTGGAGGAACAAGGCCAAGCAAGGGCTCAAATGCAGGTCCTTGACTCCCGTGGCTGCAAGCACAGCCTCATGAGGTGGACAGGGCCACCATCTGCTCCCTTAATTGGCACCCACTTCCCCACTAGCGCCAAGGGGCCATGAAGGAGGCATGGTCACAGCATGGACAGCTTCTCACACAGCTCCTCCTGCCCAGGGGTGGGGTGGGCATCCTCAATGAGCCTGTACCCGTGAGGCAGCGCTCCTGGGCCTCGCTACCGGCCAGGCCCGGATGAGGCAGAAGCCTCTGGCTGGGAGAGGCAGGGTGCAGAGACACCCCGTGCTTGCTGCAGCTAGCTACCAGGGCCCTATGGGCACACATGCATTCATGTCTGGGAGGGTCATGGGAGGGTGTCTCTGCATGTGTGATGGCAATGCTGTGTGGTAGCTCAAACACAGGCTCTGCCGTCCCCCTGCCCGGGCTGGAATCCCTGTACCACCATTGCTGGTGTACCTCGGGCAGACAAAAGCCCCTCTGAGCCTCAGTTTCCTCATCTGCCGAAGCAGCATGATCCCAACAACTCTGACCCCACGGAGTCTTTGTGAGTGCCTGGGTCACGGTCTGCCCTTGGTCTACTCCAAGCCAACGCATGGGGTGTGGCCAGCTGAGTTCCTACCTGCCTCAGTGTCCTCAGTGTCCCCAGAGGAGGCTGAAGAGCCAGTTCCAATTGCTCCTCTGCCGCTGATAGTCTAAGAAGGGGAGGCGAGGCGCTGAGCAGGCTCAGGAGGGGAAAGCCTAAAGGCTCAGTGAGGGCTTGTGGGGTGTAGGGCCCAGGTGGACTTCTGGTCAGTGCCCCAGCCTCTGCTGGACCTGACTAGCAGCCATTCAGCATTTGGCAACTGTGTCCAGGGCCTGCCTTGCCATTGTCTCCCACCACCCTGCTCACCAGCCCTTTGGAGGAAACACACGGGAGGGTCCTGCCCTCTAGTGGCCGCCGGCGGTCAGGCCTCTCCTCTTGGATCCCAGGCCTCAGAGGAAGCCACTGCCCGCTCTACCTTCTCCAGTGCCGGCTTCACAGGAACAAGTCTGTTTTACAGTGGCTGAAACTGAGGCTGGTCCTAGGAGCTGGCTCAGCTATTTTAATCTCTGAGCACCTTTGAGCCCTGAGGGCCCTGCTTCCGGGCTCTTGGTGGTCCTAGGGTCCTAGGGTCACAGGGTCTGGGTCCACTAAGAGGGAGGCCTGACTGTGCCCAGGATGAGGGTACTCACGGACCATGGTCAATACAAGCAATACAGGAAGCAGGGAGAGCCTTAGCTCTGGAATGGGGCACATGCTTCTGCCCAGGCTCCCCACATGCCCGCACCCCTGCTTCCCCCATTGCAGCTTGTCATCAGGCTGTGACCAGTGCCTATGGATGGGGGGAGCACCACAGGAGCTGAGAACTTAGCCTAGGGCTTGACACAAAAGCTGCTTTGCTTCTGGACACCCCCATCTGTGCCCCAAGTGAAAGGAGGTGGGGACTGGGGAAGGAGGGAAAACTAAGGGGAAGTCCCGCCTCTCTAGGGAGAGCCTCTGCATCCTCTGTCCCTCAAGGGAGGCCCAAGTGTGAACCCATCAGATAAGCAAGTCTTTCCTTGCCTTTACCGAACCATGAGCTGAGCCTGGGACCGGGTCATTCCCCCAGGCCCTCCATGTCTCTCCTGCCAGCCCCGGAGGCCTCTTCCCTTCATTCCTGGAGTCTGAAATGCAAAGAGTTGTGGCTCTGTGCGAGGCGCTGAGGATTCACATGAACAAAGTGGGCCTGCCTGGTCCTGGGGCAGCTGGCGCCCAGGGTAGGAGGTGGCCAGTGACAGCACAGGCCTCTGCAGAGAAGCACTCAGCGCACACGATGCCCAGTCAGTCCCACCGAGGCCCCACGGAGACCCCGTGGCTCTGGGCAAGGGTCCGTCCCAAGAAGCCTCTAGGTTCTGACAAGGACATCCGAGCTCCAGGCACACACACCCCCATGAATCCCCACTCACGCACACACTTCCTGCTCCCAATTAGCACTAATTAGACAGCGGAAGAACCCACAGACCGTGTAGCAAAAGCAGTCAGGTCTGTGGGGTCCCAGGGAGGCAGTCCCCATCAGGCACCAGGTGAGAACGGCCTTGGGGGAAGGGCCCTGGGGTCCCTGCTTCTCTGAGGGGGGATCAAGTGACAGGGCCACATCTGCCAGGGACCTCAGTGGTCCCTCTGGAAGACGGGAGCTGCCGCAGGGCTGGGGCAGACTGGAGGATGGGGAGCCTGACAAACACCTCCCTTTGAGGCCTTCCCCCAAGCTCCTCATCCCAACCTGGCCTCTCCAGTTCCTCTGCTCCCAGTCCTCACTCCATACGTCATCCACTCATTCATTCATTTATTCACTCATTCATTCATGCGTTAAGTGTCCATGGACCTCCTAGGACCAGGCCCTGGGACCACAGAGATAGACATGAAGCTGATCAGCAGGGCCTTGGAGGTGGGTATGAGGGCAGGCGAAGCTCCTAGTGCTTAACTCCTCCACTTGAGCAGCCCCTTCCTCTACCACTCACCCCCACCCAGGCCTGGGCCCAGCTTGGCATAGATTACAGGGGGCAACCCATCAGATGGCTTCATCCCATTCCTGATGGAGAGAAGGGGGCCAGGCTGGCAGTGCGGTGTACTTGTGAGTGGAAGGATCAGCCCCACACCTTCCTTCGTGTGGCTCTGGTTGGCACTCTCTGGGTGAGGCTGTTGTTCCCTTGGTCATTCAGACTGGACTCAGAGGATAGGCCAGCAAGGCCAGCTGTGCACATGCCCATGACCAGGCCTGTGGGCACAGCACTGCTAGGAAGTCATAGGATTTGGGGGGTAAGAGGAAAAGGGGGGGTCCAAGTCCCAGTTGCTCTGACGTGGGGCTGGAACACGCATGGCTGACCAACCTGGGCCCCAGACCCCAGGGTGAGGCCCCTGAGCCAGCCAGCCCCCTTTACACCACACCACACGGCTCAGGCCCTCAGCCGCAAGCTGGGGTGGTGGGAAGAAAGCAGGTGTGTCCAGCCTGGCCCCTGTTCCCCAGAACATCCCCATCAAGGAAACAGAGGCTGGGCTCTGCTCCCCTCCCTTTCCTACCTGAGAGACTAACAGTCCTGGGCAATTTGGTGTTGCCATGACAACCACACACTTTCTTCTTCCCTACTTAGCAGATTGAATTTGAGCTGCCGATTAAATCGTGGTGAGCTGTCTGTTTAGAAGGCATGTGGCTGCTTGGAGAGATCTATGCATCTTCCGTTTCCCAAGTACCTCTGACGCCCACTCCTTGCTTCCTGATGGCTGAGGCCAGCGAGACATGTCCTGCACCAGCTCCTGTGTCCCAGGGGCGGTCCTGGCCCAGTGGCAGCATCCCCTACCGGTCTGGCCTCCGTCTGACAACACTCCTGGTGTGCAGCTTCAGGGGCGGGTGGATGGTGGTCATCAGAGGCCCCAGACCATGCACAGGCCTCTTCTGTGTGAGGCACAGGGGTTTCCAGCAAGAGCTCTGGACTCAGAAGGCTCTCTGTCCCCTTCAGGGGTGTGCGCTGCCTTTAGGGACTCGGCGGCCTTGGCTGGGAATTGCCTGTGTGTGAACAACTGGATGACCAGGCGCCCTGGGGCCCTCAGAACCATGCTTTCCCAGGAGCTCACCTTAGCTGACTGTGACCAGCAAAGGAAAGGAGTCGCCTCCAGTGCAGAGCATGGGGGCTGGGGTCAGAGCTCAGTCCCCCAGTGAAGGAGACCTGGGGTGGTGGGAGAGTGGCCTCTCTGTGATAAGGGGGTTGCCAGTGGCCCTGGGAGGCACGTGTCAGCCTGGCAGTTGCGTGAGGGCTGGTTCAGCCTGTTCAACGGGAGGTAGCCATGGGCAGTCAGAGAAACGTGTGGACCTGGCTGTCGGGCAGACTTGTGGCTCAGGCTGTTCTCAAATCTTCCTGGGACAGGGACGGACGTGGATGCGGGGGAACTTACCAGGAAGGGTCACTCAGGATGAGCAGGGAGACCCGCCTCTGCCCTCTGCAGTCAGGGCTGAGGCCTCTGCCCCACGTTAAATCCTTTTTTTTTTTTTTTTTTGGCTGCACTGCTCAGCTTGTGCGATCTTAGTTCCCCGACCAGGGACTGAACAAGGGCCCATGGAAGTGAAAGTGCCATGAGTGTCCTAACCACTGGACTGCCAGGGAATTCCCACCACATGCAATCCTGCTGCAGGTTAAACCCACCACGTGGTCCTGTTTACATGGTCGCTGCCCCACAGGGCTGCAGCATCCTCTGGTGAGGGGGTGGTGGCTCTTGACTGTAACTGCATCTCCTGGGCTAGGCCCGCATCTCTGTCCCCATCTTACTACTGCTATGATGTTGGGCAAAGTTCCTTAACTTCTCTGAGCCTTTTCCCTCTGGGGAAGGGAGGGGCCCACAGATGGGACCGTGAGAGTGGAGGAGGCGGGGTGAGGGGCTCCCCGAGCAAAGTCTCCAGGGAAAACACAGACTCCGTGATACTTGCTGAGGTTAGTCGTGTTGCCAAGAGCTTTATAGTGTTTGCTCAGCATTTTATAATTTTGTAGGGGACAGCATAAAGTATTTTTAAAAAAGCAAATGAAATAACGAGACCATTAATAGCCTGAGGATTGTAGTAGAAAGGAAATAGGATACTACTTGATTTAGCAGAGAACAATGTTTCTATAGTTTTAACCATGTGAACATGAATATCAATTTACCCCAAATCATAACACTGAGAGGATGGGAAGGTAAGTGTGCAGGGAGGTGGCCATCAGAGCTCATTTTTCCATACGAGGAGGTCAATATTCTGAAGTGAAAACAATCAAGAAATAGCATTATATGCAAATTACTTAGAAATATGAAGGGAAACAGAAGAAGGAATGACGAAAAGAACTAAAACAATGGGCCAAGGAGAAGGAAGCTTGGAGGGGAGCAGAACCTGCCCTTTGGGGGTTATCTTTTAAAACTATGTACATGTGTTTTTTTGATCAAAAGAAAAACTGAAAATAAAAATAGGTAGAGTTTAGATAGAAAGCAGGCTGAGGCTGGAGAGGTAGAGTAACTCGTCCAGGGTGGCAGAGTTGGGAGACAGCCTAGCAGGGATCCACACTCAGCTCTGAGAGCTTGGAGTGACCTTGTCAAGACCATGGACTCCACCTATGGGCCGGTGGCTCACCAAGCGCCCAGGAAGGCTGCACAAATAAGGCCTCGAGCCTAACCGGCTGCACCCTATGCCTCTGGGCAGGGAAACAAGGCCCAAAGCCACTTCCCTGAGGAGATCACGTCACCCTGAGGGAGGAGCAGGAGCAGCGGGTGGTTTCCTTTCTGTTTACTGGTAGCTTTAGTTCCCAAGTTCCCCATCCAGCCAGGCTGATTAGTTAGATTCTCCAGGGGGAGGCCTGGGGTATCAGTGACTTTCCTGACACCTTGGGAAGCAGTTCCCTGTGCCAGACACACTCCACCTGCAGCCAAGGAGGCAGTGGAGCCTGGAGGGTCGGGTCCTCGTTGCTGGCTTGTGCTCACCAGAGGCACCAAGGTCCACTGCTCCTCCAGGAGTTTCCCGGCTTCTGCAGTGGGAAAGACAGTCGGCTGAATGACCCAGTGACAGGCTGCCATGATCTGACAGTTACTGCTGAGCATGGCCTGGGTGCCTGGCATTGTGCAAAGCCTCTTTCATGTGAAAGGAGCGGTATGGCCCACTGGCTAGCAGGTCCTGGGTCTGGGCTCCAGGCTGGCTGGTCATTAACACAGTGTGACCTGGAGAGGCTTCCTTCCATCCCGGGGCTTCCTCTGGGGTGAGGCTGGGGCCGAGAGGCAGGGCCCTGCTCTGATACAGCAAGAGCGCTCTCAGGCTCCATCAGTGGGCAAAGTGCAGAAGAGGTCTCTGTGTCAAGATATTCTCTACCACATGGTTTACAATGTAGGGAAAACTGGGGACAACTTAACTGGTACACCGTGTAGTAAAAAAGAACAATGTAGAGGGCAGTGTATACATGGCAAGATGTGTGCACCACATGCAAAGTAAAAAGAGGCCATGGACGGGATGGGGCGTTTCTAACTGTCTACAGGGCACTTGGCTGCCCAGGATACTTTATAATTTACAACTTATAAGTTAACATAAGAAATACCTAAAATACATAATGCTGTTAGAGATACGATCATTTGCTACCAGGAAGAACAATACCCGGAGATATTTTAGACTCTGATGATTTCTGCTCTGGTCTAGCTCCCCTGTCTGAACGCAGGCCCAGGCTCCAGCCTCGGAGCACACAGGCCCACCTGCTTTCCCACTCTCCACTCAGCCCCAAATAGTGCTGCATGGTGACTTTTTCTTGGCCCCCACCATGGTCCTAGAGCAACAGTGAGTAGGGATCAGAACCTTTTGTAGATGGAGAAGAGGATCTTACGAACAGACAGCGGCAGGCCTGGAATTAGAGCGTGATTTTCAGGCTCCCTGGCTCTGTTGATTATCTGTATCAACAGCCGGTCCCTGGAGCTAAAACATCATCTCCCAAGCTGCAAAGACAACCAGAAATCTTGCAGAGTCGGGGGAGTGGCCCACAGAAGCTGATGGGAGTTGGGAGGACTGGAGCACCTGGCTCTGTGGCACACCCAGGTCACAGCCTTTTGAAGAGGAGCAAGAGGAAGGCCTGATGGACCCCCACTGCTCAGAAATGACCCAGACACCAAAGGTCAACAGCCTTACTCCTTCCCCAAGGAGCGGCGCCAGACCCAGACATGTCTGGTGTCTCCCTGCTCTCCTTGAGTCCTAACTGTGGGCAGAACACACTTCCTTTCTTAGGAAAATCCCACCTTAATAGTAGCACTCAAGACAGAACCCTCTGGGCACCCTAGGTTCTGGCCTTTCTCTTCCTCCCAGCTGCTTCTGGAAGGGGAAAGCTGGTTGGTCTGAACCTGGCATCCTTTATCCCAGTCCAGAGAAGGAAAAACAACAAACGAAATAGAAGTTTATAGAGGTTAAGTCTGAGAGGCTGATGGCAGAGGCAATGGTTGTTTTTTGTTGTCTTTTTTAGGGTGAGGAGGAAGAACTCAACAAGTTTCAGATCAGCTTTGATGAGTGGGTTCAAGGTGCGGACACTGGCAAACTGGAGATCGAGGCTGGTGGCGGGGGGAGTTTCGGGAGTGTCCTCACAGTCACCATGGCCCAGGCCTAAAGCTGAGGTCAGGGGAGCCAGTGCCCATGGCCGCCCACCCACATGGCAGGACCAATGCAGACCTTTCCATTTTCTTCAGAAGCTGCCGACAGCAGCTGGCCCTCCTTGGACAAAGCCACATTCTCTTCTATCACCTGGGGTCTTTCTTCTTTCTGCTTTAATCTAAGGCTACAGGGAAATTTAAACTACCAGTTGAGGTAATTTCTGAAATTGCTGAAAATCATTTAACAAGCTTTGGAAGCATCCCCTCTTGCTCTGGGGGGCCACTCAGGCTGAGCCTGAAAGAGGTCATTTGCTGGCTCTCCCTGGAAGCTGTGGCTTTGCTTCCCCAGGCTTGCCTACCTGAGTTGGCCAAGAGTCAGAAGGCCTCGGGCAGTCTCCATTACCCATGTCCTCACCTTCTAAGCTCCTCCGGGCAAGCTGGGCTGAGAAGGATCTTTCGTTTCCTCTTCACCTGCAGCACTGCCTCCAAGAAAAGGGGAAAGAAATGTTGCCACTGAAGGGAAAAAGACTCAACCACATGCATGTCTGTGGACTGGGTTTAGGTGGGAAGGAGGGAGCAGGTAGGCGTGAAACAAATGTTCCCAGGGGCCACAGTTGCTCTCTGTTCAGCAGATTTATAATTCCACTCACAGAGCAAACGGGCTGGTGCAGGGCACCCCCTGCTCAGTGCCCCTCCATCCTCTCATGGAATCCTTGCCACATCCTATGAGGCAAGTGCTCTAATGCCCAGTTTTAGATGCGTAAACTGAGGCTCAAAGAGATTAACTATCTTGCTCAAGGTTGAAGTGGGGATGGGTCTGCCTCCAAGACCCTCTCTGGAACCCACACACAACCTGCCTTCCTAATTCTCAAGGGAGAATGAAAATAGGGCTGTTGGAAGAAAGGGAAAGGAGCGTGATGGGGTCAAGGGCATGAGCAACTGAACCTGACGGGGGCGAGGGCCCAGGGGGCGGAGAGGTGAGAGGTTGGAGGCTGGATAGCAGGTGGTGCTGGGCTCCCGAGGGCACCCAAAGAACCAGACCAGGCAGAAGCGGGGGAAAAGGGATGGGTCCTGTGTTTACTAATGCCACATGTTTGGGGTTTAGTGCCTTCTGGGGGTGACAGGGCTAAAGAAAAGTGGTTAAATCACCAGTATTTGTAATGTCCTCACTTCTCGCTCCTTTGCTGGCCCAGCCATAAACAGGCCTTGAGTGGGTTAATAGGAGCGAGGGTGGGGAGAACAGAGCTTGGGCTGGGGAGGGGGTGGGGTGGACAGCATCAGGAGAGGACTGGCTGAGGGTGAGGAGCAGAAGAGAAAGCGGGCAGGGAGGTGCACACACAGGACATGTAGGGAGTCTTGTTATGGGTTGTTTTCTCCAAGGCTTTCAGAGCTGCATTTGCCTGTCCTACCTCTGTTCTCCTTCCATCCTCCCTGGGCTATGCAAGGTGGGCTACTGACAGATGAGGAAACTGAGGCACAGAGAGGCAAGATATCCTGCCTATGATTACAAAGTGATGGAGTGGCCAAAGTTAGCTGCCTTCCCACTCCTTGGTGGTGTCACCTGGGGTCAAGGCCACCAACAGACAGGGGACCATGGGGTACAGACAACTTTTTCTTTGTAATGCAACATAATTTTTGGCCAGATTTGTTTCTCCCAAATACTTCTTATGCGTGCTAATGCCTGTGCAAAACAATTACCTTAAATTCTTTAAGATGAGATAAAGACTGAGGTGGGAGAGGAATTGTGGGAGAAAAAGTCATGGAAGGTCAGCGAGGAGGTTTAAAACATTCAAAATTGTGGATTTCAAACTTGGTGGGGTCTTTTGGTTTTGTTTTTAACAAAAAGAACCTTTTTTTCAAGCAAATTCTTAGACTAACCCTTAATTTTCAAAACAGATAAAAAGGGTGCTGCTCCAGTTGGAGTAGGAGCTGGATGGTCCGTCCATCTCCTCAGGCTCAATGTCATCACTACAGCTCAAATCCAGCCCTTGTTAACCCGAGGGAGGAACGGAGCCCAAAGGTAGATGGTACCTGGCACAGGTGGTAGAGCGAGGGAGGCTTGTTCAAGGTCACCCATTGAGTTAGAAAAGGGCAGCCAGGCTGGAGTATAACCATGTATGCGACACCATGGGCCGCTTAGAAAGCAAAACTCTGTTCGTGTACTTCAGAAGGCAGACATGGACGCAAGCGGACTTCCCTGGTGGTGGTGCACATGGAAGGAACGCCGCGGGCAGGACACCTCTGGGGTCTTCCCCCAGAGCCTGGCTCTCAGCCATGTGTTTGTAGGGTTGCTGCAGGGAGAGTTGAAAAGAGGCAAGGATGAGTGGCCAGTGCGCTACGGCATCTTGCCATCAGCCCCGTATGATGTCACTCCCGCTTACTAAAGAAAAAAGAAAAAAAATGCAAGTAGCTCTATCCCTTCTATTGCCCCCCAGAGCTGGACATCTGCACACCTGCAAGAACATCGTCTTGTCATTGGAGAGATGCCACTTAGGGATTTCACAAGCCATATGAGGAAGAAAGGAATCTTCAGCTCTAGCTCAAGAACATAAAATTGCGCTGTGCTAATCTGGTTTATTCATAAAATTGTTGTGTCAATGCCCTGGGGGAAACAAAAAGGAAAGCTATTTTAGCAACATTCCCTAGTTTGGTTGGGATTACGTGTGGGGGAAAACATTGCCGTTTCCCTCACGGCTAAGGGTTTTGGTTCTCCTGGGTCCTCGTGGTTCTCCCTGCCTGGCCGTGCCAGTCCCTGATGAGGGCTGGACGAGAGTGTGCCCTGAGCCCAGGGGAAGCTGGGGCTAGTCAACGCTGGGGTTCACGACGCACACCTCCTGAAAGGACCGAGGCTCCTGTGTCACCCGGAGTTGTCTCATAACTCTCCTTCTGAAAGATGCCCTCTGGTCCCCCTGATGCCATGCTCCCCGGTGACAACTTTTGTGATTTTCAAAAAGCAGTGCAGAGAAGTGAGTGAAGAGCCACAGTGAGTCAGGCTTTCATTTCAGACTCCCCTTCTCTCCCCCCCGACACGGCTGCATGGAAGCCGCACACTATTAGTTCCACATAATTGAAAAGTGTGTCAGGATCTCTCAGACACGAACCCGAAACATGCTGCTCAGTTGTCACCTCCAACGTGACTAATGCAGTCGTGTCTTAATTAGTCACTGTTTACTGCGCTGACAGCATCAGAGTCCCGTTCCAAGGCCCCAGTTTGTGATGCGGATGAGATTAAAGGACTGAGAGTTGCCAGGTTTTCAGGTCCCCTTCCCACTGAGCACTCTGAACCCAGGTGGCCTCTGCCAAGTGCATTGGTCAGACCAGGGCAGCACGGTGACAGTAGAGCCAACAGGGACACATTTTTGGATGGAGGGAGGTAATGAGACAAGTAAATGGTGGACTAGAACATTCCCTCACAAGTTGGGTGTTACATCACAGGCCCTTGGGCAGCTCCTCTGAGACTGAAGGGGCAACTCCGGATGAACCATGCCACCCTGCCCAGCCCCTACCCAGTGAGAGCTGATTGAACTGGGCACTCAGCTGCCCCGAGGGTGGCCCATCCACTGGCTCCCTTATGACCCATGGCCCACAGTAGCTAACCTGGGCCAGTTCCATTTCTCCTCAGGGGCTTTGCGTACAGAACAGAGCTTAAACCCGAGAGGAGAGATTGCAGGCAGGAGATAAAAGGTGGTGAAAGACACTGTCTCGGGACTTCCCTGGTGGCGCAGTGGTTAAGACTCCATGCTCCCAATGCAGGGGGCCCGGGTTCGATCTCCGGTCAGGGAACTAGATCCCACATGCATGCCGCAACTAAGGAGCCCACCTGCTGCAACTAAGGAGCCAGCGAGCCGCAACTAAGGAGCCTGTGAGCCGCAACTAAGGAGCCTGTGAGCCACAACTAAGACCCAGTGCAACCAAATAAATAAATAAATATTAAAAAAAGAAAGAAAGAGACTGTCTCATCATTGGAAGAACGTGGACCTCTACCCGAGAGCAGCACCTATTTCTGGGAACTCCTCCTCTCATTGCCCACCAGCCTGACTGCCCACCATCTGGGCCCCAGGACAGGTGGGCATCACGCCAGTGTGAAGCCAGGAGGAGCACAGAAACCAGGAGCTGCCCCAGCACCCAGCATCTGCTAGCCTCATGGTGAGGCAGCCGTCCAGGCACCCCCTCTCCTCCTTCTCAAGCCCCCTGGGGCCCTTTGTTTATTCAGCCTCATAGGCGCAGAATCCAGGGCCCTTCAACTCTTCAGGAACCTACAGAAATGACTGAGATGGAAAAAAACTTACTGGATCCAAACACAAAGCTTCAAAGCTGATGTTCAAATGTCTACAGAACATATCACCAGGAGAGTTAGCCAACCACAACTCCTGCATACTTACATATCTGTTATGCTCAATGTGGGACAGGGTGTACTGTAACAGGTTTGACAAGCCATGGGGAGGGGTCTCCATGAGCGTGCTGCAGCCTTGACAGGGTTCTGGGTGCACCTACTCTGGTGAGGACCCCGTTCGTGAAGGGAAAGACTTAACTCCCTACAGCTCACCTCTAGCACTTTCCCTCTAAGCCATACTACCCCAGAAGGATGGAGAAGCTGACAGGCCAAGAGTTGACTGCACTTTGGGACAGGGGCACCTAGCAACTTCGGCTAATTAATCTGGAGGATAATTAAGAAGTATTTATAAGACTTCCTTCATTAGGCCCCTAAAGGAGGCTGAACTACATTAGGAGCCCATTTTCCCTATTTCACTCTGATACACCCAGATGGTTCTGGTTAAGAAGGAATGACACTAAGTAGGGGGAATGATTCTGCCACAGTAATTGGGGTCGGACTGATGATGCAAATCAATGAGTCTTCCTTTCCCCCCAAACTCTTCAAATAAAACACCTTTCTTGCTACCCTTGAAAGTTAATTAGGGACTTCCCCAGTGGCCCAGTGGTTAAGACTCTGCACTTCCACTGCAGGGGGCGTGGGTTTCATCCCTGGTCAGGGAACTATGATCCCACATGCCGCACAGCGTGGCCAAAAATAAATAAATAAAATAAAGTAAAATAAAATAGAATTAAAAAAGAAATCTTAAAAAAAAGAAATTTGGGCTTCCCTGGTGGTACACTGATTAAGAATCAGCCTGCCAATGCAGGGGACACAGGTTCGAGCCCTGGCCTGGGAAGATCCCACATGCCGCAGAGCAACAAAGCCCATGCGCCACAACTACTGAGCCCGCGCTCTAGAGCCGCGAGCCACAACTACTGAGCCCACGCACCACAACTACTGAAGCCCTCGCGCCTAGAGCCCGCGTTCCACAACAAGAGAAGCCATTGCAATGAGAAGCCCGTGCACCGCCACGAAGAGTAGCCCCCGCTCGCCTCAACTAGAGAAAGCCCGCGCGCAACAATGAAGACCCAACGCAGTCAAAAATAAATAAAAATAAAAAACCCTGTTTAAAAAAAAAAAAGAAAGTTAATTAACAAATATCAATAAAATATTTACAACATTAAGGACATTCACTCAGGTAAACAGCAGTAAAACAAATCACTTTCCACCTGCATGTGATTGGCTCAGAAGTCTGATTTCCAAATAAAATACACGAGTCAAGCACCCGAATGAGGAAGATATAAAGGTGAAGGGGTACCCTGGACTCCCTAAAAACCACAGGCCTAAAATCACACACTTGTCCTCCCTGCCCTGATATTAGTTCTGACCTGCCAAAAATGGCTGCATATTTTAAAAACATGACCAAGACAAGGACAGGCCAGACAGAGAAGATAGGAAAGAGAAAAATGCTGTCAACAATGGGAAGCACTACTTTGGGTGGAAGGGAAAGGCAGTGAATAAACTGCCAAGCCTGTCAGTCTGGGACACAGAAAGCTCCATCGCAGGGGCCAGGAATCCAGCCCCTCTTTCAAAGTCAGAATCATGGTCCAGTAACATCAATGTAGGGAGAAGCGTTCTGATGAGGAATAAAAATGATTCACATACTCAAGGTACTTGCCCACTTTCTTTTTGAAATTTAAGAGTTTTTGTTTCTTTTTTTGGAAGCAGAAGTAGTATGAAACATCTTCGCAGAGATGTGAAGAAAATAATTTATTCATTTTAAAATGGGGAAATTGACATGAAACTAGCAATATGAATACATGGTTTTAAAAAAAGACAGGAGGGAGGAGGTGCCCTGGTGAATTAGGTGGTAAGTGGCAGGGAGTGGGGCAGAGTATACAGCATCTCCTGAGCCAGAAGTCACAGCTGAGGAAGTATTAAGTAGCACAGCAGCATCCCCTCATGGAGGGACCTGACAGGCCAAACCTGAAGACACCAACACATATGTGGCCAGAGCAGCACAGAAAGAAGAAATGCTGTTATCCTCACCAACAAAAGCTTCTTTGTTTCATAAATGGATGTGCTTTAGAGACTTGTTTCCATGGAGAAGTAGCCTCACTATATTTTGAGTGGCACTTAAAGCCTCAAGTGTGATTCCCCCCCAAAACCCTTCTTGGGTAACGTGGGGCAGCTCAGCACCCATGTATGCAAGCACCCTGAGGCACAGGTGTGGCTCTAGGGGGACAGGGGGGAAAGCCCCAGAGCGAGTGGTTGGGCCCAGCTGTGCTCCAGGGAGCAGCAGGGACAGAGGCAGAGGCCATGGGCTGCAAAGGGCCTGCTGCCCAAGTGCTGGAGCCCGGGAAGCAGGTGTTAGTAATGGGACAACACCTGCTTCCCAAAACCCTGGGCCACGGGGACTCCTCTTTCTATAAACGGGGAAGCAGGCCACAGGAAGCAGTCCCCGGTGGCCGTCCCAGCTGGCCATCTCTCAAGAGGCGCTGGCCCTGACTGTGGCAGCCCCGTGCTGATAGCAGAGCCCGGCCGCATGGGGACGAGATGAGCATGAGCCCTTGCTGTCAGACACAGAGACTCTCCAAGCTGGAGAACAGAGTGGGAGCCATGGTGTTCCTGCTCCCGAGGAGGTGGGGCGTCAGCATTGCTGCTCAGGCAATGGCAGCTGTCTTCCTAGAGCTGGGAATGGACACTGTGAACACGAGCACGACTGGCCCTGGGCACTGACGCTGGTGAGGATAATGGGGTGTGCCAACCTCAGTTTGCCGAAAAAGCTGGTCCCAAAGTCCTGCCCCAGAGACGCAGAGGCCAAAGGTCTGGAATGGATCCTGGAAACCTACATTTATAACTTGCAATCCAGGTGATTCTGAGGCAGGTAGTGCGAGGACCACACTTTGAGTCTGGGGTCAAGTGGGCAGGGGTTGGATGACAGGGTTCTAGGGGAGAGAAGGGTGGTCAACGGTAGCAGAGTAGGAACTTGTGAGGGCTGGAGGCCCATTTCTGTGCATTCAAAAGACAAAAAAAAGTACTTGGGGGGCCTTTCCTGGTGGCGCAGTGGTTAAGAATCCGCCTGCCAATGCAGAGGACATGGGTTCGAGCCCTGGTATGGGAAGATCCCACATGCCGCGGAGCAACTAAGCCCGTGTGCCACAACTACTGAGCCTGTGCTCTAGGGCCTGGGTGCCACAACTACTAAGCTCACGTGCCACAGCTACTGAAGCCCGTGTGCCTAGAACCTGTGCTCCGCAACAAGAGAAGCCACCGCAATGAGAAGCCTGCACACCGCAATGAAGAGTAGCTCCCGCTCGCCACAACTAGAGAAAGCCTGTGGGCAGCAACAAAGACCCAACGCAGCCAAAATAAATAAATAAATAAATAAATAAATAAATAAATAAAATTTATTAAAAAAAAAAGAGAGAAGCCACCACAATGAGAAGCCCGAGAACCGCAACAAAGAGTAGCCCCCGCTCGCTGCAACTAGAGAAAGCCCACGCGCAGCAACAAAGACCCAACTCAGCCAAAAATAAATAAATAAATTTATTAAAAAAAAAAAAAGTACTTGGGGGCGGGGGGCTGCCTTCTGTGTGTGCCACCCACCCTACCCCACGGGGCAATCAGTTCTTCTGAGGTAGGCTGACCCTGCCTTACAAAACATGACCAAGCCCATGATTCTGGAGGGCCTCTGATTGTTCAGTGACACCTTGCATTTAGCTACTTTCCCTGCAATTAACACGAAGCATTCTCTCCTTGAATAGATAAAAAGGTGTCCAGGTGACTGGGTCCTAGTCTTGGTGCACTGGTGGGTCTTTATCCTTGGCCTCTTGGCTTTGGCTCTGGGCCAGTGGATTTAAATGTGTGCATTTCAGCCAAACTGCCATCTGATACAAGCTTCCCTGCTCTCTGGGTGTAAACATAGAAAGTTTGGGGACGTCGGGGCTAGATGATTACTAGCTATTACCACCCAAGATATAGTCTGTGCATGTAGCTCCAAAGGTCAATCACATCTAATTAATAAATACATTAATTACATCAGTTAATATAGTAATACATTAATGAAAGAAGAAGAATGCTTTGCTGCCTGAGAACAGCACCTGCTGGGTGCAGGGCAGGGAGGCAAGCCTTAGCCTGGGCTCACATTGTAGCCTGAAGGACCAGATCCGCAGGCCTGCCAGTCTTGTCCTGGGGCTGGAATTCCGGTGTACTGACCAGTGCTGGAAGTAACAGGTCAGCGGGGGAAGGGTGTGATTCAGTGACACATGCCATATAGAATTTACCCTATTTCATTCTGATGGGAAAAAAGACACCTCTATTCAATTTTAGTTGTCATCTGTGCAATCTCCTCATGAGAAGTTACAGCCAACTGCAAAGCGGTGTTCCCTTCAGAGTAGCTCACGAAGGATCACAGTGTCCTTCAAAGCCCTCCTCTCTCAAGTGGCCAGGCCAGAGGTCGTGAGCCGGCTTTCCCCTGCTGTGGGAAGACATGTGCTGGCCTGGGGGTGGGGGTAGGAGTGGGGGACAGCCATGAAGGGGAGAGACGTGACTCTGCCTGGCTAACTGTGGGAAATGTGATCTGAAAGACTGTGTCTTCATTTCTTGGATTTCTCATTGAGCAACATTTCTCCTTCGCTAAACAACCAGGCCACAGTGTTGACGTGGGGAAAGCCACAACTCCAGGGCCAACTTGTTCTTGTTTGGTGCACAACATCACATAACATCAAGTTCTCCTTCCAGCTTTTATGGAATATGTTAAATATTCCTGTGGAGGGTAAAGTGGCTACATCTCTCCTTCTGGGCCAGAAGATTATTAACTATTATCATCCAAGATAGAATTTGTTGGAACATGTAGTTCTGAAGGTCAATCTCAACCAAAAAGAATTAACACATTATTCAAAAAGAAAAATGCTGATTACAACAAAATGGTGAAAAAAATAATTGTATCTATTTTAAAAGCTTTTTGGTCTTCCCTTAAAAATGGAACTCCTCCTTGCTGTCTGAAACCTCAAATGGACAGTAAGTGTTTGGTCTGGTGGTTCGCTCCGATGACTCACCTGTGTGTTGGTCTCGCTCCACTACAGACCCCTAACTGGGCTCTTCTGCATAGAAAACATGTTCCACCCACAAAACTGCCCCACAGCTGGTCCAGGTGCCACAAGGCTTCCGCGAGGTCATGTCGTTTTGTCAGTGAGTCTCGACACACCTAACTGAGTCCTAAGAAAGTGGATCAGCTTGGTCTCTGTGAGGAACGCTGTCCCAAGAGTCGCTCCCAAACAGAGGGCCCCCACAGCGACGTGCAACAGCATGGCTGGCCAGCCCCGCTCACAGCAGAGGAACACCTGCAGAAAGAAACCACTGTCACTGCCCTGGGCCCCCAGCCGTACCTCCTTTCTCTGGGGCAAGCCAGGGGGAGTGGAGGCCCTACCGCTCCAGCTTCCAGTCAGGTAAAGGCATGACAGCTATGTACTAGGGTCTACTCTGTTCCCACGGGTACCACTGATCAGTCATTTCTATCATAAGATGCTGTCCCAGAAGCTTAGGGGAACGGGTAAGAGGAAGCAAGTACTTGTCCAGCTGGGTCAGGTAGAGCAGGAACGGGATGCCTGGAATGAGGGACAGTGGACATGCTGCAAAATCACGTGGTGTGAAGGCTGCGGGGCACCTCACCTCGGAAACAGCAGTAATGCCACCACTGAGGGCAAATGCCCCGAGGAGGACTGGCGACAGGAACAGGCCGGCCAGGGGCTTGTGGGGGCTCTTCCGGTAGTAGTGGTGGATGAAGCAAAGGCTGTGTGTGATCCGAATGCCCATGTTGAAGCAGTTGGCCAAGATGAAGCCCACGCTGCCACACCAATGGGTCAGGAGATAGGCTAACAGCAGGAACGAAGATGAGAGGGCCAGCATTGTGAAATTGTACCTGGGAAGAGGGAGGCAAGCAATGCAGGGCAGTGGGTACCTGGTCCCAAGACCGGGCTGCTGCAAAGAAAGTGGCTGTGAACATGAATTCACAGAAAGCACCTTCAAGTTCCCGCGATCCAGCTGATTTTCACAACATCGAATGCTAAGTGCACAACATGGAAATGTCACTGTCCCTTTCACCCCTGAATAGAAGAGTAGGAAAATGAACAACTCAACATATTTATGGTGTTTAAGGATAATAACTGGTTAGTTTAAGTGACACTGTGATCAGAACACATAAAAATCCTTTTCAGCCTGTCTTTAACGTGAGACACAACAATATGACACGGGTAACAATTACATGTGAATAGGCACTCTGACAGGTCCTGTGAGGGGTGCTGGGGATGCACTGGTGGATGAACACACGGCCCTTTCCCTGTGGAGCTTGGATCCGTTTTATGGACGAGGAAACCAGGCAGAGAGAGGCTAAGTAATTTGCCTAAGGAATGAGCCGACACCCCAACCTGACCCCTGGCCCCTAATCTTTAGCACCGCATACCGCTTCCCTTGCAAAATGCAGAAGCCCCATAACCTTGGCCAGTGGATCTCACTCAAAGCAAGTGACCAGCTTCCATAATGAAATGGAAACAGGGAGCAAGGCCTGGACCACCTTAAGGGTTTCCCAGACTCTTACACATCCCTCCTCTGCTCTCTGCATCTCCAGAGCTCTGTGGGTTCTATGACTGGAGCGATTATACTGCTCCTTTCACTTCTATGATTCCAGAGCAGCACATCACTTAGTTATCTTCAGTTTTCACTTCTCAACTGAGTCTCAGCAGAGATAAAATAGCTGCCACAGTCTTCCAAAAGGCTTGTGGTACATCCATGAACAAAATTCTCTAGCATCTCGTTTCTGCCTAGCACACAGCAGGCATTCTAAGTGTATAGTTGTTGAGGGAACCAAACTCCTTAGATCCCCAAGCTGTGTCAGCTGGGTTAGGAAACCTCAGAGGCCACCACTCAGGTTCTGTACAGGAGGGAGGGGTGGTAAGAAAGCCACTGTGGCCTCCAAATGCCCAGGTTCTGGTCCTTGGGCTGACCAAGCCCAAGGTGCTATGGGAGATATAATTCATCAGAGAGGATAGCAAGAACACACATCCGTGCACGCGTGCACACACACACACACACACACACACACTGTACTCCAACAGGGGAGGTATGCTTTCATCCAGAATTCCAGAGAGGGAATTCATTTGCTTCTTAGTTGAGAGAGTTTCTTTTAATGAGTAATGGAACTACAAGAGCCCACATCTTCAAAGGGGAAGTTTCTTCACTAACTGCTAATCAATGATCAGAATGGCCAACTTTATAACAGGCCACTGAGGCTGGGCCAGTACTCTGACCTCTTTTCCAAAAAGAAGCAGAGATGTGTAATCTGTTCAGTTTTTTTTCAGAAATGATCTCAGAAAGGTTTATTAAGACCAATGCTTGGAGTTTAGGCCATAGGTTCACAAACTTTCAAAGTCATCCTCACCCAGCCCCAAGTAGAATGGAAACAATGAATGAAATCATGCTAATTCAAGCAGGGACAAGTTCCATGGTGTGGTTTCTTTAACGTAGCCATTCGGGAGGTGCTGATGATGATGGAGTCCACTGTTTTTCACTAGAAGAGGGCTCTGCAGCTACTGAACTTTCCAGAACTCATAAATCTACAGCCTTAAAGACATTATCCACTTCAGGAAAAAATGAGAATTTTAAAGATAAAATTAAAATGCCACTTTTTAAATCAATGGAAAATTAGTCAGTGACAATGACTATTTTCTAAGGCTTGGCTAACATAGACAGGAAGTTATTTAATCAGGCTTATCAAAAGATAGATGACTGCAGCAGCAACTGAAGCATCCCCCAGTGGGTGCTGGTTGAAAACATCAAGGCACAGCCATACGTTGTAGGCTTCGCAACCATGCAAAGGATGGTGCCAGTCTTGTGTGCACTCGTCCTTCATTCAACAGTTACGGAGTCCCACTCCACATTGGGCACTCAAGGGCCAACAAGTCAGAAAAAGGAGCTGTCAGTCTTGGGCCTCTGCATCACTGTCCCCTCTGCCTGGAAGGTTCGGCCCCATCTTTGCATAGCAGACTCTTCTTGGTCATCCAGGCCTCAGCCTAAATGCCACCTCCTTGGAGGGGCCCCCCCAATCTAAAAACGCCCCCACTCTCACTACATAACCCTGTTTTAGTTCTCTGCAAAGCACAATATTTTCTTGCTTATTTACTTGTTTGCTACCTGCCTTCCCCACTGTCAGCTCCAGGAGAGCAGGGATCGCTTCTCTTTTGTTCATTGCTGAATTCCTGGAGCTTAAAGAAATGCCTGTTAGAGAGTAGATGCTCAAAAAGTATTTGTCAGATGAACAAAAGAAAATGATATATCCTTAACAAAACACAACAAAAATCCTTCAGTGGAGCATAATGTAAAAGCCATCAATTTTATGCTATACATAGTATGAGGTTATTAACAAAAAAGCAACCTGCAGTTCAATGGACATTCTAATATTTCACATCCAACCAAATCCCCTATTTTTATTTAGAAAAACACTGATTAACCTGTAGGTAGTTAACTAAAAGCCATGATTTCATCAGTATATATTTTTCAATTCAGAATCTGAAATGTACAACGTAAATCAATCATAACACTTAACTAAGCTGCTCAATTCTACTATAAAAATTCTTACTACCGTTTTATGTCTGGCTAAATTCATAGAGAGGGAAAAAATGCTGGGGTCTGTGATGAGCCCAGGTGCTCCCTGTGTTCAGACAGGACTGAGGGTTGGGGCCAGGGGCCCAGACAGAAAGGGGGCTGCTATGTTTAATACAAACCTGGAGACCATGCTTAAAGGCACACACATTTTACTCTTGGGGGAAGTGAGTTACTTCAGATGAGAACAAGGCCCTGTCTTTTCTCTTTGTTGACTACTAATACCATGAAAACAATTTTCCAGATTTTAATATACTGTCCTGATCCCATTACTACAAATAACTTAAAAAGTTGCTTTCTTTGGGTCAATGCAATGTAAGAGAAACCAAAGCAACCGGCCACTGTCTATATTCCCCCATGATTTGTTGCAAGATATGTATTTTTAATGTTTTAATCAGGCTTAGTGTTGATTCTCCCCCTCAACACTAATGCTGAAATTGTTATAACAAAATTCCCTTCAAAGAGATAGATTCTTAGTCCAGAACTCTTTCCACTACACCTCAGTGCCTTATTTAGTATGTTTTAAATTATATTTTTAAATTATTTCATGTTAGAAGCACCTTTCAAGTAGAAACACAGTACTTCAAAATTAAACTTAGAGAACATTTTATCCACTTAAAAAAAAAAAAAAAGATACACTCAAAGCGGTTTATAGGTATAAATTTAACTGTCTGAAGTAAAATCCATGTCTAGACCACCATTTGAAAACTATGGGTTGTGACCTAAAAGTAGGCTGGGAAATCAATTAAGTGGGTCATGACATGGCAGTTTAAAGAATGAAATAGAACAGAATTAAAAACCATCAGTGTGTCCTGTGCGTAACCGGGGTACTTGTTGCTTCATGGAAGCTTCCTTTCAGTCACACCCAAATATGCACTGGGTCACAGTGTTCAATGCAGTTTTCACTTTGAAAGCTGGTCTGAGCCAGCGGTTCCTAAGGCCCTCGCTATCTATCATCAGCAATCTCCTGGAGCTGAGTAATAAAAGACTCCTTGGCCTAAGTTCCTAAAATTCCAGTTCAGCTGGTATGGGAGGGGGCCAGAACTTCTGAGCAGTCTGGGCTGGGACCACTGCCCTAGACTCCAGTTCTCAACTACGGTGTAGCATACAAGGTCACCAAGCCTCTGTGAGACAGGTCCCAGTGGGAAGCAGACAGAGGCTGCTCTGAATGAGAGGAAGGGTTCGTCAACTCTCTGAGTACCTTTTTCCCATCCTACCCCCGCACCGGGACTCTGAGGGGTTTCAACAGCACTCAGGGCACTACAGAGGCAGCATGAAACCCCCGAGGGACCCAGACCTCAAGGGGCAAAGGGATAACGAGGGCCGCTCGCCCCATTACTTACACCCACCCCTTCTCTCTTCTTCTTCCTCTCTCTTCTTTGTCCCTATCAGTTGTATCCTTCTCCTCAACTGCACTCTGCAGTGATGTCTTCAGATACCACCTTGCTAATTTTGGCATCTGGGACACAAGAGATCAATGATCCTAGGTGTGGGTCAGAGGCTCTTACCAGGAGTTCACGTCAGAATCATTGAGGAGTTTTAAAAAAACATTCACATGCTCAGGGCCTGCCGATTCTGTAGGCGTGGTAGGAGAGAGAGTGGTGGGAGTAGGGTGGACAGGAATCTGCATTTCTAACAAGCTCCATGGGGCACTGTGACTCATAACCAGTGTTAAAAACTTCTGCTTGAAATTCCAGGGCAGAGGTCCTGACCTGGGGGGTCAATGGATGGGAAAAAATGTGGCAAAACTTGTATGTGCACTTGGGCCTTTCTCTGAGGAGAGGTGTCACAGATCCCTGAGATTCTGCAAGACCTACAAATCAGATTCTATAGATCTGCATCTTGAAGAAGCTCCTTGGTAACCTATCGGAGCACTGGGCAAGGAGGTGGGTGGAGGAGTGGACCTTGTCTGGTGCCTGCCTCTGCCCACCTGGACTAACACAACCCTTCAGGGCCCAGACTTCTCCCTTCACAAAGGGAGGCGAGGAGCAGTTGCTGCCCCCAGCCCTACCGTGGGGAGGACTTACTGAATGGTGCCTGAGGAAGGCACCACACTCCTGGTTCTAAAAGAGCCTTCTGTAAATGTATGTTCAGAATGAAAAGAAAGAAGTTACTTCATTTTGGCTGAAGGCCATAATTAGAGGTGTGTCTTTAAGGTTACCTACCTGTCGACCTCCTCTTTGCTCATGGCAGCAAATGTGAAACACTCGGTCACTCCATTGATGGCAAGCAGGAGGACGTAAAGACAATAGGCACGCAGCAGGACAGGACCTGTAAGGAAACAACCCACCGAGACTCCAGAGCCCAAACGGGAGGCCCACGGGCACCCTCACTTCGGCTGGTTGGTCAGAGAACACCAGAGCTGGGTCATGAGCCCTGCTGATGTCATCAGTGGGCAGACGCATGCTTGAGCCTATGGTCTTAACTATCTGGAAGGACTCCCAGCATTCTACAGTACTGACTAAAATAAACAGCTAAAAACAAAAGGACAATTAGGAATAAATGTACAGATCTCTTGCCTAACAACTAAAAGCTTATCTAGCCAGCAAGCAAATCTCACTTTTTAAATCAGCATGAAGAAGCCTGCTAGTTTGAGCACTTGGGGACACTAGTGGCCCTGCATGCTAAGAGAAACTCAGTTGAGGAGGCCCTGAAGAAGCCCAGGGCTCAGGAGCAGCAGGAAACTACAGAGATAGAACACCCACAACTCTGCAGGGAGAATCAGAGCCTGCAAAATTATTTTCTCCTAAAACAAAGTGATGTGGTTCTACAGCTAACTAACAAGCTTTGGGAAGATCTGCTAACAAAAATCGGGAGCCTTAAAACGAAATTGATCCCCTCTTTTTTTTTTCCCTGGCCGAGCTGCGCAGCTTGCAGGACATTAGTTCCCAACCAGGGATTGAACCTGGGCCCTCAGCAGTGAAAGTGCCAAGTCCTAACCACTGGACCACGAGGGAATTCCCTGATCCCCTCTTTTAAGAGGGTCATTACTGAGAGGCAGCCAAGCAGTTTCTAATAAAATAAACATGTACTTAACCTATGATCCAGCAATTCTACTCCTAGGTGTACAACCAACAGAAACAAATGCATGTGTTCACAAAAACATGTGTACAAAAACATCCATAGCAGTTTTATTCCTAACAGCCCAAAGTGACCATCGACAGGAGAAGGGATAAACAAACTATGGGCCGGCCACACAAAGAAATACTTCTCAGCAGTCAAGTTGAAAAAAAACTACTGATGCATGTAAAAGCATGGATGAATCTCAAAAACATTATATTGAGGGAAAGAAGCCGAACATGAAAGTGCCCATGCTGTATGATTTCATTTATATGAAATTCTCTTTAAAAGCAATACTAATCTATGGTAACAGAAATCAGAGAAGTGCTTGTCTCTGAGTTGGAGGGGGGCAGTTGACTGGAAAGGGTCCTAAGAGAACATTCTGGGGTAAGAGAAATGTTCTGTATCTTAATCTGGATGTTGGTTACATGGGTGTAGATATTTGTCAAAACTCATCAAACTGTGCTCTTTTTTTTTTTAACGCATTTTAAAAAATTTTATTTATTTATTTTTGGCTGCATTGGGTCTTCGTTGCTGCACGCGGGCTTTCTCTAGTTGCAGCGAGCGGGGGCTACTCTTCGTTGTGGTGCGCACGCTTCTCATTGTGGTGGCTTCTCTTGTTGCAGAGCACGGGCTCTAGGCGCACAGGTTTCAGTAGTTGTGGCACGTGGGCTCAGTAGTTGTGGCTCGCAGGCTCAGTAGTTGTGGCACACGGGCTTAGGTGCTCCACGGCATGTGGCATCTTCCCGGACCAGGGCTCGAACCTATGTCCCTTGCATTGGCAGGCGGATTCTTAACCACTGCGCCACCAGGGAAGCCCCCAAACTGTGCTCTTAAGAGGACAGCATTTTAATTTATGTAAATTAGACCTCAATAACGAAAAAACTTAACTGCTAAAAGAAAAGGGAAAGGCGGGGGGAGTTCCAGAGTCTCGGAATCTGAAACTTATTCATGGTGTATGAAAGCTGCTTAATATAAAACATCCCTGCGTCATGGGGACCCTAAATAGTTTTACGGCCATCAAAAAGGACAAAAGGACTACTAACAGGGCGGCCCTGATGGCCCTCTCTTGGGTTCACACTGTACCGTATCCTGTTGCATTTCATTCCCCAAGTCGCTGCAGAAAGTAGCCTGGCCCCCACCCCAGCTGTGGGATGACTCCAGCAAAGGAGGCAGGGACCAGGTTCTGCCCTGCGGTGGCTCGAGGCTATGCTCAGTGTGCTTCCTGCTTCTCTCCATCCTCCTCTCTCTGGCAGAGAGGAGCGGGGCTCCTCTCCTAACCTGCACCTCTCACTTGGTAACTGAAAGCCGACGGCATGTGTGAGTCTATCTGAAGGTGGATAGTGAGCTGCTTTGCAATGTGGAGGACACAAAACTCCTGCATGAAACGGTGATTCAAGTAGAAGCGCTTTGAGTCAATTTTGGGGAAAGAGGTTGGAATTGGGGAATTTGTGGATGGAACCTTAAACTATGGATTGAAGTGAGTGGTAGTATGGCTTGAATTATATATCCCCTTCAAAAGTAATCTGAAGTAATTTGAAGTCTAATAGATTTATCTAGATCTATTAGAGTATGATCTATTTGGAAACAGGGTCTTTATAAAGATAACCAAGTTAAAATGAGGTCATTAGGGTGGGCCCTAATCCATTATGACTGGTGTCCTTATAAAAAAGGGAAATTTGGACACAGAGACAGACACTCACAGAGGGAAGACAATGTGAAGACACACAGGGAGAAGACAGCCACGTGATAGGAGTTAATACATTTCCAAGCCAAGGATTGCCGGCCAACACCATTAGCTAGAAGAGGCAAGGAAGGGTGCTTACTCTGGAGATGTCAGAGAGAGCACGGCCCTGCTGATACCTGGATTTCAGACTTCTGCCCTCCAGAACTGTGAGACAATCAATTTCTGTTGAAATTAAGCCACCCAGTTTGTGATACATTGTTATCGCAGCCCTAGGAAACTAATATTAGGGGATTGAGAAGAAAAAAAGATTTTAAAAAATAAAAGAGAAGACACTGCTTTGGGAAAGCAAGTGTTCTCCTTACTTGCTGCAAATAATAAATCCTTCCTTCTCCAGACAAAAAAAAGTAAAAGAAAGGGCAAGAGAGAAGCACCTAAGAGATAAATGTGAGAAATCTCAGGGAAGTTCACTGAATGTATTTTTCTTTAGGATGGAAAAGCTAGGTATGAGAAAGACTTCTGAGAAAAGTCTCTGAGCACTTCCAAAGCCCCTAATTATATACAGGGCTAGGGCCAAGTAATGCAAAGCAAAACCACAATGCCCCACGAAAGCCTGCCTGTGGTGCGCCCAAGTCCTACATTTGGAGACAGCAGCACAGAGGCCTCTGAGAGGCCACTTCAGGTCATAGGTGAGTCCATTTCACAGGTGAGGAAAAAGACCAGCACGCAACTGGGGCAACGGAGGACAGCAGCATTGCAAGGTCCACTTTCAAAACTAAGTGGTTGGGCTGAGGCATGGAAAGTTCCCATTCTTTTCTGATTCAGTAAGACTTTCTGGAGAAAGTAAAGTTTTGTGAGGTAGTTTTAAGGGAACAAAAAAGACTATGGTGGGGGGCGGAGAGCAGCAGTGTTAATGTTTTCTGGCACAGGAAAGGCATTCTGATATGCAGCACTAGTCCGAAGAGTCAGGAGTAGGGCAAGGAGAAGATGGGTGGAGTGCAGACAAGGGAAGGAAAGCCGACAGGCACCCTGGGGAGACAAAATGACCCTCCCAGAGGCACAGAGAACTGGAAGTTTGGTCAAAATGAGAAGCAGTTGCAATGAGGAGACAAATGCTGGAAGACCTTGCCAGGACAGGGATGCTGATGGAGGCCTGAGCCAGGCAAGAGATGACAAGGGTCCTAAAGATCCTGCAGCGGCTACACCAAACCACACATCCTTTTCAGAGACTGAGAAACCAGACCACTCTCAAGACTCTTCTCTCTCTGAAGATGAGACAGAGAGGGTACCTTTTTGAGTCTAAAATTATTAACGACTCTGGGGCTTCCCTGGTGGCGCAGTGGTTGAGAATCCGCCTGCCAATGCAGGGGACATGGGTTAGAGCCCTGGTCCGGGAAGATCCCATGTGCCGCAGAGCAACTAAGCCCGTGTGCCACAACTATTGAGCCTGCGCTCCAGAGACCGTGAGCCACAACTACTGAGCCCTCAAGCCACAACTACTGAAGCCCGCGTGCCTAGAGCCCGTGCTCCGCAACAAGAGAAGCCACCGCAGTGAGAAGCCCGCGCACTGCAACGAAGAGTAGCCCCCACTCGCCGCAGCTACAGAAAGCCTGCGTGCAGCAATGAAGACCCAATGCAGCCAAAAATAAAAAATAATAATAAATTAAAAATAAAAAATAAATAAAATTATTAATGACTCTGACATAAACCATCAGACAGAATTTATTACCTTAGAAATCAACTAACACTGACCCTTTTAAATTCTCAAGACTGGTACCAGCATCTCACTTGAGTAAAAGGACCACACAATGACAATGGTTTGTTGATATATCTTCTATGATTAACGAATCCAGCAAGTGAACATTACATGGACGGGACAGCCCTTTCCTCGTGGCTTTGTCCTGTGGTTGCATTACAAAGGCTGCTCCTTGGTGACTACCTTTCCAAAGGGGCAGAGCTGCTGTGAAATAGCCTGTCTCGCTCTCTGCACACTGACTTGCTAATGGCTTCCTAATGCGGGCCTCCCTGCAGTTGCCTGACCCAGGCAGCCGCAAACCACGTCATTGGTTTCATGGCAGGTGTTTCTCCAAACTTAACAACCTTTGCTGTCAAGCAGAAACTCGGCCCTTCTTCCCCTAATACTAAAAGTTTGGGCCCATTATAGTGGCGACTAAAACATGCCAGTGACCTTGTAAAATGGCACTGGAGAAGGCCCTTTACATTTGAGATAGGGCAGCAGAAAGAAGTCTTCAGGGTTCTTGTCTAGTGACCTGAGGAATTAAAAACATCTTTGCTAAACCCAAGATGAAACACTCCAAATGGATTGCCACTCCACGACCCAGCGCATTTTGAAACTGGTGAAGTTCCCAGGGCCCAGCGATGCTGTGAAACGCCCAGTGGCCTGGGCACCAAGTGTTTCAAAGTTAGACACATTCAATACTTTTCTCCTTCAAAACCCAAGAGTCACTGGATTAAATATACCACTTTATTTGCCGAGATCAATTTCATTCTCTGCAAATGGCTCTGGGTTATCCTTCGGAGGCTTTTATGCATCAGGCCGTGAGATTTATGTGGCATTTACTGTCTTCAGATGTGTTTAGTACCAAGCGGAGACTCATCAGAGCCTGCTCTCTGCCTTCCTCGCTTACCCCAGAGGGAGCACAGGGAAGCAATCGGCAAAACACATTTTAGGGCTAAGAGGAAAGCCAAGGATTCATAACAACTGCTCCAAGTGAGGTTGCGGGACTGATCGACCTGGTGCCAAAGCTCCAACTGCACCCTGAGTTGGTTTGACCTCAGGTGCCCCAGCTACCGGCAATTTTCCCTACACTGACACACATGTCAGTCGTGTGTTTGAATTTTGTAAGACTCTTCTAAATATTTCGGTTTGGAAATTAGAACAGATCTGGAAAAACCTCTCGTGCATACCTGATCCTGAGCTAAGCATGGCCCCTCCATAGATGTCCAAAGCCAGCTGAGAATAGGCAAAGCCGAAAACAGAGATGGTCAGGCCAGTGAGCAGGGCCAGCTTTAGCAGGGACTCCAAAACCGCAGCGGCCACAGCAACGTCCTCCTTGGGCCGGGGGAGAGGGAAGGAAGTGGGATGAATCATGAGCTAAAGAAAAACTTCACATCTGACTTTCTCCCTTTGCTGTTTTACAGATCACTCTTTCAACTGCTGAGGGCCATCACTGCTTTTCTGTAGCCTGGGTTTGTTTCTATGTCAATTAGAATGGAGGGAAAAAGACAAAGTGTACCTCCTTAGGCAGTGCAGGGGAGGGTTAGTTTTTAACTCATTTAGGATAAACTATCTCAAATGTTGCCTAGGAAACACTCACTTCCCCCTCTGACATTTATTCTTGAATGGATGAGTTTTTACATTGCTAGCTAGCTTTGTCAGCGTGCTTCTCCTGACAAACAACTCCAAACCCTGATGTTCCTGGAATCTACACTTAGGAAAACATTCCTAAATCAGTCTGAGAACCAGATTAGCTCATTTTGAAATACTGTGCATAAACTGCATTTTGCAAAATGTCTTCTAAGAGATGTAAGAGGCCGACTTAGCTTGCTTCTAATTCTAAGACAGACATTTTCAATGGTTCTAGGAAAAGGGAAGTTTCTACAACCAAATACTCCTGGATTAAAATCTCTTCTGTTTTTACTGGCCGGAGTATATCGATTCTCAGAGTCAGAATGGAGCTCTGGGCATGTCACAGTCCTTAAGAAGCTAAACAACTTCTTAAGTTGTTTAGCGAGCGAGACCTTAAACCCGCATGTTGGTGAGCGAGACCAAATGCCCGCATGCTTTCCTCCCTGCACCCTCAGTTAGCCTTGACCCAGTCTCTGCATCCTTCGGCTCATCTTTTGTACTTGAGAATCTGAGGATGGGGGAGGCAACCTCATTCTTACACCTAAGACTAGACCATGGAAAGAGGTCTGCGCTGCACTGGGGACAGCCGCAGAGAGTTCTGAGAGGGCTGGGACAAGAATAAGGTCACAAAGAAGGACAAAGGGTGAAAAAGAAGGGCTGGTCAGGGGGAAAAGGAGAAGCTGTGAAAGAAGAAGTGAGCTCAGGGTCTTGCCATCATTCAGAATGTGATAGAAGAATGAAAACGAGAAGAAAATTTCAGATCTAACAGAGGGGAACAGATAGTTCCACGTTTCTGTCTGTTTATCCTGCGCATAGACAGAGAATTCACTTGGGAGATGGTGACGTGAGAACCAAGACTACCTCCTTCTGAAGTATGGCATCCTTTTCTCTCTCCAGCACCTTAGCAAAGAATATATAAAAACTCTCTTCTATTGGCTGGAAAATTAATCTTGCCACAAGGGAGCCAAGATTATTCACTATATCATACACGCCTACAAAACAAAAAGGAAGAAATAACAATCATATTGGCTTTTCTATTTGAATTTTTATAGCACCATTAAAATTTTTTCTAATTTAATTTTTTAAATTAAACTTTTTGAGATAATTATAGATTCACATGGAGTTGCAAGAAAGAAAAGAGAGATCCACGTACCCTTTACCCAGTTCCCCAAACAGTAAATTCTTGCAAAACTATAGCACAGTATCACAACTGACATGGATACAGTCAAGATACAGAACATTTCCATCACCAGCATTTTTTTATAAAAGTCATTAATGCCAAGTTGATTTTTTTTCTTTTTATTTCCACTACTTTGGGATTATATTCAAAAATAAGTGTGAAAAAAATATTAAGACCTATCTAGCCACACAAACATGGAGCAAATCTTTGTGACTGCAATGAGCTCCCTTTTCCCTTAGCACCCTTTGGCCCCCAAAATGAGCACCAGAGCTCTGCAGAAAGCAGGGTAAGGGCAGAGAATCTCAAAAGAGAACTTGCCACCCACGTCACATGAGAGGGGATAGTCAAATATATATTTATAAAGACCTACAATTTTTAATCTTCAGGATTCATTTCTTATAATCTTTTTTTAAAAAATAATCTTCAGGTTCATTTTTTCATTAAATGTATCAAACTGCAGAGAAAAATATGAGAAAGTGTCTACTAATAGTTCATCTTTAATTAAAACAATACAGAATTTCATCTTACCCTGATCCCCAAAATTTAACACGTTCAAAAATGTCATCACATATCGCTCGCCTGTAAATGGAAAAGCAAACTAATTAGCATTTCAAATGTACAGTATTTTCTTGTTTCCTTTTCTTTTATCGTCTATCATCTCTTCCAGTTGGTAAATATTCTCAAAGAAGAAAAATTAAGTAATCAGTTGAAGACATGTTCCTTGTCCTAATGTTGATTTCAAATAATCTCAAAATAATAACAATTTGGATAGTGCAGGGGGCTTTACTGACAACAAATTTCCAAACCAGTTAAATTAAAAACAAAACAGGGGTTTCCCTGGTGGCGCAGTGGTTGAGAGTCTGCCTGCCAATGCAGGGGACACGGGTTCGAGCCCTGGTCTGGGAAGATCCCACATGCCGCGGAGCGACTAGGCCCGTGAGCCACAACTACTGAGCCTGCGCGTCTGGAGCCTGTGCTCCGCAACAGGAGAGGCCGCGATAGTGAGAGGCCCGCGCACCGCGATGAAGAGTGGCTCCCACTTGCCGCAACTGGAGAAAGCCCTCGCACAGAAATGAGGACCCAACACAGCCAAAAATAAATAAATAAATAAATAAATAAATAAAAACAAAAAAACAAAAATCAATAAAACCAGTCTGATAAGTTTTTTAAAAAGTATGAGGAGTTACTAAAATGTTAATGATGAAAATGATTATCTCAAGTTTTCAGGGAGGTCAGATAATCTGAGCGTAAATTCTGTGAAATGAAAGGTCCATGATTAAGTGCATAGATTCATCAAAAGTTTCCTCTCTGGGTGGATAAAGCTCCGTGGAGGCTGGCAGTTCCCTGGAGCCCAAGTTCACAATTCAAGACAGTCTAATGCTTTCAAGGTGAAGACACCAGCCCAGAGCCCTATTCCCCACCCCCAACTTCCATGAATGTTCTTATTATCTGTGAGTGGAAAGCACTGACCACTATGGAGGTGGGGCACTGAAGAATGTCCATAGCTCTGAAGGGCCAACTCTCACCTCCTAGCAACTTGCTCAAAGAGGAAAGCAATATTAAGAGACGAGAAGCAATGTGATCTTAAGTCCCTCTTCAGCCCTTCCCTGCCTACAATCTCCCAGCCACTGCATTTGTGGCAGGGACCTCTGCAAGTCTTCCCAGGCACGGGCCCTCAGGGACTGCACTAGTTCCCATCTATATCTCTGCTCTGCTCTGATCCATCCCCACCACTAACAGTTCCAGCTTTTGCAAATACAGATCTTAAGTCAATCCCTGCTTTCACAACTTTGAATGGCTCTGTAGTGTTTGCAAAAAGTCCAAGTGCCTTGATTCTGCATTTGAGGTCTTTTATTTTTTTATTATTATTATTATTTATAAATTTATTTATTTAATTTATTTATTTTTGGCTGCGTTCGGTCTTCATTGCTGCGCGTGGGCTTTCTCTAGTTGCGGCGAGTGGGGGCTACTCTGTTGCAGTGCGTGGGCTTCTCATTGCAATGGCTTCTCTTATTGCGGAGCATGGGCTCTAGGCGCGTGGGCTTCAGTAGTTGTGGCGCACAGGCTCAGCAGTTGTGGCTCGTGGGTTCTAGAGCGCAGGCTCAGTAGTTTTGGCGCACAGGCTTAGTTGCTCCGTGGTATGTGGGATCTTCCCGGACCAGGGCTTGAACCCATGTCCCCTGCATTGGCAGGCGGATTCTTAACCACTGCACCACCAGGGAAGCCCTTGAGGCCTTTTATAAACTTACCCCAAGCTATCTTTTTGGCCTCCCTTCACCAACCTCACCCCCACCTCCCACCATCACACTGTTATCCTCTGCTATACCCTACATGGAGGTTTTAGCCCCTCCAGCTGCTCTGAGTCAGGCTGGGCCGGTGTTCCCAGCCTCAGCTGTTGGTATTCTCACCACCTGCAATGACTTTTCTTCAGGGACTTCCCTGGGTTCTGGCACAAAAGGCCTCTCCCTCCCACGTTCTGTGAGCTCCCTGAGGGCAGGAACCATGTCTCAGTCATCTCCGTGCCCCTGGCTGCCTAGCAGAGCTCCAGGAAATTAAACAGCACTCAAGAGATGTCTGGCGAATGAGCTGGCATTTCCAAGTACAGCCCCTCACAGCCCTGTATCGGAGTTAACCACACAAATGCCTGTGTCTCTGGGGAGAGAATGAGCTCCTTGAGGCCACGGCCTGTTCCTCATTCATCTGTGTGTTCTCAGCACCTGACACACAGTGTTTAGGAAATGTGGGGGCAGAAAGTAACAGCATTTATATACACACACATACATACACATATACTATATACACACATACACACACATACACACACACACATATACTATATACACTCACACATACACACACATATACTATATACACTCACACATACACTCACACATACACACATATACTATATACACTCACACATACACACACATACACATACACTATATACACACACATACACACACACACATACACATATACTATATACACTCACACATACACTCACACATACATACACATATACTATATACACTCACACATACACACACATACATACACATATACTATATACACTCACACATACACACACACACATTTTTGCTATAACAATAAATGATTTCAAATTTTTTAGAGCTGTAGTTTTTAGAGAAGAAGAATCTGGGTGTCCTTGTCAAGCCCCTTCCTTACTTCACAGCCACAGAGAGGGAGGCCCTGGAAAGTCCCTAAGGGCCCTCTGCCAGCCAGGTCAGGACGGCCCAACCATGGAGCAGACCCAGCTTGGGAGGCTTGAGTGTGTGGCTGACACCTGCCACTGCAAACACGTCTAGCCACTGCAGTCCAGACAACCAACTTAGGGCCACTGCTTGCAACCAACTTAGGACCATTCCTCAACTCATTCAAACTGTCCTTTAAACTTCAGGAGGAAAAAAAAGTGCATTTAAGTAACACCCCTTCCCAAAACTCCCTCCATTGTTTTGCCTGTTCTAACAATAATGGGAACTATCACAATATACAATTTCACTATACAGTACCTTTCTTTATCAAAAAATACTTGCTGAATACCTATCATGTGCCAGGCCTGGCAGGGTGCCACGGAGACAGTGGTGAACAGCACACTCGCTGCTCTCAAGAAACTTAGCATTAAGGCACCTTCACTCAGCTCTCTGAAGGCTTCTGACCTTTACTTCCTCCAGAAGTCCTATGAACAGTTTCACTTCTGTAATGGCAGCGTTATGGGCTCAGGCTAGAAACATCCATTCGCAAAGTTCAGGGAGCCCTCAGGCGCCTCCTGGTCCTATCCTTTAACTCACATATGCGGGAAGTGAGGCTTAGGGGGAGTTACTTCCCTTTGGAAGCATAATGAATAAAATAAAGAAGGTGGAAAAGGAAAAACAACAAGATAATAATAATGATGTTTGTGTTAGAATGCTAGAATTATAGGAAACTTTTCTATTTTCCAAAATTCTTGTAATGGGGTTATATTATTTTCATAATTAAAAGATAATTTTTGAAAAGATTTAGAAACACGTTCAGTAATAGATATATAGATGTACAGACACACGAAATTTATAGAGAGAAACTACTACCTTCTGCAGCTTATAGCCACCTCCAATCTCATTCTTTGAACTAAAGCTGGGTATAAATAAACCAATACATATATATAGAAAAATTACATATACTTTCAGCTCCTGGCTTGCCCTCTGCTTCAGAGCTCTGTCACTGTTAAACTGGAAAGTCCTGAGAAGTTGGAAGGCCGACCAAACTATCCCACAGGTGAATTTTATTGTTAAAGAAAATAAAATGAGAAAAACCTGGTTCTTAAAAAGTGCAGAAAAAGAAGTGTATAAAAAGTTAGGAAAATGAGATTACAGATAGTTTTCTGTATTTTCCAAACTTTCTGTAATTGATATAATATTTTTATAATACATTTGTTTAAACGCTGTTAACATGGGTTCTGGAGTTAGACTTGGATTCAAATTAAATTGCTCCTCATTCCTGCAGAAGTTATGTAACCTCACGGACCCTCAGTTTCCTCATCCATAATAAATGGTGACAATATCTTTCTTACAAGGCTGTGGGGAGATTTAAATTAGACAACTGAAGTATCAAATTAAATAAATGTTAGTTTTCCTCTCCTTGCTTAAAAAACTCCTATTTCTGAGGGTCCTCTGCCCTGGGGGCTCTAGGCAGCAGGTGGTCTGCATCTAGGCAATCAGCAGTTCTATGGAATCCCCTGGCTGATACTTCGGCTTCCTGACTGCTCAGAGAGACCTTTTACTTACCTTCTGTCAAAATCTGTTTCAAGAAAGACTGTTTGAAGAAACTCCAAGTCAATTTAGCCTCTTCCCAATTTACAAAAGCCTAGAAGAAAAAACAAAACAAAACAAAAACTCCAGGTATTCCAAGTCTAAGAATACAATAATACTACATGAGAGGCAAACTCAGTTTGGTCTCTAAATCCCAATTTGGATAGTCCCCACTAATTTTTCATTTACTGCTAAGCACACAGAAGACATCCACGAATACTGGCAAAGAACTTACATTCCTAAATGTGAAGACAAAGTCTCTGGGTGGAAGAGCCTCCCTGTGGGGCCTGCCCAAGATTCATTCACTGAGACCCCTAAAGAATTGTGCTGTCCCCTTGCTGCTGCCCAGAGAGTAAGCTGACCACATGGAACACACACAGCTCACAGTCAGTTCTTTCCTTAAAAGACATCTGAAGCATGCCAAGCTGCAGGACAAAGTCTGCTCAATGTACATCTTAGTGCTCTATTTAGCCAGCCAGGGTCCCTTTACAGAAAGCATATGAGCTTGGCTTGTATATTTCAAAAGAAAGTAAGGCCTTCCAGGTCAGTTAAGCCACATAGAATTGGAACGACAGAGAAAAGGAAAACAAAAACAAAAAACAAACTTCTGATATGGCTCTTCTAAAACTCTCAGGGGGAGCACCAAACTGCCCATTTCCTAGGGACAAGGAGGGTAAGAAGGAAGAAAATGCTTAGGAAGGGCAGAGGTCAACCTGTAAGAGACAGGTAGCCTCAAAGCCAGAGAGCTGACCACAAAATGCAGGAGAGGGGCAAGCTAGCTGGACATGACTTCTTTTTTTCTACTTCCTCCCAGTTCCTTCTAGGGGCCCCTCCTCAAACATGAAGGCATCCTGGGATTCCAGAATATTCAGTTTAGGTGTTAGGTTCTTATTCTCAGGGTACCTGCATTTTGGAAAGTTCTTATTAACTCAGTTGATGACTTTTGAAAGGTGGGATTTCAGGGGGCTATTTAGGAGGAAAGGGGTGAATCACAAGGCCAAGCCCACCCCACCTCTCTAAAAGGTCAACTTTAGCTATGGAAGCTGGCCCAAAGGCAGGCGTAGAACCTGTCCCAGTCACATGGGCCCCTGCTCTTGGCCCAAAGCCCATCTGTGTAGAAATATAATGTATGCCATATATATGATTTTAAATTTTCTAGCAGCCTACGGTGAACAGTAAAAAGAAACAGGTGAAATTCATTTTAATATATTTGATTTGACCCCAAATATTATCATTGCAACACGAAAAGAAATACTAGAAGCATTTCATATTTTTTATATTAATTCTTTGAAATCCAGTGTGTATTGAGTGCACTTACAGCTCATCTCAATTCCAAATGCTCTGTAGCCACATTGCCCTGTCCACATTACCATTTAGGACAGGGCAAGTCTAGAGTACCCTTTGAAAGCAAGGGTCATTTCCAGTCCTCAAATCTCCTCACCCTTTGGTTTCAGAACCTTTCTTCCGGATTTGGAGGACAGTTCTGAATCCTGCCAAACCACACTGACTTCAGTGCATCATTGGACCTGGAGCTGAATGCCAGGGGTAGCTCTAGTCCAGGAGGAAATTTTCCTCAGTGAGAAGGAAATTGGGCATTTCCTTTCCCCAGAACAAAGAGCGCCAGACCTCCCTATACCACTAGGGGGCACTGTGGACCATGTCATCCTCGTACACTGATCCTGCCCATAGTTGGCTTCAGGGGAGCCTGGGTACAGCACCTTCTCTCTCTCACAGTCTGCCCCCTCCATGCCAGGTGGTCCTCTGGAGGGGGCGAGGGGTGTGATCTGCAAAGCAGTAACTGTGCTCTTTCCAAAGGAAATGAACAGTTACAGCGGGCCCACAAGGCTTTTGTGAAGCCTACTTGCTGTTAGGCTATGAATTGATTTGGGAAGGTGGCTGAGCTCTTTAAAAAAAAGTAAATAAAAAGTTCTTTAGGAGAGTGAAATCATGACAGTGCATCTGATCTTCAAGCTTATACTTGAGCATTCCTTTCTCCTAATGCCTTCAATTTAAATGGACCCATGGTTTGGAAGGAATGGCCACACTGCTTACTAACTCCAAAATGCTCATTAAGGACACAGAGGCAGGAAGTCTGATCAGAGATTGGGTTTCTTCTCAGAGGCACCTGCTAAGTGGTAGAAAAAGAAGCACTCTTCGGGCTTTTATCATTCTGTTCTGAATGGATTTGTCACTTGGGAAGGTCAAAAGAGGCCTCTTCCCCAAGAGCTAGGTTGGTATTGCTAAGCTGCTGAGCTGGTCTACAGGCTGTGAATTTCTCCAGAATCCCGTGACCAACAAGCCATTCCACTGCCTCCCGGTACTGATGGAGAAACTGAGGTACGGATGGAGAAAGGTGA